>NC_091059.1:57077740-57702740 GCF_000393655.2 Nicotiana sylvestris
GACAGACTCCACAAATTCTTGTGTTCTAGGGTTCGAATCTTCACATTTGGGGTTTTGGGATTTATGGGTAGATTCGGACCAAACCAAGCTTGGTTTGGTCACGAGGAAGGTCAAGGGAGTGTCTAGTGTCAATCCGGGGTAGGTCGGTGTAGATCGAGGTTTTGTTCGAATCTTCAAATGAAGATTCGAGAACCTAGGGATTGATTCGAACTAAACGGTTGGTGGATTTGGATGCAGGGTGATTGAGTGGTCCTAGGGTGTTAGTCTGGTGGCCGACGGCGTTGATGCCGCCGGGTTTCAAACGGGACGAGGCTAAGGCGGCTAGGGTTCTAAACCCAGGTCCGTCTCTGAAATGAAAGAGATGGAGGAACAGTGAGGAGGGGGGTCTGGCTCGGGGGGTGCGGGGTGAAAGAGGTGAGCTTATATACGGAGTGAAAGGTTTGATGTTGGCCGTTAGATCAATCGAGATCAACGGCCTTGATCCAAGGGTTAATCAAACGGTCTCGTTTGGTTCAGTATTGGGGTCCGGGTAAACGGGTTGGGTATGGGGTTATGGGTGAGTGATCTGGACCGTCAATCTAGCAAGATTAACGGTCCAGATTGAAGGCGACACAACGACGTCGTTTGGACGGTCGTGT
The DNA here is from genome assembly GCF_000393655.2 of Nicotiana sylvestris. Lineage (NCBI taxonomy): Eukaryota > Viridiplantae > Streptophyta > Magnoliopsida > Solanales > Solanaceae > Nicotiana > Nicotiana sylvestris. The sequence continues at coordinate 57,078,379 of NC_091059.1, forward strand.
GGCCAGCTCAATTGGACCGGGCAAAAAAGGGATTTTGGATAGGGTTGTTTTGGTTTGGGCCTGTTCCTATTTAATTCAAACTGGCCCAATCCGAAAATCCTTTTCTTCTTTAATTTCTCAATTAAATTGTCAAATAACACTATACAAACATTAAACAATTATCACACATATTAACATTTAATTAAAATAACATCACTTAATGACGAAATAAAATAAAAGATGCATTTTTTTGTGATTTTCCTTTTAATAGCCGGATTATGGTTCGATTAATTCCTAATAGTAGAATGCTATCCTAAACTTACACACGACATATATTTTGTATTTTTGTTGGATAAGACTAAATAGACACGGACAAAACCACAAATAGCTAACAAAAAATGCCACGTAAATTCCAAAAATTGTACGGCAAAGCCATTTGTTATTATTTTGATTTCTTTTGGAGTAATTGTCGTGTAAACAAAAATCACGTGCTCACAGTAATCAACAGGAAATTTAACAAAATCAAGCAGTCATGCTAACACACAAAACAAAACGAAAAAGATCTAAGAAATTAGGGCTTTAACAGAGTCGAGTCGAAAAAGCATTAAGAACATGAAATTAGTCAAGATATGCGAGGAAAGAGGTTTAAACATAAAGAAAAAATTGTGTTAAACAAGTGTAGAAGAAACTCCGAGAAACCCTAATTTTTAAGAAAGTAAAACGGTTTAAAGTTGAGGATCTTTCAGAAGAAGTTCGAGAATAGTGAAAACATAGGAAGAAACAGACTTCAAGCATTAAAAATAGCACAGATCTCAGAGGTTCAAACGAGAGTTAGGTTTTCAAAGGAAACCCAAATAGAAATGGAAGAACCTGTTGTAAACTTCAAAGATCGTAACATATATGGTGTGATTTTGCCCAAAATCACACTGGAGAAGCCATGAACAATAGAAACAAAAACCCTAGATCCAAATCGGCATGGCCCAGGACCCTTGAAGGCCTCAAAGATGATGAGCAAGGCGGTGGAGGACCCATTGGAGTCTTATGGTTGAAAGGCGGTCGCCGGAGATGACTGGATAAGGAGGCGACGATTAAAGGGGATTAGGGTTAGGTTGAGAGAGAATTGAGGATATGAGAGACTTTTAGGGAAGTGGAATCTCAAAAATGAGATAGGGTTAGTGGTCTTTGGGATTAAAAATGGAAGGGGCTTGTTTGGACCGTTGATCTAGGAGATCAACGGTCAGGATTTGCCCGGTTAGATGAGTTCCGAGTTTAGGTAGGGGTTTATAGGGTCTGGATCAAGTTAATCGGGTAGGAAATTGGGCTAGGAAGTGGGTTCAATTTGGCTAAAATTGAAAGCCAAATCTGGCTATAAATTAAATAGACAATTTTCCCTACTTTAATTTATAATAAATAATAGGTAATTTTTGGAAAATAATTTAATGTGGAAAAATGATTTAAAATACATAATTAGCAATATAAAAATATAGGAACCAACTTTATGCATATAAAATATAATTATACCTTAAAATGGGCTAACATTGCAATTATATGCAATTTAGCTTACAAATAAAAATGCATAAAAATTATATTAGCCATATTTTGGCATATGTATAGAAATCAAATTAGTTATCAAAATAATAATTTTGGAAATAATTATTGAGGTTTTTATGAATAAAAGGGGAGGAAATAAATCAATTTAAACCCTTAAAATTATGAGAAAAATTATAAAAACCTTGTGCATGCTTATATATGAATATATATATATATATATATATATATATATATATATATATGTGATATTTTGAAGGTATTTATGCATATTTAAAATATATAAGGAAAATTTGGATATCAACAGCTGCCCCTCTTTACCCGGAAAGTATGAAAGAGTTTTCGGGTAAAGAAATGATGACCAATTTTGACCGAAAGAGATGTTTCAAAAGACGAAAGCCGAACTACAATTTTTGAGTTGTCTACATATCCCTGGTTTTATAGGAATTAGGCTATGTGTAGTTCTGGATTCACCTGCGGAGTATGCCGATGAAATTATTGTAAGAACAGACACGAGATATGGAAGCGGCTACGATGAGCGGTTAAGGCTCGGGACGGTTGGAGGGAACTGGAGCGAGATCTCTCCTGCTAGGATAGTTGTTACTTGTTGTTTACCTGCAGATAAAAATGCTACAAACGTATTTGCGAAAATTTAAACAAGATGCAAATTTCCTTTGGACCATGAAGGTTATTTTCGGATGGTTAAAGATGATGTCCTCGGACCATGATATCATGGGACATGAATCGTTTAGTGAGGGATTCGCAGGCCATGAAATGGTGTTCTCGGGCCATGAAAATGGTGTCTCCGAACTATGACACCTTTGAATAATGATATGCAAGTTCTGGAGATCCTCAGGCTATGACATGGTGTCTTCCAGCTATGAGTATGGTGCCTTTAGACTATGATGCCTTTGGAAAGATTGGCGATGTTTCAGCCCATGATATGCAATAATATGATGTAACAAGACAAGGTTTAGTCTTGCAAAGTGGAGGGCAGAGCTTATCCCGATTGAAAGGCAGGTAGATAGTAGTAGAAAATAGAGTCATATTGGTGCAAAGAGGGACAATTCTTTGTCCCGTGCAAGTAGGGAGGCAGGGATTAGCCTTATGCAAACAGGGAGGCAAGGATTAGCCTCATGCAAATATGGAGTCAGGGCTTAAACTCACGCAGGTATGGAGGCAAGGATCAGCCTCATGCAAATATAGAGTCAAGGCTTAGACTCATGCAAATATGGAGTCAGGGCTTAGACTCATGCAGGTATGGAGGCAAGGATCAGCCTCATGCAAATATGGAGTCAGGGATTAGACTCGTGCAAGATTGGAGACAGAGCTTAGTCTCATGCAAAGAGAAGGCACTGCTTAGCCTTATGCAAATATGGAGGTAGAGCTTAACCTCATGCAAGATTCGAGATAGGGCTTAGTCCCATGTAAATGGAAGGCAATGCTTAGCCTTATGCAGATATGGAGTCCAGGATTAGACTCATGCAAGATTTGAGACAGAGCTTAGTCTCATGCAAAGAGAAGGCAGTGCTTAGCCTTATGCAAATATGGAGGTAGAGCTTAACCTCATGCAAGATTCGGGACAGGGCTTAGTCCCATTGAAATGGAAGGCAATACTTAGCTTTATACAAATATGGAGTCCGGGATTAGACTCATGCAAGATTGGAGACAAGGCTTAGTCTCATGCAAATATGCAGTCAGAGATTAGACTCATGCAAATATGGAGTCAAGGATTAAACTCATGTAAAATGTGGATTCAATGATTAGACTCATGCAAATGTGGAGTCAAGGATCAGACTCATGCAAATGTGGAGTCAGAGATTAGACTCATGCAAAGAGAGAATAGTAGATAAAGGTAGAGTATATCTTAGCTAGGATATGTTCAGCGTCTAACGGTCGGATGAATGGTGAATTTGCTTTGTGTACGTATGCTATCGTCAAATGTGCATGTGTTCAAATAAAAATCGTAAGTTTTATGAGGGGAGGTTGGTTCTTGCTTCGTCTGCCGGCCTTGCTTTGCTCTACTCTGGAAACCCCCTTCGAAATCCCCTAGGTAGAACCTGACTATTATGAAAAATAGAATTTTTGAAAAATATGCACATTGATAAAATAGGATTGTTTTGGAAGCGTATTGATATATCAAGTAACTTTTGATGAACTAGCGACTGTGACATATTTCAAAGGTATTGCAACTCTCTTGTGTTGGAATTTTGAGGGTCCTCCTCAAAATTTTGCCCCAGTTTGATAGATGATTTTTTAACTGTTTGCGGATGGAGGACCTTGCTGAACCTTCTTCGGAATTTTGAGAATCCTTTTCAAAATTTTGCCCCATTTCTTGACTGATGATTGACTTCCTGGCATGTGATGGCGCTGGCTGGACTTGTTCCGGAATTTTGAGGACCCTCCTCAAAATTCTGCCCCAATTTCTTATTCTGGGGGAAAATGAAAATTTTATTATGATATGAACGAACCCATAAGGCTGCCTACGTATCCCCTCTTAAATGGGAATAAGGTCAAGCATAGTTCAATTACATCAGAAAGAAAATTTGAAATGATCTAGGCATAGTATCTCTTGAATGCGTCTGAATTGATTTGTTTTGGTCAGATTTCTCCATCCATCTCTGCAAGTGTGAGTGCTCCTCCTGTTAGTACCATATGAACCATATACGAACCTTTCTAGTTGGGAGAGAATTTCCCTTTGGCTTCATCTTGGTATGGGAATATCTTCTTCAATACCAACTGCCCTGGTGCGAACTCTCTTGGTTTGAACCTTTTGTTGAAAGCTTTGGACAATGTGTTCTGATACAGTTGGCTGTGACATACTGTCGCACCCCCTTTTCCCCTCTTTGCATTAGAAAATTGGGTTCATGACATTTTTGGGGTAGGACAACTCATTCCTTTTGGGAACTGGGTTTGCATTTGAAGAGTCGCCACCTAATGATTTAAGGTGCATTAGGACACCTATAGGGTTTATTTCTAAGTTTGTTTGATAACCAGAGATAGGGTAAAGGCTTGAAATTATCCTAAGGGGAAGGTATTAGGCACCCCTCGGGATCCACAAGTGTGGTTCCTAGCCAGATGGTTTTGTGAAATTTGTACAATTAGCAGACAGACAAATATAGGCTCAAATAGTAGGGAATTTATGTTTGAACACATAAGAGTTTTAAAACAATTATTAAAAGGCAAATTTTGAAAAGGAGTTACAGTTCTACAAATACTTGAGAATATAAAAAAGAGGGGTTACTAGGTTTATTTATAATATGGATCACATCAATGCGATACCCGGTATGCCACTCCTTAGAAGAGGGGATGCACGTGGTATTAGCGCACCGGTCATCATATCCATATCTACCCTTACCACCTCGTTAAGGTATTAAAGCGCGGATTGATCTCGACCTCTATTATATGCTATTACCCGTCCCATTCCTATTAGTTCGGAAGGAATTTAGGACTACTATTCCTATAAGAGGGAGGATTTTAGGCTGACTCTTCGGTTTTAAAGGTAAAAAGGCTATGGCGACATACAAAACACGTAGGACTACATATTAGTGGAAACATATAAACAATTTAGAGGCTTATATATACCTCCGCGGACAATGCACATAATAGCATGACTTAAACACAATTAGGGTCAGAATTTAAAGTACTAAGGTAGGGTGATTTAATTGTTGGAGCAGACCAATTTAGTACATAACTCAGATAAGAAGTCCGAATCAGGCCTGCCTGCTGGTTGTAGCAGTAGCTAATTAGCAAAGGCGGATTCAATTTTATCATTATTACCTAAGGCTTGCCTAAGTGTGTATTGGAGATGTCCTATGAACATGATATCTATTACTGATTAGGATTGCAACAAAGCAGCTGTTAATTTTTAAATAGGTGATTTGGATCCTATAGGCATGCTTTATAAACCGTATTAATAAAAAGAGTAGATTGCTTAAACTAATTCAGAACAATACGAGTCGATTTGATTTTTAACTAAACTGGTTTTAGATCCTATAGACACGATTTTCTATTATAGCTGATTTTAATTCCAACAGGTATGGTATCTAAATATTAAAGGCTGACTTGGGTCCTATAGGCATGGTGTCCAAGTGTGGAAGTAAAACATGCAGAATTTATTAAATAGATCCTATAGGCATGTTATCTAAGTGTGGAAGTAAAACATGCATAATTTATTAAACAGATCCTATAGACATGTTATCTAAGTGTGGAAGTAAAACATGCAGAATTTATTAAACAGATCCTATAAGCATGATAGACCCTTCTAATAGCTAAAGCATGCATAGTCACCCCATCCCTTTTCACTAGCCAACCCTAATATTTGTTACGAATTATTACAGACAAAAAATGACTGAATTACATTAGAAAAGTGCAAAATAAGAAGTTACAACCATAGGAAGCTTAATTCTTAACTTCCTCTCTGAGTTATGGAATAAACTACCTCAAATGCCAATAGTGTTCAAAGCCTTTCTCACACCTGGGTGTGTCAAAGTTTCCTATGGGTCTCAAGGGACCCCAGGCAGTGCTTACACCCAGGTTTGCATAACAAGACAGAAATGCGTGCAGTGTGGAAGGGCCAACCCTTATGTGTCCAAGTTCAATGGGAGCTCAAGGGTCCCAAGGCAAGGCTCACACAAGAGGGGCAGAACCTAGGTTCTAAGAATATAGTGGAAGTGCAGAATACAGAGCTTTTTTAAAACTGGGTTGGAAATACTGAGTAGTAAGGGTGATTTGGAAATAGTAGTAGTAAAGCTCAAACTACACAGAATCAGTAGTTGCATAAAGGGGTCAAAGGGGTTTTGGGAGTACATTGTATGAAGCATGTGACCTCCGAAGGGTCAGGTTTGGGTCATGCACAACAATATCTGATGTTGACGTGCCTACAAACCAGCTAGACAACACAAACACATAAAGAGTATATGGGGCTTGGGATTCATAAATCAGCAAACACATAACAAGTGATTGACAGAATACATACATAGGGAAACATTAATTTAAAAGAATTAACATGTTACAACATGCTAGTAATGTAACTTGACTGCATAAACATGTGCAGAAGCAGGCAAGAGTGAAAAAAACTAAAACATCTAAAGAAACATGTTATTGTTGGTGCTTGAAAATTAACTAGCACATACCAGTAGAGAAGCAAAGTGCAGAAAGAAAGAAATAAGCAAGATTCCACAGTCTAGCCTTGGCTTTCAGCCGGCTAGACAAAGTAGTAGCATAAGTAGTAGTAGAGAAAAGAGAGAAAGTTTTTAGTGTAAGTGTGTGTTCTGAACTCAATTTTCTGTTCGTGTTTGAAAGAAGAGGGGATGGGTATTTATAGTTTTTGAAAACGAGTGAAAAGTAATGTAATAAGTAAAGTCCTAACACAAATATGGAAACAATCAAAAGTCAGAATCAATTAACACAAGTGATTCCCTTTAATTAAGGAATCACTGTTTAACGGGTAGTAGCAGGTTTAATTAAGGAAAGAAATCAGTTTGGGGACAGATTGATTATTGCCATATAAGGGGTAGTAAAAGCATGAAGTAAACAATCAAGTCTAAGTACAAAATAGGCTTATTTTGGGAAAGGATTCAACAAGGTAAAACATTATAGTAAAGGGAAAGGAATCAATTAATTTTAAACAGGCAAGTGAAATTAGGGTTCATAAAATAAAAGCTTTTGCAATCAGTTCCAAGATCAAGATCAATCATGGAAGAAACATGATTCTGCACTTCAGTATATAAATAGAGTGAACAGAAGCATCAGACATGCGAGGCCAAGCATATTGGCAAAAGAGATAACACAAACATACAGTAGTGGCAGAAATAAGCTAGGATTCAGTAGTAAGAAAATATTCGAAGCTCAGTAGTCAAGTAGTCACATAGAATCAACAGTGAAGAAGAACATAGTATCAGGTAAGATAAATCAGAAACAAGTAAAGGTCTCACACTAGTAATAAGTGAGAAAAAACCCCTTTTAAGAAATTAGGGCTTCGACAGTAATTGAGTTTAAGAGATGAATAGAACTCAAATCAGATAAGTCAAACAAGGAGAAGATAGTCAGAAACAAAGAACTTAAAATAAGCATACGTTTAGTCAAATAATTTCAGAACTCGGATAAAAAAGGAACTAGGGTTTTTAACATGCTGAAGTAGATAGAAGAACAACATGAGCAAGTCGTTTTAAACATAGCAAAATCACGAAAAACATTAAAACCAGAGACAAGATATTTAAAGAACTTAAAGGAAAATCCTAATCGTTGAAAAATGAAGAGTTGTTTTGAAAGAAAATTGAGAGACCTTCACGAAAACACTTAAGAAGTTTGTAGTAAGCACAGATCTAAGATAGATCTGAAGAAAATTGAAAGATCTTAAAGATTAGGGTTTCGGAAAACCCAGAAAAAGTGAGAAAGACCTTGAAAGTTACCGATCTAACCAGGAAGGTCAAGGATCTGCCTTGAAAGGCCATGAATGGCCGGAGAAAGGTCATGGATGGCCGGGGAAAGGCCATGAACAGAAGTCGAGCAAGGACTGGACCAGATCCCTTCGAGGTCTGGCCATGAAACCATAGAAACAAACACCCAGGAGCCATATGAGGCTAATACATATCTCCAATGACCATGAGAGGCCATGGATTAGGCAGAGGTTGAGGTGGATTAGGGTGGGATTTAGATGGCGGCGGCTAGGGTTCGTGTGAGGTTTCAAAGAGAATTGGGAGAAGAGCGATTCAAGGGCGGAGTTTGGTGAAGAATGAGGTAGGTTTAGGGGTCGTTTAAGGTTAAAAATGGAAAGGGCGAATATTGGTCGTTGATCTGAATGATCAACAGCCTGGATTAAAGAGGGTAGGTGGGCGAATAAAAAATAGTAAATTAATTTCTGAAAATAAATTGAAAGCACAAAAATGATTTATGACATATAATTAACAATTTAAAAATATAGGACTTAATTTTATGAATATAAAACACAATTGAATCTTAAAAGGGCTAATATTGTAATTATGTGCAATTTAGCTTAAAAATACTAAATAATTTTGTAAAAATATGCAAAAATTTACCTTAGCCATATTTTGGCATAAATATAAAAGTCCAACAAATTAATTACAAAATTAATAATTTTGGAAATAATTATTGGGTTTTTATGGATAAAAAGGGAAATAAATTGTTTTAAAAACCTTTAAAAATTATGGAAAAATAATAAAACACTTAGATATGCTTACATATGCATATATTTGCCATTTTGAAGTTATTTTGCATATTGAAAATATATAGAGAAAAATTGGGTATCAATAGATACTACGTTCATTCTCTTTCCATAGATAAGGGCCAACTGTTCATAGTGACTTCTTATCCATTCCGCATCGTTGAGTTCAGCTTCCTGTATGATTATTAAAGAAGGAATATCTACCTCGGCTGAGATGACAACCTCGGTACCATAAACCAGCATGTAGGGGGTTGCCTCGGTTGACGTGCGAACTGTGGTGCGGTACACTAACAAAGCAAAGGGTAACTTCTCATGCCACTGCTCGTGATTCTCTACCATTTTCCTTAGTATCTTCTTAATGTTCTTGTTGGCGGCTTCTACGGCTCCATTCATCTGAGGTCTGTAGGCGGTGGAATTCTTGTGCCTGATTTTGAAAGTTTCACATATAACTTTCATCAGATCACTATTGTGGTTGGCAGCGTTGTCAGTAATAATGGACTTGGGAACTCTGAATCAGCGGACAATACGATCATTGACAAAATCTATGACAACTTTCTTGGTTACAGCTTTGTAAGATGCAGCTTCTACCCATTTTGTGAAGTAAACAATGGCTACCAGAATAAACCGGTGTCCGTTTGAAGTCGTGGGCTCAATCGGACCAATAACATCCATTCCCCAGGAAACGAATAGCCAAGGTGAGCTTGTTGCATTGAGCTTGTTTGGTGGCACTTTTATCATGTCGGCATGCACTTGACATTTGAAAGCATTTGCGGACATACTGAATACAATTCGTCTCCATGGTCATCCAAAAGTAACCTGCCCTGAGTATCTTCTTGGCCAGAACGAAACCATTCATGTGCGGGCCACATGTCCCAGCATGCACATCCTCAAGTAGCTTAGACGCTTCCTTTATGTTGACATACCTTAGCAAACCAAAATCCGGAGTTCTTCTGTACAAGTTCCCTCCGTTGTGGAAGAAGTGATTTGACAACTTCCGGAGCGTGCATTTATGAATGTGACTTGCGTGCTCCGGATATTCTCCTTTTGATAAGTGCTCTGCGATGTCATGGAACCAAGGCTTTCCATCTGCTTCTTCCTCGACATGAGCACAATATGCCGGCTGATTATGGATTTTCACTGAAATGGGATCAATATAGTTCTTATCTGGATGCTGTATCATTGATGACAAAGTCACTAATGCGTCTGCGAACTCATTCTGAATTCTGGGCACATGTCGGAATTCTATCTTCATGAACCTCCTTTTCAATTCCTACACATGGTGCAGATATGACAATATCTTGGAATTTTTTGGTAGCCCATTCTCCTTGCACCTGGTGCACAAGTAAATCTGAATCGTCGATCACCAACAACTCCTGAATGTTCATGTCGACTGCCATGTTGAGCCCTAGTATGTAGTCTTCATATTCTGCCATGTTGTTGGTGTAAGGAAATTTGAGTTTAGTAGATACCAGATAATGCAGACCCATTTCTGATACCAAAACTGCTCCAATGCCTACTCCTTTGAAATTTGCGGCTCTGTCAAAGAACATCATCCAACCGTCATATGCTTCCGTAATGTCTTATCCTATGAATTATACTTCTACATCAAGAAAATACATTTTCAAAGTTTCGTATTCTCCTCCCACCGGATTTTCAGCGAGGTGATCTGCCAATGCTTGTCCCTTGACTGCCTCTTGAGTTACATAGACGATGTCGAACTCACTTAGCAGTATTTTCCATTTAGCCAACTTCCCCGTAGGCATGGGCTTCTGAAATATATACTTCAGAGGATCTATCCTGGATATGAGGTACGTAGTGTAGGCACAGAAATAATGCCTCAACTTCTGGGCTATCCAGGTCAAAGCACAACAAGTGCGTTCAAGCAGAGAATACCGTGCTTCATAAGGTGTGAATTTCTTACTCAGGTAATATATGGCTTGCTCCTTTCTTCCTGTCTCATCATGTTGTCCAAAAACATATCCAAAGTCTCCATCTAATACGGACATATAAAGTAGCAAAGTTCATCCTGGTTCTGGCGGGACTAGAACTGGTGGTATGGATAGGTACTCCTTGATCTTGTCAAAAGCCTTCTGACAATCCTCGGTCCAACTTGTCTCGGCATCCTTCCTCATCCATCCAAATCTGGTGATAACCTACGAAGCAATCTACAAAGGATTGGAGTTTATACTTGGCGCAGTTATCAATCAGGATGTGTATATTCGGCAGTGGCAAATTGTCCTTAGGACTTGCTCTGTTTAAATCCCGATAATCAACACATACCCTGACCTTCCCGTCTTTATTCGGAACTGGCACAATGTTAGCTAACCATGTTGGTTCCTCAACCACTCTGAGAACCTTGGCTTTGATTTGCTTGGTAACTTCCTCCTTGATTTTCAAACTCATGCCTGGTTTGAATTTTCTGAGTTTCTGCTTGACTGGCGGACATATGGGATTAGTAGGCAACTTATGGGCTACCATATATATGCTCAAACCGGTCATATCGTCATACGGCCATGCGAAGATATCCTCATATTCCTTTAGAAAATGGATGTATTTTTTCTTCTCTGTTGGCGAAAAGTGAATGCTGATGCAGGTCGCTTTGACGGTCTCGGCGTCTCCCAAATTTACTGCTTCTGTTTCGTCCAAGTTGTATTTAGGCTTGTTCTCAAAATTCTCAACTTCCCTGACTATTTCCTCGGGTATTTCATCTTCTTCCTCTGAGTCACTATTCTCCTGTTGTGTTATCTCATTACATGTCACAGTCACTGGTTCATCAGGAAATGTAATAATAACACTGTAGAAGGGAAAAGTGTAAAAATAGTAATGAATAATGATAATGGATAATTGCATTTGATTAAAACTGAGAAAATTGTTCAAACAAAGCTTGGCTCGGTGGATCGAGCATTTACTTTAAAACAAGATTGCTGAAACATTTAAATGCCTGGAACAACTATAAATTCTACCAAGTTACCCAGGGACTCAGCGGGCTCGGGATGGTGTGGCGGTCCTGTTTTTGAGAACAACTCCCTTTGCCACAGTCTGGATGGAGAGGCCTTCTTCCTCCTCCTCCTCCTTAATTATGGCACTGCAGTCCATATGCTCATCTTCCAAGAACAGGTCCTTCAGCCTAGCTAGTGCTTCTTCTTCAGCAGTTCCCCATATTGTGTCAGCCTGATAAAAAACTTGTTCCAAACGTGGTACCGATTGCTCAAGAGGGTAATATGGTCCGCGTCATAGAGGCGACCACTCCCTATACTCTTGACATGTATACTAGTATCAGAGGCCAAAGGTGGTACCATGATTTTTTCAGTCGTATTGGTTTGGTGATACCCTAGAGGTTCTTTTCCAACCCTTTGTTGGGTTCATATCCAGACCATGCTACTATGCTTTCTATTTTGTTACTCCACTACTTATCTTTCTCGACGGTATTAAACCGTTCAATGTGCTGATAGGTTTCCCCTCCTAGCCTTCTTCTATGTCCAATGGCCGGAATGGTTTGGCTAGTGTAGATGGTGTTACTCCCATCTCCATGAATGATTACCTCCTGGCGGTTCCATTCGAATTTTACAACTTGATGTAGTATGGAGGGCATGGCTCCAGTAGCATGGATCCATGGGCGGCCCAACAAAAGATTATATGAGGCTGGTATGTCAGGCACTTGGAATTCAAAGTCGAACCAAGTTGGTCCCATCTGCAAGCAAAGGTTGATTTCCCCAATCGTGGCCCTCTAGGACCATCGAAAGCCTTCACATTCATGCTTTTGGTCCGTATTTCATGGAAACCTTTGTCCAACCTTTTCAGGGTGTCCAACAGACAAATATTTAGACTCGAACCTTCATCAACCAGGACCATGGCAATGAATTTGTCTTCAAATTGTACCATACTATGCAATGATCGATTTTGATTCAGACCTTCGGGCGGCAGCTCATCTTCGTGGAAGATAATCTTATGGCTTTCTAGCACTTGGTCGACCATGTTGGCCATTTCTCCACCAGTGATATTATTGGTTACATAAGCCTCGCTCAGTACTTTCATCAAGGCGTTCTTGTGTGCCTCTAAATTCTATAATAGTGACAGGATAGATATCTGAGCAGGGACTTTGTTGAGGTGATCAACAACCGAATACTCTTTTTCCTGTACTTTCCTCCACAGGTCATCCAACCCGGTCTCAATGACAGGCTGCCTAGCAGTGGCATCCTTACTTGAACCTCCCAGGTGTTCAGGTGTGTAAACTCTTCCAATTCTAGTCATCCCTTGTGTGACGTCAGATTCCTCTATCTTAGTCTTCCTTTTTCGCCGAGCCTCGGTTACATAATCCCTGGGTATCGCTTTTGAGTTGAATGGGGGTGTGGTTGACACCGTCACAGTAAAAGGTGTGGCCACTTCTACTTCAAATGGAGAAGAGGTGGCTGCGGGCGGAACTACTTCCACCTTGAATGGAACTGATGTAGTTACCTCAACGTCAATAGGTGCCTGAGTCTTAACCACGATAGGAGTGAGTGTAACTGTAACCTTAAAGTCATCGCCTTCTCGGATAAGCCCGATTGACCCTTCAGGGTCCCATTCCTCATTTGTTTTTATGACATGTACACCGTTACCTCTAGGGTCAGGGAGGGGATTGTTGCGGACATTAGGTGCGGCTTCCTTCGCTTGTATGACCTTGTTTTCAATGAGCGTCTGGATCTCATCCTTCAATGTTTGGCACTCAACAATGGTGTGCCCTTTTATACCGGGGTGGTATGCACAAGTTTTGTTCGGATTGACCCACTAGGATGGATTTTTAGTGCCACAGCGGGAATATGAGTGACGTAACCTGCGACCTTTAATCTTTTATACAATTGGTCGATGGGCTCAGCAATGGCGGTGTATTGTCTGGGTGTCTTGCGGTCAATGTTGGGTCTCAGACTTGGATAATTTTGGCGAGTTGGTGGCGATTGAAAGTGGGATGGTTGGGAATTGTAGGTAAAATAGACAGTGGTTGGTTGGGAATATCTAGGAGATGAAGGTTGATATGTAGTTGATGATTCTTGGTATGTAGGTGGAGGTGTTTGATAGGTGGGCAGAGGTGTTTGGTATGTGGGTAGGGGTGTTTGGTATGTGAGTGGAGTTTTTAGGCCTTGGGCCACCATTACTACCCCAACATCTCTCTTATTCGATATGCCACCTTATTAGAGTGCCTTATTCGTGGCTTGTAGTGCCTCGAAATTTGTTACCATACTGCTCTTGATTCCTTCCTCGATCCTTTCCCCGAGCTTGATGATATCTAAGAATTTGTGATTTTCGATGACCAACAGCCTCTTGTAATATTGTGGATCCTGTGCTCTGATTAAGAATTTATTCATTTTTTTTTCATCCAAAGCGGGCCTGACCTAGCGGCTTCTGACCTCCAACGAGTAGCATACTCGCAAAAAGTATCAGTAGGTTTCTTCTTGAGATTTTGAATGTAAAATATATCCAGTGTATTCTCTGTGTTGAACCTAAACAGGTCCATGAAATCCGATGACATGCTCACCAATTGGACCATTTCTTGGGATTCTAGCTGATATTCCAAGACAAATCGTCCCCAGTAAGGATCCTCATAAAGAGCTTCATTCGAATCTTTTCATCTTTTCTAACCCCGACCAGCTTGTCACAGTAAGGTCTTATGTGAACCCTTGGATCACCTGTACCATTGAACATTTCGAACTTGGGAGGTTTGTATCCTTCTGGGAATTCCACATCGGGCTGTATGCACAGATCTTTATAGTTCAAACCTTCTATTCCCCTATCGCCTTCAACAACTTGAACTCAGCTTGTTAACTTATTGAGTTCTTCGATCATGTTCTTAATGAGTAGGTCCTTTTCGGAGGGTTCTAGTGCACAGGAGATTGGTTGGGTAGAATGTGGTACAATTTCCACATATATGGGGTTGCTCTGATGGGTACTGGGAACTTGGGTATAGTGATGGTCATTGGTGGAGTTTTGTGGATCGGCAATGAGTGGTGGTGTATTTTGGGGAGTGTGGTAAGTGGTAGTTTGTGGGTACTGAATCAGTTGATGATGTTGTTGTGATGGAGTTGGTACTGGCAATGGATTGATATTTTGTGGTGGAGTTGCGTATTGATTTGGTGCGGTAGGATTTTGTGGTTTTGGGTTTTGAGGTATTGGGTTCTTTGCGTTCTGCTGGTGGATATCAGTGACATTGAGGGTGAGTGACAAATTTGCCAAATTATGGACATGCTCAAGTTCTCCTTGCAGTTCTAGTATCTTTTGTTCAAGTCTCAAAACCAGGTCATTCGGGGCCGGAGTACTACGACCGTCGGAGGTCTGTGCGTTCTCACTATTTTTCTTTCATATTCCACTTAAGTCATCCATTTTTGGTTTCCCTCTGCTTTTTGTGTTGCTTGGAGGAGAAGAAGGTGGAGGGCCTCTGGATCTGGTATGATATGCTGATGAGGCCAGTATGGATGAACCAACCTAAGGGGATGGGAATAATAATAAAATAAACAAAAACAAAAATGTAACAAGTTAGTGAGGATTTTGAAATGTTTGCAGTATTTAAACACCAATAAATTTGGGAGCCTCGTTGTGCCTGAGGTAGGCCTAGCGACAAATAAATTTGAAGAACTTAAAATACCAATAAATGTTTCATTTCATAATATAAAAGTAGACGAATCCAAAAACGACACTAACATAATAAATAAAACAAGTTGCTACTGGCACTTGACCTTATTACATTTTAGGAAAAAGCAAGTAAACCTAATCTTTTTGGTCCCAGAAGGACTTTCCTCAGGTTGAATGTTCTCGTTGATTAAATCCTCCCGTTCGCATAGGTTCACCAGTAAAAATGCCTTTGCCAAATGTTCTCCTTCATTTCCCTCAGCGTTCTGGCAATAGGTGACTCTCTTTCTCACCTTTCCTTCCAATTCCAAAATGCTATATTCCAAATATTCCAGCTTTTTGCTGGATTTGGAAGCCCTCTCTTTCCATTCGTTAATTTGGTCATTTGATGGAAGATTCCTCCATCAGTCTAGCAAGAGTAAGGGTGTGCTAACCATACCTAAGCTGGGGACCCCGTTCCTCATTTTCTGAAAAACTAAAAGGTTAGGCCTTACCCTACCAGACTTGATTATTTATACATTTATGATCAACATATCGACATTTAGTTCTCCAAATTAATGCACAGAACGTGGTTGTGTCCGTTGGGATTATGGAAAACCCGATGGACTTTGGATAAGGCTTATCTTAAAGGATCATTATGTGGACAACATAACTGATCCGACTAGGTTTGACCATGATGCATGCACAATTTAAATAGAGTAAGGATTCTATGGGGTTTTAGACCGGTACCCTCAAGCGAACAACTTGAGGGGGAAGGCACAGAACCATCAACTGCAACGCTGATCGACTGGTTTTACCGCAAATAAGCCTTTCCGAATTTAAGGGTAGTAAATAGGAAGAGCACAACTCATTAAAGTGTTGCTATAGGATTTGATGCACGAGTGGAATATGATGCGGAGCATGATTTATGCAGCAACTAATAACATGTAGTCAAGTATTTTCACATAGGAAAAAACAAATACAGTATTTAAATAATTGAAAGACAGTTACAGGAAAAAATAAAGAGACAAGTCAGTTTTAGGGCAATAAATGAATCATAAATGCTTGAAAAAATAGACAGTTAAATTCAAATAAGAGAGCAGGGTACGTGATAAGCATGCTTGGACTAATTTGCAAAAGACAAGTTAGTTATTGTAAGAGTCTAAAAATATCCCCAGCAGAGTCACCATGCTATCGCGCCTCCTTTTTCCCTCCCCTTTTTGACGGGGGAAGAGGTCCAGGTTTCAACATTCATGGGATGTAATGACTCATTTCCTTTCGGGAATTGGGTATTTGAAGATTCGCCACCTAATGGATTATGGTGCGTTCGGTTACCTAGAGCGATTAAATCTTGAGTTGGTTTGCATTACCAGAAATTAGGGTAAGGGCTCAAAGTAACCTCGAGGGAAAGGTGTTAGGCACCCCTCTTGTTCCACAACTGTGGGTCCCGGCCGAACTTATATTCAGAAATTAGTCCATGTAAATAGTTGAATCAAATAAATTGCAAGTAAAGCACGTTAGATAACTCGAGTAACAAGATACAAGTTTAAATAAAGAGAGGATTTGGTAAAGAGGGGTCCTAGATTGTTTATCCTATAGGATCACCCCACGCAATGTCCGGTAAACACTCCTCAATGAGGGGTTACACGTGACATTAATGCGTAGTCATCATATCCCATGTCTAACCTTCCTATTCCCTTATTGGTCATGCAAAGCGAGTGTTTTGTCAAGGGTTCCTATTGTGTGCTGCTACCCATCCCTTCTTAATGGTCCTGGAGGGAGTTAGGACCTCTACCTATAGGTATTTCTAGACGTACCCCTAAGGATTAGAAAGGTAAAATTCTAAGGCAACAGTCAAAAACATTTAGGACTTCACACATAATGGGAGCAATTAAGAGGCTCAGAGTTTCCTCCTCAAACAAACATACAAGCAGCACGACTCAAACACAGTTAAGGTCTTATTAATCAATGTCCTAAAGTAGTATATCAAAGTGATTATGCAAAAATAGACAAAACCTTTTATACTCAGAAGTTATACCCTAGTGATTGCCTAGAGACTCTTTTAAAAGCCTGTTATAATCAGAAACATTAAGCGATAGAGACAGCTTCAGGGAAATGTAGCTTTTGAAAACGCCCTAAGGCTTGCCTATATGCAGAATACCGGTGTCTATGCTAATGCAGAAACAAAAAGGTTTTCAAAATAGACTCTTTTAATTCCTATAGGCATGATATATAATGAAATTGAGGCAATTTTGAAAGAACTTGTTTCAGGAAATGTTTAACACTTGATAAGACCAATTTTAAAAAATGAACTAGGCGTAATGAAGTTGATTTATTAGGCTAAATTAAATTATCAGACATAATTATGAGTATAGATCCCTATAGTCATGATATCTAGGCGTATTACTGATTTTAATCGATTTGCAGCAACATACAAAAAGACTTATTAGAACTGAAACAGAGTTGAGTCATATAGGCATGACATCTATTATTGGACTGATTTAAGACAAGATTGTTTGGAACCTATAAACATGGTTTCTAATGTGACAAAATGCAGAACTTTATGAACATGATTTCTACTTGATGCAAACAAATTTAAAAGTGAAATCCTATTGGCATGATTTCTATTTAGGCAATGCAATCAGATTCAAAAGAGCAAACCTATGAGCATGTTTTCTTTTTATGCAAGCAGTCAGACTTTAAAAAATAATGTCCTAAGAGCAGGATCTCTACCCGTATTACCCTAGAAAGTATTCATCGCCCCACCCTTTTACTAAATACCCAAGTATTTGTTTACAAATTATTACAGGCCAATGAATGAATTACATAAAAATAAGAAAATCAAGAAACTATTCTATAGGGAGCCTGCAGTTAGGACTAAGTTTTCCAAAGCCTCAAATGGTCTTATAAGACTCAATTCCATAGGCAAATCAGAGTTTAGGTGCGTCAAAGTTCTATAAGGGTCTCAAGGGACCCGGGCAATGCTTATACCTGGACTTAGCAACCAAAAATTGAACCAGTGTAGTGTGGAAAGGCCAGCCTCAGTATGCCAGAGTTCATAGGGCTCTCAAGAGGATCCTAAGGCAGTACACATACTAGAGAAGGCAAAACTTATTGACTAAGAGTAAAGTGAAAGTGCAGGACACAAGTTGAAAAAGGTTTATTAAAGACTGTATTAGAAATCCTGTTTTGAAAGTAATTAGTAAAGCAACAGAGATTATTTGAAAAAGAGGTTGGAGTAGTAAACAAAGCTCAAAAACCTTAATATGAGATCACACACAACTAGTTTACAGAATCCAAATAAATTCAGTAGTCACACAGGGGTCAAGAGGTTTGGGACACATAGACATTTGGCTGCAAACACGTAACCCAACAAGGGTCTTAGGACTGGTTTAGACATGCTCAGAAACAGTTGACACTGGTATAGTCATAAAGCAGTTAGGAAGAACACAAATATATAGAGGGGTGATAAGGGCTTGGGGATTCATATACAATGGTAAGTACACAACAAGTAAGAGGTAAATGGTAAGGCATGCTCAGAAACACACATAAGGGGGGTGTATTACTCTAAAGGAAAGGGAAAGATAATAACATACTGATAATGTAACTTAACTACAAGTTTCACAACAGAGCCACAAGTAGAAGCAAACTAGAAATAAGAAAAACTAAAACAATAAGAGAAGCATGTTGTTGTTGGAACTTTAAATTAAAACTAGGACATAGCAGTGAAGAGAAAAGCAAGAAGAATAAGAGAATAAAAGAGCTCAAATGATTAGCCTTGGCTTGCAGCCGGCTAACAGTAACAAATAGCATAAGAGAGAGAGAGTAGAGATTTTACTAAGAGAGGTAGTTTTTGAACCCAAGTGTTCGTGTCTGTGTTAATGAAAGACTGGAGCACTTATAGTTGAAAATAGGTAGTAGAATAAGGTAAGAATCACAGTAGTATAATAATTGAGGAACTTAGAATCAATCAATTAGAAAATCAAGGAAGTATTCCCTTAAGTTAAGGGAGTTAATTCAAATGGTAAAGAAACAACAGCATATAAGGCAAGAAAAGGAAAATCAGTACAGGGTAAATAAGGAAAGAATCAAAGTTCAGTAAGCATTGGGTAGTCAATTAGGACTAGGTTCAGAAAACACCCAATTAAGGAATGACCCAGTAAAAATAAAGTACCATAGCAGATAAGGTAATGAAATCAGTCAATTTAAACAGACGAGTAGAATTTAGGGTTTTAAAAAGAAAACCTTTCAATCGAACCATCAAATAAGGAAATTAGAATCAAATCAAGAGAGGGTCATGATTCTATATTTCAACATATAAATAGAGAAGAACAAACAGGCGTAGCAAACATGCAAGGTCAGCCATATCGACAGAAAGAAGCAAGAGATGAACAAACCAGATGAACATGATCATACATAATTGACATAAATAGGCTAGGGACTCAGAAAAACACATTCGGGGCATGGTAATCAACAGAAACTGTAACAAAATCAAGTAGTCATGCTAACACACAAAACAAAACGAAGAAGATCTAAGAAATTAGGGCTTTTAACAAAGTCGAGTCGAAAAAGCATTGAGAACATGAAATCAGTCAAGATATGCGAGGAAAGAGGTTTAAACATAAAGAAAAAAATTGGTTAAACAAGTATAGAAGAAACTCCGAGAAACCCTAATTTTAAAGAAAGTAAAACGGTTTAATGTTGAGGATCTTTCAGAAGAAGTTTGAGAATAGTGCAAACATAGGAAGAAATAGACTTAAAGCGTTAAAAATAGCATAGATCTTAGAGGTTCAAACGAGAGTTAGGGTTTCAAAGGAAACCCAAATAGAAACGGAAGAACCTATTTTAAACTTCAAAGATCATAACATATATGGTGTGATTTTGCCCAAAATCACACCGAAGAAGCTATGAACAACAGAAACAGAAACCCTAGATCCAAATCAGCATAGCCCAGGACCCTTGAAGGCCTCAAATATGATGAGCAAGGCAGTGAAGGACCCATTGGAAGCTTGGGGTTGAAAGGCGATCGCCGGAGATGACCGGAGAAGGAGTCGGCAATTGAAGGGGATTAGGGTTAAGTTGAGAGACAGGAGAGGAGATGGGAGAGTTTGAGGGCGGTGGAATCTCATATATGAGATAGGGTTAGTGGTCTTTAGGATTAAAAAAGTAAAGGACTTGTTTGGATCGTTGATCTAGGAGATCAACGGTCAGAATTTGCCCGGGTAGATGGGTTTCAGGTTTGGGTAGGGGTTTATAGGGTTTGGGTCAGGTTAATTGGGTAGGAAATTGGGCTAGGAAGTCGGTTCAATTTAGCTAAAATTGAAAGCCAAATTTGGCTATAAATTAAATAGCCAATTTTCCATACTTTAATTTATAATAAATAATCGGTAATTTATGGAAAATAATTTAATGTGACTAAATGATTTAAAATACATAATTATCAATTTAAAAATATAGGGACCAATTTTACGCATATAAAATATAATTATACCTTAAAATGGGCTAACATTGCAATTATATATAATTTAGCTTAAAAATACTAAATGTAATTATAAAAATGCATAAAAATTATATTAGCCATATTTTGGCATAAGTATAAAAATAAAATAAATAAATTATCATAATAATAATTTTGTAAATTATTATTGGGGGTTTTTATGAATAAAAGGGGAGGAAATAAATCAATTTAAACCCTTAAAATTATGGAAAAATTTACAAAAACCCTTGTGCATGCTTATATATGCATATATATGCTATTTTGAAGGTATTTATGCATATTTAAAATATATAGGATAAAATTGGGTATCAACAATCACTTCGATTGTTCTGATTAGACACCTGCACAAAGGTTAGTGTAAGAAGTAAACAAAAAGGGAGACGATTATACCTTAGTGGTGATGGTGCTTTGAGCCTCGATATGCTTCAAACGTTTGCTCCGGGGATGCAACACGGTCCTTTGCTTATTTTATTTGGGTGTAGCCGAGAATGTGTCTCATGATTGCTACTTTACTGCTTGCTTATCCTTTGGCTCCTTTGACGTTGAAAGAGCCGATGTCGGTACCACATCGTGTACCGTGAACATCTCCCTCGCTGCATGTTGTTCCCCATACACAGTTTTTATTCCGCCCTTCATCAGAAATTTCATCATTTGATGAAGGGTGGATGGTACCGCTCTCATGCAGTGTATCCACGGCCTTCCGAGAAAGGCGTTGTACCTCACGTCACCTTCGATGAATGTGAGAGCATCTTCGGGTATGTAACCCCGAGTTCGCTTCTCCCTGGTGATGGATATTATTGTTCTCTTGATAATGGGTTCCTGCGGGATATCGATTCCTCCAACGGTCATGTGGATTACATGGTGCGGCTCATCTGTTTCATTTTTCCTGTTTACCTCTCTTTCCCAGAACTAATATTTGGCTCGGTCGCTAAGGAACTCTCGGAGGTGCCCTTTTCTAAGTAGCCAGGCTACTTCTTTTCGGAGTTCTCTGCAATCTTCGGTCCTATGACCGTGCATGCCATGAAATTCGCACACTAAGTTAGGGTTCCTCTATGACGGGTTCGATAGTACAGGTCTCGACCACCTGGTGTCTCTGATTTTATCGATGGCAAATACGATGTCCGAAACGTCAACATTGAAGTGGTATTCAGACAAGTGGGGTGCTTCCATCAGTCCTGCGTGCCTGTCGAATATGTCCGTGCTTACGAGTCCCCGAGGATTCTGATCTCCATCTGTCCTTCGATCATTTCGGAATATGTTATGCCTTGGAGCATTTCTCCTATCTTCGGTGTATGGTTGGTACCTTTCTTTGTTTGGCCTTGGTTCCTTTTCCAGAATCCTGCTAGGATATACTGTGCTCGAGGGGGATGCCAGTTGGTCATCCTCGACCCTAATCTTCGACTGATATCGATTGTGGACATCCGACCAAGTCACGGCAGGATATTCAACCAAATTCTACTTTAGCTGCTTCGAAGTCACCGAGCTTCATTCGTTCAAACCTTTGGTGAAGGCCTGCACTGCCAGTCATCGTAGACTGGCGGTAATTCCATTCGCTCCATTTGAAAGTGAGATATGAACTCCCACAACATCTTGTTTTCTCTTTGTTTGATTCTGAAGACGTCGGATTTCCTTGTAGCCACCTTGATGGCACCAACATGTGCCTTTATAAAAGAATCTACCATCATGAAAAATGAGTCTATTGAATTCAGAGCTAGGTTGTGATACCACATCATGGCCCCTTTCGAATGTTTCTTCGAACTTTTTTAGCAGGACAGATTCGATCTCGTTGTCCCTCAGGTAATTGCCCTTCACCACACAAGTGTAAGCAGTGGCGTGTTCGTTGGGGTCCGAGGTTCCGTTGTTCTTCGGAAGATCGGCCATTTCGAATTTCTTCGGGATGGGCTTTGGAGCGGCATTTGATGGGAATGGCTTTTGTATGAATTTCTTTAAATCAACACCCTTCAAGATCAGGGGTGCGCCTGGGATCGGGTCGACCCTTGAATTGTAGGTCTCCACATTTTTGTCATTAGCTTCTATCATTTTTTCTGCCGATTCAATCCTCTTTGTGAGGTCCTCTCATAATAGTGGGGTCAGCTGCTGACCGTTGTTACTTGATCTTTGTGGTACCTGCTCAGCTCGAGGAGCCGTTTCTGGTGCTGTTGTGCTTGGAGTTTTTTGGTGGCTTTGCAGTTGAGCAATCACCAACTATTGTGCCTATAACATCATAAAAATAACGTGAAGGCTAACCTCTTGCTCCCCTCGCGCTGGGATTTCCTGAGCTTCTTGTTGGCTTTCTTGGCGTACACTCCTGTTAATGTGGGAGCTGATGTTGATGTGTTGGGTGTTGCGCAAGACCACGTCTACGGGAGTTGGTTCTGGTGCATCCTCAGGATTTTGTGGTGGTACACCAATACCTGGAAAAACTACACCATTTTGTCCATGGTCCTCAAGACCGTTGTTTTGACGTGCATTTACTAAGTTAGACATTTTGACCTGAAATCAAAGATTCTTGGACAAGAAAAGTGTGAAAGATAACTTGCGTTGTGTAGTCAACCAGCAAGAAAACAATCACTATTATTTTTAGCTCGACGGTGGGCGCCAAACTGTTTACCTTGAAAATAGTAATTACAATTAGATTTGATTTTGTGATAAGCGTTAGGTAGTGACCGGCCGATGAAGGTCTAACAATTCTAAGAGCTTTGATAAGAGCTCTTTATGATCAATAATGAACAATAAATGAAGAACAATTATTGAAACACAATAAATGTAAACAATATAATCATATGAGAATGTGTTTAAGTTAGAGAGTAGAAAATATTCTTGTATTGAATGTTGTGTTGGATATCATCCGTCTAGAAAATAATAAGAGCCCCTTTATATAGGAGGGGGAATCCCAACATAGTACACATGTATTTATTAAAAAGATAAACGGCTGGTACAACCATTTAATACCACGGTACATGCTTGTACTATTCTGACAGGCTTGGTCAGCTCCAACCGCTTGCCTTGGGAATCTCCCGCTCGTTCATCATAGCCGCCGATTTGCTCTGCCCCAAGGTCGATCATAAGGAACCCTCGGGGTCAGGCCTCCAACTGTTCCCCGGGCCTCCCGAAGACGGGCTATGGGATGTTACAATGAACTTAAAATCGAGTTCTCCGATTTTAGCTGCAAACAAGTTCCTTAATTAAATTAATTAATTCTCTTTACTAAATAGATTATCTTGATAATTCACAATCACAAAATTGTCTTTGATCGAATGGAGTAGAATTACAGCACAAATTCAGTTAAACACTACTCAAGTAATATTTCACAGCTCTTCCCTGTGGGATTCGACCCCAACCTAGTTGGGTTACTATATTTGACATCGATCACCTTACACCATTTATTTAGGTGTAATTTGAGCATATCACGGAGGTAGGCCTAAAGCGACAAGTAAATTTGGAGAAATTTGTTCCAACATGTTTCATCTCATTAACTCGAAATAAATCAAATCATTCTATTACTAAAATGAAATATAGAAATAGAATCACTAATGGATCTTAACCTTATTACATCAATTCTAAATCTAATGCTAAAATAATTTGAAGTCTCATTGCATAAAAGAAAATTTTATATTCTACTTGGTCTGGTATAGCCCTTCTCCTTATCTTGCCTTAGTTGCTCCTTCGATGAAGTTCCCGAGGTTGTGCATGTCAATCAACAGGCAGGCAATTGCCAACTTTCGACCTTCATCATATCCCATATCCTGGAAGTCCCAGAGTCTCTTCCTCATTTTCCCCTCTAACTCCACCAATCCCTTCTTCAAATATTCCAACCTTTACGTCGATTTGTTTGTTATCTGTCCCCATTCTCCTATATATTCCATGTCTCTTTTGTGCTACTTTATGTGCTTGTCTTTACACTTCAAAACCCTCTTGCGCAACCTTCTGTATTTCGCTCGGGCTGCAGCCTCTTCGTCTATGATCCTTCCCTTTATCTTGATACCCGGTTTGGCATCCTCGGTTATGTCATCTTCCAGCCATGAAAGATAACAGTAAATATGTCCAACATGCTATGTATTGCCTCTACGGTCTCTTCTTCAACACTAATTTTTCTGATTCCACATATGTTGGGCTTCGAACTTGAAGGGTATGATGTCCCTTTTAAAATTCGCCTTGTATTGTGTCATGTTGGATACTTGTGGTACAACCTGCTTTCTTTCAGTTGCCTCATTACTCTTATTGGATCATAACAACAAATTCCTCGCAACCCTATCAACACCAGTTGAATAGCCTTCTTGGACTGTATTATGAACTCTTTGCTTGGAAACCATTATATATGTTCCTCGATCAGATTGTTGAAGAGATGTGCCCATCCTTTAGCATCAATGGGCCTTGCGAATCTTTTTGGAGCAAAATTCATCTTCTTTGGACGGTGGCTAGCAATATAGTCATTCAATGGCATGTGAAGAAATTCTTTGCAGCAATCGCCTTTTTGGATGTGTTATATTAACAATATTTACAACAAAAGGTTGCTCCCCTAAAATAACCTAACCCATGCTTGCATTGGTCGAGGGCTTGGTATATTTTTGCTAGTATCATGGGGATAATAGTATAGGTTTCTCCCTAGATTACCTCTATCATGGTTCAGGGCACCATGGCTAGCCGGGTATGGATCTTTCCCCCTTGCATAGGGAAGATTAGCTACCTCAAGAAGCATACTATGAAAACATAAATAGTACAGTGAATTAACCTAACAGAAGTAATGGCCAATTATTCGTGAAATAGTCGATATGATTTGATGTGTCCATACTTTTCATACAGAAAATCAAAAGAAATGTAAGACGTCTTCAAACAACCCATTTCATCATTCTTCTTGTTTCCGAACATTTTCAAAAAACTGGGGGGTGTGCTGCTTTCCGGTAATAGCAAACCGTGACTAGCCCAGAAGATTCTAGCAAAACTTCCAATTTCCTCCAAGAGTGGGGTCATCTCCAAATTTTCGAATCAAAAGACGGCCACTTTCTCATGCCAAAACATAGTTGCAGCTTCAATGAGTTCCATGCATGGATTAACGTCCATCAAGGATGGCAAGTTACCCATTACCCGTCTCACGTGATTCCTATTTCACTAATCTATCAACTTGTATGGAATGCTTTGGACCATACCAAACCTAGTGTTGTCATGCTTCATTTTCCTACATTGAAGCTGAGTTAGCCCTTCCCCTCCTTATTTGATTAATTAAGTGATAATAGTCTACATGTTGGCACATTTCTCCAAGTGATGCACATAGTATGAGAGTATCCATTGGGATTGTAGAGATCCCTTTGGACATTGGACGAAGTTGATTTAAATTAACTTAATACACTAAGGGTATTTAATCCATCCTAGGTTTAACATGATACATGTAGAGTTTCGATCAGAGTAGGATTCTAGGGGTTTAACCGGTACTCTCAAGCGGACAACTTGAGAGGGGAAGGCATGGGACTATCGACTACACCACTAATCAACTAGTCTACCACTAATAAGCCTTTCCCAATTTCTGGAAAGCACGAACACTCATCTAGCACCGCATGTTGATAATAGGCACGAGTGGAATATGATGTCAAAAACATGCTTGTGAAAAAATGATAGCACATAGTCAAATAATTTTTTTCATGATGAAAAAACTAGTAAAACACTATTTAATAATGCGGTAAGTCAATAAGTAAGGAAAAGAAAAGGAAAAAGAAAATGTTCAACATTATAAACATAAAATTCGTAAAACTTATTGAACAATAAAACAAATAAAGGATAGGGGGAATGGAAATTCATGATGTAACAATTTTAATATACGTAAAGGGATGGGGAAATGGAGGTACATGAAAGAAGTCATGTATAGGGGAAGCTTATTATTTATTAGGTACACTATTACACGTATATCAAGGCAACATACTTCTGTTTCTGAAAGCTATTCAAAGTTATTATTCTTGCTCATAGGTGCAAGCTCGGAACCGAAGGCAGGTCCCTCGTTAAACCTTTAACCGAGCTCGAACTCACTCTTACCATTGGTTTGGCCATTAGTTACGTCATATATTTGCTTTATCTAATGTCATTGATCACTTGTATTGAATTAACCCACATATCCTTTAAACTACGTATACATTCAATTATTTTCCATTTTTAAAGGTAAACAGTTTTGCGCCCACTGTGGGGCTAAGGATAATAGTGCTAATTTGATATAAATTTTCATAACACACTATATTTTATGCTTGTTCTTTAAGATTTTAATTTCAGTTACATTTAAGAATGTCAAACTCTCAATCTGCTCACTTGAACGTTGATGTTGATTCTGGCCACTATGGCAAGAACAACAATATAATGCGCAACAATGACGTGCCCCATGTTGACCCCAACAGAGTCCCGATCGCGGACCTAATCGATGCCAACTCACATGTGGGCATCGACACAAACTTGCCTACCGACCCCGAGAACAACATTAGTGAAGGAGCCCGATCAGTAGCCAGGGGTACGCACGACGGTAAAGGCAATGAGATCAATTTATGGGTGATCTTCGAAATGTTACATGTTCATCAGGTGGCGATAGCCTAGTTACAGAACCAAAGACGGGAACCCAGTAGAGTTAAGCCTGAACCATTCCGGGAAAACACCTAAAGAAATGAACAAACCACGGAAAGGCCGCGTGAAGTTGAACCCGGGACCAATCACGAGATAATAAAGATTCTTGAGGAACTGATAAAGAGTGTAGAATCAGGGGAAAAGAAAATCAAAGGCAACGACAAAAAAGTGGAGACCAATAACTCCAGGGTTGATCAATTCCGAGGAGCACCTCCGATATTAAAAGGCCTGGATTCTAAGAAATTTGTCCAAAAGCCATTCCCTCCGAGTGCGGCGCCAAAGCCAATCTCGAAGAAGTTCTGTATGCCCAAAATTCCGAAGTATAATGGAACCACAAATCCAAATGAACACGTGACCTCCTACATGTGTGCCATGAGGGGAAATGACTTAGAAGATGACGAAATCGAGTCGGTTCTACTGAAAAAATTTGGAGAAACCCTATCAAAAGGAGCAATGATATGGTATCACAACTTACCCCTTAATTCTATTGATTCGTTTGTTATGCTTGTAGATGCCCTTGTAAAGGCCATGCCGGGGCCATCAAGGTCATGACCAAGAAGTCAGACCTTGTCAAAGTAAAGCACGGAGATAACAAGATGCTTAGGGAATTCGTGTCAAAGTTTTAAATGGAATGAATAGATCTGCCTGAGGTCACAGACGATTGGGTCGTTCAGACATTCAACCAAGGACTCAACCCCTAAAGCTCCTTGGTTTCATATAAGTTGAAACAGAATTTGATATAATACCTGGCAGTAACTTGGGTCGATGTCCATAATAGGTACCAATCAAAAATCAGAGTCGAAGACGATCAGCTTGGGGCCCCTTCCGGGTTCGTTTATCCCATCAGAACTAACGATAGGTCAAAGAGAGGCATCGATCATGAGGCAAGACCGAACAAAGACCGGTATCAACCATACAACATGTACCAAAGAGGTAACGGATTTGGCCGTAACCTTGCAAGTAACAAGAAAAGGAATGATCAAAGCTACAATAACTGAGGATGCATGAGCAAGAATGGTTTTGACAGGGCACTCCGGGACAGGGAGGCACCGATATTATCATAATACAACTTCAGTGTCGATGCTGCAAGCATTGTGTCTGCCATCGGGTGCATCAAAGATACCAAATAGCCTCGACCATTGTAGTCTGACCCTATCCAGAGAGACCCTAACTTAATGTGTAAGCATCATGACACTTACAACCAAAAAACTGTGGACTGCCGACAATTTAGAGAAGAAGTGGTACGATTATTCAATAACGGGAATCTCTGAGAGTTTCTGAGTGAGCGAGCCAAAATTCACTTCAGGAATATGGACTCCAACAAATAGACCGAATAAGAGGAACCTCAGCACGTCATCAACATGATTATTGGTGAAGTCAATGTCCCCAAAGGGCCAATTCTAAAACACACTAAGGTGTCCATTACAAGGGAAAAATGTACCCGAGATTACATGCTAGAGGGGACTATCTCTTTCAATGATGAGGACACTGAAGGCATCGTGCAACCGCATAATGACGCACTGGTAATATATATACTCATAAATAAATCTCAAGTTAATCGTGTGTTAATTGATCCAGGTAGCTCAACCAATATCATCAGATTGAGGGTAGTAGAGGAGCTTGGTCTACAAGACCAAATATCACCTTCAGTTCGAGTTTTAAATAGATTCAACATGGCATGTGAATCTACTAAAGGGGAGATAACCCTACCGGTGAACACTGCCGTGACCATTCATGAAATGAAGTTCTATGTAATTAAAGGGTATATGATATATAATGCTCTATTCAGAAGGCCATGGATTCACAACATGAGGGCCTTACCCTCGACACTACACCAGGCACTGAAGTTCCACACACCGGGGAGGATCAAGACGGTTTATGGAGAGTAGCCGGCGGCAAAGAAATGTTCGCGGTCGATGTGTTGATCCCAATGTCGGAACTCACGACATCAAAGAACCCAGATCTAGTTAGGAAGGAAGGAACTAAATAGCAATCATGAACACCGACATCGACCGAACTGGAGAAGTAAGAAGCGGGCGAGGATGATGATTACAAAGTTCCTAGATTGTTCATCACTCCTGATGATTTAGATGCCACCAAATCAATGGTCAAGGACCTAGAGCAATTCATATTGATCGAACACTTGCCAGATCGAAAGGTATACCTAGGCACGGGGTTAACCCCCGAGCTCAGGAAAAAACTCATTAATTTCCTTATACCTAATGTTGATTGTTTTGTGTGGTCCCATATAGACATGATAGTGATCCTGCCAGAAATAACCACTCAAAAGCTAAGCATAGATCCGAAGTTCCGCCCGATTAAATAGAAAAGGAGAGTCCAAAGTCAAGAACTCATGCATCAAAGACGAGGTATCCAAACTTCTTAGAATAGGTTCCATTCGGGAAGTCAAGTACGCGGATTGGTTGTCTAACATAGTGGTGGTGCCTAAAAAGGGAAATAAATTAATAATGTACGTAGATTACAAAGACTTGAACAAGGCGTGCCCCAAGGACTCTTTTCCTTTGCCTAACATCAATCTCATGATCGATGCTACGGCCGGGCATGAGATACTTAGCTTTCTCGATGCCTATTCAGGGTATAACCAAATCCGGATGGACCTAGTCTATCAAGACAAAACTTCCTTTATCACTAAATCAGCACCTACTGTTATTATGTAATGTCGTTCGGACTAAAATATGCTGGTGCCACTTATTAATGCCTAGTAAATCGGATGTTCGATGAACAAATAGGAAAATCAATGGAAGTTTACATTGGCAACATGTTTGTTAAGTCCCTGCGAGCAGAGGACCATTTGAAATATTTTCAATAAACCTCTAACATACTAAAGAAAAACAATATGAAGGTGAACCTGGAGAAATGCGCATTCGGGGTCGGTTCAGAAAAGTTCCTTGGATTCATGGTGTCCAATCGAGGGATCGAGATCAATCACGATAAAATCAAAGTTATAGAAGATATTACCGTGGTGAATAGGGTCAAGGCCATTCAAAGGTTAACCGGGCGCATAACCGCCCTAGGCCAGTTTATATCGAGGTCTTTATATAAGAGCCATCGATTCTTCTCGTTATTGAAAAAGAAGAATGACTTCTCATGTACCCTAGAGTGCCAGCAGGCTTTGAAAGAACTCAAACGGTACCTTTCGAGTCCACCCTTGCGCCACACTCTAAAGGTGGACGAGCAGTTATACTTGTACTTAGTGGTAGCGGTAAGGGGAGTCTTAGTATGGGAAGAGGAAGGTACACAATTTCCTATCGAGATGATATGATGGGATGCCCTCAGAGGCTGATGATGTTATGAAACATGTGCATATGCACGACATGACATTCATACGCATATGCATGGCACTATAAGTATTTTATTATTTACAAAGTTTTCCAGACTTACAGGTTGAGTCAATTACTCTATATTTCTTTCATATCAGCTATGTACTTATTTATGTGCCTTACATACTCGGTATATTATTCGTATTGACGTCCCTTTTTCCTGGGGACGCTGCGTTTTATGCCCGTAGGTCCCAATAGATAGGTCAAGAGCCCTCCAAGTAGGCTATCAGCTCAGCGAAAGATGTTGGTACGGTCCATTTGCTTCGGAGTTGCTTGTTTGGTTAGTATGATTTAGATGTGTATTGTTTGGTATGGCGGGACTCTATCCCGACCTTTATGAAAATTTCATTTTCTTAGAGGTTTGTAGACAGATATCATGTACGTAAGATATTGTATGGCCTTGTCGGCCTATATTCAAGGTACGAGTGGTTATTTTGGGCTTGTAGCTCGTATGTCTTATGTATAGATTAGTATTACATATTGTATTCTACCTATTTCATGGTAGCCTCTCCGGCTCAGTTATTCATGATAGTATGACATGAAAAGATACGTCATGTTGGTACTCGATTGAGTAAGGTACCATATGCCCATCGTGGTCTATCAGTTTGGGTCGTGACAAGTGGATATGACAGGAGGACAATTTTTGGGAAAGGCAGTTGGAGGAAGAGTGAGGGAGCTTCTAGGGTGGTTGGGAAAGCTGTGATAAGCGGGAGAATTTGGAGAGTATGGGGGATCATCTGGCACTATGACCGGAGTTTGGGTAAGGGTACCATGTAGGAAGCTCGGTGGTGGTGGTGCCTTCCCAGTCATCCAAGCCCGATAAATGTCTGCCATGTGTTGTCTTAACATCCTTACCTCTTCAACCAACCCATTGTCATGTTCAACCAATTGTTTTTGGAAACCAGTATCAACCAACTCATTTCTGTTGTCATCTGCCACTGTCTTTCAACTTTATGTTGTAGAGAAGAGTTACCATTTAAGAACCACAAAGTAACCAACCTTCTGCTTTATGAAGATAACAAAGAGGAACAAAATGAAGTCATCTTGTTAGCATTAGGGCATTTAACAACTAAAAATATTACATTGCGTGCAATGCACCTATCAACAATTAACGGTTCTAGAATGACTTCGAGGGTCATAAGGTCACTTGGCATCATCCCAATTTTGTTCATTTCAATCTTCTCTTTTCTTTCTTTTCTAGCACTTCTCGGCTTGCACATTTTCCTTCCTCTTTTTTTCTTCTAATTATCACTCTTTTCTTTCCTCTCATTTCTCGCATCCCATAATTTCACCTCTCTTTTTTTTAAAAAGAAAATGATTCGATCGAACTCTATGTAGGTTGCCTAAGTATCATGACGCTGCATGAATCAGACCAAGCGTAGTTCTGGAAAATCGAGAATAGACTAAATAAACTAACGTTCTCTTTTTCTTTTTCTTTTTTTTTTCTTTTTTTTCTTTTTTACCTTAATGACTACTCTGATGAGAAAAGGGAAGAAAATATCTCTCTCATTTTTAGACTAAATGTTCTATAATCTATTCTAAACTCAATCTTGAACGAGCATATATTTTTTTCTTTTTCTTATTTTTTTAAAAACAGATACTCTATGAGAAATTATTAAGGAAAAAACCCTACAAGAGAAATATTTTTTAATTCTTCTTTTTTTAGGAAAGAAATCTAAAGAATAAACCAAAGAAAAATATTTTGAATTTTCATTTGATATCCTGAAGAAAGATTTCGAAACGAGAAATAAAAAAGATTAAAAAAAATATTTTTGGATTTCAGTTTTTGATTACCTAAGGGAGAAATTCTAAAGATAAACAAAAGATAAAATATGTTTTTCTTTCTTCTATGTATAATGTCCTAAAGTTCTAGTGAAAATAAAAAGAATACTCTTTTCCTGTTTTTTATATATTTCCCAAAGAAGAACCTCAAAAAGAAAATCTTTTTGAATTTTTTGGAATTAATATCTTAACGAAAACTTCTAAAGAGGTATCAAAAGAATTTTTTTTTTGAATTTTTAGTCTTAATATACTAAAGGAAATATGAAAGCGGTTTTTTTATTTTGAGTTCTAGATATTAATTTCCTAAAGGAAAACCACATCAAAAGATTTTTATTTTTTTAATTTCTAGAATTAGTATTCTAAAGAAAACTTATAACGGAAATATAAAAACGCAAAATCTCTTTTTTTGGATTTTTGATTGATAACACATTTTTTCAAATACAAAATAGGAAGTACAATAACAAAAGACTCGACAAACTTAACTAGAAGGTAAAAGACGACATAAAAAAAACAGACTCAAAACATAAAAATGATAATAATAAAAAAATCTCCTCAAGCAACTCCTCAATGAGTGGTCCTGACTGGATGGTCCCGGGGTGTCTCATGCTCAAACTCTGGTAAGTAGATCCATACCTGTATGAGAAAATTAAGACCAAATAAAATTAAAGACCTAGAATACTATGTGAGACAATAACACTTCTTGTTGGACACATGCAAGACATGATTGAGGTTATTTTGCAAAATGGCCTACGTGGCCAAAAGTTGCTGTTAGTGCAAACTCGACAAAGGTGACCTCAAAGACATGGAAAAATCACTTTGCCGAAATGACCCATTTTGTAGATATGACCTATGTGGCCAAGAAATGGCTAAGCATGCAAATTTAACAGAATGGATCTTAAACTGAGAGGACATCTTGTTGTGGATTCAAGACTCTCCAAACAATTAAACAAATCACTTTGCGAAAATGGCCATATTTTGCAGAATGACCGATGTGGCCAAAAGTGGCGAGACATGCAACTTCGACAAAGATGTGCTTTAAAGTAAAGAGACACCTAATTGTGGATTCAAGACTCTCCAGACAATTAAACAAACCACTTTTGTGAAAATAGCCATACTTTGCAAAAACGGTGATGTGTCCAAAAGTGGCTAGAGATGCAAGATTTGGCTACGACCCTCGAAGCCAAGAACTTAAGACTCACTAAGAAGACCGAGCCCTATGTAGGTTGCCTACGTATCATGCCCCGAAAGACGAGAATCAAATATGCGTAGTTCGGGAAAATTGGATACGGGCGAGAATAAAAAAACAACGAATTTAGAGAAAATATATTTTTTGTCTTTTTTTGAAAAATGATGAAACATGTAAACTCTTTTTGGATTTTCTTTTTTCCTTTTTTTGATTTTTTTTTTGAAAAATGATGGGAAATTGCAAAATGTTTTTTGGAATTTACATGTTTTTTTGTCTTTTTTCTTAAAAAAAATTGAAAGAAAAACATAACTGGGCCCTACTAGCTTTATTTGTTACACTTCACCCTCTCTTTCTTTTATTTATCCTCAATCCTCATTGGTCCGCCAAATGACCCTTTTTACCCATGAAGATTGCAACATGTAGCACATAGAATGCATCAGGATGGTCTTTTATTATTGGGCACACCTGTCCTCGACGAACCCAACCCCTATGTTGAGTCCCCAAAGTCAGATGCACGTGATGCAAACAAGCGTTCCTACTAGGGATCTGGTATGAAGCTATGTTATTCTAGGTTTAAATCCTGGGTGTATTGTTTTATACCTGGCTTACCCGAGCAGACAACTCAAGGGGGGGGGGGGGGGGGGGGCAGCGTACCGGTAACCAAAAGATCATCCGGCTTTGCAACTTGTCCGGACCTCGTTCTAAATTAGGATATGAAACTAACAGAAAAGAAGTCATGCCAGCATGCACTCCCCAGAATATTAGAAGAGAAGGGTTTCACAGCAGTTTATATACAGTTCAAATAATATCAAAGCGATAAAAACGGCATTTAGCACATTAGGCTCAAGAATGTAATAAAAATCAGATAATAAATAAAAGTAAAATATAATAATTATTCTAAGCTCAAATTCTTGAACCTTGAACCAGAGATTCTGGGTTCTTATTCCCCAGTAGAGTCGCCAGAGTTGTCACACCTCCCTTTTCTACCCGAAAGGGGGTATAGGGGAGTTTTTCCAATTAAAGTAACTATAACTGAAACAGGATTATTTATTCAGATACAGAGTCGCCACTTGGGATAATTTATGGTGTCCCAAGTCACCGGTTTAAAATCCCGAATCGAGGAAGTTGACTCTATTTATGGTTTGCGAAACACAAAAATCCGAGTAAGGAATTCTGTTAACCCGAGAGAAGATGTTAGACATTCTCGGGTTCCATGATTTTAGCACGGTCGCTCAACTATTATTAATTGGTCTAATTATCTGATTTATTATATGTTTTAAACCTATTGTGCATTTTTAATTTTATAACCACTTTTAATATTTATGGAGTTATTTCTGGAACAAGTCACGATTGTCGTACACTTATCGTTTTGGTACACATCGTAAACCGCATCACGAGAATCGTACCCGTGATCTACAACATGTTTATTTTTATTAATGTTCGAAGCTGTGGTCGGGTCACATAAAATGTGCACCCGAATTGAGAATTACATATCGTAACCATGTCACGGGAACCGTACCCATAGTCAAGATGATTTATTATAAATCGCGCCGAAAAGTTTGCCTATCCACGTGTAGTCGGCCTAGATATGCTACTGGCGACTAAAATAATAAGAATAATATAGAATGATATTAAGTTTGATTCACAGTTTATGGCCTAGAACCAATTCCAATTTTTATGGAATATCTCCCAAACCCCAAAACTTCAAAGTCACTCCATTTGCATTCAATCTAACCTTTCATGTTTTCATTTTTTAAGTGTACAAAACAGAATTTATCAAAACATAATTCAACCATTAAAAACCAACTTAAACAAAATAACAGTGAAGATGACCAACATTAGAATCACAGTAGGTTCAAACTCACGGAAACACGAAATGTATCTATGGATTAATAAAAGGGATGGAAAGAAATGAACCTTTCTTCGACCTCCACAGACCGAAAATGAAAACGCCACTACGACTTTCAACCTCGAACGACAATAGGGCTCGAATCAGAATCAACGGCGAACAATTTATGCAGAAACCTTTGGAATTAACTCAATGAGTTGCTGTAAATTTGCAGCTTAACTGGAGCCTAACCAATGTAGAAATTGTTCAAAATACTGGAACTCGCAGCAACATCAGTTCTGTTATTAGCATACTGCTAAATCTTCATGAAGTCAATTGATCAGTGAATAAGTAATGTGCATCTCATGTTTGCATCTTCAATGTCAGAATTCAATTGGTTTCAACAACCGCAAAAATCAAAAGCTACAATTTTGTCTTCTTCAAGTTCTTCAACCAATTTGATTGTTCAATCCAAATACAGCTCAATCACTGAATCGTGGAGGCAAATTGTTTGCGTGGCGATGCTTGACTTCAAATTTTGAGTCCATAAATTCAATTGTTCGAGTTCATCAACTGGTTTAATTTACTCGAACCAAAATCAGTTAATCCTTCACCAAATTGAGCCAAGCTTCATATATGACTTCCAAATAACTTCAGGAACAAACTCTAGTGTTCAATTTCTAGAGACAATCACGAAATCAGAAGAACCCAGCTCGTCATCTTCTCCGAGATTGAGTTCGAAATTTCTTTCTTTGACCTTGACAAACCAGAAATGAAAATGCCACTACGACTTTCAACCTCGAACGGCAATAGGGCTCGAATCAGAATCAACGTCGAACAATCTAATTGTAGAGAAACAACCAAATCAAACGAAATAAAGGTCTAGAACACTTATTGATGAACCTCAGCTAACAGCAGAGTAGCAACAACAACAAAACAAGAAACTTCTTCAAATCAAACCAGCTTTTAGAACCCAGAAATTATGTAGTAGTAGACAGAAATCAAAGACAATTGTTGAATCTCTTTTTGATTTTGTTTTGGCGTTTTTTGATTTCCAGATCTGAAATTCAAATTTTGGATTCAAAAATTGATTTAGCTAATTGGGACTATGAACTCTTTTGCGTAAGAGTGAGGATGAGTGAGTCTGTATGTGCAGATGAGAAAGGCTCTGTTGTAAAAATGGTAATGAAGAAGAAACGATGATTGGGGAGGGGGGTGGGGGGGGGGTCAGAGAGGGTCACTAATCGTCAGAGAAGAAAATGGCTGGTCGTTGGTGTTTTTTTTTGGAGTTCCGGCAGGTTTTGGTTGAGTAGCTGGCGGCGGATTTGGTTTTCTTCAGTGGGGTGACGACTGGGGTTGTTGCTGTTATGGTATTTGGGATCAAGAAGATGAAGGGTGGTAATGGTTGTTTTGTTCTTGTGTGTGAGAGATGAGAGTTGCTCTTAGGTCTTAGTTTTTTTTAATGTCTATGTTTAAAATGTGTGTTAGGGTATATAAGAAGAAGGGGAAGTGGGTCTTAGGGTTTGGGCTTTATTTTCAATTAAGACCAAACAAAATTAGCCTCAAATTTCATACTTTTTCTTCTAAAACAAGACTAAAAATACTACACCATTTACTAATTAATCCTACTTAAGTAAAATAACTATTAAAATAAAACTAACTTTTAAAACAAACCTATTATTTTGGTATTTTTCAAATATCATACTAAAAGATAAAAATGAAAAAATCATTGTAAAATTAAAATAATATTCCTGAAAATAAAGTGAAACTATTTTTGAATTTTTGAATTTTATGTAAGGTAGATAAATTAAAAGCAGCTAGATAAAATATTAATTAGCTAAATAAAAGAAAATATTTTTGTAATTTTTATTTTTGTGATAAAATAAAGTAAAAGAGGCAAAACTATTTAGAATAGTGATATTAAACCTAAACAAAATATTTTACGCTAAAATGTGTAAAATCTTGAGGAGGGTCAAAAATTACATGTCTACAGAGCTTAGTTGTAAGAATTCAAACTATTAAACTCTATTTTATTCATAATAAAATGATACCTACATCCAAAAAGATGGTTGGTAAGAGATATGGCTTTGGAAGATTTGGGTCAGAGGAACTCGACTTTGCATCATGCTTGTGATAAGTAAATATGAGGTATTCAGCAGATCATGTGTACTAAAAGGTGTAAGCTTCTTGATAAGGATCCCTAAGGCAAGAATATCTATCCACTCTTATGGTAAAAAGCAATGAAAGAATCAGAAGATACAAGTTTCAACAAATAAAAGAAGCACGGTGAAGAAGGGTACGAGGTACCTAATTAGTAGAGATGAACATTATCTACAATTCAAGAAGAGAGATATAAGCATTTTGAGTTACCTTCAATAATAATAGAGGTATGTACAATTGGTCTCACCTATCTAATTCATGGCCTATGAGGGCTAACAAAATAAGTATAAGAGAGGGACGGATATCAGGATCTGGCTGGGATTAGAGTGACGCAAAATGGTGGATAGATTGTTTGCGTTAATTGACATTTTTGAAGGATATTGCAAATGCACTAATAGATCTCCTTTTGAGACACCTATATGGTGTACTCTAAAATAGTATAGCTAGATATGAGTACAACAAAGATACACACTATAAGCCTTGAAGGGATAAATATTACCTTAGTATGGCTCCCGTCCTTAGTAGAGAAAGAATGTTAGGCAACCCGAAGAGCCAGTGGATGGAGCAAGGGGAGCTAAAAGCAAAAGAATGTCTTGTTGAAGTTTTTGAATTAAAGTGATAGACATAAATATTAGCGGGAAATAAGAAGAGATATAATGAAGCATTATGATACATGGATGACAACGGTAAAGTATTACAGAATCTATAGTCAAGGGAAGGAAAAGATGAGAGGTGACAGACCTTGAGGCAACAAAAGAGTATAGGTCATAAAGTCATATCCTCATTTTGAGAAATAAATTCGTGACTCTAATGTGATTACCAGAAGGAATAGTTAGACATCAGAGTAATAGAAATCAGTATGGATTAGTGAACAAGATAAAATAAACATGAATTAGGGACTGAGTGGTTTGATAATGATCGACATCATGAGTATTTCAGATTGCATTCCAACGATAATAGAGTAGACAACAGAAGAAGATTCATGAGAAATTCAGAGAATGTTCATCAGGAAGACGCTTCCTTAAAGCAAGCAATGTGATAATAGTTAAGCTTAAGGCAGTGTATGTGCCAATTACACTAGTTGTCGCCCTCGTAAGTAAGGAATTTCGTTATCCTTGTGTATATGGCTAAAATCGGAGAGCCTAATTTTATGATCATTATGACATCCCATAGCCTGTGTTCAGGAGGTTCAAGGCACATTTTGAGGCCCGACCCCGAGGGTTCCCTATGCTCGACCTCGGGGCAGAGCAAATCGACGGCTATGATGAACGAGTGGGAGATTTCCAAAGCAAGTGGTTAGAGCTGACCAAGTCAATAAGAGTAGTACAAGTTCGTACGGTGGCATTAAATAGATGTACCGGCCGTTTATCTTTGTAATAAATGCATATGTACTATGTTGGAATTCCCCTCCTATATAAAGGGGACCCTTGTTATTTTTTGCACGGATGATATTCAATACAAGAACAAGAACATTCTCTGCTTTCTAACTTAAACACTCTCTATTGTCTTTCCTTTGATTTATTGCTTACATTTCTTGTGTTTCATTTATTACTCATCATTGATCATAAAGATCCCCCATCAAAGCTCTTAGAATTGTTAATCCTTTATCGGCCGTCCACAGTCCAGCGCTTTAGCTTGACCTCAAGGCCCGGCGCAAGCTAGCTCGAGGCCCTGATTCCAGCCATTCAGTTTGTATAACATATTAACTTCAAAGCTCTTATCTCTTTTTCTTAGCTCACACTCAGCATCTACTGTCTAACAACTAGCATAAAAATAAATCACGTATTTTTAGAATCACAAAATCAAATCTAATTGTAATTACCATTTTCAAGGTAAACAGTTTGGCGCCGACCGTGGTGCTAAAAATAATAGTGATTGTTTTCTTGCTGGTTTACTGAAAACACAAAGTTATTCTTTACACCTTTTCTTACCCAAGAATCTTTGATTTCAGGTCAAAATGTCTAACTCAGTGAATGTACATGAAAACAACGGCCTTAAAAACCATGGAGAGAATGGTGTAGCTGCTTTAGGTGTCGGTTTACCACTGCAAAACCCTGAGGATGCACCAGAGCCAATCCCCGTAGATGTGGTCTCATGCAATGCTCAACATGTTGATATAAGCTCCCACACTAATAGGAGTATACGCCAAGAAAACCAACAAGAAGCTCAGAAAACCCCAGCTCGGGGGGAACAAGAGGTTAGCCTTCACGTCATTTTTGAGATGTTGCAGTCACGACAACTGGAGATTGCTCAACTACAAAGCCACCAAAAAATTCCAACCACAGCAGCACCGGAAACGGCCCCTCAAGTCGAACAGGTTCCGGAAAGATCGAGCAACAACGGGTCAACAGCCGACCCCGCTATTATGAAGATGCTCGAGGACCTCACAAAAAGGATTGAATCAGGCGAAAGGAAGATAAAAGCTAATGATAAAAAGATGGAGACGTACAATTCAAGGGTCGATCAAATCTTGGTTGCACCCCCGATCATGAAGGGTGTCGATTCAAAGAAATTCGTACAAAAGACATTCCATCAAGTGCGGCTCCGAAGCCCATCCCGAAGAAATTCAGAATGCCCGATCTCCTGAAGTAAAATGGAACCTCGGATCCCAACGAGCACGTCACTGCCTACACTTGTGCCGTAAAAGGAAATGACCTGAAGGATGAAGAAATTGAATCCGTCGTGTTGAAGAAATTCGGGGAAACACTTTTGTATACGGCAAAATCGAAAGAGTATATTTCTCTCCACTAAGGTGCATTGGGGGGGTCATATCAGTATCTCGAGGCTACATGACTATGATTGAGCTCCCTCCCCCAAGGTTTGCCCACGACCCAACAAAGGTTCCGAGGGTGGGGAATTCCCGAGGCAAGCAGCCATCATCAGCATCGTCTAGCATCGTGCCTAGCTGTCTCATCCCCATATTTTTACATTTAATGCACTCTGTACTATATTTTATTCCCTCTCCTATATAAAGGGAATCCATGCCACTTTGTATAGGGCTGATGTTGCTCCAACTATTTCTCCACAAGATCAATAATCTCTCTCTCTCCCCCCCTTTCTTCTCTCTAACTTGCTCGTTCCTACTAGCTCGAGGCCACTCTTAGCGTTTATTGCTTTCATACTTGTTCTTCATTCATTGCTTGATATCAGCCATAAAAAGCCTTGTTTAATCATATCTTAACTGTTATCCCATTCCTAATTACCCCTGATAGCTCGAGATCGAGCTGTATATCGGCCCCAAGGCTTCTTCATCGACCAACTCGAGGCTCCGGCGGCAAGCCCCTAGGCTTGATTGCTGCCCCGTTTTAGCTTGTGTTTTATCGTTAAACTTCATATTCTAAGCATCAACTGCTCTAACAGCTAGCATAAAAATAGATCACGTATTTTAAGAATCCTATTTACAAATTTAATTGTCGTTACCATTTTTACGGTAAACAATTTGGCGCCCACCGTGGGGCTAAAATTAATAGTTATTATTTTCTTGCTAGTTTCATTACGCAAACACAAATTATCTTTCACGTTTTTTCTTGCTCGAGATCTTTGATTTCAGGTCAAAATGTCTGGCTCGGTAAACAGAGTCGAGAACGACAACCTCGAAAACC
Organism: Nicotiana sylvestris; assembly: GCF_000393655.2. NCBI lineage: Eukaryota > Viridiplantae > Streptophyta > Magnoliopsida > Solanales > Solanaceae > Nicotiana > Nicotiana sylvestris. The sequence goes on from NC_091059.1 coordinate 57,119,664, forward strand.
ATGGGGAAAATGGCGTGGCTGTTCCGGCTACCGGAATGCAACCACAGAATCTCGATAACGCTCCCGAACCGATTTTGGCAGATGCGGATTCATATAACGCACAACAGGTCGACAAAACCTCACATACCGACAGAAGCATACAGCATGGCGACCAACTGAAAGCCTAAAAAATCCCGGCTCGGGAAACACAGGAAGTTAGTCTTCACGATAGTTTTGAAATGTTGCAGGCACATCAGTTGGCTATCTCTCAGTTACAAAGCCCTCCGAAGACTCCCAGCACAGTAGCACCAGAAACTACTCCCCCAGCTGAATGGGTACCGGAGAGGTCAAGCAACGACGAATCAGTAGCTGATCCTGCCATCGTGAAAATCCTGGAGGATCTCACCAAAAGGATCGAGTCAGGCGAGAAAATGATAGCAGCCAACGATAAGAAGGTCGAAACTTACAACTTCAGAGTTGACCATATCCCAGGCGCACCCTCGATCCTGAAAGGTGTAGATTCGGGGAAGTTCGTGCAACGGCCGTTCTCAGAGGAAGCGGCTCCAAAACCTATTCCAAAGAAGTTTAGAATGCCAGAACTCCCAAAATACAACGGGACCTTGGATCCCAACGAACATGTCACTGCCTATACGTGTACGGTGAAGGGCAACGACATAAAAAATGATAAGATCGAGTTAGTCCTACTGAAGAAATTTGGAGAAACTCTCTCGAAGGGGGCCATGATGTGGTACCACAACCTAGCTCGCAATTCCATAGATTCATTCGCCATGCTAGTAGAATCCTTCGTAAGGGCACACGCCAGTGCCATTAATGTAGTAACAAGGCAGTCTGACATATTCAAGATTAAGCAGAGGGAGAACGAAATGCTGCGAGAATTTGTGTCTCGTTTTCAGATAGAATGAATGGAGCTACCCCCGGTCTTCGATGACTGAGCAGTGTAGGCCTTCACTTAAGGCCTTAATGAATGAAGCTCGGTGGCATCAAGGTAGATGAAAGAAAATTTGATCGAGTATCCCGCCATAACCTGGTCGAACGTCCACAACCGATACCAGTCAAAGATCAGGATCGAGGACGACCAGCTGGGAGCCCCTTCGGGCTTAGTATGCCCGAGTAGGCTCTTGGCGAAGGAGCCAAGATCAAATAAAGAGAGGTACCAGCCATACCCCGATGATAGGAGAAACGCTCCAAAGCACAATGACACCCGTTACGACCGATTGGTAAACCAAGGACAAAACTCTCGGGGACCCCTCAACAGAGGTCGCTTCGACAGGTACACGGGGCTAACAAGGGTGCCCCGCCTATCAGAGTACAACTTCAACGTCGATATGTCGGGCATCGTGTTTGCCATTAGCAAAATCAGGGACGCCAGATGGCCCAGACCAATACACTCGGATCCTTCCCAAAAGAACTACAATTTGATTTGCGAGTTTCACAACTCGCACAGGCATCGAACTGAGAGATGCAGGCAGCTCCGAGAGGAAGTGGCCCGATTGCTCAATAACGGGCACCTTCGGGAATTTCTCAGCAATCGGGCTAAAAATCAATCCCGAGAAAGATAAATAGCCAAAAAGAACAAAACAGACGAGCCCCAACGCGTCTTCCATACGATTTTTTGATGGTCACCCCAGACGCATTTAAATAGAGGACCACCTAGCAACCGCCAAATAAGTGCCAGAACTCGAAAGCGTCGTCGCCATCAAGGGCTTTTTAACAAGGCAACACCCACACACTTCCCAAAAAGGATTCAATTAGCCTACGGGACTTTCTTTGCAATTAGTCCCGCTCCGAAAAATGGCAAACGAGGCTCCAATAGGAAATGATGTACCGAACCAAACGGTCCAAGGAGCCGCACCCGCGTGGGCCGAGCTCACAACAACGAAACAACATGTACTTACGCCAAGCAATAAAGAATATCTTTCAGCATCTCGTACTCCAGAAAAGGAAATTTCAGCATGCTCACGGCAGGGGTCCCCCTACCAAATGCGTCCCGAAATACTCGGAGACTTAGAATCAACAATTTGGCACCCGCAAGACCCCTGGGTCGGAACTCTGGGCTCATAAGGCCCCAACAAGGTAACTCCGAGCTCATGAATAACGGCCTTCGAGCCTAAGCAAACTCGATGACTCGGAGATTGCCGCCAATCGCCGTACATTGAAAAACCCGAGGCCGTAAGACCCCAAGTAGGCAGACTCAGTATAACCAGATTTATTTTATGCAGCAACAAAAACTGTAAGACCTCAACAGGTATGACAAACTGTAAGACCTCAATAGGCATAACAAACTGTAAGACCTCAACAGGCATGACAAACTATAAGACGTCAACAGGCATGAAAATTTTGTAAGACCTTACTACAGGCGTAAAACTCAATCCTGAAGTTTAGGCTATACGTCGCATTTGTAAGAATCCTGAAAGGGCATACCCTCGGTGTAGACACCTAAACTATCACTCGGGATCAAAAATGGCTTTGGCCAAACACATATGACTACAGTCAAAATGGCTGCTCCAGCCAAATTAACGCGACTCGGGGACGCCCGATCGTCGCTAACAAAAATGCAGGTCGTTACTTCGAATCTACTTTGAAAAGAATCGGTTAAAACAGGCTTCCCTCAATAGGCAAACGAGCTTTGACCATGTCAGCTCCAAATCACAGGGCTTCTAGCTACTCAGCCTATCAGCTAAGAGCTTTCGAGGTGCTCGAACATCGCCGCTAACGACTTGAAATCGAGGTTCTTCCCGAATCGACGATGGGTCAGGAAAAATTATTTCAAAAATACCTTAACAAAAGGAAAACAAAGCCTACAATATGCCCACGGGCAAAAGCGTAAGAGCCATTATCGCCAATCAAACGAGCCTTCAGGCCACACACTAAAAAGGTCGCAACGACCAATAGGGTAAGAGCCACTGTCGCCAGCTTGAAAATTGAAAACTTGAGGATTAAAATGAGCTAGAGTCGTAAACCGATTCAGAGATCGGATCCAAAATAGTTAACTATACATGCCTAAGGGCCATTTACATAAAAGCTCGCTCCGACCCAAGGCGTAAGAGCCATTATCGCCCGCCCATGCAAACGTAAAACTCGAGGGTAAATTGAGCTCGAGTCGGATCCCGACTCGGAGACTAAACCCGAAGACGGTTAAAGTACGTAGGCCTAAGGGAAAAAAATAAAAGCCGCTATCGCTGACCTAATAAACATCGGGACCGTATTGCAGGTTCGGAGGTTTCTGTCAATCCAAAGGTCGAATCGACCCGATTGAAATCTCGATGAACAAGAGTACAGAAGATACAAATTGCGGGGTTCCCCCTCTTATTTGTACATAGTGGCGGTGAAGCACAATCTCAACCTACACATATTATGAAAGATATATATGCAAAGAAGAAGGCAAGAAATAGACGTTTCCCCTTTCGACGACTATAGCCCGGTAGCCTCCTCCTCACCATCCTTAGCATCGGACAGAAGGAACTTGGCATCATACTCCTCTCCTTTGGCTTGCTCGATCTCCCCCAAGAGATCGAAGCCCCTAGCATGAATCTCCTCGAGGATTTCCCTCCGGGATCTGCACCTCACATATTCCGTGCTACTGCTTGCACAATCGAGGGCCCTCTTTACCGCAGCTTTAGCAATGGCAGTGCTCCTTGAATGGGCCACCACTTTCTGTCCCGCCCTGGTATTTCTCATCACAACCTTGGCCCGGACATTCACCACCTCAGTTTTTGCCCTCGAAAGCTCAGATGAAAGCCTCGCGATCATCTTCGCCCGAGCAGAATCGTTTGCACAAATGGTCTGGACTTGCGCCTCAAGAGCAGAAGCCCTGAGCTGAGCCCTCTCTTTGGCCGCAAATGGGAATTCACATGCACCTGCAGCTCGGTGAATTCGCATTTGACTTAGCCAACCTCGCCCCAGAGTTGTCCCAGCTCATCTGCCTTTTCCTTCAAACTGAAATAGCAAACATCAAGACGCCAAGATAGAAAAGGAGTGCAAGCCAGCATGAAATGCGGGGTACCTGTTTCTCCAGGAGGACCTCCCGGACCTGGCTTCGGTCCACCTCACTCCGTAAGGAGACGAGATCGCTTTCCTTTGCCGCACAAAGAAGCTTGAGGGATTTATCCCTATCCAGAGCCTCCTGCAATGGGCCTCGCAATGAAGTAACTCAGCTTTAAGCCTGTCGAAGGCCTATGAAAGAAAGCTAGATAAAGAAAAAGAAGAAGAGCGCAGGGCTGGAACATTCTTACAACAATCGAAACTCACCATAAGGCCAAAATGCTAAGCCTCGTTGAAGACCGAAGCAATGTCCGATGGTGTGCCACTCCTAGAAGGTTGCCGATTGACCGAATCACTTATCCTTAATCGTTGTGAAGAAGTCGCTTCACTACAAGTGTTTTCACACCTCGGAACATCTTTCCTTTTATCGGCACTCCTTGATCCCGAGGCCAACAACCTCTCCTTCTCCCCGGGAGGACACAACCTCGCCTCAAAAGGACTCCTAGCACCTGCGATAGATAAATCAAATAAGCTAGCAAGAAAGACACCATTTCTTAGGAGGCAGAGCACCGGGAACCCCATGGTGCTTTGCCTCCCATCTCCCTTTTGATAGATCTCTCCATCGGCGCCTATCATAAATCAAGCAAGTTGCCAGCTTACGAGACCACTCGGCTAAATCAGGGACCTCGCCGGGCGACCAATGAGTCGCTACAAATAAAGAACAGAAAGATATTGTTATGGATCCAACCTCAGGTTGAAACAAAGATAGTTCATATGAAGCATTTACGTGTGAAGTTCCATTTCTCAAGAAATGGAAAAAATTCTCCAGGGATAACATCGGTCGTTCGGATCCGAACGAACCAATTCATCCATCCACGGTCCTCATCCTCCTCGCTGCCAATTATAGGAGCTCGGGTGAATCGACGTTGAAGAGTAATCAGGCCCCGGTAGCACAATAGCTAATACAACCTCACGAGGTGGCTGAGGGTAAATTCTGTCCCAGCCTTGTCGGCAAAATATCTCATCGCCTGCACTATTCTCCAAAGAGAGGGATGAACTTGTGCCAACATTACTTGATATCTTTGACAGAAATCAAGCGCGACCCGGTCCGGGGAACTTGACACAAAAACATGAGTGTATATGCTCAAAAATCCATCAACAGATGTCATGACACTCTCCTCGGGGGAAGGTACTTGCAGAATCGCGCTTTCCCCTATCCGCAATCTATTTTGATCATCTCGAGGTTTTCCTCCCTCACTGATGAAATGATCCTTGACACATGCTCTCGATGTCCCGGAACATTGGGAGGTTTCCCCGGCGTGATAGCCCTCCTCGATGCAGGGCACCCCGAGCCTCGCTCTCCCGACATCAGAGGCGAGCCGTTGGCACCGACCGAATGTGGAATGCAGGAGAGACTCCCCTCCACATGATGATTAGACGTCGAAGAAACGGCCATGGCTACGACAAATTAGGGGGAAAAGTGAGGTTCCGAGCAAACATTTTCTGAAATAGGGAAATGAAAGGACTAGCACAAAGCGCCAGGCTTTACAGAAGAGATAGCCTTATCAAGAACAGCAAATTTGCCACTTAAGAGACAGATGAACAAATATATAAGGGCAAAGCAACAACTGCCCGCTTACCCAAGAGGGACAATTAAATTTGGCTGCATTAACGTCACCCTCTCCTAGGGGAGCGTACTGTCGGAATCACTCTGGCTCTCACGTGACTCAAAAAACTGTGGGACCTCAGGGAGACCCCCGACATCACAAACATCGGTTTGAGAGGAGCTATCGATTTAACCTCGGACATGGCCAGTTTCAGGGCCCCGGTTGATCTGAGAGCAGACCTTGAAGGGCCGACGCCGAGAAGCAAAAGCAAAAACGTAAAAGCAAAGGGGCAAGGAGAAGGGCTGACAAAATGAAAACTCCTTTTCTACCTTGTCAAAAAGAAAAACATCTTTACACTGTCCATTCCCCGGGGGGCGCATACATAGGGAAAGGGAAAATATACAAAAATGACTCGGAGACTACTCCTCATCACTAATATCTTCGCCCTTATCGGGGGCAATCAAAAGCGCCAGTTTTTCCTCCACTGCACGGGCCTCCTTAAGATCAGCTGACATGTCGATACCTCTGGCCCCGAGTAACTCTGGGGTCTCCCTCCTCGCCTCCGCCTTAGCATGCTCAATAGCTCAGATTAGTTTCTGCTCAGCTGCTATGGATATGTCATGAGCTATTATATGCACTGTGGCCACGTCCTCCTGATAAGTAACAACATCTTGTTTGACCTCGGACTTAGCCGCGGCCAAAGCAGCAATCTCCCTGTGTGAATCCTTGAGAAGATCCCGGGATGTCGCCAACTCCCCGATCGCTATTTCATTTCGCTCCCTCAGTCCAGAGATCTCCGCATTCAATTGATTAAATTGCAAGCCGCTCTGCTCGACCTACGTGAGAGGGGTAAGCCAATGAATATATGTGAACACGGGATAAAAGGTCGGGCACGAGCAAGGCAAAGTACCTGGACAACAAGATTGGCCTTCTCCTGGAGCGCCATTTCCAAAACGGCCCGAAGTTCTCCCAGCTCTTTATCTCCTCGGGCAGAGCGAGCCTCCAAATTTTGCATCTTCAAAGTAACTTTCTTACGCTCCTTTTCATGATAAGAAAGCTCCTCGTGGAGCCGAAAGATGGCATGATCGTACTTCTCCTTACACTGCGGCATAGCAGAAAAGTTAGAAAGACGGAGATTGATGCTTGAGGATGAAAGAAATGCACAAGAAATGGCTATCACTTGCTGCATGAACTTCTCCGCCGCTTTGACGACACCAGGAATATCGATATCAGCTCTATCAATAACACCATCAAAGATGTTGGCAATAAAGTCTCCCCCTTTGAGAGGAGTCCTCGCTGTGGCGCCGATCATCCCATGGGCATCCCACAGTTCCCCTAACGAGACCGAAAAGCTCGAAATAAAGTCGTTCAGGTCGCCAATTTCTCCAAGTGGCAACCTACATTCCTCGAAGGCTCCGAGCCCCGACCCCTCAGGATCAACGCCAGCGGTCCTCCTAGCAGAAGCTGCATCAAATCCGGTCGCGCGATTCGAAGCTACATCAACATCCTCTTCAAGGACCCCCGGCCCACGGGCCCGACCAGAGCCAGTCGTTTCGGACTCAGCAGCCTCTGATCGAGGTGCCTGCAAGTTTCTCGCACTCGACCTCGTTCTCCTCCTTAGCGGGCTTCCATCATCATCCTCTCCTTAGGTACCAGGATTTGACTCTGAGGTTGAAACAACATTCCCAAACAGTGGCTTGATGCTTGAGTGACTTGGTTTTCTTTGCCGCAGAACAAACAACAACTGCCCTACATTTCCTCTTCTTGCTCATGTCGGGCTCCAAAGCCCCTGCTTCGCCACCAAGGGGCGGCCTCATCTGCATATTCTCGCCAAGACATATACCAGCGCAGTAACCACAATACGCTTTCGCTAACAGCTCAGAAAGAAACACAATATACGAAGCATAGGCGGTAAAGGAACCTCACCATGATTCTTGGCCACACAACGCTTCTTAGCTAGGCCGGTCCAAGACCGAACGCGATATGGGAACTTCTCGTTCAACCACCCAATCCATCATGACAAATCTGGGACCACCTTCAGGTGCCAAGCGATGGCTGCAGGGAGCACAAAGAGATTATTATTTCAAAAGGAAGAATAGTTGAAAAGCGGCTTAGGGGAAAATTGCTTACGTCGGGCATTCTACCTCTCTGGAAAGGGCATCTTCTGGTCCGGGATAAACCTTACTCGGATAAACCTGCTCATCCATCATCAATCCTTTCCCTCATCGACGCTCGTGAAAAAAGATTTTTTGGACCGATGGCGGACCGATGACGCTCGTGAAAAAAGATCTTTTGTATCTATCTGTACATCCTGATCAGATGATTGAGGGTAAAAATCTCACCCTCAACCCCTTCGGTGAAATAACGAAGCATCAACACTATCCTCCAAAAAGGGTAAATCTGACCCAACGTCACTTGATATCGGTCGTAGAAATCAAGGATAACTGGGTCTATCTCTAGGGGAGGGGCCTCGACAGATTTATCAGGTCCCAGGGTGAATGGGTAGGTGTACACGTGAAGGAAGCCAGCCTTAAAGTCAGTTATATTATCGTCAGGACCGGGAACCTCCACCTCCACTGCCTCGCTCCATCGACAGTCCTTCTTCACCTTGCTAATATCGGTCACGACACTAACATATCAGGACACATGCTCTCATTGTCCCGGTGTAGACGAAGTGGCATCAACATTAAAATCCTCTGACACATTGAGATCAGGTGGGGTACATTGTTCCAATGAGGGAATCGCTTTGGTTTCTTCCTTAGGCGATCAGGATGATGATACAACGTCATTTTGTCGGGGAACCGTCCTAGACGTCCTAGCCATGTCAATGGTAAAAATCCTTCTATAAAAAGATAAAGGGGTGTCAAATACAAAAATTCTGACTTGTGAGCTTGGAAGTGGGGTGAAAGTGGAAAGTGTAAAGCAACCGATGCATTTATAGGAAACGCTGGGGAAGCGAAGGGATGAGCTAATGGTAGTTCGTGGGTTTCTCGATTATCGCATCTAATGGTGGCCTTGCACAGTTCTCTAGAACATGGAATTTAATGCTCTTAAACAGTTGATGTCGTGGCAGTGATGACCTCGAGATGACGGTTCAAAATTGTTTCCTATTACTTCATTCTAGGAAACGCGGAGACTATCTGTATACGGCAAAATCGGAGGAGTCTATTTTTTGTCACTAAGGTGCATTCTGGGGGTCATATCAGTATCTCGAGGCTACAGGACTACGATCGAGCTCCCTCCCCCGAGGTTCGCTTGCGACCAAACAAAGGTTCTGAGGGTAGGGAATTCTCTAGGCAAGCAGCCAGCATCAGCAGCGTCTAGCATCATGCCTAGCTGTTCCATCCCTATATCTTTACATTTAATGCACTCTGTACTATATTGTATTCCCTCTCCTATATAAAGGGAATCCATGCCACTTTGTAGAGGGATGAAGTTTCTCCAACTATTTCTCCAAAAGATCAATAATATCTCTCTCTCCCTTCTTCTCTCTAACTTGCTCGTTCCTACTAGCTCGAAGCCACTCTTAGCGTTTATTGCTTTCATACTTGTTCTTCATTTATTGCTTGGTATCGGCCATAAAGAGTCTTGTTTAATCATATCTTAACTGTTATCCCATTCCTGATTAACCCCGATAGCTCGAGATCGAGCTGGATATCGGCCTCGAGGCTTCTTCATTGACCAACCCGAGGCTCGGGCGGCAAGCCCCTAGGCTTGATTGCTGCCCCGTTTTAGCTTGTGTTTTATTGTTAAACTTTATATTCTTAGCATCAACTGCTCTAACAACTAGCATAAAAATAGATCACGTATTTTTAGAATCCCATTTACAAATTTAATTGTCGTTACCATTTTCACGGTAAAAACCATTCAAAAGGGGCCATGATGTGGTATCACAACCTGTCCTCGAATTCGATAGACTCATTCACCATGCTGGCAGATTCTTTTATTAAGGCATATGCCGGTGCCATCAAGGTTGCTACAAGGAAGTTTGATATCTTCAAAATCAAACAGAGAGAAAACGAGATGTTGCGGGAGTTTGTATCTCACTTTTAGATGGAGCGAATAGAGTTACCACCAGTCTTCGATGACTGGGTAGTGCAGGCCTTCACCCAAGGCTTGAATGAACAAAGCTCGGTAGCTTCGAAGCAGCTAAAGCAGGACTTGGTTGAATATCCCGTCGTGACTTGAGCGGATGTCCACAACCGGTATCAATCAAAGATTAGGGTTGAGGATGACCAACTGGGAGCCCCCTTGGGCTTAGTATATCCTAGCAGGCTCCTGGAAAAGGAGCCAAAATCAAACAAGGAAAGGTACCAACCATACATCGAAGATCGGAGAAACTCCCCAAGGCGTAACATACCCCGAAACGACCGAAGGGCAGACCAAGGTCAAAATCCTCGGGGACTCGTGAGCAAAGCCTAATTCGACAGATACACAGGGCCGACGGAGGAACCCCAGTTATATGAGTACAACTTCAACATTGATGTTTCGGATATTATATCTACCATCAGTAAAATCAGAGACACCACGTGGCCGAAACCCGTACTATCAGACCTGTCGCAAATGAATCCTAACCTGACGTGCGAATTTCACGGCACACATGGTCATAGGACCGAAGATTGCAGATAGCTCCGAGAAGAAGTAGCCCGACTACTTAACAAAGGGCACCTTCGAGAGTTCCTCAGCGACCGATCCAAAAATCAATTTCAGGAAAGAGAGTCGAATAGGAAAAATGAAGCAGAAGAACCACAACATGTCATCCACATGATTGTTGGGGGAGTCGATATCCCACAGGAACCCACTATCAAAAGAATAAAAATATCTATCACCAGGGAAAAATGAACTCGAGGTTACATACCTGAGGACGCTCTCACATTTAGCGATGAGGACGTCGAGACCCTATCTCAGCCTTATAAAGATGCATTGGTAATTTCTTTTCTTGTGAATACATTTCAAATTAAACGTGTACTTGTGGATTCAGGTAGCTCGGCCAACATTATCAGGTCGAGGGTGGTGGAGCAGCTTGGACTGCTCGACCACATTGTGGCCACCTCTCGAGTCCTCAACAGATTCGACATGGAAAGCGAGACAACTAAAGGGGAAATCATCCTCCCGGTCAACGTGGCCGGAACAACCCAAAATGCCAAGTTTCATGTCATCGAAGGAGACATGAGATACAATGCCTTGCTCGGAAGGCCATGGATACACTTCATGAGAGCAGTATTATCAACCCTTCATCAAATGACAAAGTTTCCAACAAAGGATGGAATAAAAACGGTATACGGGGAGCGATATTATGCAAGGGAGATGTTCATAGTGCACGATGTGGAATCGACATCGACACCTACAGCATCGAAGGAGCCAAACGATAAGAAAACAGAGAAGTAGAAATTACAAAGCTACATGCTCGGCTCCACCCGAGTAAATAAGCGAAGGACCGTACAACATCCCTAAAGAGAGCGGTTGAAGCATATCGAGGCTCGAGCTCCATCACAGCTAAAGTATAACTGTCTCCCTTTATATTTACATTTTATACTAACCTATGTGTAGGCTTCAGGTTAAGAAGAATCGAAGCACCTTCCATCTTGAAGACCTTAGGTTTTAAAGCATGCTTTGCACTCTTTTCCTTCGATCGGATTTTATCCCAAGAAGGGTTTTATTGGCAAGGTTTTTAATGAGGCAACATCTATATGCTACCTAAGGAAAACTCAACAAGTATTCAAGGCTTCTCCTTAATCAACCTTGAATACTGGGGCGCATCCCCTGGGGAGGTCATCTCCCCGAAGAAATCAAGACGAGCCAAAGAGGGTCTCAATAGAAAAATGATGTATCGGGCCAAACGGTCGAAAGAATTGTGTCTGCATAGAATAATCGAACCCTCAGCAGCGAAGACTATGTATACTTATACCAAGTAATCAAGGAATATTTTTTGATTTTTTACCATCAAAACACTCTGCGCTTCAAAGAAGTTTGCTATTTTTACAAGAAACGGCCCCAGAGCCGCTCGAAGCCGTAAGACCTTCGGGCCGAAAAACTACAAGCTCATAAGCCCTCAACGAGGCAACATCAAAGTTCACAAAGAATGGCTCTAGGGACAAAAAAGCACTCGATGCGTCGGGGACTATTGCCAACTGTCACCCATCGAGCTGTCAAAAAACGTGAGGTCATGAGGCCCCATACGGGCAACCTCGAGCTCATAAGACCTCCAAAAGGCAACACCAAAACTATAAGAGCTCAAGCAAGGCATGAATCACACTTGTACCAAGAATCTGTAAGTCCTCAAGCAAGGCATGAATCACACTTGTACCAAGAAACTGTAAGACCTCAAGCAAGGCATGAACTATACTTGTGCCAAGTAACCTATCTGTAAGACCTCAAGTAAGGCATGTTCAAATTTATAAGACCTTACAAAAGGCATAATCCCGATCTTAAAGTTAAGGCTATATATTCGAACTTGTAAGATCCCTAAAAAGGCATACCCTCAATATAGACGCCGAGGCTACCTCACTCGGGGACTAAAAGGCTACAACCAAACACAATGACTCCGGTCACAAGGCTCCGGCCAAACTAACACAACTTGGGGACGCCCGACCATTGCCATAAAATCGCATGCCTTCAATTACTTCGAAAATACTTCGAAAAGAACCGGTTAATTAGGCTACCCTTGGCATAAGCAAAAGAGCTTCGATCAAATCAGCTCCAAACAATGAAAAGGCTTCGAAACAATTCAGACATTGAGAAAAACTGCCCGAGTTGCTCATTTATAATCACATAATGACTCACAATCGAGGTCCTTATCGAACCGTCGAATAGTCGAACGAGCACAAAAATTTCAAAAAGTCTTTAACGAGGGAAATATAAAGCCTATATTAGAGGTCGTATCGACCCAACGCGTAAGAGCCACTATCTCCAGCTTAAATTAAGGGTTATACCGACCCAATGCGTAAGAGCCACTATCGCTAGCTTAAATTAAGGGTCATACCGACCCAACAAATAAGAACCACTGTCGCTAGCTTAAATTAAGGGTCATATCGACTCAACGCGTAAGAGCCACTGTCACTAGCTTAAATTAAGGATTGTACCGACCCTATGCATAAGAGCCACTATCGCCAGCTTAAGTTAAAGGTCGTATCGACCCAACGCATAAGAGCCTAAGCGCCAACCCACATTAAAAGTCGTGCTGACCAAATGCGTAAGAGCCTACGGGCCAGCCTAACAAGCCTCAGGGCCAATTCATCTGGCTAATCATTGAAAAACGTCAAAATACAAGACAAAGAAAGACACATACAAGCAAAGGGAAATGCATGAAAAATGAAACTGAAAGGCTTCCTTATATATGTATATGTGAAATAATGCAAGGCTACATTTGCAATGCTCTCTGCGAGCCGTATACACAAAATCAGAAAAGAATAGCCTATTATACTTTCTCCTCGGGGACTGTGGCCCCATTGGCCTCTCCCTCATTATCTTCGGCATCATATATGAGGAGCTTGGCGTCGTATTCATCCGCCATGGCCTGCTCAATCTCTTTCGAGAGATCGAATCCCCTAGCATGGCTTTCCTCGAGGGTTTCCCTTCGAGATTTGCACCAGGCATACTCATTGCTTCTGCTCTTCCGATCGAAAGCCCCTCTCAACTCAGCCCGAGCATCGGCAATATCTTTTAAATAGATGGCCACTTTCTTGTTAGCCTTAGCTCGCATCTCTTCAGCTTCGGCCTGGGCGTCCACAACCTCGGCCTTTATCTTCGAAAGGTTAGACTCGAGACTTGAAATCCTACTCGCCTAGACCAAGCTATTTTTGCGAGCGTTCCGGAGCTGCACCTCGAGGGTAGAAGCCTTGGCCAAAGCATTTTTCTTTACCGCAACTTGGGCATCTATCTGAGCCTTTAGCTCATCACACTCATACTTGTCCTAGCCGACTTCGCCCCAAAGGCATTCTAGGTCATCTGTCTTGCTCTGTAACTAAAGTATCAAAATATTAATCTCGGAGGATAGAAGAAGAAGCATGCATTCCCTCGGAACAAAGGTTACCTGATTCTCGAGGCAACCTTCGTAGTTCAGGCTTCGATTCACCTCGTACCGAAGGTGTATCAACTCCTTAGCCCTTTCATCGCAAAGGAACCTGAGGGATTTTTCCCCGTTCAAGGCCTTCCGCAACCTGGATTCACAGCGGAGCGGCTCGGACTTGAGCTTGTCAAAGGCCTATGAAGAAGCTCAATGAGAAAGTGAAAATTCAAAACCAAAAAACCAACAAAGTCAACAAAAACTCACCACGGAATAGAGTCGCTGAGCCTCCTCAAAGGTTGAACATACATGTACTGTCCTGGTCTCACCGGCCCCAGTCGAACCGCTCTAAATAGGAATATGATCTCTCAAGACCCCACTCAATTTAGGCAGCCCCTGTCCTCGAACAACCCGTGAAGTACCTTCGATGAGAGAAAAAGACGGCGATAGAAAATTTGTGTCCCTTGAAGTACCTTTGATGGGAGAAGAAGACAGTGACAAAGAAGGGACCATTTTCCCGAGTTAGAAGCCTCGAGTGCTGCAGGCTCAGCTTATACATCTTCTTTGAGGCTCCGGGCAGAGATTTCATCGCTATGAGCACCTTCGCCCTTCGAGGATTCCTTCCGTTTGTTAAGATTATTCGGCCCCAAAGCCGACGACCCTTCCTCCCCTCCGAGGGGGCACGGTCTCACTTTAGAAAATTCTCCAATGCCTGCGGTGACAGAGTTAATATACATAAACGAAAGTACCTTTCAAAGAAAATAAACCACATAGCACGTACCGTGGTGTTTAACCTCCCATCTACCCTTCGACAGGTCTAGCCACTTACATTCATTGTAGGTCGAGCGAGCTGCCAGCTTCCAAGCCCAATCCGCTAGGTCGGGGACCTCGTATGGCATCCAAGGGATTGTTGTACAAAGGAAAAGGAAAATATCTTTACGGGTTCTGCCTCTACCATGAACAAAAATGATAAAAACACAATTGTACCACTTACACGTGAAATTCCATTTCTCAGGAAATGGTAGGAACTCCACGAGGATAATATCGATAGTCCGCACTCGGACAAATCTATATATCCACCCTCGATCCCTATTTTCTTCATCTTCGGCAATAAATGTCCTGGTGGATCGAAATCGCAAAGCTATCAGGCCTCGGTAATGAAAGGGCCGGTACAATTTGATGAGTTGGATAAGGGTGAACTCAATCCCAGCTTCCTCCTCAAAGAACCTCATCATTAATACTATCCTCTAGAACGATGGGTGAACATGTGCCAGGGTAGCCTGATATCTTCGACAAAAGTCAAGCACGACTCTATCGAGAGGGCCCAACATGAAGGGGTATGTGTATACGTTCAAAAACCCCTCTACATGAGCCATGGTGTTCTCTTCCGGGGAAGGTACCTGTAGTACCACCTTTTCTCCCCATCCGTAGTCTCTCCTCACTACTTTGAGGTGTCCCTCTTCTATGGATGAAGTGAGCCTCGATGCATGCTCCCAATGGCCCTCAATATTGGGAGGTCTCTCTAATGAAAGGTCCCTCCTCGAGATAAAACATCTCGAGGTTAGCTCGCTGAATGTCGGTGGTGTACCACCGACCGAGCGGGAAGTAGAAGCAGAACTCTCCTCTTCTTGGTGAGCGGGTTTTGGCATAGCAGCCATAACTATGGTGAAACAAGAGAAGGAAAATGAAAACTTAGGTGAAAGATTTGAATTAAAATGATGAAAGAGCTAACACAAGGAAGGAGAACTCTATGAAAAGGATAACTGCTCAAAGTAGCAAAATCCTCAAATAAAGGGAGATCAAACTCATATATAGAGCAAGCGGCCACTGTCCGCCTACTTTCAAGTCCAACTAATTCTAACTAGGCCATTATCACTTTCGGGGAAGTGTACCGGCAGGTCCATCTCGGTCGTTTCATGACCGCGCCATACGAATGACGCTATCATACAACATTTGAGGATTCCCATGTCAACCTAGCCTCGAGATGGTGCCCGATCTCGAGGATCTCTGCTACCATCACGATGGGCTCTAAGGAACCATTTATACCAATCTTGCCTCGATATGGTGCCCGATCTCGATGATCTCTATGAATATAAAATTGGTCTCTAAGAAGCTATCAACATCAATCTAGCCTCGAGACGGTGCCCGATCTTGAGGATCTCTATTACTATAACTATGAGCTCTAAGGAGCTATCCATATAAACCTAGCCTCGAAATGGTACCCTATCTCGAGGATCTCTGCTATTACAAGTGTGGGTCATTCACCCAATTGTTTGGCCCTCGGGCCACTTGAGCCTGAGCAAGTTCTCACTCAAGAATTATTAATAAAGCCTCAGGGCTATCTTCGCCTTTAGATCAATTTAAACGCTCTCTTGGTTACTTTAGCCCAGGGGCTATCCGAGTTCGAGTGTATCCTCTCTCATGGGCCATCTGTAACACCTTAAGGCTATCTTCATTTTAAGTTCAAATCGAGTTTTCAAGGCCACCCAAGTTCAAGCAAATTCTCACTCGAGGACTATTTGTGAAAGTCTAAGGGCTATCTTTATTTTTAGATGATCGAGCAAACTCTCACTCGAGGATTAGTGACAAGTCCAAAAAGGGCTAACCCCTATTTCAAAGAAAATCGAGATCTTGCTCTCGCTCAACTCGAAGTCAGAAGTCCCGGCAGCCTAAGTATATACCAGATCAATCCAGACTTATTCTGAGGGGCGACAAAGAATCTTAAAAAATATCATATTAACTAATCAAGAACCATAGGGATTACGATGTCCGGTTCTAGTGTTCGGGCCAATCAAAAGCAAAATAAAGGTTCAGCACAAGCCAAAAGCAAATCGAAGCAACTTTTATATTGATAAAAGACGATTACAAAAGCCCACGAGGGGGTCCTTACATAGAAACAAAGAAGCAGAAAACAACAGTCTAAAAGCCTAATCTACTCTCAGAGGTACATCTTTGGGAGTGACATTTGCGAGAACAGATTCCTCGGGGACTCCATTTCGATCTTCCAAATGAAGTCTTCGAGAATCTCCTCTGAAGCAGCAATATATGAGGAAGAGGTTGTACCCTATCAAAGAGCAAAAACTTTTAACAGGCAGGGAAAATTGTGGCTTGGTGAAAATTTTGGTGAGTATGGGTCTCGCCAGCACTATTATTGGGAAGCCACTTCTTAAGACATTGTACCGGTGTGGGATGCAAAAGTTAGTAGATGGCACCACCTCACTCCATGGAAAGCAAAACGAGTGAAGCGCAACACCAGGTTGAAGTTAAGAAAGGTGAGCAACAGTTCATGGTCCACATATTCTCTAATACGGGAATAATTTGAAGCCCCTTTCTCGTTATTTAGGGCCAACAACAATAACAATAACCAAAAACCAGAACGATCCCATTAAGTGGAGAAAAGCTCTGAAAAAGAGCCATGACACAACTGGCAAAACTGTTGTCGTATGACCTTACGGTCACGAGCTTGAACCATGGAAGTTAGAGTTTGGATGAGGATGAAGAGAAGAAAAGGGTTAAAGGCTGTCAAAGAATGGCTGGGTGGAATTTTATTCAAGTAATCATCCATTTAAGGAAAGGTAGTAACATAACCGACGGTGCAATCAATGCCTTTGGGAAACGTATTGACATGCGCAATCAGTGCTTTAGAAAATAAATCGGCAGTGCATTGAATGCTTCTGGAAAGATGAACCGATGGGACGTCTCAGTCATCACAAACTCTTATGTCATAAGCATGACGTCATCGTGAGAAGCTCGAGAAGATCAATGTCAAAGTCGTTTCATATCATTCCATTCTAAGAAATGCGGGGACTATCTATATACGGCTAAATCGGAGAGCCCAATTTTATAATCATTATGCCATCCCATAGCTCGTGTTTAGGAGGTCTAAGGCACAGTTCGAGGCCTGACCCCGAGGGTTCCCTATGCTCGACCTCGGGGCAGAGCAAATCGACGGCTATGATGAATGAGTGGGAGATTCTCAAGGCAAGTAGTTAGAGCTGACCAAGTCTATAGGAATAGTACAAGTTCGTACCGTGGCATTAAATGGTTGTACTAACCGTTTATCTTTGTAATAAATGCATATGTACTATGTTGTGATTCCCCTCCTATAAAAGGGGACCCTTGTTATTTTTTGCACGGATGATATTCAATACAAGAACAAGAACATTCTCCGCTCTCTAACTTAAACACCCTCTTTGTCTTTCCTTTGATTTATTGCTTACATTTATTGTGTTTCATTGATTGTTCTTCATTTATTACTCATCATTGATCATAAAGATCCCCCATCAAAGCTCTTAGAACCATTAATCCTTCATCGGTTATCCACAGTACAGCGCTTTAGCTCGACGTCGAGGCTCGGCGCAGGCTATCTCGAGGCCCCGATTCCAGCCATTCGGTTTGCATAACATATTAACTTCAAAGTTCTTATCTCTTTTTCTTAGCTCGCACTCAGCATCTACTGCCTAACAACTAGCATAAAAATAAATCACGTATTTTTAGAACCACAAAATCAAATCTAATTGTAATTACCATTTTCAAGGTAAATACCTTGGTATAGAAGGATTACCGCAAGGCGAGTAAGGGTCATCGATGATATGAAAAGACACCAAAGATGAAGAGGTAAAACATCTATAGGTAGATCGTCGTGGCACTAAATCTTACAACTCCCCTAAAGGGGGGAATATGGGTGATGTGGCATTAAGTCAGAATTAAGTGCTTCTAGTAACTATGGAATGGTAAAGGAAGAATGCAATAAAAATAAGAAAGTAATGAGATTGCATTTATCCGAATCCTATAGGTTTGCTATGATTCTAGAACATTATGAAGCACGACGACAAGGAAGGGAAGTAAGGGTTCTTACCCGGGATACTATTGATAAATAAGGAGCCAGTACGAGAGGTAAGTTAAGACACAGGAAATGATGCACGAAAGATTATGCGGGATATTGATATAAGAATGGGCCAACGAGTAGTTAATAGTTGATCCAGGAAGAGTCTAGTTATGGCTAGACAAGAGGATATAGACAAATCAACAGATTGTGCAAGATGAACATAATGAATCCCAACGTTTGGAATTCAGTCTCACAATTATGATATTATAATCCTTGAGAAATATTTAGATAAGAGTTGGGGTAGTTAAAGATACCGTATGAGTATTGCGGAAATAAGAGAGAATCCTACTAGGAAGATAGTTAAAACTTCAGTTTAGAAGCAACCGTACGAGCAAATGACTATGGAGGTAAGTAACTAAGGATAGTTATAGGCAAGAAAGGGAATCAAAGGTCTATCGAGTATACAACGTAAGCTCACAACTTTACAAGAGTCAGAGGGTCCTCCCTAAGTACTACAATGAAAGACTAGTTAATGAAGTAAGGAACAAGGCTTCAAAAACACAGTGACCTAAAGAGGAAATGGTCATTTAATAACAGTCTTAAAACAACATTGTATCCATAAGAAGATGGAACCTACCGTGGCTAATGAACAGGGAGTAAAATCAGAAGTGATATTCAAGGTCATATAAGTTGTATGGAATTCCAATACGTATGGGTACTAAGATAAGCTAAGTATGTATGCAACAAGGGGGTAGAAAGACCAGGAAAAGTAATAGATTACGTTTGAAGAGAGCTAAGATGGAAAGAAAGGAATTATTCGATCAATGATCCAGAGTTGGTTATATTATGAACGCACTTAAAAGTTTGGAGTATTATCTATGCAACATATATGTTGACAATCATACAGTTGTAGAAGGTTCCGGTATAAGTTAAAAGGAAGAATTGAGCCCGGGTCATAGACAAAGGATTGAATTATTAAAGGATTGTGTCATGGATATTCCATAGCGCCCATGAAAGGCTAAAAGTAATAACTAACACCATGAGTCGTAGATCGGAAGATAGCTTAAGCCTACATAAATATTGATCAGAGGAAAGAGGAAACTAAGATTTACATCAACTAAGTAAAGATTTACATCAACTAAGTAAAGATTTACATCAACTAAGTAAATCAGGAGTTTGATTATTGGACCTAGAAAATTATAGAAATCGTGGTTGAGAACCTAGCATAATCACTCTTAATATCAGAGGTATAAAAGAGATAGTACAATAGCCATATTCTATAACAACTCTACGATAATGCCAGTTAGAAGAAGTACCAGCCTCATAAGAAGTCAGTATGAAGATCCCACTGGATTGTGTATGCACCAGAGGTGCAAGTATTATAATAGAGCTTTAGGTTGTGGATGTAAATTATACCTATATGGAAGGAAGGTCATAAAATAGAAAGAAGTCGTGATGCGAGATTTTAAGGTAAATAATTTAAAGATGAACAACGTACGAGATACTCAAGTACAGAAGGTTATGAATAATCCATACTTTAGATAGAGGGCTAGAAGCGTCGAGATTCAGCATCTAGAAATAATAGCAGTATCTTTAGTAACATAACTTCCAGCCAATCGTTTCTAAGTATCGAGAGGTCTAGTTAAGAGAGTAAAGAAGAGTTAGAGATGATGTGGTGTTTCGCTTGATGTTCCAGAATAACATAAAGGAATTTATGGTGCAAGCAAGTTGAAGAAAGGTTGCGAATAGTATAAATTGATATATATAGGTCGCAAGCTAAAGTATGGAAAAGAGACAAGGTTTTAGGAAAATAGGAGTAAGGATAAGAAAGGGCAAGTGAGAAGGTGACGAGAATGAATAAGTCCTCAGGATTAAGACCATGAAAACAAGAGAGTTGATGGTTTCTCTACATTATAGAAATCTCAGTGTAGCCGGAATAAACTCAAAAGAGTCTAAGACTAGTAGCATTTAAAAGAGATGGAATGCTTCCCTGGTAATAGAATAAGGGTGTAATTGTGATAGATGAAGGATGACATTTGGGCTTTCGGTTAAGTAATGATTTCATGAATTGTACAGGATTAAAATACCCATCTAAGGTAAATCACATTAGGATACTATAAAATATGGTTATGGAAGTATAGTATCGTATCGCTCCAGGTGGATCAGAAAAATCACTTCAAATATTCCACGATGCAACGTGAGCCCTAGTGATTACGTAAGAGGTTTCAAGTTATCAGTGGTATATTGTAGATCAATATTGAGGTGAATCAATAATGGATGGACACAAGTCACAAAATATGAGATGAGATTAGGCCGTCATTCTTAAGATGAACAATAATGAGGAAGCATTAAAGGACTTAGATTTATACATATAGGATAAGCAACGAAAGTAACCTGGAGTTTGGTAGTGCGATAAATCGAAGCAAGAGTTATGGTGTAGTATGAACTACTTAGATGCAATAAAGTCATACGGATGGATATCTGGGTCTATGAAGTGATATATAGCAATATTCATAAGTTCAACAAAGTACCGAGCGAAGAATTTCTGTATACCTATAGATGCCCAGAGGGACATCTTGTCAAGATATGTATATATTTACAAGTGAGGCCTAGAGATTGGCTAAAAGCTAGAGGAAAAGAAGAGAAGAGTCGCATAGGCATATTTACAATGTCAGAATCGTACAGGCTGTGTGACAGAAGATAGCAACAGTTATGAGATTGAAAAGATTTTGACCACAAGTATTCGGAAGGCATAAGTTAAGTAAATGATAAGTGCATCTCGAATGTTCGAATGGAGGGAATAAAGTTACACCCCATGTTTTCGTACGTGAAAGTACGCCATAAGTAAATTGATATAAGCTCAAAAATGAGATGTTACATCCCGCATTTTTTGTACTTTAAAGTTTCGTCGTAAGTTAAGCGACATAAGTTTGGGAATGAGATTATTTTGGGATTATAAGTATTACGTTATTTCAAACAAGTAATAAGTAAATTTGTGGAGATGAGAGGGTAAGAAAATCAAAGAAGATGAGTTTCGTCGAAGTTTGACAATTTGAGATAAAATACGGCCCAAGCTATAATACCCGGTATTTATGAACTAGTGCCATACAAGGTAACACATGACCATGATAGTGAGGGGTATAAGGTGTGCTAAAAATGAGTAGTAAAGTAATTTGAGATAATTCTAAGTATATAAATAATTGGGTAATTATGGATTTTTAGTGGGAGATTAACTAAGTAATTAAGCTAATTAAATAAATCAAGATCTTGGATAAGCTTAACAAAAAACGTGGCAGCCAAGAAGCTTTAGATAAATATGACTCTTAAGTCATGTACTTGGTGTCACAATTAGGAGTTTTTATGGCCAAGTCATCAAAAAAAGGTGGGGTCCACAAATCTCAAAAATAAGAAATTTTAATACATCTTCTAAGTGACAACAACTTATGTTGCTAAGACACTTAAAACCTCAAAAGTTAAGAGCTTGTCATACCTTGATTGCTTCTGAGTTTTCCTACGGATAGAACTCAAGTAATTCATTTGAGACTTCATGATGCGATAAAGCATGATATTTGCAATTCTAAAGGAGTACGGTGCAATATTTCTCTAGAATATCATACGAATTTTTTCTTACTTCGATCCGCCATTACGTGTCTTCGCAAAAGAAATGCGTTAGAGGGATCGTCAAGAGAATCGTTTTAGGTATGTTAAGGCTAAGCTCTTCCTTCTTTTTGTCATGATCTCATAATTACATGTGTTTGATAACGAGACATAAAAAGAAGTTCGTATTTCTGAATTTATTCACATTATCCTAGTCTCATAAGTTACAGTATTCTCCCTTATCGGGACCTTATATTCAGTTAAGTATTGTCTTCTTCTAGTCAAGAGATCAGAGAGTATATATATACAGTATTACAATATTTTCACCACTATCGAGCTATAATGGGTGGGCAGGCCCCTATTGGGCAACCTCGATGGTAAGTTATATACCGATCCTATTGTGGTCGAGCGCCTATGAGCTAGCCCAGCATGGCTGAGATACAGAGCCTAGTATGGCCGAACGCCTATAAGCGATCCTACTAAGGCAGAGCAGTTATATATACCGAGCCCTATAAAGTCGGACATCTATTTTACTTACTATATTAAGAGAGTTGAGCCAGTACCAATAGGTGAGCATATCTTCAGATTATTTTTTACTCCTAGTTACTTTCAGTTATTATATCAGTTCAGTTTCATCTTTTAGTATATTGCCTTACATACTTTGTACATTGTTTCGTACTGATGTCCTTTTTCTGGGGGCGCTGCATTTCATGCGTGCAGGTTCAGCTAGACAAATGGGTAGACCTCCTCATTAGGTGTTGCCCAAGTTCAGCTTGATCTTTAAGCTTCATGCCCTTTGGAGTTGCCGAGTCTAGAGCTTTATGTACATCTTGTGTATATATGTATATATGCTATGAGTAGGTCGGGACCCTATTCCGATCACAGTATATCCATCAGTAGAGGCTTATAGACATATCTTATTAGTTAATGCAGTATGTTGGGCTTGTAGGCCTTTTATGTATATTTTATAGGTTTGCCAGCTGTAGTAGTTATGATGGCCTTGTCGACCCAGCTTTATATTGATATTTAGTTAGCATTTGCAATTGTCTTGAAATTAGAGCCATGGCCAAAGTATGGTATTATATGTTCAGACTCCCTTTGTCACAAGTTGGCACGTAAGGATAGGTGAGGAACCGGGTGCCGGTCTCCCCCCCCCCCGGTTCGGGGCATGACAGTAAGTGTCAAGCCTAACTTCGGTCGAGTAGTGACGAGGTCAGGTCAAGGCCTTACTGCTATATATGTATAAAATAAGAGAGAGTGAAATATCGCGGTATAATAAAGACTAAAATTTAACAAGAAGGAAATCACAGAAACATATCAGCACAGTGAACAGAAATAATAACAGGGGATCTTCCGAGATACCGTCTCATAGTCCCAAAAGTAAATGTGCAGAGGGATATCCCGAGATACCGTCTAGTATTCCTTAAATAAATATGCAGGGGAAACTCCCGGAATACCGTTCTGTAGTCCCAAAAGTAAATGTATAGGGGGATCTCCCGGGATACCGTCCTGTAGTCCCAAAGTAAATATGCAGGGGGATCTCCCGGAATACTATTTCGTAGTCCCAAAGTAAATACACAGCTCAAACAATGGAAATAACGGCTGCAACACAAAATCTTACAACTTAGACTAAGTACAAGTCAAGGAAGAAGCAAATAATTCACTAAGCATACTGCTCAGAGTTCAGATAAGCAATTAAGACACGTAGCCATGTTATTCTAAACTAGACAGGATATTTACACATGCTATTATAACTCAACTAAAGTGAAACAGGTTATTAATCAGTAAAAAATGGAGTTTTACAACAAATAGCCCATGTACGCATTCATCACTTCACGTACATGGCGCTCACGTATCACAACAAAACCAAATCCTAAGGGGTGTTCCTCCACACAAGGTTAGGCAAATCACTTACCTCGAACCAAACTTAGATCAATCAGTAACAATGCTTTTTCCACGAATATCTGACTCTGAATGGCCCAAATCTAGCCAAAATCAATTACATAACATAATTATAACAATAAGAAACTATTCTAGTTAATGAAATCAAAGCTAAAGCAAGAAATTAGAAAATCGCCCTAAAAAGTCTCCCCGGGCCCACGTCTCGGAATCGGGTAAAAGTTACAAAATATGAACACCCATTCACTAACGAGTTCACTCGTACCAAAATTATCCAAATCTGATGTCAAAATCCTAATCAAAACTCAAAATCTTAGTTGAAGAACTTCTTCCCGTTTTTCCTAAATTTTCACCCCAAATTCGAAATTAAATGATGAAATTAATGATAGATTAGTGGGATATAACCAAAATCAAGTGTAGAATCATTACTCAATTGATATGTCTGAAAATCCCTCAAAATCTCGTCCAAATCCGAGCTTTCAAACTCAAGTTTTGATAAAAAATGGCCAAAGCCTCATTTTGAAACGTTATATTTTGCAAAGGTGCTCCCTTTTTTGCGAACGCGGAAGACCCCTCGCGTTCGCGAAGTGCAACTTATCCTTGCCCAGAATTTCTTCATCACGAACGCATTGCCTTGTCACAAAAGTGAAGGCCTCACAACTCAACCCTACGTGAACGCGGGACCTACATCATGAACGCGTAGGCATAAGGGCCTCGGGACCCCATCTGGCCAGTCCCTCTACGCGTACGCGGGACCTCCATCGCGAATGCGTAGGCCAACTACCCCAGTGCTTCGCAAATGCAAACCTCCTTCATGAACACGAAAAAAATATATCACCTACCACCAGTTCCTCTTCGCAAACGCGAGTCTCCTCTCGCAAATGCAAAGAAGGAAACCAGAACTAAAGAACACCAGAAATCTGCAACTTTCCTAAGTCCAAAAATGATCCGTTAACCACCCAAAATTAACCCGAGGCCCTAGAGACCTCAACAAACATACCTACCAGTCCTAAATACCATATGAACATAGTCAAGCCATCAAATCACATCAAACAGTGCTAAAATCACGAATCACCCTCCAATTCAAACTTAAGAACTTGAAACTTCAAATTTCCACAACCGATGTCGAAACCTATCAAACCATTTCCGATTGTTCCCAAATTTTTCACACAAGTCATATTCAACATTACGGATCTTTTTCAACTTTCGGAATCGAAATTCGACCATGATATCAAAAAGTCCACTACCGATCAAAATCTCCAAAAATTCGACTTTCGCAATTTCAAGCCTAAATAAGCTACAGACCTCCAAAACACAATCCGGATACGCCCCTAAGTCTAAAATAACCCAATGGAGCTAACAGAATTGATGAAACTCCATTCCGGAGTCGTCTTCACACAGTTCCGGCTACGGTGAAAATCCTAAGGCTTAAGCTTCCGTTTTAGGGACTAAGTGTCCCTAAACACTCCAAATCCAAAACAAAACCTCCCGGGAGGTCACATAAGCTTAAACAGATATGGGGAAAGCAGTAAATGAGGGATCGGGGCTAATACTCTCAAAACGACCGGCCGGGTTGTTATAGTTGACTTTGTTGATATCGAGTTTGGATTTTTGTTCCATGAGTTGGAATAGATCCGTTGTGTCATATGGGACTAGTGTGCAAAATTTGAGGGTGTTCTGGGTTGGTTTGATGTGATTCGCATGAGTTTTAGAAGTTGGAAGTTCAGTAGTTTCATTAGGCTTGAATTGGGTTGCGATTAGTGGTTTTGATGTTGTTTTACGCGATTTGAGGCCTCATGTAAGTTTGTATTGAGTTTTAGGACTTTTTGGTATGCTTGGATTAGGTCCTAGGGTTGCAGGTGTGATTCGTGGTTGATGCATTCACACCTAAGATGGTTTGGTCGCAGGTACAAGGCCGCACAAGAGGCTGGTTGAACGCAACAGCAGAGGATGGCTTGGCAAGGCAGGGATAGTAGATGCTGAGGGGGAGCCGCAAATGTGGATGTGCAGATGCGCATGAAGGTCCGTAAATGCGAACTTGGATGGGAGCATGGGAGTTCGCAGATGTGTGCATGTTTTCGTAGAAGCGGGGGCGCTTCTGCGAGGAAGGAATTGCAGAAGCAAGATGTGGTTAGGGGTCAGGGACCACATGTGTGGAAGATTTATAACAGGAGTGGGTGCGCAAATACAGGAACCTGACCGCAGAAGTGATAGGTCGGGATTTAAGTTTAGTTCAGATAAGCATGGTTTTCACCATAAAAGCGGTATCATATGTGCAATTTTGTGAGCCATAGATGCAAGAATCGATGGGTAGAAGGTTAAAATGAAGGTTTGGCCTTTTTTCTCATAGTTGGAATTTTGAAGCTCGGCTGGAGGCGATTTTTGAGAGGTTGTTTTGCTAGCATTGGAGAGGTAAGTGAAGTTTAATCACTTTTGATGATATATATAGAATACCGATTTATTATCACACCTAGTTTATGTGAATTCAAGGTGGGATTTTGGGGGTTTTGGACTATGTCATTGGAGAGGGAGATTTAATGATTTGAGGGTCGATTTGTGTCTGGAATTGGATGATTTTTGTATGGTTGATCTCGTAATCGAATGGGTGTTCAGAATTTGTGAGTTTGTTTGGGTTTCGAGGTGCAAGACCGGGGTTGACATTTTGGGTTGACTTTTTGATTATGGTTAAAGATCTTAGCTTTATCATTTGGATTTAGTTCCTATGGATTTATTGATTTAATTTGGCTAGATTCGGATTGTCCGGAGGTTGATTCACGAGTGAAGGGATTCTTAGAGTATTGCTCTCTTGTGGTAACTATCTTACCTAAAATTGGTTGAGGCACTAGTTTCATGAATTATTTGTGATAGCTACGTGTTATGGGTGGAGCATATGTGTGGGGATGAGCCTATATGTGTGCACCAGGGTACTATTTTATGCT
This sequence comes from Nicotiana sylvestris, assembly GCF_000393655.2. Classification (NCBI taxonomy): domain Eukaryota; kingdom Viridiplantae; phylum Streptophyta; class Magnoliopsida; order Solanales; family Solanaceae; genus Nicotiana; species Nicotiana sylvestris. The sequence goes on from NC_091059.1 coordinate 57,146,520, forward strand.
CGGAGTAGTGCATAGGCTATGATGAACCTTGATCTGATTGCTAAGCTTAATGCTGTGATATTTCTCCTATTTGTACCCTTGTTATGAGCTATTTGTACCACATTTGAGACCACGTTAAGGTTATTCTCCTAATTGAATATGATAAATTGTTATTTCGTGATGAAATTTGTCTGATCTAGTTGTGATAGCACACACTGCACATGCCTACACCATAGCATGCTATTTATATCAGTCTAGGAGTATAAGACTTGATAATCATTGATCATTTACATGTATTCATGTATATTTGCTTTTTGTGTGTTATTATCTGGACTGGTAGTCCATGACCATACCAGGCGGATTGTGATTATTGGCACGTGAGTTGTACATGCGGTTGGTATTATTGGCTTGTGAGTTGTCCATGCAACATGTAAGTTGTCCGTGCGAATCCATATATTGATATTTTTGGCACGTGATTTGTTAGTGCAACGCGTGAGTTGTTTGTGCAACATGTAGATATGGATCTATCTCGCTAGGGTCACCCTTTCATGCTTCTCTCTTGATGGTGTACACACAGATTGAGGAAAACTTATTAGTGGTTTTTTACTATATTGGAAATTCTGAGAAAAATTTAGCAAGTGTTATTTGGTTATTGCATTTCATCTTTACTTGTAATTTCCATGATTACTTACTTCATTTACTTGCATATCATCTTTATATGCTGGATCATTGACTGAGTAGAGTACTTGAGTAATTGTGGGCAACATGGTGGTTTTATCCGTGATTTCATGATTTGATCATATATCTATTTAGTACTTGTTAAATTTATGAACTGTACGTGTATCATTTATAATTCTTGATGCTTTTACCTCTATAAGGTTAGCTATGATACTTGATGAGTACAGGGGGTCAGTTGTGCCCATGCTACACTCTGCACTTAATTGTGCAGATCCAGGTGTCAGACCCAATCATCAATAGCAGAGTTGCTTGTTTAGATGATCACCGAGAGAAGAAGTAGAGCTGCATTCTTGACCATAGTCTTGGTGTCTCTTTTCTTATGTATTGTTGTTTTTATTTCAGACAGTATTGTACTTGATCATTTTAGACTTGTATTTCCGTATTAGAGCTCATGACTCTGTATTTACCAGTTCCGGGGGATGTATCACATATTGGTACTATTTTGTTATGTTAAAGTTTTAGGTTGATATTAATTCTGTCATTTCTACTATTTGGTTCATTATTGTTATGTCTAGCTTGTCTAGCAAGTGTGTTAGGCGCTATCACGACTGGTTGGGATTTTGGTCGTGACACAATGTTTCTCCCTCGCTTCTTGACTTTGTTCGCTTGGTACCGAGTTATTTATGGAACGCTATCATCGGCTCCTATTCTAGATGTTTACCATATTCTTAAGTTAGTACACTCAAGACAAGGTCACATGAGTTCAATTTGATGAGATTCTTTGCTATTTTTTTTATTCCCTTGGTCGAGCTAGGGTTTCCTCGATTGTGACCTATTCCGATTCGAATTTGGTTTTCATGATATTCTTTCCTTATTCTATGGTTTGATTGATTCTTTTCCTTTTTTATTGTGTGAATCGAACGCTATATAAACCCCTCCCCAATTCCCCTTTTGGACAGACTTTAGTTACTGCTCTCGCACTCATACTTGCTTTCTTTTGTGCTCTAGTTTCTCACAAACTCTTGTTTGTTCAACTTTTCTCTTGGCCGGCTAAATCCAAGGTAGCACAAAAACTGCTCAATGTCCTTGAGGCTCTTGTGAACTCTGAAGTGCCGGGGAATCTGGAGTTTCTGCTGCTCAAGCTTGTTCGCTTGTATTCACTTTTGAATTGCTACTAGATTTCTAATTTTCTTGTTTACCTACCTCTCTACAACTGGTTAGTTCCATGCAACGACCCAAAATCCACTAGTCATAATGGCACCTAACCCAACCTACTAGGTAAGCCAACTAACAGTCAACACAATTCAAATGGGAATAATAAGTGATCGATAAATGAAATAACTGGAACTCTATTCAATAACCCAAGGAGTAGTAGTACAAGTCATAAGCCATTAAGACATAGATTTACAAAACTGGTATGAAATAAATACAACAACTGTTTGGAATTTACATAAACAGAATTCAAATCTAAAGCTACCAAGGGTAAGTGATAACTATATCCGGAACACATGTACATCTTCAGTGCCAGCTCCCTTCATCCATAACATCTAAGCTCATAGATTTGTATGTAAAGTGCATAAGTATAGTATGAGTACAAACGACCCTATGTACTCAATAAGTATAATAACTAACCTCGGCAAGGTAATAGAAGTAAGAATTATAAATGATACCTGCTATCACCTGTACAGTTCATAATTCCAGCACGTACATAATAGAAAATATAATCAAAGAATGAAATCACAGATAAAACCACACTGGTTCTCTCAATTTTCTCAACGGATTCTGCTCAGTCAACAATCCAACATATAAGGGAGATATGCAAATAAATTAGGTAACAACCAAGGAAATTGCAAGTAAAGATGAAATGCAATAACCAAATATCAATCCATTGCAGAGCACAACCGATCCAAAAAGAACTCACATCACGACTCTAATGCCCACATCAAAATCTTAGTAACCGAACAAAATCAATAACCAGCTATCCTAGAGCTCACATCAAGCAAAAACCTATCGGTTTCTCATAATCCCCGTGTACACCATCAAAAGAGAAACATGAGAGGGTGACCATAGGGGGATGGATCCATATCCACACGCTATACGGACAACTCACGTGCTATAATATCAACCGCACGAATGACTCACATGCAAATAATATCAATATCTGGATTCATATGGACAACTCACGTGCCAATAATCACAATTCGCCCGACGTGGTCACATGCTCAATATCATAATCTACCGGGTGTGGTCACATGCATAATATCACTATCCGCTCGGGGTGGTCAGAAGCATAATATCACAATCAATCAGACGTGGTCACAGGATCAATATCACAATCCGTCGGGGTGTGGTCAGAAGCACAATATCACTATCCGCCCTGCATGATCACAGGCACAATATCCCAATCTGCCTGGCGTGGTCACAGGAGACCAGTCCAAATCATATCACATAGAAAGCAAATATACAAGAATACATGCATATGATCAATGAATATTAGATTTCATATTACTAGACTGGTATAAATGATATGCTAAGGTGTATGCACGTGCAAAGTGTGCTATCATAGCTTAAATTGATAATTTTATCATAAAAATAGCAATTATCAGGTTCAATCAGGAGATTAGCCTCTATGCGTCCACAAACATGGATCAAATAGCTCACAACAGGGTTACCTTTATGAGAAACATAACATCATAAAGCTTAGAAATCAATTCAAGGCATATCACTAAGCACTACCTCGAGTATCGATAAATACCCAGAGCTCTCACATGGGCGCAACCCCGCATATATGCATCACCCACAGCACGTAGCTATCACAAATAACTCAGGCAACTAGTGCCTCAACCAAGTTTAGGTAAGATACTTATCTCAAGAAAGCCATATCAAATACCGAGCAAGCCAAACAATAATCCTAAAAAGCTATCCCATGTGGATCAACCTCTGAATGGATCGAAACGAACCAAAAGTAACTCAAAAACATCAAATAATTCCTTAGAAAACAAACCCAAGCGATAAAGTTCGAATCATTAATCAAAAACTCAAAATCAACCAAAAGATCAACCCCGAAGCACACTTCGGAACCCAAAAAAACTTACAAATTCTGACAACCCATTCGAATATGAGTCCAACCATACTAATTTCATTTAATTTCGACTCTGAAGCTATATTCAAAACCCAATTATTCTCTTTAGAAATTTGTTTTGATAAGAATCCATAATTCTCCAATAAAAATATGAATTAATTCATAAATGAACTAGTTTAACCATGTTATAATACTAAAATTGAGGTTATATACTGACCCCCATTAAAATACGAGATAAACACCGCAAATATCACCTCAATCGGCTCTCTAGAACTCAAGATATGCTCAAAATACTAAATGAACGCTGTCTGATTTTTTTATACATAGGGATTTTCGCTTTTGTGTCCAAAATTCTGCACTTGTAGTCTTCCAGCTGTCATTTTCGCATTTGTAGATCAATTTTAGCACATGTGGATCCCACTTCACATCTGTGAAGCACCAGCAACAACTAACTTTTTTGACACTATAATGGGCATAACTCCCTCATACGATGTCCAAATTCGACGAGCCCTTTTGCTATGGCTCCTATGATACAGATCTAATGCTTCTACAAAAATAGAATTTGGATCTCATTTGCTTAATGTGGTACCATATATTCTTGAAGAAACGACGTTGAAACATAAAAAATGAATGCAACACAACCCAAACCTATCTGAAACTCACCCAAGCCCCTCGAGACCCCGTCCGAACATACCAAAAAGTTACAAAACATAATACAGACCTGCTTGAGGCCTCAAATCTTACATAACAATATCAAAACTATGAATTGTACCTCAAATCAAATTTAATAAACTTTTGAACTTTCAACTTCCAAAACTTGTGCCGAACCATAACAAATCAACTCGGAATGACCTCAAATTTTGTACACAAGTACTAAATGACATAAGAAACCTATCCAAACTCCCATAAACACAATCCAAACCCGATAGCATTGAATTCAACTCTCGGTCAAACTTATGAGCTTTCCAAACCTTCAAATTGCCAACTTTTGCTAATTAGCGTCAAAACCTTCTAGAAACATCCAAATCCAAAATCATCATCTAGACCTAATGGAACAAAAAAAATCCAATCCGAGGTCAAATACACAAAATCCAAACTTGGTCAACTTCGCGAACTTTAAGCTTCCTATTTTGGAATCATTCTTCTAAATCAATTCTGAACAACTCCAAAACCAAAACCGAAGATACACGAAAGTCATAATACACCACACAAAGCTATTCATGAACTCGAACCACCAAACTAAATGCAAATGCTCAATATGACGGTCGGATCGTTATATTCTCTCCCGCTTAAACATACGTTTGTCCTCGAACGTGCTAAAGGTCGTTCCAAAGCCATCAAATCTGAGTACTGATGGCTGAGTACTGATAGGGTCATTTCTATACTACAAAATCTTGCTTGGTCCCAAAACATGGACTAGGCAGAGAAATCATGTTTTAAAAATAGGCTTTAAAAAGTAAGTACCAAAGCTTATAGTCTCACTTTGCTTGCTAATGACAAGTTCCCAAACTTTGAAACCTCTAGAACAATCAAATAGCTTCAATTTATGTAAAATATTAATTAACAATATCAATTATACTAGTCAGGGTCAAATCTCAATCTCACTAAGTTTCAAGCTTAAGCTAACAACAAAAACAACAACAAATCTAGTTTGATCCCAATAGGAGAGGTCTGGGGAAGGTAGTCTGTACGCAGACCTTACCCCTACCTAATGCAGGTAGAGAGACTATTTTCAATAGACCCTCGGCTCAGGAAGGGCAAGAAGAGGAAGAGGAAAGCAAGGAAGGAAGAAAGATGTAAGAGAAAAGAAAAGGGAGAGATAAAGGATAAGTAGTACTAAATAATAGCAACAGAGAATACAATACTTGAGGTGAACAAAATCACATAACGTAATAAAAAATCTAAGCATATGAAGAGACATGCATGCTACTAAGACTATCGGTGAACAACTACAAACTACCTACTAACCTTCTACCTTAATCCTCGACCTCCACACCCTCCTATCAAGGGTCATGTCCTCAGTGAGCTGAAGCAGTGCCATGTCCTGCCTAATCACCTCTCTCCAGTACTTATTAGGCCTACCTCAACCTCTTCTCAAACTCTCCATGGCCAACCTCTCATACCTCCTGATAGGAGCATCAATGCTTCTTCTCTTAACATGTCCGAATCATCTCAGCCTTGACTCCCGCATCTTGGCCTCCATAGAGGCTACTCCCACTATATCCTGGATAGCTTCATTCTTAATTCTGCACTTGTAGTCTTCCAGGTGTCATTTTTGCATTTGTAGATCAATTTTAGCACATGCGGATACCACTTCACATCTGTGAAGCACCAGCAACAACTAACTTTTCTGACACTATAATGGGCATAACTCCCTCATACGATGTCCAAATTCGACAAGCCCTTTTGCTATGGCTCCGTAATTATGATACAGATCTAATGCTTCTACAAAAATAGAATTTGGATCTCATTTGATTAATGTGGTACCATATATTCTTGAAGAAACGACGTTGAAACATAAAAAATGAATGCAACACAACCCAAACTTATCTGAAACTCACCCAAGCCCCTCGAGACCCCGTCCGAACATACTAAAAAGTTACAAAACATAATACAGACCTGCTTGAGGCCTCAAATCTCACATAACAATATCAAAACTATGAATTGTACCTCAAATCAAATTTAATAAACTTTTGAACTTTCAACTTCCAAAACTTGTGCCGAACCATAACAAATCAACTCGGAATGACCTCAAATTTTGTACACAAGTACTAAATGACATAAGAAACCTATCCAAACTCCCATAAACACAATCCAAACCCGATATCATTGAAGTAAACTCTCGGTCAAACTTATGAGCTTTCCAAACCTTCAAATTGCCAACTTTTGCTAATTAGCGTCAAAACCTTCTAGAAACATCCAAATCCAAAATCATCATCTAGACCTAATGGAACAAAAAAAATCCAATCCGAGGTCAAATACACAAAATCCAAACTTGGTCAACTCCGCAAACTTTAAGCTTCCTATTTTGGAATCATTCTTCTAAATCAATTCTGAACAACTCCAAAACCAAAACCGAAGATACACGAAAGTCATAATACACCACACAAAGCTATTCATGAACTCGAACCACCAAACTAAATGCAAATGCTCAATACGACGGTCGGATCGTTATATTCTCTCCCGCTTAAACATACGTTTGTCCTCGAACGTGCTAAAGGTCGTTCCAAAGCCATCAAATCTGAGTACTGATGGCTGAGTACTGATAGGGTTATTTCTATACTACAAAATCTTGCTTAGTCCCAAAACATGGACTAGGTAGAGAAATCATGTTTTAAAAATAGGCTTTAAAAAGTAAGTATCGAAGCTTATAGCCTCACTTTGCTTGCTAATGACAAGTTCCCAAACTTTGAAACCTCTAGAACAATCAAATAGCTTCAATTTATGTAAAATATTAATTAACAATATCAATTATACTAGTCAAGGTCAAATCTCAATCTCACTAAGTTTCAAGCTTAAGCTAACAACAAAAACAACAACAAATCTAGTTTGATCCCAATAGGAGGGGTCTGGGGAAGGTAGTCTGTACGCAGACCTTACCCCTACCTAATGCAGGTAGAGAGGTTATTTCCAATAGACCCTCGGCTCAGGAAGGGCAAGAAGAGGAAGAGGAAAGCAAGGAAGGAATAAAGATGTAAGAGAAAAGAAAAGGGAGAGATAAAGGATAAGTAGTACCAAATAATAGCAATAGAGAATACAATACTTGAGGTGAACAAAACCACATAACGTAATAAAAAATCTAAGCATATGAAGAGACATGCATGCTACTAAGACTATCGGTGAACAACTACAAACTACCTACTAACCTTCTACCTTAATCCTCGACCTCCACACCCTCCTATCAAGGGTCATGTCCTCAGTGAGATGAAGCAGTGTCATGTCCTGCCTAATCACCTCTCCCCAGTACTTATTAGGCCTACCTCAACATCTTCTCAAACTCTCCATGGCCAACCTCTCATACCTCCTGACAGGAGCATCAATGCTTCTTCTCTTAACATGTCCGAACCATCTCAGCCTTGACTCCCGCATCTTGGCCTCCACGGAGGATACTCCCACTCTATCCTGGATAGCTTCATTCTTAATCCTATCTCTCCTGGTACACCCACATATCCATCTCAACATCCTCATCTCTGCTACTCACATCTTCTGCACGTGGAAGTTCTTGACTTGCCAACACTCAACCCCATACAACATAGAAGGTCGAACCACCACTCGATAAAACTTAGCCTTAAGTCTTAGCGGCACATTCCTATCACACAAAACACCCGAAGCGAGCCTCCACTTCATCTATCCCACTCTGATGCGATATGCGACATCTTCGTCAATCTCCCTGTTACTCTGAATAATAGACCCGAGATACTTAAAACTCGCTCTCTTGGGGATAACTTGAGCTTCAAGCTTAACCTCTACGTCTGCATTATGGGTCCCGTCACTGAATTTGCACTCCAAGTATTCTGTCTTGGTTCTACTCAGTTTGAAACTTTTAGACTCCAAGGTCTGTCTCCAAACCTCCAACTTCGTGTTAACTCCACTACGCATCTCGTCAATCAATACTATATCATAGGCAAATAGCATGCACCAAGGCACATCCCCTTGGATGTGACCCGATAGTACATCCATCGCCAAGGAAAATAAAAATGCTAAGAGCCGATCCCTGGTGTAACCCCATCACCACGGGGAAATATTAAGCTAAATTTTAATATTTTACACCATAATAAAAATATATCCGAACATTTTAATCTAAATGCAATATTCAATTACAATTCCTTAGGCCTTTGGACTTGGGCCATTAGGAAAAATATATTTATGGGTCTAGCCCATTTCTTTATCATTATTTATTATCCCAGTTATTTCATTATCCATTTTAATATGTATAATAGTAAATTAGGCCTACTAACTATTTAAATAAATTTTGAAACTCATAATTTAATAAGTATGTTTAAAATTTCCTATTATTACATCTGACACTCGGCAAGTATCCAATGATCCGCTAACACCTATTCATGTATAGCTCATGCATATACATAACAAGGCAATGGAAAGAGATATGGTACCGTAAGAATGTGTACGACAAAATAGAGATTTAAACATGAATCATTTTATCTTGCCTATTAAATGAAATGCATGTAATAGAGACATCAGTAGCATATACACTCATCACATCAAATATAGGTCACCCTCAAATGCATAGCATTTATCATATATTTACTTTTTAGAAACTATTCCCTCAAGTCGAGGTTAAGCAAGACATTTACCTTCTTCGGGTTAGTCTTCAACCTCAAGTTACGCTTTTTCCTTAATTCTTGACCTCCAATTAATCAAAACCTAGCCAAATATCATTTATGAAAGTCAAACAATGCTAAAGGAAGCAATCTCAATCTATAAAGTTTTAATCTTTGAAGAAATTCTAAAAAGCCAACAAAAGTCAATCCAGACCCACATGGGCAAACCCGAATCCAGGGTCAGATTTCGTCGACTCATAACCTCATGAGTCCAAATACCTTATTAGCTACAAATCCAAGTCCAAATTGGCACTTAAAACCTTAATATATACTTTTCATCTTTCAAACCAAAACCCTATTTTCTTCCTTAAGATTCTTGTGAGTCAGAGCCAAAATCAATAATAGATTCATGCTATAATCATAGATTTGAGTGAAATCACTTACCCCATCATGTTAGGTAAAAAGCGCCTCAATTAGAGCTCCATAGCTCCCAAAATGATAATAAAGTCCAAGTACAAAATGAGATTGTTTATAGCAAAAGTCAAAAACTACTGAACTTTTGGCCTAACAGCTCGTGACACACGTGGTACTACACGAGGTATCTTTGTTGCAAGTTGCTGGTTTGCTGGTTTTGCTTAAAACCAATCCCAAACATGCCAGGATCCCACACGAGCAGCCCAGGATCCCTCTTAAACATCCCAACTAGTATGTATAACCTATACGAATGTGTTGAAGGGCTCAAAACACGTTCAACAACATCACACGTAAGAATCAATTGTCAAACTAACAATATGAACTTTCTTAAGTTTCTCAAGTACCATTTTTTCGCAAGATATGTCCGAATCATACCTGAGCCCCTCAGGTCACCCCAAACCATTCCAACAAGCCCAAATAACATGTACAGACCTATCTAAAAGCTCAAAATATGAATTGAAGTTCAATAACAGAAGTCAAAATTGGATTAAAGTTAACTATTAAGTTCTTCAAATCGCTAACTTTCAACTTAACATGTCGAATCAACCTGAGTTACCCGAGACCTGAACCATATATATGTAGAAATTCATAATCATCATACAAACCTATTGGAACCTTCAAATCCTGATTTGAGTCCATTTACCTAAAATGTTGACTTTGGTTAACTCTTTCAACTTAAGGGCTCTAGTTAGGAACTAAGTGTTCCGAATTACTCTCGAACCTCTCAGAACTCAAGCCAACCATACATGCAAGTCATAGAACATCAATGTAACCTAATCAAGGTCTGAAATCACAAAATAAAATATTAGGACTCAAAAAAACCGGTTGGGTCGTCACATGCATGTCAAACTGCCAACACTCACCGCTTTTCTACTCAAGGCATATGCCATCATATTTGCGTTACTCGGATGATACAAGATAGTGATATCATAATCCTTAAGAAACTCAAATAATTTTCACTACCTCAAATTCAAATTCTTCTGCTTGAACAAGTGTTGGAGATTATGATGATCAATATATATCTCACATGACACACTTTACAAGTAATGCCTCCATATTTTGAGTGCATACATAATGGACGCCAACTCTATATCATGAACTAGGTAATTCCTCTCATGAGGATTCAACTATCATGACACATAAGCAATCACTCTACCATCCTGTATCGGTACACCACCAAAACCAATGCATGAAGCATCACAGTACACTATGTAATACCCTGAACCTGTGAACAATGCCAACACTTGGGTTGTAGTCAAATCATTCTTGAACTATCTCCTTAAATTCATCAGACTATCTAAAAGGAACACCTTTCTGAGTCAACTTAGGTAATTGAGTTGTTATGGATGATAATCCCTCACCAAAACGGTGGCAATTGCCTGCCAAATCCAAGAAATTTCAAATCTCGGTAGCTGTAGCGGGTCTAGGTCAATTCTAAACAGTCTTTTCTTCTTAGGATCAACCTTAATACCATCACTAGATACCACGTGGCCTAAGAATGCTTGAGTCTAGCCAAAACTCACACTTCAAGAACATAACATAAAGATTCTATTTTCTCAAAATTTGAAACACAATCCTTAAATAATGATCATGCTCCTCCCTGTTATGGAGTAAATCAAGATATCATTAATGAACGCAATAACAAAAAAATCTAAATAAGGCTGGAATAACATATTCATCAAGTCCATGAATGATGCAAGGGCATTAGTCCATCCAAATGACACCACCAAGAACTCATAATGACCATAACGAGTTCTAATGACTTAGGAATATTTGAAACCCTAATATTAACCTGATGATAATTCGATCTAAAGTCAATATTAGAGAACATCCTAACACCTTGAAGTTGATCAAACAAATTATGAATATGAGGTAATGAATACTTGCTCTTGACGGTAACTTTATTCAACTGCCTATAACCAATGCACATCATTATAGTACCATTCTTCTTCGTTACAAATAATATTGGTGCCCCCAAGAAAAAACACTTGATCTAATAAGTCCCTTATCAAACAAATCTTGAAATTGCTCCTTCAACTCTTTCAACTCAGGTGGAGCCATACAATATAGTGAGATATAGGCTGAGTGCCTGATACCAATCAATATCCATATCCAATGGTATACCCGATAGATCCGTAGAAAACATATCTAAAAAAACCTCTCACCACTGACACTGAATTTATGGAGGGAATCAATGCACTAGTATTCGGAATAAAAGCCAAATATGCCAAATATGTAGAATTCAGATCAAATAACGCTGAATCATCACTATGACAGATTGAAATAGTACCTGTAATGACTGCATCAAATTCCACTTCCTCATTCCTACCCTAAAAAGAATTAGCAACGAGCCTGACCTCCACCTAAGTGTCCTCCACCTCTACCGCAACTCTACCACCTGGCCTCCAACTCTAGTTAGCAGAGTAGGCCGTGTAGAAATTGGAGTTGGAATCATAAACTTGAGTACCCTGATAAGGCATACTACTCTACAATCAAGTGAAATTCTTCTTAACGTGCTCCAAGTCTTTACACTCAAAATAACCCCTAGATAAAATAAGCTACTAGGACTAATAGCATGTTTGGCCAAGCTGAAAAAATTAGCTTATTTTGAGAAGCGCCTTTTTGAAAAGTGCTTTTTGAAAAAGTACTTTTGGAGAAATTAGTTTGTGTTTGGCTAATGATTTTGAAAAATACTTTTGAACAATAATTTGTGTTTGACCAAGCTTTTCAAAAAGTGCTTTTAAATGTCAAACTACAAATAAGGACATAAAGAGATTTGCCTAGTAGTTAATATTATATAAGTAGATAAATAATTATAAATATTTATTACTCCCTCCATTACAATTTATGTGAACCTGTTTGACTGGGCACAAAATTTAAGAAAAAATAAAGACTTTTGAAATTTGTGGTCCTAAACAAGTAAAAAAGGAGCCCAGAGTATTTGTGTGGTTATAAAAGCTTCTCATTAAGGGTAGAATTGTAAGTTTAAGCTAAATTATTTCCAAATTTAGAAAGGGGTCATTCTTTTTGGAACGAACCAAAAAGGAAATAGGTTCACATAAATTGAAACGGAGGGAGTATTAAAGATAATAATTAAGTTTTTAATTTTATTCAAGTAAAATATAAAAATAAAATTGAAAAGTACTTTATTCTTTCAAGATAATTTAAATATATCAATAAATCATTTACTAAATATGAAAGTTCATCCCAAAAGTCATTTTATATTACTTAATACTTTAAACTAAGTAATGTTATTCTGGTGTATATAATATTTTGCAATGGGTATTTTTGGTAGGAAGAAAAATCAAAACTGCTTCTGCTTCTGGGGAGAAGTTATTTTTTTCTACTTCTTCAAAACTGCGTCTACTTCTAGCCAAAAGCACTTTTTTCCCAAAAAAAACTTGGTCAAACACCTCAAATTGAGGAAAAAGCACTTTTTAAATATAAAAAAGCACTTTTGGCTTGGGAAGAAGCTTGGCCAAATAGGCTATAAGTCTGCCCTTGGCGACCAGAATAACCACTGAAAGAACCATGCCTTAGAGACGTACTATAGAGCAATTTTCCTGAATGAGTAACATATGAACCATGGCTGACAGGAGCATCACGAGAGTCTGAAGTGATGAATGAACTGGTCTACTAGAATGATCTCTCTCATAAGAACCCTTGCCTTTATACTCCGCACTCCTAACTATACCAGTATTGTGAGACTTCTTAGCCTCTTGGTCCTCTCTACCTTGCCTCGGTATACGCTTAATCATCTATGTTATCTCCATGGCTTGACCAAAGGTAGTCCCTTTCTCAGTCTCTCGCAATACTAAGATTAATAATTAAGCCCATCAATGAATCTCATGACCTCTTTAGTCTCGATGTGGATCAGAAAAACTGCATCGCAAGATTACTTAATAAATCATATCTTATACTTTATGACTGACAGGATCCTAGGGACAGATGTTCAAACCGACCACGTAAGTCATCCCTCTTAGTGAGTAAGATGAACTTCTCCAAGAAGAGAGTCAAATATTGAATCCAATTGAGTAGAAGTGACCATGCTGGCCTATCTGCTCATATATCTGCCACCACCTCTTGGCCGGTCCTCTCAACTAAATAGTAGTGAAATGAACTCCACTGGATTCTATAAAGCCCAAATTACGCAAAATCTCATGGCACTTTTCTAAGAAATCCCAAGCATCAGTTATATGATCACCATCAAAACATGAAAGATCTAACTTTTGAAATGGATCCATCATTTTCTGCTCCTCAACAAACATAGAGGGCCTAACATCTGGTCAAACTGTAGTAATGGGATAAATTACGCCAATTGGTGGAACTCCTAAAGTAAAAAAACATAGTAGTGACATGCTCTACAATATGAGTAGTTGGGTTCTAGGCTCCCCCTTCAACCTAGGAAGTAGTTGGGACCACAAGAATCATCTCCCATGTGACATACCCTCAAAGAAACACAAAACTTGGATCATAGGCTCCTAAAACACTAGAGTAGCAATGAAGCCCTCAGAAACTTGTGTTGGACCCAATGGAACAATCTGATCTAGGACCTGGTCTACCTCCAGAGAAATATGGGGCTTAACTAAAATAGCTCTAGTACGATTACAAACACCTGCGGGTGCTCCACCTCTCACATGTGCTACGGTGCATGCCCTAGTCTGATAGCACTGGCTATCCAACGGGCCCTCTAACTCTACCTCGGATAGCGGGTGCAACCACGGGCACTGGCTCCTGCTTAGAAACTGTCAATGCATGTGTCATCATAATATGTGAAAGAATAAAACAGTAAAGATTCAAACTTCAGGACTAAACAGATAGCACGATAAGGAATAAAAAAAAAGAAACGTTTCCTAAATGTCATCTGCAAAACTCTACTAGGCATGCTCATAACTTGTGATACCTATAATAACTAGGCTCTAATATCAACCTTTTAGACTCAAATCCCACCAGGATCATAATGGCATATAACCTAACCCACTAGGTGAACTAGCTAACACAAAACCTAGATAACATCATAAAAGCTAAGATAAGCAGATCTAATATCATAATGTAAGTCTGAATCTGATATAATAAGTATGGAATAAAACATAATAACCCCGAGGAATAGGTGTCATAATATCATGAGTGCTAAGAGTAAAAACATATAAATCTCTATAATACATCATCTTCTGAATAAGATAAAAATAATTAATAAACGAAAGTGACTCTAAGGTGCTGCGGACAGATAATACAGCTCCACCTTGACTCTCCAAAGGTAATCAGCTATTGAGCTCTCCCTTGGATCCTGCTGGTATCTGGATCAGTATTTACAAAGCATATACAGAAGTGTAGTATAAGTACAAAGGATATCGTGTACTCAGTAAGTATCAAGTCTAACCCTAATAAAGTAGTGCTGAGTTTTTAACAAGAATAGTCACTTTTTGTAAACTTGTGCAGTTTATATAGGTAATCATAGACAAAACATCAACGAACAACATATCTACTAAGCACAATCAAAGCATGAGATATTATACTTGTTCCTTCAGGTGTCGTGATCAATATCATATATTAGAGCATCATAACAGCATATAAAGGAATATGCATTAAGTAGCATTCACAAGGGATGCATCAATAATAGCCTACAATGTATATGCATGATAAAGACTCTAACTTTATACCAAAAATGACACATATCTATGTGTCCACAAGGCTCCACACAGTATCGGTGAGATTCTAGTATTTAGTGACTTTAGAGGAAAGGATCTATATCCACATGTCACAAAAACGTAAATACATATGTCATAATAAATATCTCAAATATAGGAACGTGAATCCATACGTCCAAATAGACACCTCAAAATAGAAACGTAAATCCACATGCCTAAATAGATGCCTCAAAATAGGATGTGATTCTGCATGCCCAAGATGAATAATGAGAGCTAGATCTATATGCCAGTATGGTGCATATAAGGAACAGTAAATGATTATGCAATTTTACCATGTAATACAAGTATATGAAATTCAAAATGTTAAACTAGCATGTGAAGGATGTCTATAACAGTACTCCATCATGAGTAATGAAACATGCAATAAGTAAAGGCATATAACCAATCAAGGCATAAAAAGGCCTAAGGAGCTACCTCGGGCATGGATAAACCATTGCACCCACATATACGCTTGTTACCTCGTATATATGGCACCCCAAACATGTACCATGTAGCACATAAGTCCACTGTAAGAAAATTCCCCCAAGTCGAGGTTAGCCAAGATACTTGCTTTATGTGAAGTAGGCTTCAACCTTTTAAAATGCCTTTCTATCTACTCCCGGTCTTGAAACATTCAAAATCTAGCCAAGAATACTCAATGGGATCAAATAATGCTACAGGAGTCAACTTTGTTTTTCGATCAATGGGAATCAACTCCAAATGAAAAAATTCCAAGCTTTATCAAAATCTTAAAAATGAATATGTGCTCAAAATCCACAACAAAAGTCAGATCCTATTGATTCATAACTTCATGAATCTAAATATGTAATTAGTTTCTAAATCTGAGTTCAAATCGGTATTCAAACCCCCTAAACTACTTTCTTAATTTTCAAGTAAAAACTCTCTTTTTTTCTTTTAGATTCCTTGATATAGAGGTAAAATAATGATAGATCCAAGAAGCAATTACATATCTATGTTAGAATTTCTTACCCCCAATGATGTAGATGAAATCTCCTTCAAAAAATCTCTCAAATTCGTGTGTACTAGCTCACAAAATAATAAAATAAAATCTATGTACAAATTGGGAGTTAAATATGCAAACACTAAAATTTCATCAACTGAAGCTGGACATCGAGGGTCCTCGTGATGCAAGCCCCATCACATCCCTTCTAGGTCGTTGTCTTCCACCTCTCGCAACGCGATCCGGACCAGACAACACATTTGATGCAGCTGGTTGATGATTTATCGCTTTCAAACTTCCTCCAAGCTCTCCGAAACTCACCCGAGCAACCGGGGACCTCTATCGCCATTCGGACTAGTCCATGTACCTTATATGAACTTGTTCAAGTGCGCCAAACACATACAAAAATATTATAACTAGAATCAAGGTCCAAACCAAACTATGAATTCTCTTCAGTTCTTCAAGTTTTAACTTTCAGAAAATACGTTTGAATTGCACCTAAACACTTGGCTGCTCAACTGAATATATGTACAAGTCCGAAATTATCATACGAGCCTATCAGAACTATCAAATCACCAATCTGAGCTCGTTTCCCCAAAATATTAACATTGGTTGACTCTCTTAACTTAAAGCATCAAGTTAGGAACTAAGTGTTGTAAATCACTCCTGACCCTCCCAATAAGTAAACTATCTCTAACCGCAAATCATAAAGTACCAAATGAACTTACGGGATATCTCAAATAGGGGATGTGGTTCTAAAATCAAAAAATTAGTTAGGTGGTTACAATTTGACCCAACAATACTTCACGAATTCTAAAATGTGGCAACACGATCATTATCAAAATTGAAGTCAAACTTTTCCAGTGTCATTATCAACATCTGAAATCAGAAATACATGGCATAAAATTGGATAGGCTCTCTTTCTTCAGTAAGAGTCTAGCAAAATCATCTTTACCATGAGCCTATTAATATGGACTATCTGCTAATCACATGTGGAATATCTTTTATAGTTGAGTAAAGGGGAAAGTGAAATCAAGTCCTGTGACATTTTTTGTTTTTGCAATTTTCAGAGAGATACCTTACCTATTTTTTGGGTGAAATAACATGTAATCTTTAACATTTTGAAAGATGGAGGGACCTAAGCGGCTCCAAATCAAGATTAGGCAGTAAATTTCAAATAACCGAATGGTTAATGAAAAGAAAAAGGATCTGTCTATACCTCCCTTAGTTACTTCTTTCTTTTTGTGTCTTCTACTGTCCCTGTAAAGTAATTTCCACATGAATGCCAGGACAATGCAAAAATATTCTCAAACTTATTAACATGTTTCTACAGCAGAAGTTTCCCCAATAACTAAAAAGTACACGGTAAAAGAGGACTTCAAGATGATGATCCATCAAAGGTTGAAACCAAAAATTGAAACGAAAACATCAGTAGGGTATGTTTAGTATGAAGGAAAATATTTTCCATGGAAAATGATCAATATTATCACTTATTTTCCCTTGTTTGGTTGGAGAATGAGAAAAAAAATTCAAAAAATATTTTCTAATGTTTGGTTAGATAGTACAAAATATTTTTTAAGAAAATATTTTTTTATGCTACTCTCCTCACACCCTTCCTCCAAGTCCCCATGTTTCGTGCGCTCCCTACTGACGAAAACATCAGTAGGATGTGTTTGGTATGAAGAAAAATGCTTTCCATGGAACATATTTTCTTAAAAATTGTTTTCATGGAAAATGAGCTATATTATCACTTATTTTCTCTTGTTTGGTTGGAGAGTGAAAATTTTTGACAAATATTTTCTAATGTTTAGTTAGATAGTACAAAATATTTTGTAGGAAAATATTTTTTAATACTACTCTCCTCACCCCTTTCCTCCAAATCCATATATTTCCTGTGCCCCCCCCACCACCACCACCACCACCACCACACACCAAATACCCTACGTTTCAGGACTCTATTTTTTTCAAGAATTTAATTATTCTTCTAAAAATTCACTCAAACTCAAAGGAACTAATGTGCTGCTTTACTGTTTTACACAAAAACAACGTTGAAATTTATGCTCCATAACTAAAAAGAAAATACTCTTATCTTTTTGTTGAAGTGAAAGAAAATACTTTTTATTACATTATTTTGTTGAAATGAAAGAAAATATTTTTATATCATTTTATTGAAATAAAAGAAAATATTCTTTCTACATCATGAAAAGAAAGTATTTTTTTTATTAAAATAAAAAAATATACTTTTTTATATCATTAAAAGATAATACTCATTTGTTGAAATGAAAAAAAATACTCTAGCTATAACATGAAAAGAAAGTAGTATTAAAAATATTTCTATGTAGGGTGGGGATGAGGGTGGGGCGGGGTGGGAGTAGGGGTGGGGGTGTGAGGGTGAGTTGGTGGGAATGAGAAATAGGGTGGGGAAGGTTGAAAAATAATTTTGGAAAATATTTTCCCTTCTCAAGAAAATATTTTCCTCCAATTGGAAGAAAATGAGTTTATGAGGAAGATGTTTTCAAAAATATTTAAGTCAATCAAACATGAAAAGATTGAAAAATATTTTCCTTCGTACCAAACACACCCGTACTTGAAAAGATAATCTGAACTTTTATTAAAACATCAGCTAGTACCCAGAAATGTCGAATACAATCACTGTCGCAAATAAATAATCTACATAAATATAATCTATCTATAGTAAAATAAATGTGAAGGCAGTAAGAAATGCGATGACCCCTGGGCCTGGCAATAGTTTTGGAGAGAAAGAATAAGCTATCTGGATGGTGAAATTACAGTTTGCTTGAGATATATTCTGATCCGTTACCATTGCCAGACCCTGAAAACCACAACTGAAATCTCCTTGGTTCTGAGCTTGGTAATACATATTAAATGCATATGATGCATTACCATTTGCATCCAAACCATTGCACGAAGAACCATATCCTAATGCCGTGCAATCTGAGAATGTGCAAGC
Source organism: Nicotiana sylvestris (assembly GCF_000393655.2). Lineage (NCBI taxonomy): Eukaryota > Viridiplantae > Streptophyta > Magnoliopsida > Solanales > Solanaceae > Nicotiana > Nicotiana sylvestris. The sequence continues at coordinate 57,165,634 of NC_091059.1, forward strand.
ATAGTTGATGTTATCTGCAAGTTTGCTCAAATCCTTGGCATTCGGATTAAGCATGCACCATTTCTTAGGTAAATATTCCACATTTTGTGCACCTACCAGAAACTTATCTTGTCCCTGACCTGTAAGGTCCATGGCAAACTTTGGCTGTCCATCATACCGGAAGATTCCCCAGTGGCGCTCAAAGTTACCAGGAGCAATACTTTTACCATCCTCGTCGATAAGCCCAAACAAGTAAACTTCAATATATCCAGGCCGAAGAGGCGTTCCTGTGTTGGCTGCAAGCCTGGATAACAGCCCCTTATAAAACCGATAAGCAAGATTGACATTGGCATTTTTGTCACCATCCGTGGGCCACCCAACTTCCCCAACAAGAATGGTCATGTTGCCAACACCTGCTGCCCTCAAAGCTGAAACTAGGGTATCAAAGTTGGCATCAAATACATTGGTGTATGTGACTCCTTTATCAAGAATGGGGCTACTGGCTCCATCAAAGAAGGCAAAGTCGACAGGGAAATGCTCGTTAGCATAAAGACTCAGAAAGGGGTAAATGTTTACTGTGAAAGGTGCGTTGTTCTGGTTCATGAACTGCACCATCTGGGTCATTAGATCATTAATGTCCTGTCGGAATCTCCCAGCAGAGGGCACGGGATTGCTCTCTGGAGAGAAATAAACATCGGCATTTAGAGGTACAGTTGCTTTTATAGAGTTCCCAAGTCCTGCTTCATTTAGAGCATTTTGGATGTTCTGAAGTGCTGGGAAGGTCGTGTTAATAAAGGAGTTGTTGTACGATGTCAAGAAAGGCTCATTACCCACTGCAACATACCTGCAGAGATAAAGATACATAAATTTTGTACAGAAATCAGCTAGATGGAACTATATAAATGTTTGAAATGCACTTACATACTTTTCTGCTGTGAACTGTCAGCAATATTTTATTGATAAAAGTGGGTGCAGAGCTATTACAAAAAAACAGTAGCTATAAAATGCTTTTACACAATACAAACGCAAATGTGTCTTAAGAAATGATCTCTTCAATTTGAAGGACCATTTATTAGTGCTATATGGTCTAATATTTCATTATTTCGAATGACAGAACTATCCAGTACAGAATACAGATGACAAAGGATTCTCACATATAAAGGAAGAAGTTAAAGTACAGTTTGAAGAGTTATACCTACTACAGAATTGGATGCATAGTTTGGCTTTTAAAGTCAGTATTGTTTGATCATACTATCCGACACTTTATTTACCATTTTAAAGCCATAAGACTTCCAAGTGATTGGATTTCATGTATGTATCTCACTATCTTTTTTTAATATAAGGAAAGCAGATGTTTTGTGAGAAATATATCCCACTATCTTCCTTCACTTTGTTTCCTAAAAGATAAGGATCAAGCTAATCATAACTACTTTTTTCATTTTTTCTTTTCTTTTTCTCCGGATAATTGAGAAATTCCCAAGAACCAATGGTGCACAATTCGAAACTGGGCCCCACCTCTACCCGTATCCACTTAAATAGCAGGCTTTTGTCTATGGCAGGGTTCGAAACCAAAAGCTAACCATAACTTCAACCAAACACTAGCTTAATTTCAAAGTAAAACCCGACGTTTCAGTTTGAAATAAAGTAAATACACAAAGAATAGACAGGAAGAGTCAAAATGATGATAGCAAATAAGAGAATAATCATACTGCTGCTCTTCAATAACCCTCCTTAACTTCTTTTTTTTCCCTAAAACAAAAGATCCTCTGCTTAAAGATGAACCAGAAGTTGTACGTTCTCGCACTGGAACATGTTCTATAGACCACACAAAGGTTGGTTATTTGCAGCTATAAAGAAGAAGAAAAAAAAAGAACTGAAAATGATTACCAAAGGAAACATATACTAGCAATGGTTCTCCCATTTGGATAACTACATTCCAAAAGGGAAAAGCAGTAACTTTTTTAGGAAATTTTGGAAAAGAGAATATGCACTCAAAAGGACTTAACTCGCGAAAGAAATGCTTTGTGGCTAGTGCAGGCATAGGGGAAAGGTGGACGTATATCATATGCCACCTTCCGCTTGCATTTCTACAAAGAGGTTGTCTCCATGTCCCGAACCCCTGACCTATATGTCACAAAAGTAGCAACTCTACTATTGCATCAGGGGTCGCCCCCCTACGGAGAGAACAAAGAGGTTGTTCCGACGCCTCAAACCCCAGACCTATGAGCCAAGAAAAGAGCAACTCGACTGTTGCATCAAGGCTCACCCGACTTTGTAAGGGGAAATAGATTCTTTATCCTTTTATCACATTACTGCCTAAGTGTATCTGCAAAGTCATTTCCTTTAATACATATTCCTAACTAACAACAAAGCATTTGAAGCAATTTAGAGCAAAGGGAATCATATCCCACATTTGCTGTACAAGCAACACTAATAAGCAGGAAGAGCAAAAGAGAAGCCAGCCACTCCTTCAACAAATGCTCAATGTGGTGCATATCATCAGTATAGATCATAAAACACATCAAGAACAAAAAAGAAAGGTGTAATGAATCATACTTGATATTGACACCTCCTTTGAAATTGTAGCGGGTGACATTGCGTCTGACCCAATCTTTAGCTCGATCATAATCATTCATAGCAGAAAGCTGATCATTGGGAATGGCAACCATAACTTCAATATCAGTACCAGCAAGAGCACTCATGGTTGATTGATCTGCATCAAACAGCTTCACCTTCCCAATACCATTGTCCTTCAGCAGCTGCACCACTGTTTTTGGTGGCAACTTGTGCATTGCCATTGTTCCCCAGTTCACTCCTAGACCTTCCACCTCACTCAAATACAATAAACAAACCACAAATATCCCAACTTTCAACATCTTTGAAAATGGGTATTCAGAATCTTGAATATTCTAGCAATTTATTAACTCTAATTGGAACAAAGAATTAGAGAGGGAAAGAAGACCCAGAAGAAAAGAATTGATTTTTATCAAGAAAAAAAGGGTATAAGAATCAAGAGAACGTGGGTGGGAACCCAAAAACCTCTTCAAATAGCCTGAAAACCACCACTTTCTGATATGAAACTGCCAAAAAAAAAAAAAGAGTTTGAGTTAAACCAATCAAAACATGGGGATGGTTGGATAAAAACCCCTCTTGTTAGTAAAGTTCTAGAAAGGAGGGAGACCGGGAAAATATTGAGTTTTATGTAGGGGTTATGGTTGATGAAGGTTTCTTTATTAAACCAAAAGACAGCTAAGAGAAAAGAACTGCTCAAGGTTATAGGTTGAGTAAAACCTCTATTAAATTAAAAGAAATTAGGTCGATTTCCGTGTCCGTGTTGGAAGTTGGGACTTGGGGTATATTTTCAAACACATAATTGAATTTATGTGAACTGATAAGTCCAACGCGTATTAAGATGGACGAACTAGTACGTCCGATGCTTTTCTTTGTTGTACGTTGCGTGTACCTCATATTAATAATTATAATTTTTGTTTAAATTACTTAAATATTATTAAAAATATATTCAAATTCTAAAATGTGTTAGCTCTTGAAAGAAAAACTAACATGCAAAAGATATAATCATAAGCAATGATGTTTATACCCATCGAATAAACAGTTGATACATGTCACTTTACTTAATTACAATTATTAGTATTCCAACCATAGTTAACTATCATATGTTTTGCACAAATAATATTAAAAATACTTAATAGTCTTACAAATCTCTGCTATGCTCTTAACCCTAACTTAATATATCGATATTTTCTTTTGCACATTTTATACCACCCTAAGGCCATCACTGGCCAATGGTCATTACCAACCGTCCAACATGAAAATTTCCTTCTACTATCTGTAATTATCATTAATGATATAAATATTTTAAGAAAAATATAAATATTTAACCAAAAAATATTTATCTTTGTACATTCTCAATATAATAGATCTGAAGATTAACATACCGAAAAATTTCGCAAAAGCGCACTCCATATTCTGAAATATATCTTTGTACATTCTAACTTTAGGAATTAATTACCATGTATTCCTCCAATTCAAGATTAGGAATGAAGATATTCGAGAGAAGGTGGGCGTGGCCCCCATGGAGGACAAGATGCGGGAAGTAAGACTCAGATGGTTCGGGCACATTCAGAGGAGGAGCACTGATGCACCGGTGAGGAGGTGTGAGCGACTGACTGTAGTGGGCACGCGGAGAGGTAGAGGGCGACCTAAGAAGTATTGAGGAGAGGTGATCAGACAGGACATGACGCGACTTATGATTACTGAGGACATGGCCCTTGATAGGGAATTATGGAGGTCGAGCATTAAGGTTGTAGGTTATGGGAAACTTGTGAATATTTCTACAGCACAATAGAGTGAGACTAGCCAGTTAGGAGTTAGACTAAGATTGTCATTGGTCGTCTATTGATGCAGGGCTTTACCTGCTAGTTTTACTATACCAGCCATCTATTTCGTATTTCGTATTCTGTATTTCATATCTCTTATATTGCTGTTATTTTATTATGCATTTTTATGGTACTAATATATCGGCTCCTGTTGCTTTTTTTGAGCCGAGGGTCTCCTGGAAACAGCCTCTCTACCCTTCGGGGTAGGGGTAAGGTCTGCGTACATATTAACCTCCCCAGACCCCACTTGTGGGATTATACTGGGTCGTTATTGTTATTGTTGTAATCCTCCAATTCAAATTATTTTCATATTTTGACTGTAATTTTTCATTTTGTTTCATTCACTTGCAGTCCTTGACCAACTAAACTTCATAGCAATACTAATCCAGAGAAGGCCAACATTCTGAAGGGCTTATATGTTAACAGCTTTATCATAGTTTATGTTGTTGTTTTGGAATGACGCGGAAAATGAAAAAATGGATGTAGAATTTAAGAATTAAAGCATACATTAGAAGAAGATCGGAAAAAAGGAATGAAAGAAGAATGAAGAAACACTGACGTCTTTCTAACATTAGTATGATTTACTTTTTTAATTACTGATTAATTAAATAAGAATTCTAATAGACTAGTTTGTCTTTGGTTAACTTAATCATATTTGGTGTAAACACTCGGTGTTGATAAGTTTTTAGCGGGGAAATAAAGGAGGGGATTATGTTAAAGGGGTTAAACTTAAGTACTATCATCACTGACCAAAACCCGATTTCAAATTAAGGAATCATATTCTTTGTAAACCAAGAAACTAATTATGAATTATTTTTCAAATTTCCAATCACTTTTCTGTTATAATGTCCATTTGCATTATGTCTTTTTCTCCCAAAATGATATAGCCGTTAGTTCTTTCCCCCCTAAAACCTCATACAAATGACAACTAGTCACAAAAGATTTATTACTTTTCAGATTCTTGTTTTGACTTTGAGGAACACTTTTCTTAAAGTCCTCTACAGCCACATACTCAAGTTTTTCCTCAGGAGTCATCCCCCAAACAATTTTTCTGTGGAAATTTATTGACCTCCCGCAAGGAAAAAGAAAAATAAAGGGAAACTTACACAAATGTCCCAAATAAGTCTCAATTTACCAACCTCTAGCCATTAGTCATAAACTTATCAAAACTAGCCAAAAACATATAAAAATTGAAAAACTAAATAAATAAGGTTCTTTCTCTCAAAGAATCAAATGCAAAAATCACCTTCTATATTTTAAACGTGATTAACAACATTAGATGCAAGATGAAGATGAAATTTCATGGATGACGTAGTCAATAAGGTGATAAAATGCAAAAGAAATACATTATTCCAAAAATCTAAGCAAAAAAAGAACTTTTTCAATGGGTATAGTTGAAATTAATTGAAAACATATAGATAAGTCAATATACAAAATTTGAGGAAGATTGGAGGTAATTTGGATTGGTTTTGTATCAAAATTCACAATTAAATCGAGTTCAAAAAATTCTTCTGCGGCACATGTATCAAACATGTATCTCACACACAGGTATACATGGATATACATGTGATACACAATTGATACAAATATGATACATATATGATACACAAATGACACAAAGTGTGATACACATATAATTTTTTTTCATGTTCAGTTTTTACTTTGAATTTTCAATTCAAACCACCTCAAAACTTCACCAAATTATCCCAAAACTGAGATTCAAGCTCCTTAAGATGTATCCAATCTATTCTCATAACACCCACTCAAAATAAAGCAAAAATTTAATTTTTTTGCTACAAATAGCTAATTGGCTAATATTAGTAATATTTGGCTAATATTAGCAATATTTTAGGAATTGGTCAATTTTTGTAATGAGCTACTTATAAATCGACATAGCTGGTAGTTTGACTGACATATTTGAAACGACCCAAATTTCCCCTCCGTGAATTGTCGTGGCGGCACCTAGTCTCTGCGACTAGGTAAGCCTAACACTTTGCGGAAATGAAATGAAAACATGAAAAAAAATCAACAACTAACAGTAACGGATAATTTAAATAAAATATTTGAAATGTCGGCCGGCATATACAATAATCAACTCCTAAAATATACACAACTTTCTCAAGACCCGGAACACCGCAAGTCACAAGCTTCTAAGAATTTCTAATTGTTCTATACATTAGTGTCTTAAGAAATAAGGAAAAAATTGACATAAGGGGATAAAGGGGGACTCCGAGGTCTGCGGATGCGGCAGATGCACCTTGAAGTCTTCTGAACAGCAGCAACCATGCAACTAAACTCGAGGCTGGTAGGAGGTACCTGGATCTGCACACGATAAACATGTGCATGAGAGACATGAGTACACCACAACTAGGGCTGGACATATATCGGATAAAATCGATAACCCGAACCATTAATTATTTATTGGGTTATCGGTATTAGGTTATTGGATTAACGGTTCGGTAACGGTTTAGAATTTGTTCACTATTGGGTTATCGGCTCGGGCCTCGATTTGTCAATTTTGTTAATGGGTTAACCGATAACCCAATAAGAATTAATAGAATTACGACGTTACCCTTAAGTGTGTGTGTGTGTGTGTGTGTGTGTGTGTGTATATATATATATATATATGCTAGGGCTTCAGTTTATTCTCTCCTATTTTTTCTCAGCCGCACTCTTCAGTTGCTTCATCTTCATTCTTCATAGACCTTACTAGTTACTCCTAGCATAAGTCTTTAGTCTTATACATTAGGCTTTTAATTTCTATAACAAAATTCATCTACATATTGATATTTTTGACTGTTAATGATTCTTTATTTTTTATTTTCGTTTCATAATTTTGTGAGCTCACGTTGTGCAGACTATACTTACTACCAATTTCTCTTCGCACTTATCAATTATCAATCGACAATCTTCGTCACTTTCGGGTATATTTTTGAACATTATTCTTCTGTACAGTACGCTGAGCTTTTACAACAGGGCAACATTTTCTTGCTTTCTAGGTATTTTTCATTTCTGTGTTAGTATTGCCCATGCACAAATCAAGGTTTTGTTCTATGATTTTTTTTTCCAGGTTAAGCATTTGACAAACAACATCCAGTTTATCTTGGACTGTTAGTACTATATGTTTGGACTTGTTAATTGTAAGATGAAATTGCTACTACTTTGTATTATTATTAAGTATTTGGACAACTATTGTTGAAGAATTAGTACTATTCCAGTTGTGGCCACTGGACAAAACACAGAAATAGGTAGTATACTATATGTAAATTCTTCTATTTTTTGCTTAACTCGAGTGAATTGTCTTCTCTTTTTTGCTAAACTCTAGATTGATTTATCTTGTCGGGTAAATCGATAATTGAACCGATAATGATCGATAGTCGATTAACCGATAACTGATATCTTATCGGTTTGGTTATCGGTTTATGAGATTTATAAACCGATAACCGATATGCTAAACCGATAATATTCACAACCAAACTGAGCCGATCGATGCCCACGTCTAACCACAACGATACCCAGTAAGTGTCAAGCCTAACCTCGGTATAGTAGTGACAAGGTCAGGTCAGGGCCTTACTGGTATATATATATAATAAAAATAAGACAGAATGAAATATTGCAGTAAAATAAAGACTGGAACTTAACAAGAATGAAATCATAGAAAGGTAACAACTCAATACACAGAAATAACAACAGGGGATCTCTCGAGATACCATCTCGTAGTCTCAAATGTAAATATGCAGGGGGATCTCCCGGAATACTGTTCCGTAGTCCCAAAGTAAATGTGCAGTGGAATCTTCCGAAATATCGTTCCGTAGTCCCAAAGTAAATATGCAAAATATGGGGATCTCCAGGAATACCGTTCCGTAGTCCCAAAGTAAATATGCAACTCAAACAATAGGATAACAGTTACAACAGAAAATGTGCAGTTTAGACTAAGTACAAGTCAAGGAAAAGCAGGAAATCCACTAAGCATACTGCACAAAGTTCAGTTAAGAAATTAAGGCACGTAAATATGCTATTCTAGGATAAAAAGGATACTACACATGCTGGTATAACTCAAATAAGAAGAAAACAGGTTATTACTTGGCAGAAATCATTTTTTTACAACAATTAGCCCGTGTACGTACTCGTCACCTCACGTACACGGAGCTCACATATCAAAAACAGTACCAAATCCTAAGGAGAGTTCCCCCACACAAGGTTAGGCAAGCCACTTACCTCGAACCAAGCTCAAATCAATATGTAACAATGTTTTTCCCATGAATATCCGACTCCTAATGGACCAAATCTAGCCAAAATTAATTACATAACATAAATATAACTACAAGGAACTAATCTAGCTAATGAAATCAAAGGTAAAGCAAAAAATTGGAAAATCGCCCAAAAAGCCTCCCCAGACCCACGTCTTGAAATCGGGTAAAAGTCACAAAATATGAACACCTATTCACTTACAAGTTCACACGTACCAAAATTACTCAAATTCAATACCAAAATCTCGATCAAAACCCCAAAATTCGGCCTAAGAACGTTTCTCAAATTTTTTCCAATTTTTCACCCCAAATCACTAATTTGATGAAATTAAAGACATAATCATGGGAATTAACCAAAACTATGTAAGAATCACTTACCCCAAACACCCACGTGAAAATCTCTCCAAAAATACCTAATTCCGAGCTCTCAAGTCCAAATGGTAAAAAATGACATAAACCCTCGATTTTGAAATTTTAAATCTGCCCAGGTGCTCCCTTCTTTGTGAACGCGGCATCACTCTCGCGAACGCGATGAACAAATATTTGCTGATCCGAAATTCCTCTTTCGCGATCGGGATGGACCTCTCGCGAACGTGTACCTTCCATCTCCTGATGCTTCACGAACATGTAGAACAATTCCTTGGGGTCCCAGTTGCTCCACTTTCCTCTACGTGAACGCATTCCACTCCTCGCGTTCGCGATGCTTCCATTGACCATACCTTTGCGAACGCGGGCTCCTCTTCGCGAACGCGAAGAAAAAACTTCAGCTAGACTCTCAGATTCCCTACGTGATCGCGAGACCTCTCTCGCAAACACGATGAAGAAAAATTTGCAACAAAACACCAGAAACTCTGCTATCTTCCAAAGTCCAAAAATGACTCGTTGGGCATCCAAAACACACCTGAGGCCCCTGGGACCTCAACCAAACATACCAACCAATCCTAAAATACCATACGAACTTAGTCGAGCCCTCAAATCATATCAAACAACCTAAAATTATGCATCACCCTCCAACTCAAATTTAATGAACTTGAAACTTCAAATTTCTACAACCGACGCCGAAACATATCAAACCACGTCCGATTGACCTCAAATTTTGCATATAAGTCATATTTAACATTACAGACCTACTCTAACTTCCGGAATCATATTCCAACCCTGATATCAAAAAGTCCACTACCGATCAAAATCTCTAAAAATTTGAATTTCGCCATTTCAAGCATAAATCAGCTACAGACCTCCAAAGTACAATCCGGATACGCCCCTAAGTCCCAAATTACCCAACGAAGATAATGCAACTAACGAAACTCCATTTCGGAGTTGTCTTCACACAATTCCGACTACGGTCTAAATCCTAAGACTTAAGCCTCCGTTTAGGGACTAAGTATCCCAAAACACTCCAAAAACCAAAACAAAATCTCCCGGCAAGTCACATAAGCAGAAAAAGATACGGGGGAATCGGTAAGTAGGGGATCGGGGCTATAACTCTCAAAACGACCGAACGGGTCGTTACATCACATACTTCTAGGGTTTATTAAGTTTATGGTCTAAATAGGTGAGAATTATATGATACTCCTACTACATAAATTATTTAAGCAATTAATTAAAATACATGGATTATTTTGTTGTGAGTAATAATGTAGTATCTGCTGTATTATGTGTAACAACAACAACCTAGTAAAATCCCACAAGTGGGGTCTGGTGAGGGTGTAGTGTACACAGACCTTACCCCTATCCCAAGGGGTAGAGAGGCTGTTTACGATAGACCCTCGGCTCAAGAAGAAAAAAGACATTATATCAGTACCAATAACAGAAAGCATAGAAATAATAACAGAATCAAAAGTTATAGAAAATAGATGAAAAATAATCACAATAACACGTAAAAAAGGCTCGGTACTATGAAAAGTGAAAGAGACGTGTGGACACAACAATAACCTCTAGCACTCTAGGACACAACCCTATCAGACTATCCTCTCACCCGGTATGGAGTAGCAAAGAGATCCGCTACCCCTATCCTACAACCCTAATGTTAGACCTCCACACTTTCCAATCAAGGGCCATGTCCTCGAAAATCTGAAGTCTTGCCATGTCCTACCTGATCAACTCTCCCCAATACTTCTTGGGCCGCCCTCTACCTATTCTTATACTTGTCAAAGCCAACCGCTCACATCTCCTTACTGGGGCATTTGGACTTCTCCTCCACACATGCCCGAACCATCTAAGACTAGCTTCCCGCATCTTGTCATCCATCGAGGACACGACCACTTTCTCCCGAATATCTTCATTCCTAATCTTATCCATCCTAGTTTGCCTGCACATCCACCTCAACGTCCTCGTGTAAACTTAGTAGATTTTTTCGAATCTTGTACACCTCACTCTTCGTCTTGATTCTAAAATAACTATTTTCACCCATACTCATCCCGCTAGGACTTCATATGTCTAAAATATTAGATTAATACCCATTTAACATATCCACACCTAGTCCGAATGTACGGGGTGTTACACCATTTGGCCTTAGCCTCTTCAAATTGAACCCTCAATGGGGAAATCTCTTGGCTAAGGGCCTTCACTTCTTGCTCACTTTGCTGTAAACGAGCCTCTAACACTACCACCTCAGTAGCTTTGATTTCCAATTTTGAGAGGCAAGCAACGACTTGATCCCGCTCAACCAAAAGTTGATCCCACTCGGAGGTATGTTCCTCCTTTTCCCAAATCAACATTTGAAGGCCCTCGGAAGCAAGAAAGTTGGCCTACGAAATAAGAGGGGCAAATTCAGGATATTTTCAGGCAAAAATAGAAGAAATAGCAAAGGAAGTAAAGAATGTACCACTGCGGCATTATGCATGGCATTGTTCAACAAGCACTCTCCCGAGAGAGCCTATATCTTTTCCTAGTCTTTCTCTGAAGCCAAAAGCTTTAGATAGTTAGCAAGTTCCACCGGCCGGGAGAGCAAATTGCATTCGGTGGAGACCGAGAGAGTAACGTTCCTCCTCCTTTGTGGATCTTCTGAGGGGGCACCATAATTTTGCCCCAAAATCCCATAAACTAGGACTGGGGAAGAGTAACATCTTCTTCTCGGGAAGTCGGAAGAGTAACATCTTCTTCTCGGGCAGACGCGACAGATGGAGATGATGTAGCAATTGCTGGCGAAAGAGTTAGTGAAGAAGCTGATAAAGCTGATGGCGTTGGAGGATGAGAAGCAGCTGCGGCGAACACAGTGCTAATTGCTGATTTCTCATCAATCAAAGACAGCATGGGCCCAGTACTCAGCCTCACAGTACCAGGCACAGTTATTGGGAGCGTGAAATAAGAGTTGACATTTTCCATGATTTAAAGCTCCCCCCAAAGCGCCGAGACATCGTCCTCAGTTAGTGTAACTAACTTAACATGTTGAGCATTCTGTTGAGATGATAAGGATCATCGTCTTCTATGTAGAGAAACTCCCTCATCACTAGATTCTCAATCATCATCGATCATCACGGTGTCTATGACCGGCCCAAGCGAAGGGCTCGTCACCACGACTTCCGGAGATGACTCGGGGGCGGCATTCTTTGGCCGCTTATTCTTTCCCCCGGCCACGGAGGAACGCTTTCTTTTTGGTTGTTTGTTTTATGGCCGAGGACTCCGTGAAGAAATAATTGTACCTGAAGCAGGCCCAAAGACACCTGTTCGAGTAAACCCCTCCTAAAGCAGCCTCGTTGTATTAGTAGGATCAACCAAAATATCCTCCTCGGGGATAACAACCGAGACTGGGGGAAAGGATCAATCAATTTCCTCATTCGAAAAGCAGAAATGACATAAGTAGGAGTTACCATGATTTTTGGCCTTCCACCCGTATCTGAGGGCCAGTTCTTTCCACGTGCGAGTTTCGGGCGTAGTGGCGTTCAGGATTTTTTGGACCCGTTGGTCCAAGATTTCCACCCTAGGTAGAACCATCGAGTTTTTGAGACAGACGAAGAAAGGAGGATCAATAGGTATATGGAAAAATTCCTAATGAAAGAAATATTAAACAAGGATCTTACGAATGCGATTCCATGATTCCGGAAAGTATGAAGCCGTTGCCAAAATGATGTCATTGGTGGCAACTGCAACGAACTGTTTCATACACCGACGGTTGTTGTCATCATCCATGCTAGATAATAGAGCATGGTGGTCGCGTTTGCTGAAATTTATCATTCCCCCATGGAAGATTTTGGGGGAATAGAGATTCATCATATGAGCTAAAGCTTGCTCCTCTCCCGTCTCTTGGCACAAACGTCGAAGACAAGCAACCGGCCTCCACACAAAGGGACTTACTTGTTTCAAACACACCTGGTAGCAGAGGCAGGACTCCATAATAACGGAGTCAAGCTCTCTACTAAAAAAACGCTCTCAAAGTAAAGGGATACGTGTAGAAGTATTTAAAACCCTCCCTGGGTAGGGTCACTCTGATAGATCAAGAGCAATAATGTCCAAATCTTGGCAGCGACAACTTCCTTCATATCAGAAATGCTAGAAAGGTGGATGGAAGAAGGATACCGGCTAATGGTCTGTGTACGAGAATTAGCTGAAGGGAATTTCTCTTTAATGTCTTTTGTTGTAACAAGAATTCTAGGGATGATGGTACCGACTGTTGGAGGAGCAACATCCTCGGCTTTGTTCTTGTTCTTTGAAGAACTGGTGTTCTTTGAAGAAGAAGCCATTATATGTTATGGATGAAAGAAAAGTTTTGTTGAAGAACAAGATGCGAGTTGAATAAAGAGAGTTTTAGAGAATTTGGAGAATTATAGAGTATGAATGGAGAAGGTTGATGCGTATAAGAAAAGGTTTAGGCAGCTAAATTTGTGGCCATGATTACCTAGATAACCGGCAAAAACTATATTGAATCGGGGGATGACCCATGTTTGAGGTATTAAATGCAGATAGACGTGCGTCTAATCAACCGTCAAAAGATTTTCAGAAGGAATTATAGTAATTCCCGCCAAAAAGAGTGTTTCTACTAACTTCCCGGTGACGCAAAATTATGTCACCGGAAAGCATGTGGACTATCTGTATAGGGTAAAATATGCTATGCCAGGTGGCCACTTAAAAGAGTGACGCTTGGAACCGAAGGCAATCATCTCGTTTGTCACCAGAAAGAATGACATTCGTAAAGATGCAATAAATATCCTCCGCCCGTTGGAATTTAATGGGGATTATACCACATCATTCAGTGTGCTGCCCGTTATAGAGAGATATGCTCACCGTTACACCTTCATCAATGTCCCTTATAATTGATATTAAAGAAGGGCATGATCCTAGGACCTTGTTCCCTAGGTGCGGCTATAAATAGTCAGCTCTGTTATAATTGTAAAAGGAGGAATTTTCTAAAAAACTTATGCTATAATTTATTTAAAGCTCTATAAAATTTTATCTTCTTACTTCTTGGTTTCATTATTATTGCGCCCGGAGACCTCATTCCCAGAATTATTATTTCTACCCTTTCGTCTTCATATCAAGGCTAAGCATTACATATTTATTCAATTTTTTTATTATTTCAGAATCAAATTAATTTATTTATCTAGAAATCACTGTACCGTTTTACGGGTAAACACTTCTTAAACACAAATGGATCATACACAATAACTGAACAAGGTCATCTTAGCCTCCATTTCATTTTATATAACAGTGTTTGACTTCACATAATTCAAAAATAAAAATAAAAGACTTGACAAAACTTGTGATATTAAGAGTGATGTGAGATTTTCATGATTGTAAGAGGATTCCATTATTAAAAGTAAAACAAAAAAGTTAAAAATTAAAAAATAAAATCTAAAATATAAAGATATCATACTATTTTCAAATAAAATTAAAAGAAAAGAGTGTTAAAAGGAGGTAATATTACTCTCTCTATTTCAAATTAGATGACACACTTTCCTTATTATTCCATTACAAAAAGAATGACATATTTATAGAATTGGAAATAATTCAACTTTAAACTCTATGGGTGTGTTTGGTATAACGGAAATGTTTTCCAAGAAAATATTTTCTTGGAAAACAAGTAGTAGTCCTATTCATTTTCCGGTGTTTGGTACGCAAATTAAGGAAAATGACTTCTCAAGAGTATTTATAAATAATTTAGATATAATAAACATGAAGCCATAAACTTTAAAACCAACAACCTTCCGAACCCACAAATTTCATAAACTTTCGAACCGCTAAACTTTCAAAACCACGGAATTTCGAACCTGTAAACTTTATAATTTCTAAACTCATAAACTTCCATACACATAAGCCTCCGAACTCATAATTTTGGAACTTGTAAAATTTTGAACCTTTAAATCGATAAATAAAAAAATTAAAACTGAAAAATATATTTAAAAAAAAAATTCCAGAAGTTAGGTTGAGGGGGAAGGGAACAGAAATTTAAAATTGCAAAAAAAAAAATTAAGGTAAAAAAATATTTTTTTGGAGAGGGGGTGGGGTGGGTTAGTGAGGGTGGGGAAGGTTGAGAAGGAGTTTTGGAAAATGTTTTCCCTTCTATTGATAAGGAAAATATTTTTCCTCCAATTGGAGGAAAATAAGTTCATAAGGAAAATGTTTTCCAAAATATTTAAGTCAACCAAATATGAGAAAATTGGAAAATATTTTTCGAAAAATATTTTTCTTCATACGAAACACACCCTATATTTTACCAATTTTACCATTAATGAGAAGGTTTTATAACCACACAAATGTCATGGCCCCATAAAACTTTTACCCCTTAAACTTTTAAGACCACACATTTTAAAAGTCTCTATTTTTTCTCTTAAACTCCGTGCCAAGTCAAATTACCCCATCTAAATTGAAATAGAGGGAGTAGAAAATTCCTACTATGTTTGTCCCTATTTATATCTCATACTACTTGTAGTTTGTCCCAAAAAGAATGTCATATTTATTAGAAATAATTTAACTTTAAAAATTTTAATTTACTCTTAATGAAATAATTTACACTTACACAATTATTTATAATTTGTTTTAGACCATAAATTTCAAATATCTTTTTTCTCATAATTTCATGTCGAGTCAAATACCACGGCATAAATTAAGACGGGGAAGTACCAGTAAATCATCAACTTTAATTAATGTGAAAAGTATATGAAAAAGGAACAGAATGTGGGGTCCACTGTGCTTGGCTCCCTACTCCCCACCTTCCATCGCAGAAACAACAGACTCTTGACTCTTTCTGCCTCAACTGGCCTCTAGTAGAATTTTTGTGTTAGTTTCCTCTTTTTCACATCCATTTTCAAATAGGTAGTGATGAAAGCTTCCCATCATATCATTTTTCTTATTATTCTAATAATCATATAATATATGCGACTAAAGAGGCTTGCATTCTAAGTGACTTGCAGCCGAAGGATCTTAATAACAAAGAAGAGTAACCCTCTTTTCTTCCTTTCTTCCTTCTCATGACCAATTCTCTATATAAGACCCTTTCTACAAGCAAATAAGCTAGCTAGTAAAGAAAAGTCTGATATCTTTGCAATTCCTGACTGGTAATTTATAAACTAATTATTCCTTATTTTTGTTGGTTATGGGTACTTCTATGCAGGTTATTAATCAAGAAGCTGATATGCATCGTGATGACATATTAGACCAGCTTCCTCCTGGTTTTAGGTTTCATCCAACTGATGAAGAAATTATCACTTGCTACCTTAGAGAGAAAGTTATGAACAAGAGATTTACAGCTATTGCTGTTGCAGAAGTTGATTTGAATAAGTCCGAACCTTGGGATTTACCTGGTAATTATTACTTCAAAACAAATAAATTCAATTTTTTCATAATTCATAATTCAAATTGATGGACGTTGCAGCTAAGGCAAAAATGGGAGAAAAAGAATGGTATTTCTTTTGGCAAAGAGATAGGAAGTATCCAACAGGAATGAGAACAAATCGTGCAACAGAATCAGGTTATTGGAAAGCTACTGGGAAAGATAAGGAAATTTACAAGGTCAAAGGTTGTCTTGTTGGAATGAAAAAAACTCTTGTCTTCTACAAAGGAAGAGCTCCTAAAGGAGAGAAGACCAATTGGGTCATGCATGAATATAGACTCCATAGAAAACTTTCTTTTCACAAGCCAGCTATGGTACATTCATACTTCCTTAATTTGTGTTTTACTTTAATTTGCCATAAATGATTATTTACTTTAAACTTCAAAATTCAGTTCAACAAATTTTCACTGTGATAAAAGGAATTAACTTATATACACGAATAGTTTAAAGAACTTTTACATTATCAATATTATTTAACACAATAGCAAAGTTAGAAATTTGTCTAAGGGTGTTCAAATTTAAAAAAAGTGAAAAAAAAATTCCGACAAAGGGTGTTTAATATGTGTTATATTCCTCTAAAACGTACTCCCTTGTTTCAATTTATGTGAACATGTTTGACTGGGCACGGAGTTTAAGAAAAAATAAAGACTTTTGAAATTTGTGGTCCTAAACAAGTCAAAAAGGGGCCCAGAGTATTTGTGTGGTTATAAAAGTTTCTCATCAAGGGTAGAATTATAAGTTTAACCTAAATTGTTTCCAAATTTAGAAAGGGGTCATTCTTTTTGGAACGAACCAAAAAAGAAATAGTTTCACATAAACTGAAACGAAGGGAGTAATATTTTACCTATGTACACAGTGCAATTTTTCGACGAACTGACCACCCTTATCACCATTTGGCTTCACCACCAGTGATTGAACATGATATAGTTGATTGGACACTTTATGTTCAGATGACTAATTTTACTAATATATGATTGATTATCATAAATTTTTTATACTAATTATCATTTTGATGACTTATTCATTTAATTTGCACGGGAATTTAATCAAAGTGTCGATACTAATTTTGCTATAATTAAATGATGGCAGGACGAATGGGTTATTTGTAAAGTTTTCCACAAGAACATAGGAATACGAAGAGGTTCACTATTTATGGAAGATCTCTTAGATAGTCCCTCTTCACTGCCTTGTTTAATAGAAATCCCAAAAAGTAGTGATGTTCGAGATGAACTCAACATAAAAGCCGCTACTACTACATCGACATTCGATGAAATTCACTCTTCAGCCTACTTTTCCACTGGCATCTTCAACAATTACGCCTACGAGCAGCCGCTATTACGAGAGGATGAGAAGAGCTACGGATTATTTGTACCCACACATTATATCTTCACTGGCATTCATGATTATGAGCACAACAACCAGCTTGCCAGTTCCAGTAACTCATCGTTCAACCATGATCAATCACGTCCTTCGAATTCAAAAATTTCTGATTATTCCAAGAATGGTACTGCATTAGAAAGGCAGCAGCTCTCGTCGAACAATATGATTAGTCTTTCACAGGATACTAACGAGATTTCTTCAGTGATTCCAAAGCAAGGATTTGATAGCAATATAGCTGCAGATCTTGATTCCATATGGAATTATTAGCTTGATTTTAATCTGTTAGAGGAAATAATTAGGACATTATATTGTACAGCTTACTCATTTGTCTTTAACTCTTTAGGTAATTCTTTTCACTGAGATAGAATATATACTAATTTGAAGGGGTTGATGATTACTACTACCTTTTATGTAATGTTAACATTCTTTTCTTTTATTTGTTAATTTATTTTTAAGTTAACTCTTTGTGAAATATTATAGCTTTACTTGATGGTGTAATTAAGTTTTAGAAATAAAACATCTCTTATTTGAGTTGTCGCAAAAATTTATTGAAGGATTTACAAGAGTTTTAACCATCATTCGCATAAAACCTTTTGAGTAATTCTATATGTAATATATTGACATAAAGTTTACTTTGACAGAAGGAATTTTTCAAATACCAGTAGTAATATTTTAAGAAAGATGACCATTGGCATCCAAACGATATTTTATTAAGTAATTCAGTTATTATATATATATATATAGCACAATTAATTTAGTTTAGAGGTAATCAAATTAATCCCTTTAATTTATTTTTTGCTTTTGTGGTTGGGGGAGGAGAGGGAGTAGACGGAGGGAGAGACATCCCATTCAAAATGATAATATGCATGTTCTACTTATGAGGTGAGCAAAAGGCATAGGTTTTCCAGACAATTGATTCCTTGACCGCATTCATCGGAATTAATAATTGTTCTACTGCTCCCTTCTCGTCATTAGACAAATTACAAGGCATAGATTTCTTAAATGAAGCTTCAACTTCTGTCCAACGTAACTTCATCCTTAAATCTGGTATTGTGGATCATATATATCCTTAGCTGTTCGAATATTCCCTTTCTCTCCTTTAATGAATCTGTAGCTCACACGTTATCTCCTCCTTTTCTTGTCCATCTACTCTACTATGCCTACGTATATCCATCTTTACTAAAAAAAAAAAAAAGAACAGATAACACCCTATTTAACTTCTGTTGTTGCATATTATGACACACCGGAGTTTGAGGTCGGATAATACTCGTATCCACTCGTATAGATGCGGTCATCTGTGATTAAACTTCTCCCACAATCATCAAATTAAATACTACTCCAATAGACTTCATTCTAGCTGTCACGATCCAAAATCCCAATCAATCGGGATTGTAATAGCACCTAACACCGCTTGCTAAGCTAGCCAACACACAACAGAAAATGTGAAAGGATTTCTATTAACGACTAACGGCAAGTAATAATAGAATGTAAAAGCAACTCAATAAAAGTATACATGATAAGTCTACGATCAACACTAACTTTCAACCATCCCAAAACGTGGAATCACAAGTACATAAGCTACTAGAGTTTACTAAATACATTGTTTTAAAAGAAATACAATATTGTCGGAAAGTAGAAACAATACACTAGAAATAGAAAGATGACTCTGAGGCCTACGGACGGAATACAGCGTTACCTCGAATTACTTGACTGGTATCCACTAAGCACCTCTCAGAACTCCACTGGTACTAATTAATGTCCGGATATGCACAAGAAGTGCAGAAGTATAGTATGAGTATAACCGACCCAATGTACCCAATTAGTATCGAGCCTAACCCTGACGAGGTAGTAACGAGGCTAAGACAAGACACCTACAATAAACATGTTGTATATGGTTAAAACCGGACCTACCCGATTTTGCTATTTAATCGAAACCAGGGAATTGTTTCGAGGGTTAGCCTCGAAGTGGAGCGGATCAAAGTGACGAAGGCAGGGTACTGTGTTCGAGAATCAAAGTGCTTGTCGAGATCAAAGCCAGCAGTTATCGAGGTCAAACAGGGCAGACTCTGAGCGAAGCACAATAACGAGAAAGCGAGATATCCGTGATTGGTCGAAGATCACGGCGGGAATCTCGGAACGGATCAAATCAAAGGCAGTTAATTAGCTAATCATGTGATTTCCTTCTGTAATTAGAGTTATACTATAATTAGGATTCCTCTACTATATAATGAGGAGTCCCCATGATTTGTAGACACCTTACATGTGCACAGATAAAAGAAATACAATATTCTCTCTTTAATTTATATTCTCTTGTTTATCAGCTTGTTGCATTTTAACTGTTCTTGCATAACTAGCTCGAGGGTATTCAAGCTCGAGGGCTATAACCAAACACTTGTTTGCTTTATATTATTGTCACTTTCCAATCATTTATCTTTACATTTATCAATTGGTATTAGGTGAAATCATGTATCCTTAAAACCACATTATAAGTTTAATTGTTATCCAATTTTTAGGGTAAACAGTTTGGCACCCACCATAGGACTAAGGATAATAGTGATTACCTAATATTAATCCTCATAACACACACTACTTTTATGCTTGTTCTCGTAAGTGTTTTTGATTTCAGGAATCAACATGTCAAACTATCAAGCAGTGCCCACTCACACAGACACCGACCTTGGTCTTCATGGCAAGAATGAGAACATAGTCGCCCCGGAAAATGGAGTACCTCCAGTCAATCCCGAGGGACCGCCGGCCATAGATCTAGTCGATGTCAGTTCTCGTATTGCCATTCATGGAAATTTAGGCACCAACCCTGAAAATAGCATCCACAAAGACACCCGGGAAGCCAATTAGAACGTCTAGAGAAGTGAAGAAGGCGGGATTAGCTTTCGAATGATATTTGAAATGCTGGCAGAATCAGCAAGCTACGATAGCGCAGCTCCAAAATCATAATTGAGCACCAAACAGAGTTGAGTTCGATACATCACAAGAAGTCATTCACAGGGTTGAACCTATACCGGAGAAATCGAATAATAATGGATCAGGAACTGACCCCGCCATCATGAAGATGCTCGAGGAGCTCACTAAACAGATCGAATCAGGAGAAAAAAAAACCGAGGCTAATGATAAAAAGGTAGCAACCTACAACTCATAGGTTGATCAAATACTGGGGACACCTCCGATTCTAAAGGGTTTAGATTTGAAGAAGTTCGTACAGAAGCCTTTCCCACCAAGTGCGGCTCCGAAGCCCATTCCAAAGAAGTTCCACATGCTAGAAATTCCCAAGTACAATGAAACCACTGATCCCAATGAGCATGTCACTTCTTATACATACGCAATAAAAGGAAATGACTTAGAAGATGATGAAATTGAATATGTTCTGTTGAAGAAGTTTGCAGGAATTTATCGAAGGGGGAAATGATATGGTACCATAATTTGCTGCCCAATTCCATCGATTCCTTCACCATGCTTTCTGATTCGTTCGTATGCAACTAGGAAGTCGGACATCTTCAAAGTGAGACAAAAGGACAATGAAATGCTAAGGGAATTCGTATCTCGGTTCTAGATAGAATGCATGGACCTACCCCCGGTCACCGATTATTGGGTTGTCCAAGCCTTCACTCAAGGATTGAATTAGCGAAGTTCGATAGCATCACGACAACTAAAGCAGAATTTGATAGAATATCTAGTTGTAACCTGTGCCGATGTACATAATTGATACCAGTCAAAGATCAGGGTCGAGGATGATCAGCTAGGAGCCTCTTCCGGTTCCGTTTACCCAAATAGATCCGAAGGCAGAATTCCAAGAGACATCAACAGAGAGCCCCGATCGAACAGAGATCGGTACCAACCATACAACGCAAATCATAGAAACAACGGGCCGGGACGTAATCCTATTCAGAATGATCGAGGACAAAACTCCTGAGTGGTCATTAGTAAGATGTCTTCGATAAACTTGTCAAGCCCAAAGAAGCACCACGATTGTCAGAATACTACTTCAGCATCGATGCGTCGGGGTATTGTATTAGCCATTGGACGAATCAAGGATACTAGGTGGCCCAGACCCCTACAGACCGATCCGGCTCAAAATAACCCTAATCAAATATGCAAATACCATGGAACCCATAGTCACAAAATCGAAGACTATAGACATTTAAGGGAGGAAGTAGCTCGTTTATTCAACGAAGGTCATCTTCGAGAGTTCTTGAGTGACCGAGCTAAAAATCATTTCAGAGACAGGGATGCAAACAGGAAAAATGAATAAGAGGAACCACAACACGTGATTCATATGATCGTTGGTGGGGTTGATATTACTAAAGGCCCAATATTTAAATGTACCAAAGTAACAATCACAAGGGAGAAGCGTACCCAGGACTATTTACCAGAGGAAACCTTGTCTTTCAACAACGAGGATGCAGAGCGGATCAAACAACCTCACAACGACGCACTGGTAATATCTATCCTTATGAATAAAATTCAAGTTAAACGTGTGTTGGTTGATTTAGGTAGCTCGGCAACCATCATTCGATCGAGGGTCGTAGAACAACTCAGCCTCCAGTATCAAATCGTGCCTGTAGCTCGAGTACTCAACGGTTTCAACATGGCAAGTGAAACCACCAAAAGCGAAATCATTTTGCCGGTAAATAGTTCTAAGTAATTGAAGGTGATATGAGATATAACGCGCTGCTCGAAAGACCTCGAATTCATAATATGAGGGTAGTATCTTCGATGCTTCATCAAGTTTGAAATTTCCAACATTAGAAGGGATCAAAACGGTGTATGGCGAATAACCCACCGCCAAAGAGATGTTTGCAATTAACGAAGTAGTACCAGTATTGGAGCTTTCGTCAACAAAGGAATTGGAGTGATCACGCCCAACTATGCCTTATAAAAAGAATAAAGCGATCGCTACAAATATATTTCGGTTAACAAGTTCGGAGTCGAATACCACAGAGAACTAAGGTGTAGCTACAGCTATTCACTATCACCAAGAAGACAAGCTTGAATAATTCTTAACTTATAGATATTTAGATTTTTGTGTTTAACTAATTAACTAACAAATTAAAATAGTAAATTAACAACTAAAGATATTAAGGGTTGGAGAAAAGATTAAGGAGGTCAAGAGTTATGATTTCCCCTATTGTCGGAATCCTTTTCGCTATGTTTGCTATAAATTTTCCTAAGTCTTCTCTATCGAACATGAGCACTCTGACTGTCATAACTCTCTCCCGAGTAATTACAACAATATACTAGACATATTCTCCCGAATTACGCTAGCTAGATTTTAAGTATAGTTCACTTAGATTGTACCCAAGGTTTCGTTATCCCTAATCCCACCTTTAAACCCTTCGTATTGATCCCTCATATATGTTAGGAGTGATGATGTTCAACAACAACCTAAATATACACTCTCTCCCGAGTAATGCACACTAAATAGGTGTCACGCCCCAAAATCGAGGGGCGCGACCGGCGCTCGACCGGGCAGCCCCAGCCAAGCGGACCTGGGTGCCTTTCCTATTCCACGTGTTACCCCGCGTTTCCATTTCCCATTAACCAAGTGAAATAGCTATTTATAAATTTAAACACATTCTTACGAGATTTACATAGCATACATAGTTACTTAGCGTGGTTTACAAGTTATACTGCCCAAAATACATAAGTACATAACCCACATTTCCTGTCTACGGAGCCTCTAGGGATACAAAAGAGTGATACAATACTTGTCGGTAACAAGGCTCCGGCTATACCTTACACCAAAAACCAAAACAAGACTCCGAAATAAAAAGCGGCATGAGCCACGCAAGGCCCCAGGAGGAAAAGGGCTCACCAATGCTTCTGGCGGAAGGTGAAGGGGAGCTACGGTCGGTGGACTGGAGTACCTGCTATGGATCCACCTACAATCATAACACGAATGTAGCGCCCCCGGCAAAAAGGGACGTCAGCACATTTGAATTGTACTGGTATGTATGAACAAACTTGCCCTAAGTAAACTCAAACCATACACAAGTAACAAGTAGTAATGGAACCAACAATCAAATACACATGAAAGAAAACCATCAAGCCAAACAAGTTACAATCTCTCCATTTCCCCTTCAACATTTTCACATCAATGATTTCACAACTTTCTCATATTTTCATTTCAATAGTGATTTCGATCACTTTTCCACCCTTATTAACTCGGCCACCCTTATCACCACAACCCACACCTTATTACTTAGTGTTGCGGCGTGCAACCCGATCCCACCGAACAATCACAATTCACAAACAACACAACAACAACAACAATTCACAAAGAACAACAACAACAATTCTCAAAGAATTTCTATAGCCATCAATACTATTTCCATCATATTCAACAACTCATATGCATTTTATGTCACCGCGATAATTGCCAATACAAGCCATATATGTTATTACCACAGTTGTTCCAACTGCATCATTTACGATTTCCTTCCATCATTTGTTTCTCAACTCTTACCACATAACACATTCACAATCACACATTTGGTTTATTGCCAATTACGTACACCATTATATCGGGAGACTTAACCACGAACAATCAAATCATACCAATCACAAGAATTCCACAAATAATCCACGTAGATATCACATACCAAATATTCGTACACCAAACAAAGTGACTTTACAAAGGTCAAAGTTAGCCATACATACCTTTCTTGATCTTTCCTTTAATTACTACGATATTCCGGAAATTCTAGCAACTTCAATCTATTTTGAGACATAACAAAATTTGAACACAAATTAGGAAGATATTCATAATTCTAGCTCATTTGAGAATTTTATCAATTACTAGTTGTGCATCTTGATTTCAAATCTCTTTTACAAGATTCCCTTCATTTCCCAACCCAATCTTTACTTGTTTATATTCAACAATCTTCCCACAAACCTAATTTGTACATGCATGAATAATGAATACTCTCACATCCAAGAATCATCTTACTAATTACCCATTTCTAGTTAGATTTCAAAGTTGAAGAATTGGGGAAAAGAAATTCTTACCTCTTTGAAGCCTTAGCAACCCTTTGATGCGATTTCAAGGTGTGATTCAAGGAAGAGTAGTGAAATCTTTAGTTGTCCCCTTTCTTCTCTCTAGAATTGCTCTCCCTTCACTCTAGAATACCAGAAATTTCCTCAAAAATAAACCTCAATCGAGTTAAATGAAATGGGGTTCGGGTCCTAAAAACCCATTTTTTTGTACTGCCGCGCTGCGTGGGGTGCCGCGGGGCACGGGGAGTCTGTGTAAAATGTGTCTGGAAATGAAATTTCGGACCATACTGGAATTACTACTGGCGCGACGCGCCAGGCGCCGCATGGGGCGCCGCGATAGTGCAAATTTCTGCGCTGCTTTGGTAATTTGGTCATAACTTTGTGTAGGAATGTCCGAATGACGAACGGTTTGAAGAGTTGGAAACTAGACTCAAAGACCTTTTATTTGATAGGCTGTGAATCACATAAATCCTTATATAACTGGAGATATAATTTTCCAAAGTGAAGTCTTGTGCGCATTCATTTGCAACTTTCGTCTATTATGAATTTTTCTAACTTGGCTTAGACTTAGGCCTCTCCTTAGACCCCAATTCACTTCTAATATGACTTATACACTTATTAATATATCAAATTAATATCCATAATATCCTTAATCCTCATTTGTACGCAAGATAAAATATTTAGCCTACCTTGGCACCACGAAATCTTAAATTACTAAGCAAAATTTTCTGGGGCTTTACATTCTCCCCCGCTTAAGATCATTCGTCCTCGAATGAGGATCAAGTTTCATTCATTATTCATCCTTATGTAACTTCTGCTTTTCACATTATGAAATATATCATCAGCCCCGAATTTGGCTAACTCCTTAAAGTTTCGAAAATTTCGCTAGAGTTTCCTTTGTAACTAGGACTATCCACCTGTCAGAGGGCCCCAGATACATATCCTAACAAAATATACATGTTCTATAGACATAACATAACTTGTTCAACACCAACCATGGCCGCATAGGCAACATACATAATCAAAATGGAATAGTTTAACATAGATCAAATCAAAAGATAAGAGTTTATAGGAACCAAATGCATGAAAGCTATTATATAACTATTCAAACAAATGTGGGTACTTATTTCTCATTTCTTCCTCGGCTTCCCAAGTGGCTTCCTCAACTTGCTAGTTCCGCCATAATACTTTCACGGATGCAATTTCCTTATTTCTCAATTTTCGGACTTGCCCATCAAGAATGGCAACTGGAATTTCTTCATAAGATAGTTCTTCATCAAACTCAATAGCTTCAACTAGCACCATAACGGACGGATCTCCCACTACCTTCTTCAACATAGACACATGGAAGTCCGGAGGTACCAACGACATCTTGGGTGGCAACTCGAGCTTGTATGCCACCTGACCGATCCTCTGAATGATTCTATACGATCCGACATACCTCGGACTTAATTTCCCTTTCTTTCTGAATCTCATGATGCCCTTCATGGGGGAAACCTTCAAAAATACCCAATCATCTTCTTTGAACTCCAAATCTCTACGACGAATGTCCAAATAAGACTTTTGGCGACTCTGAGCAGTTTTCAACCTCTCTTTAATAATCCTGACTTTCTCCATGGCCTGATATACGAGGTCCGGCCCTATCAATTCTGCGTCTCCAACCTCAAACCATCCAATGGGAGACCTGCATCTCCTACCATATAGTGCCTCGAATGGTGCCATCTGGATACTAGCATGGAAGCTGTTGTTGTAAGCAAATTCTATGAGTGGCAAATGGTCATCCCAACTACCCTTGAAATCAATAGTACAAGCACGCAACATGTCTTCATGCGTTTGAATAGTCCGCTCTGCTTGCCCATCGATTTGTGGATGAAAAGATGTGCTAAGGTTTACCTGCGTACCCAAACCTTGCTGAAATTTCTTCCAAAAGTTGGTCGTGAACTGAGCCCCTCGATCTGAAATGATTGAGACTGGAGTGCCATGCAACCTGACTATTTCTTTGATATACAACTGGCATACTGTTCCACTGTGTCAGTAGATTTAACTGGCAAGAAGTGCGCTGATTTTGTGAGTCGGTCAACGATCACCCAAATTGCGTCGAACCTGCGCGGAGTGCGCGTCAGCCCTACTACAAAATCCATATTGATCATCTCCCATTTCCACAATGGAATTTCTATGCTTTGAGTCAATCTACCGGGCCTTTGATGTTCGGCCTTCACTTGTTGACAATTTGGACATTTTGCTACAAAATCCGCCACATCCCTCTTCATGTTGTTCCACCAATATATTTCCTTGAGATCATGATACATTTTTGTAGAACCGGGGTGCACGGAATACCTGGATGTGTGAGCTTCTGCCATGATACTTTCCCGAAGACCATCGATATCAGGAACACGTAAGCGGTCTTGGTACCGTAGAGTACCATGATTCATGCCAAAGGAAAAGGCTGTGGTATTATGTTTGTGAATCCCCTCTTTCAATTGTGCTAACAATGGATCGTTGAATTGATTTTACTTCACCTCCACTACAAGCGATGATTCGACCCTATTCTGTAGAATTACCCCTCCTTCACTAGAGTCCGCAAGGCGAACTCCCAAACTGGCCAATTGGTAAACCTCCCTGGCTAACGGCCTCTGATATGCCCCCAAATGAGCCAAACTCCCTATAGATTTTCGACTAAGTGCATCTGCCACGACATTAGCCTTTCCCAGGTGATAGAGAATCTCAATATCATAGTCCTTGTGTAACCCGAGCCATCCTCTCTGTCTTAGATTCAACTCCTTTTGTTTAAAAAAAATATATTGAAGGATCTTGTAGTTCATAAATACATCAACGTGGACCCCATATAACATAATGTCGCCGAATCTTTATACAAAACTACCGCCGCAAGTTCTAAGTTATGTGTCGAATAGTTCCTTTCATGATTCTTGGGTTGCCTTGAAGCATAAGCGATCACCTGGCCATGTTGCATCAATAATGGACCATCTATGTCACATTTCTCTTACATATGACCTCCTAGGATTTGAGTTCTTCAATAATTTTCTTGATATGGTTACAATCTTATGTGAGTACTTGCAACTAACTCTTCCAAATTCTCAACAAAAGACATTACCGAATGAGTTTTCTTATAGAACCCTCTATTTCAAAGGAATAACATCTTCTAGCCTACGCACACACCTTAATATCATAAACATGCACGACATTGCATCAAATCTAGTGTAATATTGTGCTCAGACCTTTCCCGGTCATCCTCTTTCCTCCTTGTGTGCTTATAGGATTTAAGAAGCCACTCCACTTTCCCTTGTGAACATTCTCATGATCTCTCTTTACTGTTCAACACTTCCCAAAACACATATCAACACCCTTCATACATATCCAATTCAGAAAGCGCCACTAGCCTGAACAATATGCTGGTACCATCTTTTCTTTCTAACTGGAATACTCATTCCCATTCTATTTTGCTCACAGTGCATAATTGATAGCCTTATTGTGCCCTGCACTTGTCTACCTCCCGTGAACTTGTAATATCATTGTGGCTGGTTTAGTGAGTTTATCATACCACAACTTCACCTCCAGTAGTCTCACTTTCCATTGTATGTAGACATGAACTGTCTCTAGATCCTTTAGTTGATATTCGGTGTCACCCAAGTCGGGTGCATTATGGTTAGTCCTTTATAGCTTTTATTAACACTTATGCTCTAAGCGTGTCCACCATTCTAATACAAGATATTTTGTGATAACCATCACCATCTCAATTTATAGGTTTCCTCCCCATTTATTCTCGCCTCATTCTTCCTAGTTAAGGAATAGCTACGCATTCCTCCATATGTTACGTGGTCCTTTCGCCTGAGTTAGGAATTCATCTTGCTCGTCTCTCAACACTTATTGGGACACCCGTGGGAAAGTATTTTAATCCGTGTATCAATTATCACTTACATTCTTGTAAGATCTTTAAGAGGCTCTCCATTAAGTTCAAATGAACTATTGGGTTCTCATAGTATCACATTTAGTTTTCCCACTCGTCTGCCTTTCTTAACATCTTAGAACTTTGGTTAAATCGCAAATCTATGATTAACCCATTCTAAAAACTCGCAACCTTCCATATTTGGCCTATAGTGCTTCCTTAGGTTCCATTGTTCCTAATCCTCTAACAAATATAAAATCCCTTTACAAACATATTCTTAGTTTCTAGGACCGTTGACCCTATCATTCAAATTGCCATGTATGAAGAATTTACCTTCCTTAACCTTCCATTTTTTTTGGGGGGGGGGGTACTAGTGGTCTATCATTACCATATCCTTTCAGATAATCACGTTATCCATTATCACGTTTCTAGACTACGCATGTCTTCAACAAAATATTCAAATATCATAGCTACATGGTCTTACTCTTGTTTCATTGTATTTAAGTGGCCTTACTATGGCCCTTCCTCCCACACTTAGGGCGAATGCCCCGGATTTTGACACAAGTCTTGAATTTAGCAACTTCATGGACATATGTTTCATTTCTCTATCCCTCACATATATGTTCGAGTATTAGGGAGATTGAAGTCGCAATGGTATTAACCTTATAAGTCCTTTGCTCTTATTCAGCCACACGAGCTTGGGATTCCAATTCCTCATACCAATATCCTTTAGGAGTGTAACAAAACTTCATACACTTATGGGGTTCTTATAACATTCGTAGCATAAGGGTCTTCTCATTATGGGTTCAATTGACTCTCATTTCATAACTTCTTGTCTCCTAGGAGAGACTTGCACTCTCATCATCAATCTCTTTTTCATGTCTCCCATATATCACGTGCTTATATAGCCAGTTTTCTTTTACACCTTAGGGTCATTTACATACTTCTCACACTACCCACATGTGCTATTCAAGCTTATATAGAACTTATCAATTCAATGTTTCTTTGGAGGTTACAATCATTTTTAACACTTTCTCGAATAAAGTATGCTTCTGGTATTATGTACGTACCTCACATATTTGTACCATTCGTTCAACATAACACGTATGCCATCTCCTTAATATTCAGGCCTTTGCCCACAGGTCATTCCGTATGACAACATTACTTGAAACAGACGAAAGAGCGTCTAAACTTACCTTGAATCTCAATACATGAGTTATAAGACAATCTTAGAGTAAAGCTTTATCGCACGATCTGGAGTGTTGAAGAAGGGTAACATTCCTAAATGTCCATGTAGCCTCCAACTTATAGATGTGGTCGACAACAAATCGATAAGAAGGACTCTACTAGACACGGCTTCGAGACATCCTAGGATACTTTAAAACCTTAGGCTCTGATACCAAGTTTGTCACGCCCCAAAACCGAGGGGCGCGACCGGCACTCGACCGGGCAACCCCAGCTAAGCGGACCTAGGTGCCTTTCCTATTCCACGTGTTACCCCGCGTTTCTATTTCCCATTAACCAAGTGAAATAGCCATTTATAAATTTAAACACATTCCTACAAGATTTACATAGCATACATAGTTACTTAGCGTGGTTTACAAGTTATACTGCCCAAAATACATAAGTACATAACCCACATTTCCTGTCTACGGAGCCTCTAGGGATACAAAAGAGTGATACAATACTTGCCGGTAACAAGGATCCAGCTATACCTTACACCAAAATCAAAACAAGACTCCGAAATAAAAAGAGGCATAAGCCACGCAAGGCCCCGGGAGGAAAAGGGATCACCAATGCTTCTGGCGGAAGGTGAAGGGGAGCTACGATCGGTGGACTGGAGTACCTGCTATGGATCCACCTACAATCATAACACGAATGTAGCGCCCCCGGCAAAAAGGGACGTCAGCACATTTGAATTGTACTGGTATGTATGAACAAACTTGCCCTAAGTAAACTCAAACCATACACAAGTAACAAGTAGTAATGGAACCAACAATCAAATACACATGAAAGAAAACCATCAAGCCAAACAAGTTACAATCTCTCCATTTCCCCTTCAACATTTTCACATCAATGATTTCACAACTTTCTCATATTTTCATTTCAATGGTGATTTCGATCACGTTTCTACCCTTATTACCTTGGCCACCCTTATTACCTCGGCCACCCTTATCACCACAACACACACCTTATTACTTCGTGTTGCGGCGTGCAACCTTATCCCACCGAACAATAACAATTCACAAATAACACAACAACAACAATTCACAAAGAACAACAACAACAACAATTCTCAAAGAATTTCTATAGCCATCAATACTATTTCCATCATATTCAACAACTCATATGCATTTTATGTCACCGCGATAATTGCCAATACAAGCCATATATGTTCTTACCACAGTTGTTCCAACTGCATCATTTACGATTTCCTTCCATCATTTGTTTCTTAACTCTTACCACATAACACATTCACAATCACACATTTGGCTTATTGCCAATTACGTACACCATTATATCGGGAGACTTAATCACGATCAATCAAATCATACCAATCACAAGAATTCCACAAATAATCCACGTAGATATCACATAACAAATATTCGTACACCAAACAAAGTGACATTACAAAGGTCAAAGTTAGCCATACATACCTTTCTTGATCTTTCCTTTAATTACTACGATATTCCGGAAATTCTAGCAACTTCAATCTATTTTGAGACATAACAAAATTTGAACACAAATTAGGAAGATATTCATAATTCTAGCTCATTTGAGAATTTTATCAATTACTAGTTGTGCATCTTGATTTCAAATCTCTTTTACAAGATTCCCTTCATTTCCCAACCCAAATCTTTACTTGTTTATATTCAACAATCTTCCCACAAACCTAATTTGTACATGCATGAATAATGAATACTCTCACATCCAAGAATCATCTTACTAATTACCCATTTCTAGTTAGATTTCAAAGTTGAAGAATTGGGGAAAAGAAATTCTTACCTCTTTGAAGCCTTAGCAACCCTTTGATGCGATTTCAAGGTGTGATTCAAGGAAGAGTAGTGAAATCTTTAGTTGTCCCCTTTCCTCTCTCTAGAATTTCTCTCCATTCACTCTAGAATACCAGAAATTTCCCCAAAAATAAACCTCAATCGAGTTAAATGAAATGGGGTTCGGGTCCTAAAAACCCATTTTTTTGTACTGCCGCGCTGCGTGGGGCGCCGCGGAGCACGGGGAGTCTGTGCAAAATATCGAAGAGAAGTTGGGATCCAAGCTTAGCTTGTATATGGCCACTTCCATTGGGATACCTGTCATATCTGCATGTGACCATTCAAAACAATTGGAATTATATTTAAGAAATTCAATAAATCCAGATCTGAGCTCGGGGTGCAGTCCTGTCCACAAATGGAATATCCTTTCTAATAACTCTTCAAACAATGCAACTTTCTCGAGTTATTCCGCGGTGAATCTTGTTGCATCCGTCTCTTCTGGTACCTGGAAATACCTTGGCACCTGATAAGATTCGGACGCATCTACCCCCGGTCTAGCTTCATTCGATTTAGGAGCGGGTGCCGGTTCCTGTAGTTTCTATTCCGTGTGCTCCTTCCCTTTTCTATTGGAGAACGAAATCGCGTTCATCTCCCTTGCCACCAGTTGGTCTCCCCTTATCTATTTAATTCCTTGGGGCACTGGAAATTTTAGCAACTAGTGATACGTTTGATAATAGGCTAAATCTAGGTAATTTGGCGATTGTTTATGCTTCCACTTGATTATATTCCAATATCATAATATGGTTAATTGATAAAAAATAGGCTCTAATTGTGAATTGTATACATTTCAGGTTGAGGAGCCTATGTGATGCCTTAAAAGTGTGATTGGAACCATTTTGGAGCAAGAAAGACTCCTCGGAGCTGAGTACGCTTGAAAACGAGGAAAAGAAACGATGAAACAGAAAACTAGACATGCGCGCCCACGCTACTTTTAGCGCGTCCAAGACAGAATCCTCAACCAACTAGCGCGTCCAGGTGCGCGATTGCGCTAGTCCAAATTTCGGGAAGAATTATTTAGGGGCAAAATTGGAAATTTGGAGGAAACCCAATATAAAGTCAAGCTCGCCCAAGGAAGTTTTTGAGAGTCTAGTGCAAGAAATAGAGAGGCAAGAGGCAAAGAGGAGATTTTTGACCATCAAGTTCTTCTTTTCTTCTCTTGGTTTTTGCTATTTGGGATGAAATTGAACCTATTTGTGATGGACACTAGTATGAGTAGCTAAAACCCATTGTTCTAGGGTCATGGGTGAAACATGAATGTTGTTGTTTGATGTTTAATTTGACAAAGTTGGTTTATCATCTTGGGTTGTTTATTTTGCTTTTAATTATTTTGCTGAGTAGCTAACAGTGAAATACTATCTACAAATCTTTAGTTGAACTCGAAAGTGGGAACTTTAGATTGCATATAAAATTAAATAGAGCAAGTTCTTGAACCCGGGCCTCGGGGAACGGATTAACAATTGGGATAGACATATACTCAATTGCCTTGCTTGGTTGAAATACAGGAATTGTAAATGCATTATTGTTAATCTTAATTCCAGAGACATATAGGCATT
Organism: Nicotiana sylvestris; assembly: GCF_000393655.2. Lineage (NCBI taxonomy): Eukaryota > Viridiplantae > Streptophyta > Magnoliopsida > Solanales > Solanaceae > Nicotiana > Nicotiana sylvestris. Next base: position 57,198,929 of record NC_091059.1, read on the forward strand.
GAGTTAACTTGAATAGGCGAGTAAGGACTCGACAGATTCTTATGAGTAACATTAACCCTGTCAATCAACAATCCAGGTAAATCGATTAGTCATTTTAAGCTAAAAACATAACACGATTGTTAATTAGCCAGTGACCCTGGAATATCCTCTCCCACTGTTTGTTACTCGAAATTGTTATTTGTTTGGTTAATTGCTCTAGTTAGATTATTGCTTGGTAATTAGGTAGTAAAACAATTACATCTCTATTTTGTGAAAAAAACCTCTTGAATAGACAAATTAATTGAGTTTGAATTAGTCAACAGTTAATCATAAGTCTTCGTGGGAACGATACTCTACTCACTACTCTATTACTTGACGATCACGTGTACTTGCATGAGTGTTTTTGGTCGCAACAAGTTTTTGGCGCCGTTGTCGGGGACTTACAAATTAGCTACTTGACTGAGTTGAGCTTTTATTATTTATTTATTCAAGTTTTAATTTTCAGTTCACTTTGTTTGTGCCAATACAGGTTTTATTTTCTTGAATGCGAAGAAGTAGAAGCGCAAACAATCTCCTTCCTCTTGATCCCGAAATTGAACGAACACTTCACAGATTGAGGAGGGAGGTGGATGCTAGAACTAGAATGAAAAGAGAGTTGGACATCGTAGTTCAACCACAGCCAATTGAGATGGCAGGTAATGAGGAACGCGCGGTGATCGAAGCCGCAAGGCCCAGTCTGGATAATATGACTCAGGCTATTGTGAAGCCTGATATCAGTGGGCACTTTGAGCTAAAACAATACATGGTGCAACTGATCCAGTCCACAGGGCTATTTGTGGGCTTACCTCATGAAGACCCGTAGAGGCACATTCAGAATTTCTTGGAAATTACGGATACTTACAATTATTCGAATGTTTCCAAGGACTATGTCAGGCTGACACTTTTCCCCTTTTCACTGATTGGGGAAGCTAAGGAGTGGTTGAATAAGGAGCCAGCTAATTCAATCCGCACCTGGGATGATCTGGCAAGGAAATTCTTAATCAAGTTTTTCCCCACTAAGAAAACAAAGGTATTGAGGAGTCAAATTCTTGGGTTCGAACAACGAGCTGGCGAGACACTTCGTCAAGCATGGGAAAGGTACAAGAAGATGCTCAGAGACTGTCCTCATCATTGCCAGACGGATGAGGTATTGGGTCATACTTTTGTAGATGGGTTAGATGATGCTTCAAAAATGAATCTTGATTCAGCTTGTGGGGGTAGTTGCATGGCCAGTCCGTACAGTGAAATCCAAATCTTGCTGAATAACTTCACTACTAATGATAATAACTGGCAAGGTGAGGGTGATTCACGAAAGGCATTTAAGCAAAAATCAGCTGGGTTACTTGAGCTTGACGACGTGTCAGCCATGAGAGCCGATATTGCAAACTTGGCCAATCAGATGACTAGGATGACAATGCAGCAGCCACAGACAATGCAACATGTACAACAAATGACAATTTGCTGCGAACTCTATGGCGACAGTCATATGAGTGATATGTGCCCCACGAATCCGGAATCCATCTATTATGTGGGACAACAGAACAGAGGTCCACCGAATCAGCATACACAATACAGGAATTCTTACAATCCAAATTGGAGGAATCATCCTAACTGGAAATCAGCAGAATCAGAATCAGCATAGACCCCAAGGGAGTTTCAATCAACCTCAGAGATCACCCCAACAAATGGAAGAAAGTACCAATGATTTGCTAAATAGGTTGTTGATTGACAATCAACAACTCAGGACCGACTTCAGAAATCTTGAAAGGCAAATGGGGCAGTTAGCAACAAATCAAAACACTAGACCTACAGGCGCTCTCCCCAGTGATACAGAAAAGAACCCTCAAGTGAATGCAGTTATACTTAGAAACAGGAGGGAGCTAGAGGAAGTTCCAAAGAAAAAGAGAGACAAGCCCATACCTGAGGGAGAGTTGATACCTAAAGTGACTCACGAGCCAAAGAATGACGCTGAAATTCTAGAGCCAGTGGAGGCCCCAAGGCCACCACCACCTTTCCCCCAGAGATTGCAGAAAAAGAATGATGATCGCATGTTCACAAAATTTCTCTCTATGTTGAGCCAAGTTCAATTGAATATCCCACTTGTTGATGTGCTTCATGAAATTCCAAAGTATGCTAAGTACATAAAAGATATAGTGGCTCACAAGAGAAGATTAACTGAATTTTAGACAGTGGCACTTACTGAGGATTGCACTTCAAGGGTCCAAAATAAGCTCCCTCAAAAGCTTAAGGATCCTGGAAGCTTCACGATTCTTGTACGCATTGGTAATATTGATGTGGGTCGTGCTATTTGCAATTTGGGGGCGAGCATAAATCTGATGCCCCTGTCTTTGTTCAAGCAATTGGGCCCGGGAGCTCCAAGGCCCACTACTGTGATGTTGTAGCTGGCTGATAGATCGATAGCACACCCTGAAGGGGTGATTGAAGATGTGTTGCTGCAGATTGGGAAGTTCATATTCCCTGTTGATTTCATTATCCTCGATTATGAGGCTGATGAACTAGTTCCAATCATATTGGGGCGACCTATCTTAGCTACTAGTGATGCAATTATCAAAGTGAGAGATGGAAAAATGATTTTGAGGGTAGATGATGAGGAAGCAGTTTTTAATGTCTACAAAGCAATCCAACTTCCCCACCACTATGAGGAGCTCTTAATGATATCTGTTGTTGAGGCTGATGAGCAAATTCAATCTTCGAGTGTATATCTAGACGATTCTCTGGAGAAAGCACTTAAGTTGCTTGATAGCCTGGGGGCTGATGAGGAGGTTGAGGAGATGATGCACATCCTTGATACATCTTGTGTGTACATGCAAGGGATACACCCCTTTGAGCCTTTGAATAGGCCAGAGGGACCTCCAAAGCCATTAATTGAGGAAGAACCAAAATTGGAGCTTAAACCTCTCCCACCTCACCTTCAATATGCTTATTTGGGTGACTTTGACACTTTACCTATTATTTTTTCTTCTGACTTGTCTAAACTATAGGAAGAAAAGCTGTTGAGAGTGCTACGTGAGCACAAGCGAGCACTTGGGTGGACGATGTCTGACATTAAGGTCATTAGCACAGCCTTTTGCATGCACAAAATCCTCATGGAGGACGGACACAAGCCCAGTGTAGAGCAACAATGCCGACTCAATCCAATCATGAAAGAGGTGGTAAGAAAAGAAGTAATTAAGTGGCTTGATGCAGATATTGTATTTCCTATCTCAAACAGCAAATGGGTAAGCCTCGTCCAATGTGTACCCAAGAAAGGGGGGATGACTGTAGTAGTTAATGAGAATAATGATTTAATCCCTACAAGAACTGTCACCGGGTGGAGAATTTGTATTGACTATAGAAAATTGAACAATGCCACCCGTAAGGACCATTTTCCCCTCCCCTTTATTGACCAAATGCTTGATAGATTAGCTGGACAGGAGTACTACTGCTTCTTAGATGGTTACTCGGGGTATAATTAGATTGCTATAGCCCCAGAGGACCAAGAGAAGACCACTTTTACGTGTCCTTATGGCATGCATGCGTTCAAGAGAATGCCCTTTGGTCTTTGTAATGCACCTGCGACTTTTCAAAGGTGTATGATGGCCATTTTTACTGACATGGTGGAGAGGTTTGTGGAAGTGTTCATGGGAGATTTTTCTGTGTTTGGATGTTCTTTTGATAACTGCTTGATGAACCTTGATAAAGTACTTGCTAGGTGTGAAGAAACTAACTTGGTGCTAAACTGGGAAAAGTGCCATTTTATGGTACGTGAAGGTATAGTTTTGGGGCACAAGGTGTCCAAAGATGGTTTGCAGGTGGACAAGGCAAAGGTGGAAGCGATTGAAAAATTGCCTCCACCGATATCTGTCAAAGGCATTCGCAGTTTCTTGGGCCATGCAGGTTTTTATCGTCGTTTCATTAAAGATTTCACGAAAATTTCCTCTCCCTTGTGAAGGTTGCTTGAGAAAGATGTCGCCTTCAAATTTGATGATACCTGTCTGAAGGCATTCGAGGAGCTGAAGGGAAGGTTGGTGACTACACCAATCATAATTGCTCCGGATTGGGAGTAGCCATTTGAGTTGATGTGCAATGCGAGTGACTTGGCTGTTGGTGTTGTCTTGGGGTAAAGGATAAATAAAAACTTCCACTCCATCTACTATGCGAGCAAAACTCTGAATCCAGCTCAGATGAACTACACAGTCACTGAAAAAGAGTTGTTTGCAGTGGTGTGGGCGTTTGACAAGTTCAGGTCATATCTTGTGGGGACCAAAGTCATCGTCTACACAGATCATTCAGCTATCAGATACCTGTTTGAGAAGAAGGACGCCAAGCCGAGACTAATTCGGTGGGTCCTACTCTTGAAGGAGTTTGATTTAGAGATCCGAGATCGCAAAGGAACAGAGAATCGAGTGGCTGATCACTTGTTCTGATTAAAAAATCGGAATCATGTAGCTGAAGGGGATGCAATTAAAGAAACATTCCCTGATGAGCAGTTATTGGCAATCACCTCAAGCACAACCCCGTGGTATGCAAATTATGTGAACTTTATTGCAAGTGGGGTGACACCACCAGAATTGACACCCGATAATAGAAGAAGGTTCCTGCATGATGTGAGGCTTTACATGTGGGATGAGCCATTCTTATATAGGCTCTGTGCAGATCAGTTGGTGTGGAGATGTGTTCTTGAGGAGGAGATGAATGCCATACTTCATAGTTGTCACGCCTCGCCATACAGAGGTCATCATGGTGGAGACACGACCGCCCAGAAAGTGCTACAATCAGGTTTCTATTGGCCAAAATTGTTTAGGGATGCACACGCATTTGTTAAAATGTGTGACAGGTGCCAAAGAACCGGAACGATCACAAAGAAGTACGAGATGCCACTGCAAAATATTCTGGTAGTGGAGCTTTTTGATGTGTGGGGAATTGACTTCATGGGACCGTTTCCGTACTCCAATAGTCATAGGTACATCTTGGTAGCAGTAGATTATGTGTCTAAGTGGGTGGAGGCCATTGCTCTTCCCACTAATGATGCAAAGGTGGTGGTAAGCTTTGTTAAGAAGCACATCTTCATATGCTTTGGAACTCCCAGAGTGTTGATCAGTGATGGAGGAATGCATTTCTACAACAAACTGCTGAATAATGTTCTTGCAAAGTACGGAGTCAAGCACAAAGTTTCCACTGCCTATCACCCCCAGACGAGTGGTCAAGTGGAAGTATCAAACAGAGAGGTGAAGCGTATTCTTGAGAAAACAGTGAGTGCAAATAGAAAAGACTGGGCAGAGAAGTTAGATGACGCATTGTGGGCATATCGAACTGCATACAAAACTCCCATAGGTGCTTTTCCGTACAAGTTAGTTTATGGGAAGGCATGTCACTTGCCCGTCGAACTTGAACACAAGGCCTATTGGGCAATTAAAAAGCTGAATATGGATGGGGACTTGGCTGGCGAGAAGAGGTTGCTGCAACTCAACGAGCTTGATGAGTTTCGTTTGCACGCATATGAGAATGCCAAATTGTATAAAGAGAAGACTAAGAGGTGGCATGACAAGCACATTCAACATCGAGAGTTCGAGCCAGGGCGAGAAGTTATTTTGTTCAATTCGAGGTTGAAGCTTTTTCCCGGAAAGCTTAAATCTCGTTGGTCAGGCCCTTTTGTTATGGTAAGTGTGAAGCCTCATGGAGCTGTGGAATTGAGGGATATGAGTTCAACTAGTACTTTCTTGGTGAATGGTCAAAGGATAAAACATTACTGGGGTGGTGACTTTGCACGTCACAAGACCTCGGTGGACTTGACGGATGCTTGAGAACGTGTTGAGTCGTGCCGCGACGTTAAATCAGGCGCTAGATGGGAGGCAACCCATTGAATTATTGTAACCATCGTAATACTGTATTTTGTCCCGGGCCCGGGCCTTAGTGGGCCTAACGGGCCGGGCCTCGCGGTCCCGGGCTTCGTGGTCCCGGGCTCTGGCGGTCCCGGTCTTCGTGGGCCTAATGGGTGGAACCGGCCCGTGACGGGCCTAAGCCCACATGGTCCTGTGCTTAACGGGCCGGGCTCGTGGGCTTCGCGGGCCTAGCGGGTTTTTTTTTTTTTTTAAGACAATTTCTTGTAGTATCATGGCTATATTAAAAATATATATGTAGTATATATGTATATCTAATTATTAAAGTGCTTGACGAAAAAGAAAATAACAAAACAATAGTAAAACACTAAATTGTCATGCATAAATATCACTTCTTGAAGTATATTATATTGTATCTTATGTATATATATTCTCTTATATATTTTCTTTTAGTATATGTATTGTATCTTATGTATATATATTCGCATAATAATATATTTTCTTGTAGTATATATATTGTATCTTATGTATATATGTTCGCATAATATATTTTCTTGTAGTATATATATTGTATATTATGTATATATTGTAGCATAATATATTTTCTTTTAGTATATTATATTGTATCTTATGTATATATATTCTCTTATATATTTTCTTATAGTATATATATTGTATCTTATGTATATATATTCGCATAATATATTTTCTTGTAGTATATATATTGTATATTATGTATATATTGTAGCATAATATATTTTCTTGTAGTATATTATATTGTATCTTATGTATATATATTCTCTTATATATTTTCTTGTAGTATATATATTGTATCTTATGTATATATATTCGCATAATATATTTTCTTGTAGTATATATATTGTATCTTATGTATATATATTCACATAATATATTTTCTTGTAAGTATATATATTGTATATTATGTATATATATTCGCATAATATATTGTCTTGTAGTATATATATTGTATATTATGTATATATTTTCGCATAATATATTTTCTTGTAGTATATTATATTGTATCTTATGTATATATATTCTCTTATATATTTTCTTGTAGTATATATATTGTATATTATGTATATATTGTAGCTTATAAATAATTCTAAGTATAGACAAAGAAATATTGCGAAAAGAAGCTCATGGGTAGAAGCAATAAATTTTATTACCAAAAAATGACATATCTTTCTTAGTCATCCTTCCCCCAATGGAATGAGCACAACAAGGTACTAATACCACCATTAGAAGGAAAAAAAAACTAAGGAAGATGTGCCAAAATACAAGTTACATATTATTCTATGTATTATCTCTAACAAATCTCATAAATCCTTCAAGGTTCGGAGGAGGTTGCGTTGGTGGTGGTGGAAAAGAAGCTTGTTCATCACCACTTCCGGGCGAAGCCGAATCCTCCGCAAGTTCCGCTATCATTTCTTCATAAGCTTCATCTATCGCCGGTTGTGCTTCTGCAATTCCAAAGTTTCTTCTTTCCGAGCGGATCCAATCTCTAAACAATACTGATTTTTCCAAGCTATCCCTCATAGACGCTCTATGATCACCTATTTGCAGTCTTGCTTGACTGAAAGCGCTCTCTGATGCAACAGTTGAAGCTTGAATTGATAAAATATCCCGAGCCATCCTTGCAAGAACAGGAAAATGTTTTTCCCTTGCCTTCCACCATTCCAAAAGATCAAAAGAGCCGTCTGGATTCTCCTTTTCAAGTCCCTGAGATAAATAAACTTGAAGCTCATTTAGATGTGAAGTTTCATCATAATTTTCACCTTGAGACCCCCTGAACTCCGTCCAAGATTTAAGAGCTTTTAAGCCCGCAACTCTTTTAGAGGATTGTGAGCTAGACGAAGTAGGGGTTGGAATAGTTGGCCTAGCATGCTCTAAGGCAAGTTGATAAGCATTATAAACTGTTTGAGCGTTAATCTTAATTGAAGCTTTTGCATCTGCAAGTGTCGCAATTTCCTCATTTGAAAGATCTAAAGCCTTATAAATATTTGAATACCAAAAATGAGGACCTCCCAATTTCATTGTAGGATTTAGCATTGCAGCAAGACCATAAATAGGAGGGATAGGAAAAAAATATTTTTTAAACTTTTGTTTCATTTCATTTATAGCAAGTTCATAAATATCCCCACCCTCACTAAATTCAACAAACAAATCAGATAGTGCTGCAATATAAACTAAACAGTTTGAAATAGTAGGATAATATTGCCCAGAAAATGCATTTGTTGCAATTTGAAAATGTTCTAAAAAATCTAAAAGAATTTTAACATTAGTCCAATCTTGAGTGGTAAGCATTTCATCATCATCTTCACCACCTACCCGAGAATTAAACGTTGCATTAATTGGGTTTCTATATTCATATGCTACTACTAAACTTTCGTACATACAATTCCATCTAGTCGGGCAAGGTTTAGGAACCTTTCTTTCTCTAAGGCCATATTCATCACATTTTTTGGTAGTGTTAATTTTGTGATCATCGTGCCACGACGTTACCATCGTGCCACGACGTTAAATAAGGCGCTGGTTGGGAGGCAACCCAACGATATTAGTAGTGTTAATTTTGTGTTTTTGGACGAGCTAACCAATGCAGGTGACAAAGGGTAGGTGCTAAGGGAAATGAATGAGGTAAGAACAGGTGAAAAGTTGAAGAAACAAATCGCCCATATGCGCGCCCGTCTCTTCTTTAGACTAAATAACCCCCTCCCCATCTCTTCTTACCCCTTCAAACAAACCCCCCCCCCTTTCATCTACCCCCCGTCAAACACACACAAAATCAAAATGCTCTTCCCCCATTCTTCAAATTGAACCCCACCAACAAAAAAAATCCATGCCCCAAATCCCTTCCCCCATCTCACGACTCCTTCCCCCCGAGTTCACTAGCATATTCCCCATTCTCCTTCCCGTTTTGCAGGCATCATGACTCCATCTAGGAAACGACGTGCCACAGGAGCCAAGCGAGCAGCCAGGCTGGTTCATCTAGGTCACGAGGGGCTGCACCTGCACGCTCCTTTGATAGTTCCAAATTTGTTTCGGCCAATACTCAGGCCTGCTTTGCGGAAAAGGCTCGTAAAAAGCCAATTCTGAAGAGAGGTATTAACGTCAGACAGCTCCAGAGACACTGTCCTCACATGTACGAGGAGTTGGTGAGGCGAGGGTTGCACACATTCATCAATGAGCCTGGTGAGGGCAATACAATGGTTGTGCGGGAATTTTATATGAATGTGCCGGAGCATGATAATGGAGTAGTCACGGTGCGCCGAAGGGCAGAGAATGCTTCTGTTGAGGTGATACGGACGGCCTACCAGCTGCCTCCACCTCCAGCTGTTTATGATGACTTCTATGAATACGGTCGCAACCCAACGAACGAAAAATGGGCGCGATTCTTTGAGACTATTTGTGCACCCGGGAAAGAAGTGGTCTGGATGGACTATGAGGAGAAGTTTCACTCCTCAGCACTCACCTTTGAAGGGAAGTGCTGGTTGTACCTCATAAACAACCGCTTGATTCCGTCTTACAATACTACAGAGGTCAATGGGCCCGCGCTGCGTTGATTTGGTGCTTTGTAAATGGTCACGACTTCGACGTGGCCAAAGTGATGCATGACGAGATATTCGTACGCATCCAAGTCAAAAGATATGGGTCCTTTTTTCCTTCTTTAGTTACTCAACTATGTAGGGATGCTCAGGTGCCCGAAAATCTAGATGTGGATGGGTTGGTAAAAAGGGAAGGCCAATTCCGCGCTGATAAGGTGACCACAGGCAAGGAGCCAGAAGTAGTAGAAGAGGGGACGAGAGGCAGCCAGTCTGCGAGTAGTAGCTTTGATGATTCTCATGACGGAGAGTATGCTAAGGTGCACATGGGGACAACACCGCAGGCTCAGGAACAAAATATGGCAGCAACAGGACCATCTAGGATGGCAACATCTTTAGGAGCTGCCCAGGTGTCCCGTTTTACTGCGATGGAGGCGGAGATGGCTGGTTTGCACACCTCCATGACTGATTTCGGCACTCGAGTAGACGCGGTAGCTGACCGACATGTCAAGTCGGAAAAGAAATTCATAGGCTGGCTGCGAGCTCTGGGGCGTGCGTGCAACGTAAACCCGGAAACCGTCTCCGACCAGGAGTGAACCTTCAGGGAAGTTCCTTTACCTCACTGATCTTTCAAATTTTAAGCCATGGGGACATGTCTTCATTTTTAAGTGTAGGATGGGGATTTCTTCAGTGTATGTTGTATGTAGTTGTATCGATTGACTGTTTGTTTTGTTTTGTTTCATTTTGACTTGATAGTTTTGATGATGATTGAGTAGGAGTCGTTTGTTTAATTTAGATAAATGGCTCGTCCCGACGATGGATCCCTTTCGGAGGGGTTCTTGAGGGACTGAGTTGAAAAAAAAATTGGAAAATATGTAGACTCTTCCTGATGACGGATCTTTTAGATGATTTTCTTGAGGGAAGTTAGTCTAGAGAAAACACCAAAAAGATTTTTTTTATTTTTTTTCTTAGGTAGCAACTCCCCCTTGGTTTTTCTTTGGGCCACGGTTCTTTTCCAAGGGTTTAGCTTGAACCAGGTATATGTAATTTTTTTATTTTGTTTTCTTTTTGATTTGTAGATTAGGTTAATGGGCTACGAGCTAGAGAATCAAAAGAGAACTCATAGCGTTGGCACACCTGAACACAATAGACCCTAGAGTGTAACGCTTAGTCTTATTTGTTGAATCTCACTAAAAGTGCCTTAATCTGTATGTTTGTTACTGAATTGTATGCTCGTAACGGAGCGTCTTGATGAGCTGATCTAAATGAGTCATATGCCATGTGTGGTGAGTTTTTGTGTAGTCCATGTATTGTACTTGTGTCTAGAACTTGCCCGGTATGTGAGTTGAAGCGAAATTTTAGGTGATGCTCGGTTTGAAAAATGATTTTAGGCTTTCTTTGACCTTTTTGAGCTTAATTGCTTATCACAAATAAAATTTATCCCTAGTTAACCCTTTTGAGACTATAGACTTTTGTTTGGCACCCGCATTACAAGCCTATACCCTTTGTTCTTAATTGACATTGTTTTGATCCTTTTACCTCTTAAAGCATTTTAATTGTGAGATGAGCGCTAAAAGAAGTAATAAGTAAATAAGTGTGGGGTGGCTTTTGAGTGGAACCAATAAAAGGAAGAAAGGTGCACTTGTTTTGTAGAATAATACACCACTAGCGGAAAGTGAAAAGAAAAAGAAGAATAAACTGGAAAAATAGAGAGAGATGAATACATTGTGTCTTGTTCTAGCTAGTGGGTATGAATTAATATAGTGCTTAAAGAAGAAGGGAGTATTTGTAGGGTGATATTGTTTGTGAAAGTGAAGTGGGTTGAAGAATTTGCTCGAAAATTGCTCTTGTGATGTGTTAAAGTGCTTAGGAGGGTTAGTCACTATTCCTAAGTATATCCTACTCGTCCCTTAACCCACATTACAACCATGAAAAAGTCCTAATTGATTTTGGGTTGAGCAAGCCTACATTAGTAGAGATTTATATTAAGGGCAAGCTTATGGTACCAATTGTATGCATGTGACTTCTTTTGTGAGGGTGAGTGATTTCTTTGATATATATGAGTATATGACTCAAATGTGTAGATTGATTTCAATTTGCGTTGATGTGATTGTGAGGGAATATGATTTGTGACGGAAAAACAAGTCTTGACTTCTGTGTAGAGTATGTTGAAGAAGTATGAATATTGCATGGCACTTGAGAGTCGACCTTTGAGGCTAGGATTGTTCATTGCTAGGCGTAATGTATGTAAATTGTTCTGGGTGTAAAGCGTTAGGGGAGATGGTTGAGTGGAGAAACCTTTAGAATGCATAGTTTGATTTCTCAAGGACTAGCAATGAATTAAGTGTGGGGTGTTGATAATAGGCTAAATCTAGGTAATTTGGCGATTGTTTATGCTTCCACTTGATTATATTCCAATATCATAATATGGTTAATTGATGAAAAATAGGCTCTAATTGTGAATTGTATACATTTCAGGTTGAGGAGCCTATGTGATCTTAAAAATGTGATTGGAACCATTTTGGAGCAAGAAAGACTCCTCAGAGCTGAGTACGCTTGAAGACGAGGAAAAGAAACGACGAAACAGAAAACTGGACATGCGCGCCCAGGTGCGCGCCCGCGCTACTTTTAACGCGTCCAAGACAGAATCCTCAGCCAACTAGCATGGCCAGATGCGCGGTTGCGCTAGTCCAAATTTCGGGAAGAATTATTTGGGGGCAAAATTGGAAATCTGGAGGAAAACCTACTTAACCTATATAAAGTCGAGCTCACCCAAGGAAGTTTTTGAGAGTCTAGTGCAAGAAATAGAGAGGCAAGAAGCAAGGAGGAGATTTTTGACCATCAAATTCTTCTTTTCTTCTCTTTGTTTTTGCTATTTGGGATGAAATTGAACCTATTTATGATGAACACTAGTATGAGTAGCTAAAACCCATTGTTCTAGGGTCATGGGTGAAACATGAATGTTGATGTTTGAAGTTTAATTTGACAAAGTTGGTTTATCATCTTGGATTGTTTATTTAATTCTGCTTTTAATAATTTTGCTGAGTAGCTAATAGTGAAATACTATCTACGAATCTTTAGTTGAACTCGAAAGTGGGAACTTTAGATTGCATATAGAATTAAATAGAGCAAGTTCTTGAACCCGGGCCTCGGGGAACGGATTTGCAATTGGGATAGACATATACCCAATTGCCTTGCTTGGTTGAAATACAGGAATTGTAAATGCATTCTTGTTAATCTTAATTCCAGAGACACATAGGCATTGAGTTAACTTGAATAGGCGAGTAAGGACTCGATAGATTCTTATGAGTAACATTAACCCTGTCAATCAACAATCTAGGTAAATCGATTAGTCATTTTAATTTAAGAACATAACACGATTGTTAATTAGCCTGTGACCCTGGAATATCCTCTCCCACTGTTTGTTACTCGGAATTGTTATTTGTTTGGTTAATTGCTCTAGTTAGATTATTGCTTGGTAATTAGGTAGTAAAACAATTACATCTCTATTTTGTGGGGGAAAAACCTCTTGAATAGACAAATTAATTGAGTTTGAATTAGTCAACAGTTAATCATAAGTCTTCGTGGGAACGATACTCTACTCACTACTCTATTACTTGACGATCACGTGCACTTGCGTGAGTATTTTTGGTCGCAACAACGTTGACATTACAGCTCTCATCTCATGTAACCATGGTCTTCCCAGAATAATATTATATCCCACATCACCATCTACCACTTCAAAAAGAGTCATTTTCATCAATCTTTCGATGTTCAAGGGCAACAAAATCTTTCCTCGGGTTGTCATGATCACGAGGTTGAATCCAGTGAGGTGTTTTGTGGCCGGAATGATGCTTCCGATAAGTTTAGCATGCTCCAATACTCTCCATTGTATGATATTGGCCGAACTTCCTGGATCCACTAGAACACGTTTGATTTTATAGTCTAGCACATTTAAAGAAATTACCAGTGCGTGTTTGTGCGATAGCAGCAATCCGTCTGCGTCCTCATCCATGAAAGTGATGTCATCTTCAACAACTTCCTGGGGTCTCTTGCTATGGGTTATTGATACTTTCATCTTTTTTGCAGCCGAGAAGGTGACCTCGTTGATCTTATTCCCTATGAAGATCATGTTGATCGTCTGGAACAGGGGATCTTCCCCTGCTTTTGAGGGTTCCACATTATCCCAATTGCGGCCATAGTTTTTATTGACCCGATCACTTAAGAATTCTCTAAGATGCCCATTATTCAATAGCGTCACCACCTCTTCCCACAGGTGTCGGTAGTTCCCAATCCGGTGGCCATTCATCCCATGGTATTCACACCATAAGTTGGGATCACTGTGGCTGGGATCGGATCTCATCGGCTTTGGGAACTGTGCTTCTTTGATGTTTCTCATATATGATACCAACTCTACTATACTGACATTGAAATTGTATTCTAATAGTCTGGGTTAGGAAGGATCTTGCATACCTGAGCTTCTTTGTTCTGCAATGATCTATTGTTCTGACGGTGATTAGTCCTTCTGTCAGTAGTGAACCTATCTACTGACCGAAAAACTCTACTTCGGCCTTTGATCCATTCGTAGGTAAAAAATCGGCCCCTCGAAGTCCGTCTATTCGTGTCAAAATCATCTTTTGATTTTTCTTTGTTCTTCTCCGTCCTTTTGCCGACAACGAGAAACCAACCTGGTGATCTTCGATCCTTATCTTTGATTTGTACCGGTTGTGGACATCCGCCTAAGTCATTGCTCCAACTCAAGCAAGCTTTCCTTCAGTTTTCGAGAAGTGTCTGAACTTCTCAGATTAAGAGCCTTGGTGAATTCTTCAGTTGCCCATTCATCCGGAACAACCGAGAGCAATATTCTCTCCTTTTGGAATTTGGTAACGAACTCTCGTAGCAACTCAGATTCTCCTTGTGCAATTCTGAAGGCGGCTTCTCGGGCCTACACCTTTCTGGCCCCGGAATGAGCTTTAATAAAAGAATCTGTGAGCATCTAAAAGGAATCTATGGAATGCTCGGGTAACAGCGAATACCACGACAAGGCTCCCCCCGTGAGGGTCTCTCCAAATTTCTTCAGCAAAATAGATTCAATCTCGTGAGGAGCTAAATCATTCCCTTTCATCGCCCTTGTATAGGTGGTAATATTCTCTTGAGGGTTTGAAGTTCCATTATACTTTGGCACGTCAGGCATTTTAAATCGCTTCGTGATTAATTCTGGTGACACGCTTTTTTTATACGGCAACTGATTATACTTCTTTGAGTCCGGTCCTTTCAGCACCGGTAGTACACCCAGGATTTGTTCCATGCGGGCATTTACTTCTCTCATAAACCGTAAAAGTTCATTCTTTGAGGGGTCATTTTCGTGATTGGGGCCGGATCCGCTACCCCCAGCTCCATCAGAACTAACCTCGCCTCTCGGGATATTATTGTCGACCCTCTGCATTATTTGATTTATGGGAGCGCCGAAAGGAACGGGACCTCGTCTATTCGCATTATTGGAAGCCCCCGATAATGCTTGCTTCAACTCAATCATAACCTTATCCTGCCGTGTGAGGTAGTCAAGAATGATCGCTTATTGCTCTTGTAGGACCCTTACCATATCAACAACATGCTCTTTTTCATCATCATCGGGAGTTACCTCCCGAACATGTCGTGGGTATCGCCTGTCATGGATCAGCGTGGCATCGTTTCCCTCATTGTGGGTGTCACTGATCGAATCTTTGAGATGAGGTTGGTCTCCTTGAACCTCAAGATTGTGTGTGTTGTTAACACCATTATCTGCCATTTCCGATGAATTTTTTCCTAAGACAAATAATCAAAATACGTTAAAAGAGGCAAGGAATAAGTTAATTACACGGCTGTCTAGGCCACACGGTGGGCGCCAAACTGTTTACCCATAAAATGGTACAGTTGAATTTATACAAGATTTCTAGACAAATAAATTAATTCGATCCTGAATTAATAAAAGAATTGAAGAAATATGTAATGCTTAGTCTTGATATGAAGACGAAATGGTAGAAATAATAATTTCGGAAATGAGGCCTCCGGGCGCAATAATAATGAAACCAAAAAGTAAGAAGACAAAGGGTGTGTTTGGTATAACAGAAAATATTTTCCAAACAAGTAGTAATCTTATTTATTTTCCGGTGTTTGGTACACAAATTAAGGAAAATAACTTCTCAAGAGTATTCATAACTAATTTAGATACAATAAACATGAAGCCATAAACTTTTGAACCGACAACCTTTCGAATTTACAAATTTCATAAACTTCCAAACCGCTAAACTTTCGAACCTGTAAACTTTAGAATTTTTGAACCTATAAACTTCCAACACATAAAACTCTGAACTCATAACTATGGAACTTATAAAATTTCGAACCTGTAAACCGAAAGATGAAAAAACTAAAACTGAAAACTTATAAAAAAAAATATTTTTTCCCCGTGGGGGGAGAGGGAGTTCAGAAAAATTAAAAAAGAGAAATTTGAAATTACAAAAAAAAAGTTTAAAAAAATTAGTGCGGGGTGGGGGGAAGTGGGGTGGGGGTGATATAGTAAAACGAAAAAATAGATATTTAAAAAGAGCTTTTTTGGAGAGAGGGGGTGGGGTGGGTTGGTGTGGGCATGTGGGGTGGGTTGATGAGGATGGGGAATAGGATGAGGAAGGTTGAGAAGGAGTTTCGGAAAATATTTTCCCTTCTTTTGATAAGAAAAATATTTTTCTCCAATTGGAGGAAAATGAGTTCATAAGGAAAATATTTTTCAAAACATTTAAGCCAACCAAACATGGAAAAATTAAAAAATATTTTCCTGCATACCAAACACACCCAAAATTGTATAGATCTTTGAATAGATTATAGCATAAGTTTTTCAAAAAATTCCTCCTTTTACAATTATAACATAGCTCACTATTTATAGTTGCACCTAGAGAACAAGGTCCTAGGATCATGCCCTTCTTTAACGTCAATTATGAGAGTTATTGTTGATGGTGTAACGGTGGGCATAACTGACTAGCTCTTTGTAACGGGCAGCGCAATGAATGCTGTGGAATATTTTCTATTAATGCCATCGGGTGGAGGATAGTTATTGCATCTTTACGGATGTCATTCTTTTCGGTGACAAACAGGATGATTGCCTTCGATTCCACGTGTCACTCTTTTAAGTGGCTACCTGACATAGTATATTTTACCCTTATACAAGAAGGTGTTGCAATCCATCTTATAATTCTTTAATTGGTATTACTTGGTTGATTCCACACTGCAGTTCTGCTTTTAGAAAGTTTTTTCTTAATACAAACCCAAATGAAAAGTCCTTTTTCCTAAGTGGGCTAAGTTTTTTTTTAATTTCTCACCCGGTATTCGGTATCTACATTGGAGCCCGATTAATTCGAATTTGCGCTGGGAAGTCCTACATTGGGGGATAAAGCGCTCCCCAACAAAGGCGACTCCATACCCAGGGCTCGAACTCGAGATCTCTGGTTAAGGATAAAGGAGTACTTACCACTCTACCACAACTCTTGTTTGTAAGTGGGAAGTTGTTTATATGAGAATCGGGATTCTATTTGTAAAATAATTTGTAGGAGACAGATAAATGTAAAGGAGGTAAAGGAAGAGTATTGATACATACTGAACGTTACACTCACAACATATACGCAAAATAATTTACAGTTCTATTATTGAATTATTACTCAGTCTCAAGTAAAAAGAACTGCCTATTGAGAGATATATTTTTCGCTTTTATTTTTTCAAAAATGAACCGTTAAAATTTATTACCTTGTAGAAAAATAATTATTTTAAAGAAGTTTATCTAAATTATTGGGCACTCATTTCATACGAAAATGAATTTGTTGATAAATAATAACGGGGAAAGACAGAATTATGTTTCTTTTTTCATCAATATGTTCTCATGGTTAATAGATATTAGCTATTTTTGGGTTGCCCATGTGGCTAACCAGACACGATTAGGAGAGATAATAATAAGAAGTTAAAAGATAACTTATCCCAGGAGAAGTTAAAAAGAAACCACAGGGTTATTTCTATTAAAGAAAGATTAGGTTTTGAGCCCTTAGTTGATTGTAAATAGCTGAAAATTTTGAAGTGCTGAAAAATATTTTAAAGTGTTAACACTGATTTTTTAAATAAGTATTTGCGTATTTGAATGGACGTGCTGAAACGATAATAAGCGGTTGATATGTTTGGTAGAAAAGTGCTGATAAGCTGTTCTTTTGTTAAAAAGACTAAAGTACCCTTAAAATCTTTACAAAAGATTATAAATTAAGGGGTCGTTTGGTTTGAGGTATAAGAAGGTATAAGGGTGGTATACAAATTTAATACCACCTTAATACTCTGTTTGGTTAGCGAACCAGGTATAAGTTATCTCGGTGTTAATTTTAACATCGGGATAACTTATACCTTATAGAAGGTGGGGTAATTAACACCGGTATAACTTATACCTTATTCTTAGAAGTATGCAATTGTCATTCCTAATACAACATACCAAACAATGAATAAACAACAATCCCAACATACCTATTCCCAACATAACTTATCATAATATAACTTATACCGGCATAACTTATACCAGTATAAATCGTATTCCAACCAAACGACCCCTAAGAAGTTTCTTTGTAAAGAAAAGGATTTACAACGAAAGTGGAATAAATAAAAAATTAGGAAATTTATTTTGGAAAAAAAGATTCTGTGAATTAAAGAATATTATTAAGATTAACCTAGTAAAAGTCTTGGTCAAACTAAAAGTCCTTATAAGCTGAAAAGTCATAAATTGGGAGGAGTCAACCTATGTCTTATTGACTTTGGGTATTTATCAAATGCATAGACAAGTCAAAAAGTGCTTATAAGTCAATTTGACAAGTTTATAAGCTTAGCCAAACACCCTTTTTATAAAATATGATTGATTGCTTTCTCTTCTCAACTTCTTCCTTCTACTTTAGAATAGAGAAGAAATTCGCTTGTTCTTCCAAAAACACACAATGAAAGACATATAGTAGGGCGATTAAACTTCGTTTCCTAGTGATCGAAGTTCGACTTGGACAACTCTTTTGGTGGAAATTGTATAACTCTTTCGCTACATTGAAAGTTACACAATTTCTTATTCTTGCCCCGCTATTTTCTCCAACAATGGTGTCAGAGCCTTGGGTTATCTGTGTCCTAGTCTTTCTGAAGTGGCACTATTGTGAAAATTATTTTTCCAATTTTGTGTTCGGCTGTGAAAAGCAAAAATAGAATCATTGTGTGAATTTTTTTTATTAATTGCTTGTTGAATAACTCCACTATTTGTTCGTAGAATGCTTCTCTTATTAAAATTTGAACAAAGATGATATTGGAAAGTAAGCATCAGTTTTATTGTTGGCAAGTTATTAAAAAAAAGGTGGTGCAAAAAGATAATTTTTCTGTCTGAGTATGACTCTTGTTTGATTTCGTTGGGTTCAACAATTGATAAGAGCAGTTCAATTGTTATTGGTTGAAATGTGTCGTCAGATTAGTAGGTGTTTATGAGTTATGACGTCATTGATCTCTATAAGATGGCATTACCTTTTTACTGTAGTTTAGGCAACAAAACTTTAAGAGTCAATTTTTTGTTTACAAAAAATATAGATCTGTTGGTGCTTCTTCTCAGTGGGTTGAGTAGCCTACTGGTGATCGTTGCAAAACATATAAATTGTTGTGGTTTTGTTTTGCAATTTTTTCTAAATAGTTCTATGCAGAGAACTTGTAATAGAAGTGCTTGATTTGTACTATACTTAATTTGTCTAAATTCGACTCGTTATTTCTGGGAGTGAATGGATTTAGCCAAGTCTTACTCATTCTTTTATTATACTTGAGTAGTCCTTAAAATAAAATAAAAATTATAAAAAGAATTATGTGTCCCTTAAATTTATTTTCTTTTCTACAAGTTATTGTTACATAAGTTGTCATATTGAATGGTTATGAAAACCATTCTAATTGTTTTCTTATTCCCATTTTGGAAATATTTGGAGGGGATCAAGCTCGAAGTCTGCTAAGTGGGAGTGGTAATGAAAGTCGAGCAAAGAGACAACATAGAAGAGTGCATCGTCGAAAGACCTATTTCAGTAATTATTCAGATTCAGTTTCTGAAGTTGTCAAGAATGATGTTTTTAGTTCGATATAAAATATCTTTAGGGATGATAAAGTTTGGGGCAAGGAAGAGAGAAGAAAATATGATGAATTTAAAAAGTTTAAGATGGACCCATCTGCTACTATACCAAGTCATCTTCACCTTTTTGGGTTAAAACTAGCAGAATTATTCTCTTATCATATATTAGTCAATACATGGAGAGCTTTAGATATATTGTTGGATTCCCTCTCAAGTCATCAGAGTGATATATTAGCTAATATTTATCATAATTTTGGTCCAAATGAGAACCTTTATACACTTAGGAAAAAGGACCTAGAAGCTAAATTTATGAAATCTTGGCTTCTAAAGACATGTCCTAGGCCTCAATTTTATCAATCTTCTCCTATAGACAAACTAGCTAAGACTTTGGCGGATATTGTTGTAAATCCTTATCACCAAGTAATGAAGAAAATGACATGTAAATATAAAATAAATGTATATATGACTTGTAATTGTGTAAATTCTAGTATGAATATTTATTTACTTGTCTCTTTTATTATATTTTTTTTGTTTATTGGTATGTATAACAGAGTGTTGTAAAAGGATAAGACTTAAAGAATCTACGTGATTCTAGCCACGAATATTAATATTATACCCACTATGAAATATTTTTTGCTTTTGATTGAACGTTTGTGTAATGACCCGAGTGATTGTTTTGAGTTCTAGCATTACGTTTTGTTATTTGAGACGTCAAACAGCTTCATACGGTGTATTATGACTTGCGCACATGGTTGGTTTAATTTTTGAGTGGTTCGAGATTGATTTGATAGCGTGATTCTCAATTTGAAAGCTTTAAGTTGGAAGAGTTGACTAATTTTTGAATTTTGAGTAAACGACCTCGGAATTGAAATTTGATAATTTTAATAGGTTTGTATGCTTTTGAACTTGGGAGTATGTTCAGATTTGAATTTGGATTTTCATAGAAAACTTTAGCTCTATTTATCGAAAGTTGACAATTTGAAGAATTGGAGAGTTCATAGATTTGACCGAGAGTTGACATTGGTGTTATCTGACTCCTATTCTAGTTTTGAGACCTAGTATAAGTTCATTTGTTAATTAGAACTTGTGTGCAAAGTTAGGTTGTGATCTAAAATGTTTAAGTATGACGCACACGTGTTCGGCGAACTTTGAAAGTTTGAGTGTTAAGAACATGATTTGATCTTCGATTCATGGTTTTGATATTATTTATGATGTTTCGAGCCTTTGGATAACTTTAGATAATGAATTTAAAATTATTGGCATGATTGGGCGGGGCCTCGAGGGGATCAGGTGTGTTTCATGATTTTGGGTCAATTTTGAACCGCTTTGAGGTTGCTGGTTTCAGGTGATCAAGTGTGCTCCCGATCGTGAAGGTCTTGTAGAGTTCACAAAGGGTTTTAGCACCGAGGGAGATTCTGTACATCGCGATCGTACCATTCAATCGTGGAAGGGAGCTGGAACGGGTGAAGTGTGATCACATATGATATGTTGTGATCGCGATGAGGAGCTGGCTGGGCGAGGCAGGCTATTGTGTTCGCATTTAGAGCCCCGCGTCCGCGGAGAGATGAGGCCCCTTGTCCTTTGCATGCGTGTCACGACCCGGATTTCCCACCCTCGGTAGTCGTGATGGCGCCTACTAATGAGAGCTAGGCAAGCCAATCCTTAACTGCTTACATTGTTAACAATTACTTCTTTTAACAATTATCGGCGATAGCATGAAAGCAACAGAATTAAATAAATATGCGGAAGACTTAAATTTAAAGAAAACTGAACAATAATGCGAGAATCAACATATGCCTCTACCCAAGAACTGGTGTCACATTACTCACGAACTTCTAAGAGTGCTAAATACAACCGTTTGAAATAAAATATAAATTGTTTGTCTCGAATATATGAGATAACAGAAGGAAATAAAAGATAGAGGAGACGTCGGGCATGCGAACGCCTGCAAGGCTACCTCAGTGTCTCACTGGACTGAAGGCTGGCTCCCGCGCTACTGCTGCTGTCCAAAACCTGGATCTGTACAAAAGAGCACAGAGCGTAGTATCAACACAACCGGCCCCATGTGCTGGTAAGTGTCTGGCCTAACCCCGGCGAGGTAGTGACGAGGCTAGGACCAAACTCCAGATAAACCTGTACAGTTATATAATATATGGCGGAAAAGTAAACAAGTAATAAGCAATTAAAGCTGGGGAAAGGGGAACATGCTTCGGGGATAGCAGTTAAAAGAAATAACAGGGAATAATAAGGAAGCTAGCACTATAACTTCTATCACTAATGAAGAAAATAAAGGCAACTTTCACTTTCAGTTTCCTCTTGTTGCAGGCTTGCAACTCGATCCTATTTCTCATATCGCGTGGTAGGCGTACCACCCGCTCCCATTTCATTCTATCTCGTGGTAGGCGTACCACCCGCTCCCATTTCATTATATCTTGTGGTAGGCGTACCACCCGCTCCCATTTCATAATATCTTGTGGTAGGCGTACCACCCACTCTCATTTCATAATATCTTGTGGTAGACGTACCACCCGCTCCCATTTCATAATATCTTGTGGTAGGCATACCACCCGTTGCAGGCGTACCACCAGCTCCCATTTCATCAATCTTGTGGTAGGCGTACCACCCGCTCCCATTTCACAATGTCTTATGGTAGGTGTACCACCCGTTCCCATTTCATCACACAATCACAAGAAATCCCGGCAAGGAAACATAAGTAATATAATAACTTCCCGGCAAGGGAACAAGGATATCGAAGTAGTCATCCCGGCAAGGGAGAATCAGCTATAACCAATCTCACTTTGCTAGTACTCAGTTCAATTAATGGAAATACTTAATCATAGAGGATCATTAATTAAAGTTTACAAGGTGTCATTCAAAAACACAACAACTTTCAAGTTAAGACCCACGTTCATGCTTGACACCAACGTATAGATACTCGTCACCATGCCTATACGTCGTACTCAACAAGAAGCAAGTAGCAAATATGACTCAATTCCTAATCCCTCAAGCTAGGGTTAAACCAAACACTTATCTCGATGCCTTGAACACCACTCAAGTCTCAATTATAGCTTTACCTCTTGATTTCACCACCAATCCGCTCGAATCTAGTCATAAGTTACTTAATCACATTAATAAATGCTAAATGAATCAACCCCAATGCATGAAAATGAGTTTTCCAAAGTTTTACCCAAAAGTCAAAATTCACCCCCGGGCCCACGGGGTCGCAACCCGAGGTTCGAACCAAAACCCGATTACCCATTCCTCCACAAATTCAAATATATGGTTTGTTTTGAAATCGGACCTCAAATTGAGGTCCAAATCCTTAATTTTAGAAAAACCTAGGTTCTACCCACATCACCCAATTTCCCCATGAAATTCTTTGATTTGAAATTGAAATCATGTTAAAAGAATGTTAAGAAGTGAAGAAAATAAGTTAGAATCACTTACCAATCGTTTCGGAGAAGAAAGGTTGTTTGGAAAATCGCCTCTTACGTTTTGGGGTTTTGAAAAGTGTAAAATAACTGAAATTCACGTGTATTTATACCCCTCTGAAGTTCCCACCGCGGACCGCGCAAGAAGGACCACGGCCGTACAAGCTTCCTGAAGGCTTGCGGATCTATGCCCCGCGCGGACCGCGCAAAGCCGACCGCGACCGCGCAACACCCACCGCGGACCATGCAAAGGCTACCGCGGCCACACACGTTTCCTCGCGGGCCGCGCAAAAGGGTTCAGAGACCTGTCAAAATTCCCGAACCTGCAACATCTGATTTTTTAAAGCCTAAGGCATCCCGGAACCTACTAGAAACTCACCCGAGCCCTCGAAACTCTAAACCAAGCATGCACACTACCTCAAAAATACCCTACGAACATATTCGTGTGATCACATCACCAATGTAACATCATGAACATCGAATTGAGCCTTAAGATCAATGAAATTTCTCCAAAATTCCTTTCAAACATCAATTTCCCAATTAGGGTACGGATCGTGTTGACCAAACTTTACAGGAGTGATTCAAAACATATATAAGACTCGTACCGGGCGCCGAAACCAAAATACGGGCACGATACCATTGCTTTCTAATCATATTTCATTTCCATTTTCTTTAAACACTTTTAGAGAACAATTTCACTTAAAAATTCATAACTCAAGCTGGTGACCTTGGAATTCAATTCCGGGCATACGCCCGAGTCCCATATTTTCCTATGGACCCTCCGGGACTGTCAAATCACAGGTCCGGGTCTGTTTACCCAAAATGTTGACCGAAGTCAAATTTATTCATTTCGAGGTCAAAACTTAGCAATTTTCACAAGATTTCACATTTAAGATTTTCGGCTACGCGCCCGGACTGCACACACAAATCGAGGTGACTCTAAATGAGGTTTTCAGGGACTCGGAGACACAGATTTCAATTAGAAACAGGTGATGACCCTTTTGGGATGTCACATTCTCCACCTCTAAAACAATCGTTCGTCCTCGAACGGACAGAAGAAGGAAGTACCTGAGTCGGGAAAAAGATGAGGATACCGGTCCCGCATATAGGACTCGGACTCCCAGGTCGATGCCTCAGGGGGCTGACCTCTCCACTGAACACGAACCGAAGGAAAACTCTTCGACCTCAGCTGGTGATCCTGTTGGTCTAGAAAATCCACTGGCTCCTCCTCATACGACAAATCCTTGTTCAACTGGGCAGTGCTGAAATCTAACACGTGGGATGGATCGCCGTGATATTTCCGAAGCATGGACACATGAAACACTGGATGCACGACTGATAAGCTAGGCTGCAATGCAAGTCTATAAGCCACCTCTCCCACTCGATCAAGGATCTCAAATGGACCAATGAACCTAGGGCTAAGCTTTCCCTTCTTCCCAAATCTCATCACGCCCTTCATAGGCGACACTCGGAGCAACACCCACTCACCAACCATAAAAGCCACGTCTCAAACCTTACGATCCGCATAGCTCTTTTGCCTGGACTGAGCTGTACGAAGCCTATCCTGAATGATCCTGACCTTGTCCAAGGTCTCCTAAACCAAATCTGTACCCAACAACCGAGCCTCTCCCGGCTCAAACCATCCAACCGGAGATCGACACCGCCTACCATATAAAGCCTCATAAGGAGCCATCTGGATACTCGACTGGTAGTTGTTGTTGTAGGCAAACTCTGCTAAAGGCAAGAACTGATCCCACGAACCTCCAAAGTCAATAACACAATCTCGGAGCATATCCTCCAATATCTGAATAGTCCGCTCGGACTGTCCATCCGTCTGAGGATGAAATGTTGTACTCAACTCAACCTGGGTGCCTAACCCTCGCTGAACTGCTGTCCAGAAACGCTAGGTGAACTGCGTACCTCGGTCCGAAATGATAGATATCAGCACACCATGAAGACGAACAATCTCACGGATATAGATCTCAGCCAACCTCTCGGACGAATAGGAGACTGCCACAGGAATGAAATGCGCTGAATTGGTCAGCTTATCAACAATGACCCAAACTGCATCGAACTTCTTCCGAGTCAACGGAAGTCCAGTAACGAAGTCCATAGTGATTCTCTCCCACTTCCACTCGGGAATCTCAATCCTCTGAAATAAACCACCAGGCCTCTGATGCTCATACTTAACCTGCTGACAATTCAAACACCAAGCCACATAGGCAACGATATCCTTCTTCATTCTACGCCACCAATAATGTTGCCGCAAATCCTGATACATCTTCGCGGCTCCCGAATGGATAGAGTACCGGGAACTATGGGCCTCCTCTAAAATCAACTCTCGAAGCCCATCTACATTAGGCACACAAACTCGACCCTGCAATCTCAGAACTCCATCATCACCTAAGGTAACCTGCTTGGCACCCCCACACTGCACCGTGTCTCTAAGGACACACAAATAGGGATCATCAAACTGCCGATCACGGATATGCTCCAATAACGAAGAACGAGCGACCGTGAAAGCTAATACTCGACTAGGCTCAGAAATATCCAACCTCACAAATCGATTGGCCAAGGCCTGAACATCCAAAGCAAGCGGCCTCTCACCGACTAGAATATAAGCCTTCCCATACTGGCTGACTTTCTACTCAAAGCATCGGCCACCACGTTGGCCTTTCCCGGGTGATATAGGATAGTGATGTCATAATCTTTCAACAACTCTAACTACCTCCTCTGCCTCAAATTCAACTCCTTTTGCTTGAACAAATACTGAAGACTCTTATGATCCGTGAACACCTCATATGTCACGCCATACAGGTAATGCCTCCAAATCTTCAATGCGTGAACAATGGCTGCCAACTCTAAATCATGCACTGGATAGTTCTTCTCATGAACCTTCAACTGTCTCAAAGCATAGGCAATGACTTTGCCATCCTGCATCAACACTGCACTAAGTCCGATGCGAGATGCATCACAATAAACGGTGTAAGGCCCTGAACCTATGGGCAAAAATAACACTGGCGCCGTAGTCAGGGCTGTCTTGAGCCTCTTAAAGCTTGCCTCACACTCGTCCGACCATCTGAACTAGGCACCATTCTGGGTCAACCTGGTCATCGGGGCTGCAACAGATGAGAACCCCTCCACGAACCGACGATAGTAACCTGCCAATCCCAAGAAACTCCGAATCTCTGTAGCTGATGCTGGTCTAGGCCAGTTCTTGACTGCCTCAATCTTCTTTGGATCAACCTAAATACCCTCTACTGGTACAACGTGACCCAGGAATGCCACTGAACTCAACAAGAACTCACACTTCGAGAACTTAGCATATAACTGACTATCCTTCAGAGTCTAAAAACCCACTCTGAGGTGTTGCTCGTGCTCCTCCTGGCTGCGGGAATATATCAGGATATCATCAATAAAGACTATCATGAACAAGTCCAAATAAGGCCTGAACACTCGGTTCATCAACTCCATAAACGTTGTTGGGGCATTGGTCAACCCTAATGACATAACCAAGAACTCATAATGCCCGTACCGAGTGTGGAAAGTTGTTTTAGGGACATCGGATGCCCTAATTCTCAACTGCTGGTAGCCAGATCTCAAGTTAATCTTTGAAAATACCTTGGAACCCTAAAGCTGATCGAACAAATCATCAATCCTCGGAAGTGGATACTTATTCTTAATTGTAACCTTGTTCAATTGCCGGTAATCAATGCACATTCTCATCGAACCATCCTTTTTCTTTACAAACAAAACCGGCACACCCCAAGGCGAAATGCTAGGTCTAATGAAACCCTTCTCCAGCAAATCCTGCAACTGTTCCTTTAACTCTTTCAACTCCGGCGGGGCCATACGATATGGTGGAATAGAAATGGGCTGAGTTCCCGGAGCCAGATCAATGCAGAAATCAATATCCCGGTCGGGTGGCATCCCCGACAGGTCTGAAGAGAAAACCTCAGGAAACTCACGAACCATGGGCACCGAATCAATATAGGGAACCTCAGCACTGGAGTCACTAACATAAGCCAAATATGCGAAACACCCCTTCTCGACCATACGTCGAGCCTTCACATACGAAATAACACTTCGGGTAGAATGACTTGAAGTCCCTCTCCACTCTAAATGGGGCAAACCCGGTAAGGCTAAGGTCACGGTCTTGGCATGGCAATCCAAGATAGCATGGTACGGGGATAACCAATCCATTCCCAATATAATATCGAAGTCGACCATGTCTAAAAGCAACAAATCAACACGGGTCTCAAGACCCCCAAACACTACAATACAAGTATGATGAACTCGATCGACCACAATAGAATCACCCACCGGTGAAGACACATAAACAGGAATACTCAATGAATCACTAGGCATGACCAGGTACGGGGCAAAATAATATGACACGTACGAATACGTAGACCCTGGATCAAATAGCACTGAAGCATATCTATCACAAACTAGTATAGTACCTGTAATTACTGCATCTGAAGACTCAGCCTCAGGCCTAGCTGGAAGTGCATAACATCGGGGCTGGGCCCCACCACCCTGAACTGCCTCTCTGGGACGGCCTGCTGCTGGTTGGCCTCCACCTCTAGCGGCTTGAGTTCTACCTCTAGGACCTCTACCTCAACTTCTAACACCTCTGCCCCCGCCACTAGCTGGCTGGGCAGGCTGTGGGACATCTGGTGCCTGTACCATAGCATGAGAACCCTGATGCGGAGAACTGCTCGAAGCTCGAGGGCAATACCTAGCAATGTGCCTCGTGTCACCACAAGTAAAACAAGCCCTCGGTTGTTGGGGCTGACGACCCTAGAAACTCTAAAGCGGCGGTGCACTAATAGGTGCTGATGGTGCACTGTAAGGCTGCTGATCAGAATAGTGCGTCTGAGAACCACGACCACCTGAAGTACCATGGGAGACCTGAAGAGCTGACTGAAAGGGCCTAGGAGGATGGCCTCTACCATATGAATCTCTACCTCCAGACGAGGTACCACTGAATCTACCTGAATGACGGGGCCGCTTATCTGACCCATGACCACCTCCCTGTGACAGAACCATCTCAACTCTGCGGGCCACATTGGCCGCCTCTTGAAATGTAATCTCACTCCCGGCCTCCTTTGCCATCTAAAGACGAATCGGCTAAATAAGACCATCAATAAACCTCATCACCCTCTCTCTCTCTCTCTCTCTCGGTGGGAAGTATGACAAGAGCATGTCGAGCTAGATCGATGAACCTGGTCTCATATTGAGTGACCGTCATGGAACCCTGCTGAAGGCGCTCAAACTGCCTTCGATAGGCTTCTCTCTGCGTCACGGTGAGAAACTTCTCTAGAAATAACACTGAAAACTGCTCCCATGTCAAAGATGGCAATCCGGCTGGTCTCGCTAAGCAATAATCCCTCTACCAAGTCTTGGTGGATCCAGATAAGTGAAATGCAGCAAAATTGACCCCATTGGTCTCAACAATGCCCATGTTCCTGAGAACCTCGTGGCAGCTGTATAGGAAATCCTAGGGATCCTCAAAAGGAGCTCCGCTGAAAGTAGTAGGGAAGAGCTTGGTGAATCTGTCCAGTCTCCACAAAGCATCGGCGGACATAGCCGCTCCATCGCCAGTCTGAGTCACTACACCCGACTGAACTGCCACCCTGGCTGAACCGCTGGAACCTGAATCTGGGGAGATACCTGCTCCGGAGTGCGTGTAGCAGGAGTCTGAGCCCCTCCTCCAGCCTGAGAAGTGGCTAGTGCTACAAGAAGCAAACCTGCTCAGGTGACACTCTCCATAAGGCCCACCAATCGAACCAGAGCGTCCTGAAGAACTAGGGTAGCGATAAACCCCTTTGGGACCTGAGCTGGGCCCACCATAACTGTTGGGGTTGGAACCTCCTCCTCAAAATCAACCTGAGGCTCCGCCACTGGTACCGCTGCTCGGGGCTGGGCTCTGCCCCTACCTCGGCCTCTAGCACGGCCTCGGCCTTACCCTCTGCCCCTAATGGGAGCTGCTATAGGGGGCTCGAGCTGCTGAGCAGTAGATGAGGAAGTGCGTGTTCTCGCCATCTGCGACGAACAGAGTAGAAGTTCAATTAGCATTTGAGGAACAAATCCACACGACAAGAAAGAACAAAAGTGAAGTTTTCCTAACTCGGTAGCCTCTGGGGGATAAATACAGATGTCTCCGTACCGATCCCTCAAACTCTACTGAGCTTGTCCGTGAGTTATGATACCTATGTAACCTAGTGCTCTGATACCAACTTGTCACGACCCAGATTTCCCACCCTCGGGAGTCGTGATGGCGCCTACTAATGAGAGCTAGGCAAGCCAATCCTTAACTGCTTACATCGTTAACAATTACTTCTTTTAACAATTATCGGCGATAGCATGAAAGCAACGGAATTAAATAAATATGCGGAAGACTTAAATTTAAAGAAAACTGAACAATAATGCGAGAATCAACATATGCCTCTACCCAAGAACTGGTGTCACATTACTCATGAACTTCTAAGAGTGCTAAATACAACCGTTTGAAAGAAAATATAAACTGTTTGTCTCGAATATATGAGATAACAGACGGAAATAAAAGATAGAGGAGACGCCAGGCCTACGAACGTCTGCAAGGCTACCTCAGTGTCTCACTGGACTGAAGCTTGGCTCTCGCGCTACTGTTGCTGTCCAAAACCTGGATCTGTGCAAAAGAGCACAGAGCGTAGTATCAGCACAACCGGCCCCATGTGCTGGTAAGTGTCTGGCCTAACCTCGGCGAGGTAGTGACGAGGCTAGGACCAGACTCCAGATAAACCTATGAAGTTATATAATATATGGCGGAAAAGTAAACAAGTAATAAGTAGTTAAAGCTGGGGAAAGGGGAACATGCTTTGGGGATAGCAGTTAAAAGAAATAACAGGGAATAATAAGGAATCTAGCACTATAACTTCTATCACAAATGAAGAAAATAAAGGCAATTTTCACTTTTAGTTTCCTCTTGTTGCAGGCGTGCAACCCGATCCCATTTCACATATCTTGTGGTAGGCGTACCACCCGCTCCCATTTCATTCTATCTCGTGTTAGGCATACCACCCGCTCCTATTTCATTATATCTTGTGGTAGGCGTACCACCCGCTCCCATTTCATAATATCTTGTGGTAGGCGTACCACCCACTCCCATTTCATCAATCTTGTGGTAGGTGTACCACCCGCTCCCATTTCATAATATCTTGTGGTAGGCGTACCACCCGCTCCCATTTCACAATGTCTTGTGGTAGGCGTACCACCCGCTCTCATTTCATCATACAATCACAAGAAATACCGGCAAGGGAACATAAGTAATATAATAACTTCCCGGCAAAGGAACAAGGATATCAAAGTAGTCATCCCGATAAGGGGGAATCAGCTATAACCAATCTCACTTTGCTAGTACACAGTTCAATTAATGGAAATACTTAATCATAGAGGATCATTTATTAAAGTATACAAGGTGTCATTCAAAAACACGACAACTTTCAAGTTAAGACCCACGGTCATGCTTGACACCAACGTACACTACAAAAAAAGGGCCTAATTGCGGCGGTTTAATAGCGGGGGTCAGATCCGACCCCCACAAATTTCATTAAATAACGGGGGTTTACTTAACTGACACAATATAAGTAAATAGCGGCGGCTGAAAACCTACGCCATCTGCAAAAAAAAACAGTGCGCTAATATTTCCCACGCTCTTTTTTGCTTCGTTCATTTTTTTCTCTGGAAAAAAATACAAATATAACAAAACCTCAAAAGCTCCGCCAGTTCTCACCAACGTTTTACCACGACTCAAGGTAAAGGTTTCGATTTTGAGAGATTAACTCAAATTTCATGATTCTTTCTACTTTATTTTTCTTAGAATTGAAAGTTTTGTGTGAATTTCTCATTCCGTTTGTGAGATTTGAACTCACATCCTTGTTGTTCCCTCTTTTTTCTTTGATTTTCTTCACATTTTCCCCCTATAGCAGTGGCAAAGGTATCTCAATTACTCACTCGGGCATAGTAATCGACAAGTATCTTTAATTACAGTAAGTTCTTCTACCCTATTTTTGGTTTAGTGCAATATTATTTCTACAAATGGGTCTTTGATTTTCCCCATTTTTGGGTTTGTATAATCTGTAACTTTTGTATGTTTTCTATTGCATGTGGCTTTAATTTTATTTTTGCTGTTTTTTGGATACTTTATGTTAGATTTGGATTTTCTCTGTTTATTTGAGATTTTTTTGTTGAATTAGTAGAAAATATAAATTTTTTGCACCATGTTGTATGGGAATTTATAT
Source organism: Nicotiana sylvestris (assembly GCF_000393655.2). Lineage (NCBI taxonomy): Eukaryota > Viridiplantae > Streptophyta > Magnoliopsida > Solanales > Solanaceae > Nicotiana > Nicotiana sylvestris. The sequence continues at coordinate 57,230,201 of NC_091059.1, forward strand.
GGGTGTATTGTGATTCTAAGGTTTGGTGTTTGAGCAAAAATTTGGTACTAATACCATTTTTGGGTTTGATTCTAAGGTTTGGTGTTTGACTCAACGGGCTTTTTCGTTAGAGGCAAATTCAAGTAACTAATAGCATTCCTATCTTTTCTGAACCATGAAGCCAAAAACTTTAAAAAATCTTCACAAAATCAGATATTTGAGAAAGCTCCTATTGTACGCTTCCAAGAGTTAGAAAGTAGTAGTATGAAAAAAAAACAAGAAACCAAGAAAAATAGCATTGCATTAAAAAAACATTTTTTTTTGCTAATCCAAGACAATTCAAGAACTGCTGCAATGCTAGAGAAACACACACTAGTTTTATACCAGTATATAGTAAAAAGGGTAAAAAAAAAAAAGCAAAGTTCTTAGATTATGCAAATTTTGGCGGAGTTTTCAAATGATGTTGTGGCCAAAAGTAGAATTAAAGAAAGTAAGCATATGGTAGATACACAACAGACAAGTATCTCATTGCTCAGGCCTTCATTGTAGTACCTCTTATAAAAAAAATACCTTCATTGTAGTACCTAATGTATTTAGCTCTATATTGTCGCCTCTCTCCCCCTCACTATTGAAATTTACTCTACTTCTTTACCTAAAATCCTCTAAAACAAATTAGAAGAATAAAGAGAGATTAGAATAGTTAGAAGAATTGCAAGTTTATTTACTTTGTTTCTCTATCTCAAATCTATCGGTACTTCATGAAAATCACAATAATCTTTTCTTAAGATATTCGGTTATGTAAGTTCTTTGTTAGAATTAATTAATTTTTTCATTTTCTATTATGTTAACTTATGTTAATAGACTACTAATTTTCTTCCTCATGAAATCTTATAGGTGATATTATTGCACAATAATCTACTTTCCAATGGATAAATCTTGGATTGGAATGCCAAGGAACACACCACAGTATTTGCTTGGTTTGAATCAATTTCTAGATTTTGCATTTAACAATGTAGCTATAGGAGATAAAATAAAATGTCCATGTCCTAAATGTGGTTGTAGGAAGTGGAAGACTAGAAATATAGTGTTTGATCATTTGATCGAGAAGTCGTTCCCCCAAAATTATGTCACTTGGGTTATGCATGGGGAAATGAATGTATTACATAATTATGAAAATGTAGAGGTCACTCAAGATGCACTACCCATTGAAAATCCTGTAGAATTATTGATCAATGAAGCATTCGGGGGCATAAGGCATGAGGATGTTGATGTAGGTCCGTCACAAGTAGTCGGAGAAGAAGAAATGATACATGATATGCCCACTTCAAATAACAAAGATTTTTTTGAGTTGCTTAGAGATAGACGTCAAGAATTATATGAAGGGTCTAAGTACTCAAAGTTGGAATTTTTGTTTAAGCTTTATCACATAAAGTGTTTGTCTGGGTTAAGTGATAAGGGAATGACTATGATACTAGATCTACTCAGAGACACATTTAAATTTGCAAAGATTCCTCATTCTTTTTATGAAGCCAAAAAGACCATCAATAAGTTGTGTCTTGATTATATCAAGATAGATGCTTGTCCAAATGATTGCATGTTATACTGGGAGGATGATGTTAATGCAGAAACATGCAAGTATTGTCACACTTCTAGATGGAAGCCCGAAAAGGAGAGCAGTAAAGACCATGAACCAACTACAAGTAAGAAACAAAAAAAGAAGAAAAAGAAGAAGCCTGCAAAAATTTTGCGCTACTTTCCATTAAAACCAAGATTACAAAGATTGTGCATGTGCTCTAAGATTGCAGAGCATATGAGATGGCATGCAGATGATGATAACAAAGATGGAACCATAAGACACCCTAGAGATGGTGAGGCATAGAAGAGATTTAATACAACCTTTCCTATATTTGCTTCCGATCCTCGAAATGTTCGATTAGGCCTGACTAATGATAGTTTCAATCCTTTTGGGACAATGAATACTAATTATAGCATTTGGCCTGTAGTTTTGGTTCCATATAACCTTACTCCTTGGTTGTGTGTGAAGCAACCAAATTTTATCCTCTCAATGATCATTCCAGGTCCACGTACAGCAGGGAATAATATAGATGTATACCTACAACCCCTTATTAATGAGTTGAATGAGTTGTGGAGTGAAGGTGTGGACACTTTTGATTCATCAAAGGATGAAATGTTTAGAATGAGAACAGCTCTTATGTGGACAATTAGCGACTTTCCTGGACTTGATATCTTATCTGGTTGGAATACACATACTGGTCTTGCATGCCCCTCTTGTAATTTTGATGCAGAACCTTGTCGACTTTGTCATAGTAGAAAGTGGTGTTTTATTGGCCATCGTCGGTTTTTGGGAAGAAATCATAAATTTAGAATGATGAGACATCGTTTTGATGGAAATGTTAAAGAGAGGACCCCTCCAAAGAAGTTATCAGGATCAGACATTTTGCAACAAGTGAAAGATATCAATGTCATATTTGGAAGACAAGCAGAATTGAATGATAAAAGGAAAAGAAATAGGAAAAAGAGTGTTGGAGAAGGTGTAACTCAACAATGGAGAAAAAAAAGCATATTTTTTGATCTTCCATATTGGGAGTTTAACTCATTGCGCCATAATTTAGATGTTATGCATATTGAAAAGAATGTGTTTGATAATATTATATACTCTTTGCTAAATGATAAAGAAAAATCAAAGGATCATGTGAAGGCTCGAAGAGATCTACAAGATATGGGTATAAGGAGTGATCTTTGGCCGGATGAGAATGATGAATGTCGGCTTGGTGCATTTACAATTCCAAAGGAGAAGAAACTGGCCTTCCTAAAGACTTTAAAGAATATCTCAGTGCCGGATGGTTATTCAAGTAATATATCTCGTTGTATTTATTTGGATCAAAAAAGGATCTTTGGATTAAAAAGTCATGATTGTCACATCCTTATGGAACAATTGTTACCAATAGCAATCCGCAATGTGCTTCCAAACCAGGTTGTTGCAACGTTGGTAGAGCTTTCCTCCTTTTTTAGGCATCTTTGTCTGAAAAGCTTAAGCCTCTCAGACCTAGAAAAGCTACAAAATCGGATTGTGGAAACTCTTTGCCATCTAGAGATGTTATTCCCTCCATCATTTTTTACTGTAATGGTTCATCTAACTGTTCATCTAGTGGATGAAGTAATACAAGGTGGCCCAGTACATTATCGGTGGATGTATTTTGTTGAAAGGTAAAATATTTCTTATTCAAAATTATTTTAACAGATCTTGTAATAGTATTTAAATGTAAATGCTTCTTCTAACACTTTATTATATTGGTTATAGATTATTAGGTCATTTCAAGTCCCTTGTAGGAAACAAATCACAACCAGAAGGTTCTATAGCTGAAGGTTACATAGTTGAAGAAGCTCTAACTCTTTATTCTCGTTATTTTGAGGGAATTGAGTCAAGGTTAAATCGACCTAAACGTGTAAATGATGAACCAAATCATAATGAGGCTTCAGAAGTGTCAACTATGTTCCCTCAACAAGGTAAACCCATTGGAGGCTCCACAATAGAACCATTGACTCTTTTGGAGAAAACTCAAGCTCATCGATATGTGTTACTTAATTGCGCAGCAGTAAAGCCATTTATTGAGTAAGAAATTTATTTTGATTTTATTTATGAGAAACATTTAGAGTAATTGGATTAATATTTATGCATATAACACCTTTGTAGTGAATTTAGACATCACATCAGAAGAAGTAGAGGTCGAAGACTTTCCCCAACAGAGATAGAGAGGAGAGTTAGTAAAGAGTTCCCTGATTGGTTTCCTAAGCGAGTGAGTAAACGATTTTTAAAATGTTTCCTAATTGGTTTCCTAAGCTTTCTTGTATCAATTTGTTAACATAAATATGTTGTTTATTTAGATTATGAATCCAGATATAGCAGACACTATCTCTGATGATATCAAGTTCTTAGCACAAGGTCCAACACAAGATGCAAGAAGATTCAGTGCTTATAACATTAACGGATTCAAATTTCGAACTTTGTCTAGAGAACAAGGATTAAAAACTCAAAATAGTGGAGTCTTTCTTGTCTCTGACACTTCGTGTGTTGCATCTAGTGCAGATAAAAATGCAAGACAAGCAGACCTACCATATTATGGGAAGTTGGAAGATATTATTGAGCTTAATTATTATGGTCGGTTCAAGATTGTTCTCTTTAAATGCCAGTGGGCTGACACTACTCGAAACAGAGGGTTCAAAATAGATGTTTGGAAGTTTAATTGTGTCAACTTCTCTAAATTGATCCACACTGGTGACCGTGAGGATGATGATCCATATATTGAAGCATCACAAGCAAATATGGTCTACTATGTTGATGATGAAACTGATAAAGGATGGAGTGTGGCTGTACATTTAAAGCCAAGAGATTTGTTTGATATGGGAGAGGTTGATGAAGAAGAAATATACGAGAATGAGCCATACCAACAACAAGAATTTGGACGATTTTTTGATGTTGATTACGAGAATATCCAAATTGCAATAGAGGAGCATATGACTGAATAGATATAATAAAATATCCAAATTGCAATTGCAATAAGAATTTGGACAATCTTTTTTGGCTTGATTAGGATAGTTTGATTAGTGTTTTTTTCTTTAAAACTTACTATTTTTTGGCTAAGAAAGTGATATTTATTCTTTATGAAAATTTTGTGATTTTTTGTTGCTCGGGTTCTGCGTAGAATTCAGTAAGTGTTTGATAAGCTATTATAATGTGGATCTACCATGTTCAAACATTTCTTTCAATGTTTACTTTTTAACCATATTGGATTCAAATTTTTTATATTTCTCAGTTACTACTGTTTTCATGAGCTATATTTTGTTAACTTGGTATTGTGGTATGCAGTTTGATCATTATGGACTATGCAATCCTTTATGGTGTTGTTGTATTTGCTAATATTGAGGTAGCCTTCTTGTGTGAGAAGTCCTTAGGGCATTGTTGAATGAATTGCAGCTGCCCATATTTCAAAGAGCAGCAGGTTATGAGCATGTTATAATACCAGCTATGAGAAAGAGAACTTCAGTAATTTTATGTGTATATCTTAAATTAGATTCCTACTTGCACACAATTCTTTTATTTTGAAGTTTGTGGATTTTCTTTGCATTGTTTATTAAATTCATTCATTATTGAATTGCAGATATGCCAAGGTTCAAGCGTTTGCTGAAAAAGCAAAATTCAGATAAGTCAGTATCTACTTCACAAGGTACTGAATCAACACCTTCTTCTCTTCAATCAACGCCATGTATGCCAACACATCCAACCACGTCAATTTTGGCCACAACACATCTGGTCCAATCATTTCAGCCCACATCGCAGGCAGCTCCAATATTTCAGCCGGCATCACAGTCGTCTCAATCAGTTCACTCAACATCTCATCCATCTCCAATGGATCAGGCCACATCACAGCCGGCACCGATAGTTTACCCTGCATCACAGTCATCTCAGTCAGTTCAATCGACTCCAACAGATCAGGACTCATCACAGCAACGTCCAACAGTTCAAGCCTTATCTAGAAAGCGTTCTGGGAGCCATTGGACTGTAAAAGCAATAGGTAAATAATTTTGACTATTAGTACATATTCAGCAGTCCCTTCTAAGTCCCTTTAGACCTTACCTGAAAGTTGGTTACTTTCAATTTTGTGATGCAATTGCAGTACTTAGAAGGTTTTCCCTGCATGCTCGTCTTTTCTTTGAAAAATTCAACTATATAGTGACATTTGGTGGCATTTTATATAAGCTATAAAAGAGCGGCAGATTGCCTGGTCGAGCCGTATTTTGATTCTTGTATCCTTCTGTCCAAAAAGAAAAACATGGCTAAAACATCAGAAGTTTCTTGTTTTAGTTGGTTCATCTCTCTCATGGATTCAACTGATCTCTTTTCTTATACAGATTCAAAAGAAAATATCAAGAAACTCAAAGTGAAAGTTAATGAAGTGCTATATTTAACGTGTGAAGAACGTATTGTGGTTGATTTTGATTACCTGGATGAACCATTTGGAGATGCACGCGGCCTTCTTTCAGGATTTTGTGGAATTTTAGCATGTGACTGCGCTTTATTTCCTATCCACTGTGAGAAATGGTCGAGTTTACCTATCTCATACTTCAACCGCATCTTCGATCAAATTATAAAGGTATAAGCTCTACATTCTTAGAACTATATCACTGTTTTATTTTGGAGAAAGACAACTATATCTCTATTTTATCTTTGAACTTTATACTTGCATTTAATAGACATGCTAACCGATGTTTTATTCTTTAAGCCCAAGTTCTTCTTTAAGACAACTGAGTCAGTTGCACGACAACATGTTTATAAATCTATTGGAAAGAAATGGGCTGCAAATAGGCTTAACTTGTGGAGTGCATCTGAAGACCCACTTAAAAGTAGAGCTGAGATTATTGATAATGTGCCGGATGGAATTCCGCCAGATCAATGGATTTCTTTTGTTGATTACCAATATAAAGATTCAACAAAGGTACTTAAGCAACTGCTTCTTCTAGTCTTTATAATTATATTATTGTTTGTTCTTCTAATTGAGTTTCAAGTATATTTTTTATAAGGAAATGCGTAAAAGAAATGCTGAAAATAGAAAAAAACAGAAGATTCCACACACAGGTGGTTCCAAAGCCAACGCTACGAGAAGGGCTGAAATGGTGAGTAAATTAACTTACTATATAATTATTTCTAAGTAGTAACTAATTCTGAATTTGATTTTGTATTTATAGATGGCTCAGACTGGACAAATGCCTGGACGAGCACAAATATACATTGCTACTCATAAGAATGAAGATGGAGTATATGTTAATGAAGAAGCAAAAGAAATATGCGTAAGTTTTTGTGAATTCATAGTTTATCTTAAGAAACAAATTATGAGGACTAATGAGTATGCTAGATAATTGAAGTTTACTCAACATTTAAGTTCTATTTAATGTGTGTTGCAGTTAAAGTTGGCTATTGTCTTGGGTTGCTCAAGAGTGCCTCATCACCTCGTTACTATATGGTTTTAAATGATTGACATCCTTGTCCTGTCCTGCCTACTTCTTCTGCTTGCTACCTGTGCATAGTTTCCTGGAATCTAAATGCCATATGGGTGGCATGCATTCACTCACTGAAATATTTTCTTTGGGCAAGTGAATATCATCTGCAAGTGATTTTAACTATCTAATTAGGGTAAATTTTAAAAAAGGGATGAAAATTTTAGAAAATCTTCTAACATAGGTTGGACAACTAAGCCTAGATTGGAAACAGGTGGGCGTGTCAAGGTATATATGGTTATGCGGATTAAGATATGTATATTTTGACACTAGACAAATACATGTTAGTTTAGTTGTGACAATGAGTTTTGTATGTGTAGGAAAAAATTGAGTTAGCTTTAAGCCAAAGCACCATAGACGAGTCTCAAATTTCGCCAAATGATGCCGTTGGTAAGGTGCTAGAAAAAGAGCACTCTGGAAGGGTGAGGTGTTTGGGATTAGGCCCTGTCCCTAGTAAAGTTTTTAAGACCTCATTTTGGTGGTACAAGTTCTTCAAGTACTGAAGGTTCATGTTCGTCCCAATGTCAACATAACCATAATCAAATGATGAATGCTCACAATCAAATGATGAATGCTTTCAAGGCATATATGATAATGAAAGAAGGGACTTTACCAGAACAGTTTGCGGGGTTCTTTGCTTCTCCTTCGACGGTTTCTCCTACAACGGTAAGTAAAGTTCTTCAAATTTTTTTCACTTTAATTTGTCTATTTGCAAAGATAGAGTGGCTTATATTAGTACAATTCTTGTATGTTGTATCTGTTTTCTTTGTATAACTCCTCCTCTCTCTCTATTATATTTTTCTTTCTGATTCTAGCATGAATTAGTCTCACTTTCTAATAGGATGCACAAACATCTTTTTTCTCAGTCCAATAAAAAAAAAGACTGCAATGTTGATCTAAATTTGATATTTAAGTACAAAGGAAGCTTGAAGAGTTGCACTTATTTGCTTACATTATTTAGTAGAACCTACAGTTACTGCAATTTCTGATTCTGACATGATTTTTATACTTTGTTTTTTTATGCAGCCAAGTGATGCGGACAGTGGACCCCTTTCGCCAATAGACGCAAGAAGATCATGTGGTGATAGTAATTTTAGCGGCATCCATTGATTTTATTGTAATTGTCTTAGATAATTAATTGTGACGATGTAATTGTGTGGTTGAAGCTGATGTTAGAATGTTGGAGTGAATGTTTTGTGTTTAAAATAGTTTTTGAGTGATGCTACTTAATGTTGACAATTTAGTTTTAAAAACTAATGATATTTATGATAACGTTTTGTGATTTTATGATATGTTATCGATATCTTTTTACTTTTAAATATATTTTTTTTTCTTTGATTATTATTTACAACTTAATTAGTAATTTTGTCAATAATATATGAATTAAAAAATTCAATAAGGTTATGACTGACTGGAGCTTAAAATATAAGCTAATAAAAAAGAATAAAAATTATATTGCGGAGGTTTACAACCGCCGCAATTCGTAACTGAAAATTATTTTAAAAAAAGTAAGTTTTAAATCTGCGGGGATCAATCGCCGCGAAGTAACCCCCGCTACTTAGTTCTGGCGGTCAGCAAATAACTGCCGCAAATCGATTGCGACGACTTTTATTATGGGGGTTTTAATGACTGCCGCAACAACGTATTGTGGGGGTTTTAAACCGCCGCAAACCTTAAAAATAACCCCCGCAATTAGGCCTTTTTTTTGTAGTGGTATAGATACTCGTCACCATGCCTATACGTCGTACTCAACAAGAAGCAAGTAGCAAATATGACTCAACTCCTAATCCTTCAAGCTAGGGTTAAACCAAACACTTACCTCGATGCCTTGAATACCACTCAAGTCTCAATTATAGCTTTACCTCTTGATTCCACCACCAATCCGCTCGAATCTAGTCATAAGTTACTTAATCACATTAATAAATGCTAAATGAATCAACCCCAATGCATGAAAATGAGTTTTTCAAAGTTTTACCCAAAAGTCAAAAATCACCCCCCGACCCACGTGGTCGTAACCCGAGATTTGGACCAAAACCCGATTACCTATTCCCCCACAAATTCAAATATATGGTTTGTTTTGAAATCGGACCTCAAATTGAGGTCCAAATCCCTAATTTTAGAAAAACCTAGGTTCTACCCACATCACCCAATTTCCCCATTAAAATCTTTGATTTGAAGTTGAAATCATGTTAAAAGAATGTTAAGAAGTGAAGAAAATAAGTTAGAAATCACTTACCAATCATTTCGGAGAAGAAACGTTTTTTGGAAAATCGCTTCTTATGTTTTGGGGTTTTGAAAAGTGTAAAATAACTGAAATTCACGTGTATTTATACCCCTCTGAAGTTCCACCGCGGACCGCGCAAGAAGGACCGCGGCCGCGCAGGCTTCCTGAAGGCCTGCGGATCTATGCCCCGCGCGGACCGCACAAAGCCGATCGCGGCCGCGCAGCACCCACTGCGGACCGCGCAAAGGCGATTGCGGCCGCACGCGTTTCCTCGCGGGCCGCGCAAAAGGGTTCAGATTTCATTTCCATTTTCTTTAAACATTTTCAGAGAACAATTTCACTTAAAAATTCATAACTCAGGCTGAGGACCTCGAAATTCGATTCCGGGCATACGCCCGAGTCCCATATTTTCCTACAGACCCTCCGGGACCGTCAAATCACGGGTCCGGGTTGGTTTACCCAAAATGTTGACCGAAGTCAAATTTATTCATTTCAAGGTCAAAACTTAGCAATTTTCACAAGATTTCACATTTAAGATTTCCGGCTACGCGACCGGACTACGCACACAAATCGAGGCAACTCTAAATGAGGTTTTCAGGGCCTCGGAGACATAGATTTCAATTAGAAACAGGTGATGACCCTTTTGGGTCGTCACAATGCGCATGTACTAGGCCGTGTTCGCGTTAGTGGTTGGCTGGGATGACTGCATAGCTTTGGCCGCGATCGCAAAGAGTATCTTCGTTCAGTGATTTAAGTTGTGTATTTTGGGATTTTGATTCATTATCTCATATTTTGAATCTTAGACTTGGATAGGGGCGATTTTGTTTGGCGATTTTCTTACAAGATATTGGAGCAAGTGATTTCTACTTATTTATAGTATTGTTTCAAGAATCTACATGAATTATTAATACCTAAAATACAGAATTTTGAGATGACATTTGGGGTTTTGCCTACAATATAAGAGTGTATTTTGGGGATTTAGGTACTGTTTGGACTCGATTTTGGAATTAATCATATATTTTGACTCAACAATATATGGGTCGACATATTTTGATACTGGTGCCACACCCCAACCTTGGGAGGTGCGACCGGAACACGATGCCCGAAGGCCCGTGCGAACCGACGCCCATACTTAGACCCTTTTAATATGAAATTGGGGCTAGCAAGGCCTCCAAATAATAATACTAAAAATCTAGAATATGTGGAACTGACTTGCAAAAGAAACATTGTTATTTTAAATTATATCCATAACGGTACCCAACAAGGTTATAACCCATTCTTTTACATACAGCCATACTCCAGTTTGCAAGCCTCTAAGAGTACCCAAAAAAGAAATACTTATACATGACTTGGTTGGAACAGGACCCACCATACCCAAAACATTTAGAAGACCTGCTCTAGTACCTAGTGGCTTTTGAACAGCTACTCCAAATAAGTGAACAACAACGGCCAATTAGATGCAACAACACCCTATTGGGGAGGGGTGTCACCAGGCTGCAGTTGTGGGCATGAACACAATACCCCAAGGAAAGGGTATCAGTACAGAAAATGTACTGACTATGTAAGACTAAGAAAGCATGTATATCATAGTCAGTAACATAAGGGGGTGTAAGTACGTGATTTTAACTTGAACACCGAGAACAAGCCATCTAAGGCGCAAACTGTAAAAACTATAAACCATGTGTCATGAATGTGCACAAACTTTTGTTAAACCAAGCCACTTATTGGGGCCCTGCATTAATCATAATTTACACACACACATACACACACACACATGCATATATATATATATATATATATATAAACATATCTTCGGCCACTCTTTGGGGCACATTTCATCACTCCATACTTGGCCGCATTGAAGACTCAGTCATACCCGGACTTAGGAGATCTCGTTCGTACCCGGTCTCACGAAACTCGGTGTACCCAGTCTTAGAAACACTCTATAATGATTCATATCACATCACTCCATACTTGGCCTCATAGAGGACTCGGTCATACCCGCCCACACAAGGGCACGGTAACCTTAAATCACACATAATCGTACCCGGCCACTTGAGGGCTCAATAATGTCTCATATCTTATTTTAACATACCCAACTGATCAGTGGTTGCACAATAAGTGCCATACACGGCCATCTATAGCATGAGTCGGTAACGTAAAATAGATACATATGCATATAAGTGCAATGCAGAATCAACTTCAAGAGGTATCAAGTTTAGACTCATAACGAATCATATGTTTCGACCTCAGGATACCAATTGGGAACATTCTAGACTTCGAAATAATTACTACATACAAGAATGCACAAGAACAAAACAATGTCATTTAGGGAGATACATAATCAACCAAATTCGTTCAATACAGAAACCCTTTATAGGGAGGGAGGGAGAGAGACTTACACAAAGTCAGAAAGAAAGTTACCTTACATACCTTGTTGAAGAACTAGTTACACTTCTATGATGGTTAATACTGCCTCCAATGAATTTATAGAATTAATTTCACTAGGCAATATATATTACAGTGATGATTCCAAGCTCTTTCATGCTAGATCCTGTTAGATTCAGATTCACCTCCATCTTTGCCTAAAATTTCTTGGAAATTATATAGGGTTGTTGAAATCATTTTTTGAAGAACTAATATTGGTAATAACTCCTAGAATGAAAGAGAAAAAGCTTTATTGCCTTTTTTATACTGTTACCCAGCATAGGAAATTCTGCTACTCTACATGGAAAATGGGTCTCCCGCTCTGGTCGCTATACCCGGTGGGACACCTGGCGCAAATCTAAGAAAACGTGTAATCCCCTCTCTGGACCCTCTATCCCTATACGTGCCACTAGCCGATTGGCCACGTCAGATGTACCACTTATCAATCTTGGACTTTATGCGTGGTGGAAAAGTGTTAGGTGTAACATCATCCCCCCCCGGAACATTCGTCCTCGAATGTTGAATCATTGTCATCCATTGAAAACTTCTTTAGATATCTAGGGTCATGCTCACCACGATAGTCTCCTTGTTGCCTTCCATATCATGGAATAAATGGGGGTACCTGGACTTCATATCTTCTTTAGTTTTCCAAGCCATTTATTCTTTATTATTGTTACTCCAAACTACTTTAACTGAAGATACTTCTTTATTCCACAGCTTATAGACTTGATGATCTAAGATGGTCACTGGAATTTCTTTATAGGATAGGTCCTCTAGGACTTGAATATCTTCAATAGGGGTAGTACAAGTTGGATCACTCAAGCATTTTGGAGCATAGACACGTGGAATACCGGATGCACTACTTCCAACTCTAGGGACAACTTGAGCTTATAAGCCACTTGTCCGACTTTCTTAATAATTCGGTATGGCCCAATATACCAAGGGCTGAGTTTGCCTCTTTTTCCAAATCTCATCACGCCTTTCATAGGTGACTCCTTTAGGATTACCCAGTTTCCTATCACGAACTCTAAGTCTCATTGTTGGTTGTCTGAGTAAGATTTTTGTCTACTTTGAATTGTCAATAAATTATCCTGAACCATCTTTACCTTTTCTACAACCTGTTGCACCAACTTTGGACCAAATAACTTTGTTTCACCAATTTCGAACCAGCTAATAGAGGATCTGCACTTTCTTCCATGTAGAGTTTCATATGGTGCCATTTGAATGCTAGCATAGTAGCTATCATTTTAAGCAAATTTGATGAGTGGTAGATGATCCTCCTAATTTCTTTTGAAGTTCAAAACACAGGCTCATAACACATCCTCGAGCGTTTAGATAGTACGCTTGGCATGGCCATCTATTTGGGGATGGAAATTTGTGCTAATGTTGATCCCAGTACCCAATCCTTTTTTAAATGGCCTCCATAAGTTAGCGGTAAATTGGGTACCTCTATTTGATATGATGGAAACTAGAACTCTATGGAGCCGAAGTATCTTCTTAATGATAGTTTGGTAATCCTCCGCTGATAAGGTAGTCTTTACTGGTAGGAAATGAGCTTACTTGGTGAGTCGATCCACGATGACCCATATGGAATCAAATCTCTGGGGTGATCGCGGTAATCCAATAACGAAATCCATGTTGATCACTTCCCATTTCCAGGTCAGAATTTCCATATTTTGCAGCAACCCTCCCTGTTTCTGATGTTCAACTTTACCTTGTTGGCAATTTGGACATCGAACGATGTATTATTCAATGTCCCTCTTCATGGTGCTCCATCAGTATAGTTGTCGAAGGTCATGATACATATTGATTGACCCAGGATGAACAGAATACCAGGACCGATGAATCTCTGTCATGATCTACTATCAGAGTCCTCCGACATCGGACACACATAGTCGGTCTTTAGATATAATGACCTCATACTCGGATAACTCAAACATCTATTTCCTTTGAGAGGGAATGGTTTTCCTTATTTTCCCCAAGGCTAGATCTTCAAATTATTATGCTTTTACTTCGGTTATAAGTGCGGATTCAACAGCATTTCAAATTGTGGCTCCTCTATTACCTGTATTGATCAATCGTATACCTAAGTTAGCCAACAAGTACAAGTCATTGGCCATCTCCAACTTATGATTTTCTTCATTCTACAAACTGCCCATAGATTTTTGACATAATGTATTGGCCATGGCGTTTGGCTTTTCGAGGTGGTATAGGATATCAACATTGTAATCCTTTAATAATTCTAACCACCTCTACTGCCTCAAATTCAACTCTTTTTATTGGAAGATGTATTGTAGGCTCTTATGATATGTGAATATATCAACATGGACTCCATATAGGTAGTTACACCATATTTTCAAGGCAAATACCACAACTGCCAGCTCCAAGTCGTGGGTTGGGTAATTTTGCTCGTGTTTCTTTAGTTGCCTCAAAGCATAAGCGACAATGTTCCCATGTTGCATTAGAGCCCTGCCAAATCCCACTCTAGAGGCATCACAATATATAATGTACCCCTCGGGTCCTTCAGGGAGAGTTAGAACTGGTGTTGAGTGAGGTCAACTTATCCTTTAACTCTTGAAAACTATTTTCACAAATATCGGTCCACCAGAGTGCAACTTTGATAATGGAGCAACTATGGATGAAAGTTTTTCCACAAAACTTTGGCAATAACTGGCTAAGCCCAAGAAGCTGTGTACCTCGGTAGGAGTTATGGGCCTTGGCCAATTCTTAACTGCTTCAACCTTTTGATTATCAACTTTGATACCCTCACTTGATACTATATGCCCAAGAAAGGCCATTGAGTTTAACTAAAACTCTCATTTGGAAAGTTTGGCGTACAGCTTGTGATCTCAAAGTGTACGTAAAATTATTCGTAGATGTTCTCTGTGATCCGCTTCTGATGAGAATACACCAAAATATTGTCTATGAACACGATCACAAAGATATTTAAGAATGGCATGAATACTCGATTCATGCAATCCATAAAAGTCGGTTGTGCATTGGTTAGGCCAAAAGAGATAACGAGAAACTTGTAATTGCCATATATGGTCTGAAAAGCTATCTTCGGAATATCCTCTCCCTTAATCCTTAATTGATGGTGCCCATATCTTATATCGATCTTCGAAAAATACTTAGCACCTTGCAATTGATCAAACAAATCATCAATTCTCGGAAGGGGATACTTGTTCTTGATGGTTACCTTATTCAGTTGTCGTTAATCGATGCATATACTCAATGAACCATCTTTCTTTCGAACAAATATTACTAGGACTCCCCACGGGGAAGTACTGGGTCGAATAAAGACCTTATCTAGAAGGTCCTTCAACTGATCTTTTAATTCTTTCAACTCTGTGGGAGCCATTCTGTATGGAGGAACAAATATTGATTGTGTGTCGGGTGGCACGTCGATTGCGAACTCGATCTCTCTCTCGGGTGGAATACCCGGGAGCTCGTCAGGAAATACATCAGGAAATTCACTAACAACTGGAGCTGATTAAAGAATGGGAGCCCTTGCCTCAGCATCCTGCACTCACACCAAATAATTAAAACACCCTTTCATGATCATCTTTGGAGCCTTAAAGTAAGAATAAAATTCCCTCTTGGTGCTGCAACACTGCCCTTCCATTTGATATCCTCAAAGGTATGGTGATCATGAATCACTACATTACAACCTCGATATACCTGCCTAACTACCGCAGACTCGCCCACGACGTAGACACTTCAAATGGTTACCATAACAATTCACATTCTTTACAACATTTACCAGCAACAAATGGAGCAATGTACGACAAGGTGGATCATGGATCTATCAAAGAATACACGTTAATGAAAAATATGGCTAGTTTACCTGTGAACACGTCCGATAACGACTCTAAGTTATGTCGGCCAGACAATGCATAGATATGATTTTGTTGTGGCCCACACGGACTGGACATTCTACCCCTACCCCTACCTCTTTCTACTGGCGGTTGCATACCTTGCTCACGACGATGCACTATCGACGAACCTACTACTGATCCCATTGGTGGTATCAGGCTACGCATATTTTTCACTAGGCAAAAGAGCATGATATGATGGGGCTGCCCACAAGAATAACACAAGTCTGAGCCCTAGCAGCAATGCCCAAAATGATCCCTACCACATCGACCACAATGCGGCACGGAGGGCCTCATCTTACTAGGGTCTCCATTATGTTATGAGCTCTGTCCTCGGGGATTCTGATCCTGGTCGGGGTAGCTGGTCCGATCATGTTGCTGACCCTGAAACTGTGACATCGTACTAGCCACCGGATGATTTGGATTTCGAAATGGAGGCCTAAACTCACATAGTGACTCCCCCATATCACCTGCAGACCAGGCTCTTTTATATTGGCCCCAATCATGCTCTTGAGTGGCTCGTTATTGCCCCTTACGATCCTCCAAGTTCTGCGCATAGGCTTGTGTACGGGAAATATCCATAATCGAATTCAAAGAAGTTGTAGTGCATTCATTTACCATATGTGGTCCCAACCCACCCACAAATCGATGCACTCGGTCACTCATGTTGTCCACAATTGATGGAGCATACTTAGTCGAGGAGTTAAATTGCATGTTGTACTCTCGGATACTCATATTACCTTGCTCCAACCATAAGAATTTATCTTGTCTTGCTTGGTAAATCTCAACGGGCAAATACTACTGCAAGAATGCCTCAAAAAATTCCCTCTATCCCTCTACTAGGGAAAGAGGTCCCCTAGACTATTCCCAAGTCTAATACCAAGTCACATCTATATCCCACAATCTGTAAGAGGCAAGCTCTACGGACTCAATATTAGTGGCATGCATAACTCGAAAGGTCTGCTATATTTGATCTAAAAGGTTTTGGGGGTCCTTGTTGGGATATGTTCTTGTGAATACCGGGGGGTCAAAATTAATGAAATCCCGAACTCTCGCACTGACCTCTCTGTTTGAGGTGTCGGGGACCTGATGTTAGGCTTAGGAGCCTACTAACTGCGTCAGTAACTGTACTGCACTTCTCATATCTCAATCCTTCTCAGAAGCAACTAGAGGAGTAATAGGAGGTATGTTAGTTTTTCCATGTTGTTCCAAGGGTGGTGGTGTTTTCCCCTAAACGTTAGTACTTGTCTCATCATGTGGTCCAAATAGACCCATAGAGGCAGGTGGCACCTGACTGATGCCTTCTCCTGCTTCTTCATTCAATCCTTTAGCAAGTGCTTGGCATCTCATGGTAGGCATCTCCATAAACATAAACAAGATGGTGATCTGAAACGAATACTTACGACTCAGCTCTATCGCACGATCTAGATCAGAAAAAAGGGCATTCATCCTAGATATCATGTAGCATCCTAGTTATAAGATGGTGTAAAACATACCCATAAATAGGTCTCTACAAAATACGCCTTGCAGACTTCATAGGACTTGACCGGCTTTGATACCAAGTTTGTCACACCCCAACCATGGTAGGTGCGACCGACACACGATGCCCGAAGGCCCATGTGAACCGACGTCCATACTTAGACCTTTTAACATGGAATCGGCGCCAGAAATGCCTCCAAAAATCTGTAATATGTGCAACTTACTTGTAAAAGAAACACTAACTTTTAAATATATTCATAATTGTATCTAACAAGGTTATAACCTGCTCTTTTACATACAACCATACTCTAGTCTGCAAGCCTCTAAGAGTACCCAAAACAGATATACATATACATGACTTGGTCAGGATAAGGCCCTACCATACCCAAAACGTTTAGAACATCTGCTACAGTACCTAGTGGCTTCTAAATAGCTAATCTGAAGAAGTGGAAAGCAACGAACAATCAGCTGGAACAACACCCTATTGGGTACGGACGTCACCGAGTATATATGCACCTTTGGGCATAAACACAACACCCCAAGTAAAGGGCTTCAGTATGGAAAATGTACTAAGTATGTATGACTAAGAACGCATGTAGATGAGAGTTAATAATAAAAGGGTGTGTGAGTGCGTGATTTTAACATGAATATTGAGGATAAGCCACCGTGGGTGCAAACTGTGGAAACTATAAACCATGTGTCATGAATGTGTGCAGACATTTGTAAAATCAAAACACTCATTGGAGTCACACAACACTCATTGATGCTTGTGAATGGAGTTTTCAGGCCTTAAAGGACAGATTAACTTCAGCACCGGTTTTAATACTCCTAGAAGGGACCGATGGTTATGTGATCTATTGTGACGCTTCAGGCATTGGATTGGGTTATGTGCTGATACAACATGGAAAAGTTGTAGCTTATGCTTCTATAAAACTAAGAAAACACGAGAAGAATCACCCGACCCACGATTTAGAGTTAGCCGCAGTGATTTATTGCACTAAAGATATGGAGGCACTACTTGTATGGCATTCATGTTGATATCTATACGGATCATAAATATCCTCCAGTATATCTTCAAGAAAAAGGAATTGAATCTACATCAAAAGAGATGGTTGGAGATACTTAAAGACTATGACATTGATATTTTATACCATCCGGGGAAGGCGAACGTAGTAGCTGACGCCCTCAGCCGTAGATCTATGGGTAACATGTCACATTTATAGCCAGAAAAGAGGGGAATAGCCCATGAGGTTCATCAGCTAGCTAGTCTTGGAGTTCGGTTACTGGACTCAGGTGACGTTGGAATTACTCTTCAGGATACGGCAACATCCTCATTAGTAACTGAAGTAAAGTAACGCCAGTACGAGGATCCTGTGTTAGTTCATTATAGAGATACCACCCTTCAGAAGGAGAAGACACCGTTTGGAATTATACAAGATGGGGTCCTCAGATATCAAGGATGATTATGTTCCCCTAATGTTGTAGGGCTACGTCGGTAGGTTATGGCAGCAACTCACTATTCTCGTTATTCTATCCATCCAGGAGCGACAAAGATGTATCATGACATCAGGAAAGTATATTGATGGGATGGAATGAAAAAGGATATAGAAGAATTTGTTGCTTAGTGTCCTAATTGTCAGCTGGTTAATATTGAGCATCAAAAACCCGGTGGGTTATTGCAGGCTATGGAGATTCCGACTTGGAAATGGGAAGTAGTCAATATGAATTTCATCGTAGGCTTACCTCTACCCAGCGTAAGTTCGATTTGATATGGGTGATTGTTTATAGGCTTACAAAGTCAGCCCATTTTTGTCCGTTAGGACTACATATTCCGTAGAGGATTATGCAAGCCTTTATATTAAGGAGATAGTACGACTGCATGGTGTCCCTATTTCTATTATCTCAGATAGAGGAGCTCAATTTACAGCTAATTTCTAGAGGTCCTTCCAAAAAATGATTGGGGACTCAAGTAAGTCTTAGTACAACATGTCATCCCCAAACTGATGGATAGGCCGAGCGCACAATTCAGGTGCTCAAGGATATGTTACGAGCATGTATGCTGGATTTTAAAAGAAGTAGGGATGAAAATCTACCTCTTATCAAGTTTGCATATAATAATAGTTACCACTCCAGTATCCAGATGGCTCCATAGGAGTCTTTGTATGGGCGTAAGTGCAAATCTCCTATAGGGTGGTTTGATATTGGAGAACATGGGTTACATGAGCCAAACCTGGTTCAGCAGGCCATAGAAGAAGTAAAGCTTATTGATCACGCCCAACTATGCCTTATAAAAAGGACAAAGCGGTCATTGCAAATATAATCCGGTTTACAAGTCCGGAGTCGAATCCCACAGAGAACTAAGGCTTTGCTACAGTTGTTCACTATCACCAAGAATACAAGCTTGAATAATTCATAACCTATAGATATTAAGATTCTTGTGTTTAACTGACTAACTAACAAATTAAAATAATAAATTAACACTAAAGATACTACAGGTTGGAGAAAAGATTAAGGAGGTCTAGAGTTATGATTTCCCTATTTGTCGGAATCCTTCCCGCTATGTCTTCTATAATTTCACCTAAGTATTCTCAACCGATCATGGGCGCTCTGTGTGTTGTAATTCTCTCCCGAGTAATTACGACAATGTACTAGCCATACTCTCCCGAGTTACACTAGCTGGCTTTAATTACAGCTCACTTAGATCGCACCCAAGGTTTCGTTATCCCTAATCCCACCTTTAAACCCTTGGTTATTGATTCCTCACATACGTCCGGAGTGATGTTGTTACTACCTAAATATGCACTATCTCCCAAGTAATACATACTAAATAGGAACATCTAATTGAGGTCCTTTCAATCAACCACAAGAATAATATATTTGAACAAATAGAGAAAATACTATGGCTCAATTATATAAAAACATAACAAGAATTTATCCTACAAAAGGTTCCATCAAAACCCTAGATAATAAATTAGCTATTCATAATAGTATGTAAAACTACAATACTAAATGTCATAACCAACAATGAAAAATAGGAAGAGGAAGGAAAAACTCGTAGAAGAATTTCCCGCCTTGCTCCTATTGTGTCTCTGCCTTCTTAGGTTGAATCTCCGGTCTCCTTAGCCTCCTTAGGTCTAAATTATGTCAAAAGTATGTCAAAGGTCTTCAAAATACCATTTTTTCCATGTATATATACCAAGTAGGGTTGGTCCCAAACAATTACACCTTCTCCTATGCAAAAAAGGACACATTTTCCGGACAGGACATGCGCGGCCGCACTTGGACCTTGCTCAGACCGCACATATCCACTTTGATTCTGCCTGATGAGCACGGCCTGAGCGTGGCCGTGCTTGTTACACAAACTTTTTACCCTGTTCCGTTTGGAATTTGGAAAAACGTAAAACAAAAAAATTGTTTCCCTTTGAGTTAGCTTTCTA
Source organism: Nicotiana sylvestris (assembly GCF_000393655.2). NCBI lineage: Eukaryota > Viridiplantae > Streptophyta > Magnoliopsida > Solanales > Solanaceae > Nicotiana > Nicotiana sylvestris. Next base: position 57,250,696 of record NC_091059.1, read on the forward strand.
ACCATATATTGTGGAGCCCAAATAGAGTTTTGGGAAAAACGCTATGTACATTTTACTAGACAGTGTGTAGTATGCCTACTCGATTCTTCATTTGTTCTAACGATCATCCGTTGACCCCCGAACACGATCCCGGCTTAATTCCTTGAGCTTTTATTCAGACTTCAAATCTCCAAATCACTTGAATTCATTCCATAACATCTACATAGCTCGGAATCACTCCTACAAGGCATAAAACACACAATTAGTGCAAGACACTAGCGATTAAAGCTCAAACTCAATTAAAGTGCAGTAAATTTGAGTGTAATAAGCGACTAAAATACGTAATTATAGCCTATCATCAACACCCCACACTTAAACCATTGCTCGTCCTCGAGCAATCAAACTACACTTTATATAGACGCGACCTATTTTAAACAATTCTCCTAACTCGCCACACCAAGAATATTTAAATTAGACTAAGCACAAAAGCGTAACATCTTCACCTTAAGATTTGACTCACAAGTACCACGCATTATTCACATCTCACCCACGTACTTTAAAATAGAGATCTCTGACATTATCTTTCCTTCTTGAATCAAGTGCCCTCACACAACAAAAGAGAGTAGTTCCACACAATAAAATTTAAGAGCACTTAGGAACTCAAGATAGAAAGAATTCACTCACTCTCAGAAATAACATTCATATGCCACAAAAGATGCACCATAGGCTTGCCCGTAGTGTATTACTCTACTAATCGAGCTCATTCAGTCTAGGATCAAGTAGGACTTTATTTGGTTGTAATGTAGGCTACGGGACGGGTAAGATACATTTAGATATAAGAGTGACTACACCTCCCTATGCACTTTAATATATATACTTTAACATTCAAATCCCATACTTATGTCAAACCAAACTCCGCCTTCACATCAATGTATTTTATCCCATACTTCTTTAAGCACAAGCACAATTACATCAAGAGTCACCACTTATCAAGGAGTTTTTTTTCACAACAATACAATTTTTTTCCTTTTCTTTATTTATTTATTTATTTATTTAAGTGGCTCTTACTTTTTCAAAACAGTACACATTTCTCCTTATTTCATTATTTCCACTCAAAAGCCAAACCAATCACCCCACACTTTAACTTTAACACAGTTCATGACACTTCAAATGCTCATGAAAGGTTAGAAGGTTCAAATAGATGGTTAATTCTTAAAAAAAATGGGTAAGGCTTGTAATGTGGTTGCCAAAGAAACAGGATTACAGGCTCGAAGGGGTTAACTACGATACATAACAATTAGGCGGGTAAAATCTACATATCTGGCTCAACACAGAAACGCCTATATCACTTCCAAGACTGAACAAAACTACTATTTCGCTTTGCAAACACACGGGACAAGTTCTAGGCATCAAATACAATGCACAGAATAACACCCAAACCTCACACACACATGGCACATAACTCACTCAGGATTGGATTCATCAAGACACTCTATTCAAAGCAGTTAAGAAAAGTTAAAATCATACAATTTAAGGTACTTATACAAGAGTCCAAAACTGAGCCTAACCGTCACAACCAAAGTACTCACTATTCTCAAGGCATAACAAAGTCAAGAGATATTGCTTCATTTCAAAACACAACACAATGACTCTTATTCCTAAAAAAAGACTAACTACACCCCGTTCAAATAAAACCCTTGGAAAAGAACCGCGGCACAAAGAAAAACCAAAGGGGAATTGCTACACTACCTAACAAAAAAAATCTTTTTGTTTTTTTTTTAGACTTAAATTCCTCAAGAAAATTGTCTAATAGATCCATCGTCGGGAATAGTCCAATCTTTTCTATTTAAAAAAAGTTATCCAATTAAACTAATATAACTAAAATAGCATAGAAAGTCACCCAGATAATCTCATCACCCCACACTTAAAATTGTGCATTGTCCCCAATGCACACTCATACATATAATAGGGTAAAATAAACTCTCTGGTAGGCCAAAGGCCGAAGCACTAGCATCTTATGGGGTACTCAGACTTCTCCCAGACCTGGTCCTTTGTGCGGATACCTCACACTTAGTTCCAACTAATGGTTTGTTGTTGCATCCTTCCAATAGCTTTGCTTTCCATGCTCCTTGAAAATAAAAAATTGACACTACAAAAATAATACAATTCGAAAAAAAAAACAAAAATAAAATAAAATAAAGCAGAAAAGTTGGGTTGCCTCCCAACAAGTGCTTGATTTAACGTCGCGGCACGACGTGAATCACTTTTTCCCTCCACCTTGAACTTATGAATTGAGCCCCCAATTTGGCTTCAAGTATTCGGTTATGCTCCAGGGGTGGTAGAACAAATATAATTGGCCCAAGCAACCACTGTACTATTTTATACTTCTTGGCTTTTAGATGAGGTATGTAGTCCTGTCTTTCTGGAAAGAAAAATTCTAGACTGTAGGCACCTTGTTCCTTATTCCTTGACTCTTCAATCGACTCGGATGACTCTTATTCCATATCATCATCCAAGCCCAATGTGGAAAAATATTTGGAGTGAGGACCAATGCTCTCAAACACATGAACTTCAGGACTTTCAATATCCTCAACATCAATGATACTAGAGTCAACAAAATTTGTATCCTCAAAGTCCTTGACTGACTCTAGTTTGACTTCTTCAACATCGACATCCTCAAATTGTAGTTGGCTAGGTTGTTGATGTTCTACTCTGACCTCCTTAATTAACACCTCAAATTTACGCTCTTCTTGGCTACTATCCCCAATATTGGCTTGTAGAGCATTAACAGCTCCAACAACTTGACTCAATTGAGCCTCCAAGTTGCGAATAATTGCCTCTTGCCTCTCTATCTGCAATTGTTTCTCATTATTTTGTTCCAGAAGGCACTTTAACATATCATTGATCTCCTTCAGGTCCGCATTCCCAAGTTTTTTGTTCCTATTAACTTCACAAGAAAAGGTAGAACCATCATAGTAAGGGATTGGGAAAATAAAAAATATAAGCACAACTATGAAGGTGACCATTTTTACCACCACACACATCACACACATTCGACAAATAAGATTAAGTTGGTGCACATAACTCGCTCTCTGGAATATTTTGATAATTTTGATACGGGTGGTTTCCTTTACAATATTTATGAGGATCAATATTAGAATTATCTACACCTAAATTCCCATAATTCCAAGATGTCATGTTTCTCAAATTAACGGTTATAATAAAATAAAAAAAAAAAAAAAAAGTTCAAACTCGCAACCTAGCAATATATACAGCTACAACTACACCGTTAGTTCCCCGATAACGGCGCCAAAATTTGATCACGCCTAACTATGCCTTACAAAAAGGACAAAGCGGTTGTTGCAAATATAATCCGGTTTACAAGTCCGGAGTCGAATCCTACAGAGAACTAAGGCTTAGCTACAGTTGTTCACTATCATCAAGAATACAAGTTTGAACAATTCTTAACTTATAGATATTAAGATTCTTGTGTTTAACTAACTAACTAACAAATTAAAATAATAAATTAACACTAAAGATACTACAGGTTGGAGAAAAGATTAAGGAGGTCTAGAGTTATGATTTCCCTATTTGTCGAAATCCTTCCCGCTATGTCTTCTATAATTTCACCTAAGTATTCTCTACCGATCATGAGCGCTCTGCGTGTTGTAATTCTCTCCCGAGTAATTACGATAATTTACTAGACATACTCTCCCGAGTTACGCTAGCTGGCTTTAATTACAGCTCACTTAGATCGCACCCAAGGTTTCGTTATCCCTAATCCCTCCTTTAAATCCTTGGTTATTGATTCCTCACATACGTCGGGAGTGATGTTGTTCAACAACTACCTAAATATGCACTCTTTCCTGAGTAATACATACTAAATAGGCACAGCTAATTGAGGGCCCTTCAATCAATCACAAGAATAATATAGTTGAACAAATAGGGAAAATACTACAGCTCAATTATATAAAAACATAATAAAAATTTATCCTACAAAAGGTTCCATCAAAACCCTGGATGACAAATTAGCTATTCATAATAGTATGTAAAACTACAATACTAAAAGTCATAACCAACAATGAAAAATAGGAAGAGGAGGCAAAAACTCGTAGAAAATTTTCCGCTTTGCTCCTATTGTGTCTCTGCCTTCTTAGGTCGAATCTCCGATCTCCTTAGCCTCCTTAGGTCTAAATTATGTCAAAAGTATGTTAAAGGTCTTCAAAATACCGTTTTATCCATGTATATATACCAAGTAGGGTTGGGGCCAAACAATTACACCTTCTCCTACGCAAAAAATGACACATTTTCCCGACAGGACGTGTACGGCCGCGCTTGGACCGCGCTCAGACCACACATATCCATTTTGATTCTGCCTGACGAGCACAACTGCTCTCTTGACGTGCACTTTTAACCCTATTCCGTTTGAAATTTGGGAAAACGTAAAACATTAAAGTTTTAGACCTTTATGTTATCTTTCCAACCATATATTGTGGAGCCCAAATGGAGTTTTAAGAAAAAGGTTATGTTCATTTTACTAGACAGTACGCAATATATCTACTCGATTCTTCGTTTGTTCTAACTATCATCCGTTGACCCACAAACATGATCCCAGCTTAATTACTTGAACTTTTATTCAAACTTCAAATCTCCAAATCACTTGAATTCATTCCATAACATCTACATAGCTCGGAATCACTCCTACAAGGCATAAAACACACAATTAGTGCAAGACACTAGCGATTAAAGCTCAAACTCAATTAAAGTTCAGTAAATTCGAGTGTAATAAGAGACTAAAATACATAATTATAGCATATCATCACTTATCCGGGAGTGACTATTGACATCTCAGAGTCATCAAAAATTATATTTTGATGTGCGGCGACGAGATTTAGTGTTCGGGGTTAATGACTGGGCATTCGTGTGATGAGGTTTGGCATGAAAGGCAAACTTATTCCACGGTATATTGGGCCTTATAGGACCATTCAAAAAGTGGGCCAAGTAGCTTATGAGTTAGAATTTCCCTCGGAATTGGAGTCCGTCCATCCGATTTTTCACGTATCTATGTTACGAAAATGCATTGGCATTTCATGCCCACAAGTGATGTACAGATTACAAAGGACTTATCATACGAGGAAATTCTGGTTGTCTTTCTAGACCGACAAATCCGTAAGCTACGGAATAAGGAGGTAGCCTCCGTGAAAATACTTTGGAGAAACAACAATGTGGAAGGAATGACTTGGGAGGCCGAGGAAGACATGAAGTCGTTCCTCCTTCGGAGAAGGGTCCGACTGGGACATCACAACAATAAGGTACATGTATAAATTCTTGTGTTGGTTATTGTCGTTGGTCGTGTGAGGCCATTGTCGTTATTGATGGTTATGGTCCTATGTGGCGTTAAATTATTGAGTTTCTACAGAAAGAGTGGGTAGTAGCGTTGTTGCAAAGACGACCCTGCCAAAGTTATATAGATCTCGTGGTAAAGATTAAATATCCCATCCCCACCCCACGTGGCAACTAGCCACATTATCAAGAAATGACTAAGAGTCATTCCTTGATTAGGTATCAAATGGATACAAATTCCTTCCATTCTTTTCAAGATTTTATCCAAGTCTTTCCAATTCATTCCATTTTGAAGACTTTGCATTTAAAGTCTTAGGAACATAACTTTGATTTCTGAATTTCATACTCCAAATCATTTTCATTTTAAAGGCTTTGCAACAAAACTTTGTTTTCTGAAATTCAAACTCCAAATCATTTTCATTTTAAAGGCTTGAAACAGAACTTTGCCTTCTGAATTTCAAACAAGTAATTTCGTTCAAGTGTCAAAGAATCCAAGGCAACAAAATTTCGTTCATAAGATTTAAAGAAGCAGAAGCTTCATTTCGTACAAATAATTCAAGGAACATGTATGTTAAGGTCATCTCTTCTTTCTTTTGGCATGGTCTGAATTATACAGAAGAAACGAGCAAATGCATAGTTTCCATAAATCACTATATTCGTAAATATATTAGGGTTGTCTATATTCTTGATTCCCCATGAAAATTTTTATTATCTTCTATTCATGGGTCTCAGAATAATACGTAATTTAAAAAGTTTATCCGAAAGGAATATTGGGATTATTACGTATTTTTCATGCATTTCACCCATTTATACATATGCATTGACCCATGACCATATGGAATTATATACGCGTATATATGTAAATATATGTATATGGGATATGGAAAAAGGTTACGACGTTATATATGCACCACCACCTGATCAACTGATATATGATGATGATGTTGCCCATAGTGGCTGACATATGACTCAGACGGCATTATATACACGTTTATATGTGTGTGTGTGTATGTGTGTGTGTGTGTGTATATATATATATATATATATGGGATATGGGAAAAGGTTGCGGCGTTATATACACACCACCACCTGATCAGCTGGTATATGTTGATGATGTTGCCCATAGTGGCCGAGACGATATGATGGGATGCCCTCAGTGGCTTGATGATATTATGTACACCCATACCTATGCATGAAACGATATTTATACACATGTGCATGATGTTATAAACGTTTTAAAATTTACAAGGTTATTCAGATTCAAAAACGTGTTTCTATATATCATGTTTCATTTATGTCTATTACGTACTAATTTTCATGCCTTACATACTCAGTGCATTTTTCGTATTGACGCCCTATTTCACGGGGCATATGTTTCATGCCCGTACGTGCAAGTAGGAAAGCTGACGGTCCCCCTCCTTAGGATCCAGCGAGAGTTGGCGTGCTCCACTTGATCCGGAGCTGCTTTGATTTGGGTATGATACGTTTGTGTGTGTGTGTGTGTGTGTATATGTGTATGTATATGTATGTATGTATGTATATATATATATATATATATATATATGTATGTATATGTATATATATATGTATATGGGTATGACGTGGCTCAGTCCCGTCTTTGTACAGCTATGTTTCTATTAGAGGTCTGTCGACAGTATGTCTAGTTGTGTCTAGTTGGGATGTATGTGGCCTTGACGGCTTTCAGTTTTGGATGTATAGTTGTCTGTAGCAGCCTTGCCAGCTCGCCCACTGTATTCTGCATATATACGTACATATGCCTTGAAGGCAGGTTTCCTTTTTGTATGTTATTTTCGTAATTCAGCAGATGTTATTCAGGTTCATATCTTAGACGCATGCTTAAGTATGTTTGACAGGTAGGACTCAGGCACCCGTCGCAGCCCATCGGTTTGGGTCGTGACATTGAAGATAACTCAAATAATATTTGTGGGACTATACTAGGTATGTTGTTGTTAAGTTGATGTTAGAGAAAATTTTAAGAAATTATATCTTCGTGCAAAATAATAATAAAAGACATCGTTTTAATCTCTACTTGAATAGACAACTCTTTCAAAATGTAATGTGACGAGTTGAGAAGCATCTTCTGACTAAGAGTGTTCATGAAAAATAAAAGTCTAATCAAATTGATTTAAGCTGGATTTCAAATGAGAAAGATTTAATCGGCTATAAAGTACATAAAAAATTTCACATGGTGATAGTTGAAAGTGCCAAACGCATAGAACCAGAGTTGCAAATATATGCATAAACTCAAGCCCTTCATACTTGCAAACATCAACCAATACTTGATTAATTTTTCAATATGAAATGATATGTTAAAAAAAGTTGAATAGTTCCCACCAGCCATCCTATAAGATACCGATAAGCATATAAAGAAGGCAATAAAAAAAATTAGTCATCATCGATTCAAGGTGACACGCTGGAAGATGAATTACAAGAAAATACGCATGACTTCACCCCATAACAAGAAATGGTTCATATTTTTAAGTTTTACCCAACCTGACCCATATTGTACTTATTTTGAAAGCACTGGCAAATTCAAAATCTATGTTCTTACAACCATTGCTTCTAAAAGCTATGGAGTTAAATTTGTGTTCTCACAACCATTACTTTCATTCTCTCTTCTTCTCACATCTTCTACATATGTTTCAAGGGGCCGTATTTTCTGCTTCTCCTCTTGTGTCACCTGGTTGCAATGTAAGAAAATTAAAGAGTAGAAGTCCACCATTGAAGACCATTCAAAGCTTTGCTTTTGAAAATGAGTATTTTGAGTTTGTTAGTTGTTTGGATTGGGTGTTATTCCAATTGATTGAAAATATCAAAAGGAGTTCAAAATTTAAATTTGAAGTAATTTGGAGTAGATTTGGGCAAGATTTGAGTTAAATTTCAGAAAAGACGCAAGGAAGAAAACGGAGTCAGTTTTTTGTATAATTATGTATAATCTTGTATAATAGTGTATATGAGTGTATAAACACATCTTATACACTATTATATACTTTTATACACCTTTATACAAACGTCTGTAAACGAACTTCTTTCACGATTTTCAGTTGCAATTCTTGTTCAAAACGAGTCCAAATCTCCATTAAATGACTTCAAATTTTATACACAACCTCCTTATACTATTTCTAACAAGACTAAATAACAACCACTCCAAATTTCTCAAAAAAACAAATTTGGAATTTAAACCCACATATTTAAGCTTGTTAAAAATCTAATTTTCACTACCCAAATGCATTTGATTTGTTGAACTAATATTTGAGTCACAGTTACTGATTCAAAAATTAACTTAAAAGTTTGAGGAATTTTTTTTTAAATTAAATAGTAATTTTGAGAACCTATTAGAAATGAATATTGAATCTTAGTCTATTATTTTTGGGCTAGTTGGTTGTAAATTGAAATTTTCTCGCTCCTTCTAAAAAGGCAAAGATTCACATTTTACTGTTATATGCATCGTTGAGAAATTTTTGGAGAAAAATTCTATGCCTTTGTGTTGGATTGTATTCTATAAAAATTGAGATTTTTTTGGAAAATTTGTTTAACCTGAATAAAGAAAGATCATTTTCGATTTACCAAAGAAAATGTTTTCTAAAATCTTGAGTTGACAACTTCGATTTTGAAACACATATTTGGGATGTTGCTTTAATTTTAGATAATAGAGTAATTTTCTTAATGTTCTTTTGTTTTAGTTTTCTAAGTGTAATTTTATTTTTATTAAGCTGGAGTAATAATTAATCAATTTTTTTAATTATCACCATCTATGATATTTTTTTATCACAGCTTTATGAGGACGATTTAAGTTTCTTCAGTAAGGTATTATTAAATAATGAATTGGATATTAGAAGTATTGCAACTTAAGATCTTTTCATTTTATTTTTTTTGGGTATTGAAATATTATACTATGTATTAATCAAAGTTTAAACTAGTTCTAAAAAAACTAGGTTATATTAAGCACTAATACGTTATAACTCAATTTCACTTCAAGAGAATTATTGCAAAATATAATAATTTTTTTATTTTGTGAAAAAGATGAGAGAGTATATTTATTTTGATCATGCAAATAGTTGTATTCGAATTACAAAAGTCAAACGCTCTAAATCACCAAGTAACTTTGATTATCTTTGATCAACTATCCCACGGTTCACTCTGATCTTTTATAGATGCTTTAATCCCCAACTGCTCCAACCAACTTTTTTTTAATAAATTATTCCAAGCAAATTTAGAGGAAAAAAGAAAACTTTACAATCTTTGCTATGGCATTGGCAATGCCCCGACACGCCCTCACTAGTAGTAGTAGAAACATGAAACATGCAATAATATGACGAAATTTCATTACAAAATTAACTACAGAAATAATAAATTTAATATAATTATTATTGAGTATTATTTCCATACATTAACAGAAATAGAAAAGGCTCAACAAGACAGGAGTCAATTTTTACTAATATATTGTACAGTTCGAAATTGTACCTCTAATAATTGTTAGTGAGTTTAGCGCACCTGGAAGATGAAGAAGCTTTCTATGATTCCCATCAACACATATAAGTATTTTTCCTTTGGCAAGTGGACCAGAATTTACAAACAAGATAATCATACAAGAAATTCACATTTTTAAGTGTAAACTGGGAATCAGCAGAGACTTGGACTTGTTTCAGCAGATTTCTCCTCAAGAAGTGGAATTGTGTTTGATCTATCAGCAATACTAACTTGATGCTCATTTTCTTCATTATATCTATCAACACTATGAAGAAAGATACCTGCATAAGATACATTCAATATTTAATCGCCCCGCTTAATCAAAAACTTTTATTGAACCGCATTAAACGGACGCATTCTGGAGGATAAAATTTTGAAATCATAATAAGAAAACGCAGCATCTTTACCTATAAACCATATTCCAGAGGCTAGAAACAGTACTGATGTCAGGATTAGAGCAGTAGCCCTCCAATTGTTAATGTGATCCTGTAAAAAGATAATGTTAATCAGCAGTTTTATATGTAAAATATTCGGCACTACCATAGAGTCAACTATATGATTGCCACAATTTAGCAGTGCAAGAACTGCGTACCCATAACAGGTCATTCTAAAAAATAGTTTAGTATACAAATTTACACTGAAAGATCCAAGAAATTATGGTGAAGTTTAACAGATTAGTAAATTACCTGACATCTTTTCCAGGTTGCTAATCCACACTGATATGTACAGTTCAGTTGGTTTTTAACAAGTAATACTGTTAGTACATAAAAATTAAATCCAATAATTTAATGCCTCGACAAGTGGTTCATTTGGCCATATGGACATCTTTGATAGACTACATACCACAACTGCACCATTACAAAGCAACTTGATGATATTGGATACAAAATCCAAGGGCTTGTCATGTCTTAGAACTCATTTTTCTAATAAAAAGACATTCATAAGAACATTCTTATCATTGCTAAAGAAGCACTAGAAATAGTTCTATTTTTCTGAAAATATTTGAATTTCTCATCATTGTCCCTTGATTTCCACAGCTAAACTTTTCAAAATTCCCCTCAAGAATAAACCTGTTTATAGACTAAGAGGTTTAAATGTATAATTTGGTAAATGATGATGCCTCATGCCACATTTATCTGTTGGTAGCATAACAAAACTCTAAATCAGTACGGACGTCCTGTACGGCTTAAAACAACATCAGGTCACAGCATCCATTGACCACTGTCATAGACTTAATTAGAGAAAAAAAGAATTGCATCAGTAACATACGGCCTTAAATATTTACTGCAAAACAAATAACACAAACCTGGAGAACGCCCACCAGAGGAGAGGAAGGCACATCACCAAATATGTGAATCGAAACAGTGGACATAGCCATAGACAATGGTCTCAAACTTGGTTTGACGCAATGCAAACAGACATAATTTACAGGGCCCTGCATTCGTGGTGTATATTGTTACAGAAGAAAGAAACTGGCTGATACAGTCATCAAAGAAACTTGGCGTTTGTATATTGTTAAGGGAAGGGGAGCCTTGGCGTAACTGGTAAAGTTGCTGCCATGTGACCAGGAGGTCATGGGTTCGAGCCGTGGAAACAGACTCTTGCAAAAATGCAGGGTAAGGCTGCGTAAGATAGGCCCTTGTGGTCCGGCCCTCCCTGGACCCCGCGCATAGCGGGAGCTTAGTGCACCGGGCTGCCCTCAACAGTCATCAAATGAGAGATAAATACAACTAAAAAGCATGTTAAATTAAATTGGGGAATGGGAGTAACTATATGAAAGCCAGTTACTGATTTTGGAAACACCCAAGAGAAAGGAAAAAGCCTGAGTGATACCACCAATTATTGGAAACCAATTCTAATAGTTCTGGATCATTATTTTTGCCTAAAAAAATTGGACTTCTGGTCTCACATGCAACATCTACTGACATGACTCACGAGACAGGAACCAAAGAAAAAGGGGAAGGTATCTTCTTCAGATAAAGCATGCTACTGAGAAATAACATGATCAAAAAAGCGCTATGATATATAAGTAGGCAATACGAAATGATAAAATAAAGAAAAAAAAATTACCTGCGTCGCAAATACAAGCAGTTCTCCAATTGCAAAAAGAGCAATGAAGGCATACAAGCTCTTAAAACAAAAGGCAGCAAAGCAAAATATCGCTCCAAAAAATGTTGCCACTGAAAGAAGCTGCAATACAGTAGTACACTAACATCATCAGTGGCTGGGATTGGAAGGATATCAAGTACATACACCACAGGAAAATAGGTGAGATTAACATGAAAACTGAACTTTATCAATCAGAGAATGTGCTAAACTGAAACAAGAGCTGTATTAGCCAGAAGAATCAATCATTTCCTGGATACTTTTCATCCTAGTGAGAACTGTACACCAATTTTCATTACAAGGTTTGTACAAGCACCATAAATTTGGGGTTTATGCCTGAACAAGCATTGGATAATAAGGTTTATTGCTACTTTTTTCTTGATTGAGCATATGCTTGTCTTGGCAGAAAATTCTAAACCTGGACGACATTATTGCCAAATGAATAAACGGTCTAAGAAGGTATTTGTGGCCTACACTACTGCTGTTATCAGCACCATCAGCATGTCAGAAAAGTTACACCTGGTACAGCGAGAAGGAACAAAATCAAGCAACAGAATATTCAAAAGGGGGAAAAAATTCTACAGGATGCACTATAGTGTAAAAAATAGACATCCATAAGGCCCACATCTCAGTAAAAAGCTATCTAACGGGTAAAACAAAAGAAACTGAGAGAACTATAGGAGTGTTTGTTGCAATTCTGATGTCATGATGCCTTGACATTACTTGCAGGACTGGACACAAGAGTGCAGCATTGGAACCTTTGCATCATTTCATTCTCTTCCACAAGATGAGTAATAGACCACACACACTTCAGGGAGAGCTAAGGTCCTATTTCAAAACCTATTTCAAAATGATGTATTACCTTTTACTATGCCTTAGACACCATTTTCAGGAAAGACAGGACACACAAGAAGAATGTAACTGTATGCAAAGAATACCATAAGTACCACGATACAAGACAAGGTTGATCGATTGAGTAATTTCAAATATAACAAGAGGGATCAAGTTCCCAAACATTTTCGAAAACTGGAGACAATTTGTCGTTCTTTGCTCCCCCTTTCCAAAAAAATGAGAGAAGAGGTCAAGGCTTTTGGTGCCACCCAGTTTTCCTTTTTGGGCCTTTTACTGAATTTATATATATATATGAGTCTTGACAACATACTCATGAAGGTAGCATGTTAGCATTGTACCTATTTTCTAATTCTCTTAAGTACCCTTACTAATGCATTACAAAATTTCTAATAAGAGGGCTTTTTCGTCTTTCCAGCAAAAAATCCAAACACCAATATTCCCTCTTCCTCAAAACCAATCACGCCACCCCGTTCTTCCTCTTCATTGGAAAATCCTGTTTCCCCTTTTCTTTTCTACGGCTATGTTCCTGTCTATTTATTCCTCTGGCGAACTTCTCCTATCCATTCTTTCTCCAACAAAGTCAGTCCTTCAGTTTTCTCCTTTTCTTCCATGTTTGTTAATCAAAGGTAAAATTGAGAGAGGGAAATCAGGGAATTTCAGAAAGAACAAAAAAAAAAAAAAAGGAAAGTGGTGGTTGGCTTTTGAATAGTTTTGGTTGCACTAATTGTTGGCTTTCCGGCATTGTTTCGGGAATTCTTCAAAACAAATGTTACAATACTTGTGATAATGTGATGACTAAGGAGATGCTCTGATGCATATAAAAACGCATATTCAGCACTGCTTTTGGATAAGAGTAGATCTTTCTGCTCTACAAGACATTCACTCCATTCCTTTCTTATGCCTCCATGGTTCTGGGTATGTGCAGAAAAGAAGGGGAGGGGATCGGACGGAGAGAGAATTAGTGTTGGGTTTAGTTCTTGAAGGGAAAAGACAAAACTACACATTTTATAATGTGTTGGTAATGTATTTGTACAAGTGTGAAGCACCAAGTATAGAATCGAAAGACTAAAAAGCCCATGTAAGATTAATAGACATTTATGCCCTTTAACAGCTATGTTATTGCTTAATTTACAAACTAGCAATTCTCTCTCCTCTTCGTTCTCTCAAAAGGTAGAGAATTTGAGAAGTTACATTCCATAATAATATAATTGAGTTTCTTTCATTAATTAACTGCTATTACTATATTCTTCTTGAAATTCATATATTGAACAATCAAAAATCAAGTTCAACTAATCCAAAGCTGAAAAGACTAATGTTACACTATGTATAATTTATTTTGAATGGGCAGCAGTTACCAGGAGGCGAAGAGCCACAAGTCTATAATATTTACGACAAATTTGGTTTCACCTTGTACTTGACCAGTTTTTATGGCTGTACGTAGTTCTTGAATTCTTGGTCGTTGAAGAACAATTGATGTCCCTTTATTTCTTCATTCTTGCCACTTATATGCTAATCGAGATCATTGGAGTTAGATTCAGGAGCTATAGTTTTGTTAAAGGAGAAGAAGGTTTGCATAAATTTGATTTATTTTTTTCTCTCATATTCTTGTTCATACCGGTAGTATTAGTATGTACTCTCGTATTCTGTTGTTATTAGGTTCCTATGACTACCTGTCGTTTCTTTTATTTTGGTCATCTTAATATCTTGATGTTTTTTATGTTGCTTTTACATGGCTTCTCAGTGTTGTCCCTTCTTGTCTGTCTTTTCATTACTGTGGTGCTTATGCTTTCCTGAGTCAAGAGTCTATTGGAAACAGCTTCTCTATCTTCACAATGTAGGGGTAAGGTCTGCGTACACACTAGCCTTCCCAGACCCCCACCATGTGAGATTATATTGGGTATGATGTTGTTGTTGTTTCCTCTCACATTCAGTCTTATTATGCATAGTTGATTTTGTCTATTCCACCAGATATATAGCAAAGATGCGTATAAAAGTCTGTTGAGATGCTTTGATTCTTGGAGATGAATTGGCAAGGATAACATTCAAATTTGTCACATACCTCAAATGGATCTTAATCAATACATAATTTCTCAGCTAATTAAACTTACATGTCATTGTGTTTGTTATAGGTTAACAGAAAATGCTACTCGTTACACCAAGAAAAGAATCATATCAAGGCACTTTTAGTTGGTTGTGACTTGTGAGGGATTAGAAAGAGCTTGCGAGCTCTTAGTCAATGCCATGACCACGAATCACATATATAATGTTGTTGTCTGCTTAAGACCATAGGTGTAGTTAGGTGTGGTTGCAAACTTTTTACTCCCGGAGTGTGCTAGTCTTATTAGAAGCTGTTCGTTGTTTTTAGGAATATTTCAGAGGAAAATGTTGAAGTTGTTACATCTTGTTTGTTTTTTCAGTCTTATCAAATTAATGAAAAAAATTGTTTCTATATCTCTACCCCTTTCTATTTGCATGCTGGTGTCTGATGCCTGAAAATGTTAAGTTTTGCTAAACCTGGCGAATAATGAAGGAATCATACATTATTATTAACATGCAGAAATTTTTGATAACAATTAACAGACCCGAGAAACTAATATATATATATATATATATATATATATATATATATATATAGAAAATACACACAATTAAGTTTAGGATTTTATTTCTATTTATTTATTTGTATTTTCTGTATAATATAAATATGAGATGAGCACATGGCCAGCGAGGATTCATGTTGCTGACCCCAACTTGCTTGGAATTGAGGCACAATAGTTGTTTTTGTTGTTTGGGGAGGGGGGGGGGGTACTTTCCTGAAGGTTCACAACCCTTGTTTGAGAAAGTCCAGTTGATGTCAGATTAAATGGACATGATATTGGAATTAAACACAGGATTAAATAAGAAGAGATTTAGATATTGTTATTTGTTTATAAGGATTTAGCTATTAAAAAGAAAACCTTCAGAATGCGAGATGTCTACCTTAAAGGCATTGGATATTGTGGAAGTCATTCGATCCAGAACAAAGCCTCCTGCTAAGGTTCCAAATATTCCACATACGATAGTAATACCTCCAAACATCAGATCTGCATTGTTCTGCAGAAGGTGCCAATTGCAAATCAGCTAACATGAACTGGTGCTTTTTGTTTAACTTGGTTAAATGCGAGACTGATCCACAATAAGATGAAAAACATAACCAGTTCATGCAACAAAAACAATGTAACAGGATGGAGTATTTACCAACTGGGCTCATTAAACTTGTAAAGAAATGTCGATCTTGGAGACAAAGAAAGAGTTTATCAACAGATTTACATAAAAATTCACTTTTCTTTTGAGAATGGTTATGAAGTGAAGTAATGGCTCTAAATGCTTACCATATGGTATATGTAATAGCCAGCCTTTGGTCCCCAGTATGAATAAGCACCTATTACAAAATTATATGCTATGTATCCTGCAAGGAACCATGCAAGTAGAAGAAATCAGAATCTAGTACATAGCAATTGAGTGCTAGCTAGTTTAGTGCATTAGACGAGCTCATCAAATTTGTAAAAAGTAGTAGGAAGCATAAAAGAGGTTCACCACATGCCAGTAAAAATAAAAAGCATCAAAACGACATAGTCGCACAAGTGAATACAATACCTAGGACATTCACAATGTAGACCTTTTCAAGCAAAAGCACCTTCATATCCTTCCAAAATCTTGTCAACTGATTCAAAATTCTGGGTGCACTTTTTGAACTGCAAAAGAAGAGAGAAAAATAAGACACATGGTAAAGTCGTCAACAGTCATCGGTGACTTCCTATCACAATCATGTTTGCAAGAATGATTGTAAATCTTGGCTGTCATAGACCATGGTTTTATAAAAGTTCCTTACTCATCCTTGGAATCATTTCTTGTTGGGTATGAACCATCTATACTAGTAGAAGCAACTGCATTAATGACAAGAAATTGAGATCAAATTATGGTGACATCGATATAACCACAAAGAAAGAACCTAGTAAAGAAAACAAATAATAAGGAAAAGACGTAACATTAACCATATTCATCATAGTCGAGTTATCTCTTAGTGGCCTATAGTTTCAAATATATTTGAACCAGAGTTTTAATTAAAGAACGTTGGTATTGAAGCTATCTTCATTTAATGTTTGTATTAAATGTTTGTAGCTGAAGTACCTATCTATTTCCTGACCACTTTGAATTACTCGTCACTTTATACTGGTAAATTGATTCTTAAGTTGTACAAGGCAATAAAATCAACATGATATGAATGAAAGAGCTGCAACCTACCACACAATGATTTTGGTTCATCATAAATCTCGAGTTTCAGTATGAAAGTGAGTAAAACCTTTAGACAAAGTCAAAGTAGCCAAATTTTATATGAATCGTTCCTCCAATTTGAGCAATAGAAGCAAAAAAGCACACACAAAATTAACTCCCAGCATTCATACCAATAAAGTCTTGAAGAAGAAATCAGTCAAAGGAAGACCTATTTCCGACAAGGCGACCATCATGTGAAAATCAAAATTATTCCATTAGATCAAAACTTATTTACCGGTGCATATCTACATAAGATAGGCCAAAATATTTCAAGTGACATTCTCTCATTTTAGTTGTACATTAACAAAAGTGTCCACCTAACTTCTACTCCCTTTGTCCTAATTTATGTGATGCACTCTCCTTTTTAGGTTGTCCCAAAAAGAATGATACCTTTCTAAATTTAGAAGAATTTAACTTTAAATTTCCAAGTGTACCCTTAATGAGATGATTTATAGCCACACAAATATCTCTGGCTTGTTTTAGACCACAGTTACAAGAGTCTTTCTTTTTTAATTTTGTGCCCAATGACCCAATCAAAGTGCATCATATAAGATGGGACGGAGGGTGTGGTATTATTTTAGCAGTTCAGGTGTTATTGTCATTGCTCATGCCTCCAATTGTTCTAGCTGTGTCACATCTGTGCAAAACAAGAAATTCTCCCAACACAACTTGCTATCTAGATGTGTGCTCCTCCAAGTTTTGGCAATCATTTGCTTATATAACATTTCTCTTCACAGAGTAACACCTTCGGAGGATGCACCTCACAAGCACATTATCCAGATATGGGAACCTTGTGAGTGAAATGCTGAAAGTTAGGCCACGAATCATGAACCCTGTTGAACTAGGTAGAGGAAGTGAAATGAAAACCATATGAGTGATTGAGTGCAAATACCTGCTTCTGGGCAAGAAGTCTGCGCAGAAGTCACTGGTTTTTGTGATCCCGTGTGCGAGAAACCTGTACAAACATTTTCAGAAATCAAAGTGCATATAGGATAGGACTGAAAGATCAATATTACGTCACCTTTCAATTGCAACGGTTTCATCACAAAACCTAAAATTGCAAAAGGAAGCATCAGCAATGCCTCTATCCAGAATGCCCAACGCCAATCAAGATGGCTTCCAACCTACCATAGAGTGGAGCTTTAGTAAAACTTGACATGCTCCGCAAGAAAAACATTACACAAGAAAACATTAAGTCATAGCAACTAAAGCGAGCTCACCAATCCGCCATATACATAGCCAACAGCAATCCCAGTTGGGATGCACATGTAAAATATTCCCAGCCATGCTGTTTTCTGACAAGAAGAGCAATTAGCATGCAGAAATTACATTAAAGACAAACATGAGAAGCAGATACGTTTAGCAGGTACACATGGAGCAGCTATAAAGTTAGAGAACCATGTTAAAACTAGTGATCACATCAGACTATATATAATTGGATGTATTTGTAGACAAGACAAAATAGGAATGTACAAGAAGGTTTAACTAGAAAGAGTGTTCACTTCCATTATGAAATATTGTTGTCCATATCAAAGCATCTTCTCCATGTTTTTAAGGAATAACAATAAAAACATGGTACCATACAGTTTAGTAAAAGCGGAAAACGATAATTCTAGGGATGTACAAGAAGGTTTAACTAGAAAGAGTGTTCACTTCCATTATGAAATATTGTTGTCCATATCAAAGCATCTTCTCCATGTTTTTAAGGAATAACAATAAAAACATGGTACCATACAGTTTAGTAAAAGCGGAAAACGATAATTCTAGGAAACAACTTGCATAAAGCCTGGTTGTGCTCATTTTCTGACAGATACCATCATGAACAAAATTGAATATGACATCTAGATACGTTCAACAGATCCACCAATTAAAAAGGAATAACTGCCTCACAACTTGCTTTAAGCACGCCAACAAGAGAGTTCAATCGAGCCTAACCTACAATATCTTAAATATTTGACTATAGGAATTGTGATTGCTCTTCTTTATCAAAAGACATGGTAATCCATGGACTAGGTAACATGTCAATGCAGAGAATCCTTCAAATGTACAGCAAAGGTAATCACTGCCCCATTTAATACGCTTAAACCTTATTGGACACCTCACAAAGTTAAATAGACATAACATTTTTTAAAACAAAAGGATGCAAAAGCTTACACATTGTCTCATAAGCATAAAGAATGTTGCACATTAATGAACCAGAACTACAAGCAGAGGAACAACCCATCGCATTAGCAACAGATATTAGCATGCAGAACTAATCAAAATCTTTTTTAGTCTCAAAACAGAAACAAAAGAACAGCAGTACAAGCATGCATCAGGTACTCAGAGTCAGCACCGCTGCATAACTGAATCACGCTGCAAATCAAACCTGATCAACTGGGGCATTGTCATCAATGAATGGAGCAGCAAGGCTTATGAAAGATGCCTCACCAACACCGACCAGCCTGGTAGAGGAAATAAATTTAGAAAAAAATAGGATCAACATCCCACCAAAAGAAAAAAACTAAAAGAAGTGCAAAAAACATGTAATAGAAGACAGCTATTGAAAGAACCAGCATAATCTACTCACATTCTGCATATGGTAATGGACCAGAAATCAATTGACAGGCCACAACCAGCAGTAGCAAAGGTCCAGACTGTCAGTCCAACTCCAATAAGTCTAAATGGATTAACACTGCACAAGAAAAAAAATAAGAAGTTTTTGAAATTGTTTAAATAAAAGACATGCCACAGGGTATAGGCATACAACTTAAACAACACATTTGGATATGTCAACTCTAAAGTAGGTAAGGATTGGGTGTTGTATACTTTTAATTAAACTTGGTCTGGCTATCTGGAATGATTAAAAAGGTGTGCTCCAACTAGGGTCATATATGAAAGAGCTGGAGTCAGAAAAGTTGGAATGACAACAACTGTACATACGGCCTTTTGATTTGGTGGATTTGGTGAGAAGCATGTGGATGTCTTGAATGCTATGTTACTCGGACTCTCCGAAAATGTTGTCGGGTGTGTGTCGGATCCTCCAAAATAGTGTATTTTTGGAGGATCCGACACGGGTGCGGCATCATTTTGGAGAGTCCACGCAACATAGCTTGAATGTAACATTTGATGGCTTAAGTGGATTGGATGAGAAGTATGTGGATGTCTTGAATGTTACATTTGCTGAGACAAAATACTTGTGTAGTAGGTTCATAGCATTTGTTAGTTGTAACCCTTAGATGAGAGTACCCTAAGAAAATGCATTTGATGGACTTTGTTGAAGCTTGTTATTTCTGGTTGAAGTTTTCGTTCATGCTAAGTACACAAAGTCCACATGGTGACTCATTGCCTGCTTTAACGACATTCTCTGCTTCGGTCAAGCAATCATCGGATGAAGCTGTTTGAAAAGGTAATCAAACTACTCACTTATAGTTTCTTAAGTTATCACTATGTCTCACCTACATAATATGCTTTTGTTACAAACTTATCCACTGTCAAAATAGCTATCGTTGTGGCGGGGATAATGGATCATCCAGATTGGCATCAGGATATATTGAGAAAATGATTGTTTTATATGATAATGATACTTGGTAGATAGTTCCTTTACCTCAAGGCAAAAAATAGTTTGATGTCGCCTAAGTTGCTCGAACTCGGGTGCGGGTATCTGATATAGGTATGGATCCGAGAGTCGGATTCGGCAAAATCTTAATTTTAAGATTCGGGGATGCAGATCAGGTATGGATACTAGTGTTGGGATTCGGCCAAGAAAATTCAACATTATAAAAATAGAGTTGTAAAGATATTCTAAATTGTGAGAGATATTCTATGAAAAACTTACATGTATATTGTAGCAGCGAATATGAGACAAAAGGACTATAATGTTGAACGTATGCCATTTCTCATGTCGTAAATCTATTTTATCTTTTATTTTATGAAATCAAAATCTCAATTTCCTCCCAAATTTGTCCATGGACTCCAGTCAAAGTATCCGAAGTTGGTTGACCGAATCCCAAACGTATCCCGCACCCATACCCATCTTAGTGTCGTGTCGAGACGGGTTCGGCATCAAAAATGAGGAGTCCTCACAACTTAGGATGTTGATGGGTGTTTACTGTCGAGGTAAAGGTAAGTGCTGAAGGTAAGGTTGATCATCTCAAGATTAGATTGGTGGTTATCACTGCATGTTTTATGAACATTTTTAACAATATACTAACCCCATGGAAGGAAGGGCAAGCATATTATGAAGTTTGTTGTGGTGAAAGCACTGATCTAGATTATAGCGCACTTAATATAAGTGGTAAGTTAAACCCAAAGTTTAGTTACTGGTTAGAAATATTATGTAAGTTTTCAAATCCACCCATTGACAACTTATATCACTAATATCATGTGCATAGGAAGGAAGAGACATGCTTAAAATAATAGTTAAAACTGTAAAAAATGAACACTTAGTACCCATTCAATTTGATTGTCATTGTTTGACTTTGAATGATTTGTAAGAAAGACCGTTAACCTACAACAAATTATTAGGTTGGAGTTTGAAATATGGATTATTTCGTTCAAGTGGGTCCAAGCGTAAAACTAAAATGAAGGATCCTTTTCTTCTCTTTACTTTTTTATATGGTAAACTGACCACCCCAACCGCCCTGCCTAACAATGGCCATTCTCCACTTTGCTCCCTTCGTGACACGAACCTTCAAGCTCAAGATTGGAGGTGCAGAGGTCCTTTTCACCTGGCTCTCCCTCTAAGATGAAGGATACTTTTTGATTTCTTCAAATGCTAGGAAGAGTAAAAGTGGGAGAATAACAACAACAACAACAACAACGGCCCAGTATAATCCCACAAGTGGGGTCTGGGGAGGGCAATATGTACGCAGACCTTACCCCTACCCCGAGGGGCAGAGAGGCTATTTCCAGGAGACCCTCGGCTCAAGAAAGTAACAAGAGACGATATATTAGTACGATCAATTGACTCATAATAAAATAACATAAAATAACATAAACTACAAAATAACAGTAATATAAGAAATGTAGGAAATATAGAAATGCTAAAAAGATGAAAGGTGGAAGGTATAATAACATCCAGCCGATAGAACCCTGCATCAGTAGCTGACCAGTAGCATCCTAAGACTAACTCCTAACTGGCTAGTCTCACTCTAGTGCGCTGCAGAAATATTCACAACTTCCCCTAACCTACAACCTTAATGCTCGACCTCCACAATTCCCTGTCAAGGGTCATGTCCTCAGTAATCCTAAGTCGCGTCATGTCCTACCTAATCACCTCTCCCCAATACTTCTTAGGTCTCCCTCTACCTCTCTTCGTGCCCACCACAGCCAATCGTTCACACCTCCTCACCGGTGCATCAGTGCTCCTCCTTTGAATGTGCCCGAACCATCTGAGTCTTGCTTCCCGCATCTTGTCCTCTATGGGGGTCACGCCCACCTTCTCTTAAATATCTTCATTCATAATCTTATCCATCCTTGTATGCCCGCACATCCACCTCAACATCCTCATCTCTGCTAATTTCACCTTCTGGATGTGTGAGTTCTTAACCGGCCAACACTCGATCCCATACAACATGGCAGGCCTAACCACTGCTCTATAAAACCTACCTCTTAGTAACAGTGGCACTTTCTTGTCACACAGGACTCCCGATGCTAACCTCCACTTCATCCACTCCACCCCTATACGGTGTGTGACATCCTCATCGATCTCCCCGATCCCCTGAATAACAGACCCAAGGTACTTGAAACTGCTCATTGTAGGAATGACTTGAGAGTCAAGCCTCACTTCCACTCCCGCTTCCGTCGGCTCGGCCCCAAATTTGCACTCGAGGTATTCCGTCTTCGTCTTGCTCAACCTGAATCCTTTAGACTCAAGGGCCTGTCTCCAAACCTCTAGCCTCTCGTTGACGCCGCCTCGTGTCTCGTCAATTAGAACTATGTCATTAGCAAATAGCATGCACCATGGCACCTCCCCTTGAATATGATGAGTTAGTGCATCCAACACCAGGGCAAATAGGAAAAGGCTTAACGCAGACCCTTGGTGCAACCCCGTAACAACCGGAAAATGCTCGGAGTCGCCTCCTACTGTCCTAACCCGTGTCTTAGCTCCATCATACATGTCTTTAATCACCCTAATGTAGGCATCCGAGACCCCTTTAACTTCTAAGCAGCTCCATAAGACCTCCCTAGGAACCCTGTCGTACGCTTTCTCTAGATCAATAAATACCATGTGGAGGTCCTTCTTCTTATATCTATATTGTTCCACCATCCTCCTAATAAGGTGGATAGCTTCTGTGGTAGATCGCCCCGGCATGAACCCGAACTGGTTGTCTGAAATAGACACTGTCCTTCGCACTCTCATTTCTACCACTCTCTCCCAGACTTTCATGGTATGACTCAGTAATTTGATACCCCTATAGTTGCTACAGCTCTGGATATCACTTTTGTTCTTATACAACGGAACCATTGTACTCCACCTCCACTCTTCAGGCATCCTATTAGTCTTGAATATAACATTAAACAACCCAGTAAGTCATTCCAAGCCTGCTCTACCCACACACCTCCAAAGTTCAACTGGAATTTCGTCTGGCCCGGTAGTTCTGCCCCTTCGCATCTTACGCATTGTCTCCATGACCTCATCGACCTTAATGTCCCTACAATAACCACGGGGACTATCGGCCTTCCTCAAATCACCTAGTACAATATCCTGATCCCCTTCTTCATTTAGAAGTTTTTGAAAGTAGGTCTGTCATCTCCTCTTAATCTGGTCATCCCCCATCAACACTCTGTCAGCATCATCTTTTATGCACCTCACTTGGTCCAGATCCCGAGCCGTCCTCTCCCTCACCTTAGCGATTCGGAATAACTTCTTCTCCCCGCCTTTGTTCCCCAGTTCCTCATACAGACGAGCAAAAGCTGTCGTCTTAGCCTTCGTTACTGCCATCTTCGCCTCCTTCTTAGCTACCTTATACCTCTCCTTGTTCGCTCTCTTCTCCTCCTCACTGGTGCTCCCTATTAACCGTAGGTAAGCCGCCTTCTTTGCTTCCACTTTACCTTGGACACTGCATTCCACCACCAGTCTCCTTTGTGGCTACCGGTGCGGCCCGAAGATATCCCTAACACCTCTCTCGCCGCCTTCCTTATATAGTCCGTCGTCGTCGACCACATAGTGTTTGCGTCCCCCCTACTTCTCCAAGCTCCCATTGCCGATAACCTTCCTTCCAACTCCTCAGCTTTATCTTTAGTCAAAGCGCCCCACCTAATCCTCGGGCGGCCTCGTACTGACCTCTTCTTCCTCCTTATCATAATACTAATGTCCATCACCAAAAGCCTATGCTGCGTTGCAAGGGTCTCACCTGGGACAACCTTGCAATCCTCGCACAACCTTATGTCGCCTCTCCTGAAGAGGAGATAGTCAATTTGAGTTTTCGTCATCGAACTTTGGTAAGTAACCAAATGCTCCTCCCGCTTCGGAAAACATGAGTTCGCAATCACTAGATCGAATGCCTTGGCAAAGTCCAACAGCGAAATGCCCCCTCCGTTCCGCTCCCCGAAACCAAAGCCGCCATGCACCTCAGAATAGCCACCCGCAGATGACCCAATATGACCATTGAAATCTCCTCCTATGAATAACCTCTCGGAAGGCGGAATACTATGAACGATGTCATCCAACCCCTCCCAAAAGCGCCTTTTAATCTCCTCATCCAAGCATGTTTGCGGCGCGTACGCGCTAACGACATTTAAAGTATACTCACCCACCACCAATTTAATAGTCATTAGTCTATCATTCACCCGCCTGACCTCTATGATCGACTCTCTAAGATGGCTATCTACCAGGATACCCACTCCATTCTTACCCCTCCGGACTCCAGAGTACCACAACTTATACTCATCCGCGTTTTTCGCCCTCGATCCAACCCACCTAGTCTCTTGGACACATGCTATATTAATCTTTCTCTTCTGAAGGATCTTCGCCAACTCTATAGACTTACTCGTTAGTGAAACTATGTTCCATGACCCGATTCTCAACCTATGGGCTCCCTTGCCCCCTCTACCTCCCCTGCCTCCCGTCCCTCCCCCTGACCCCGGTCCCACACTCTGCCCCACCCGAGAATAAGTGGGAGAATAAGTGGCGAGTTAATTGTTTCAGAAAGTGGTCAATGATTTGGCATGGCCTAGAAAGGAAAGTGCGATGTTTGACATTAAACAAAAGAGTCTTTAAGTAATTATCTTATATTAGTTTGAAACTTCAAGAAATTGTATCAAGTAAATTGGGACAAACTAAAAATAATGGGGTAAAAAGAATGAGTACAATGAGAATAAAGTAGTTCGTTATATTCACTGGCTAGATAAAAATTATCTCCATAGTGAAATGCAATGCTTATTTCTGTAGGGTTCTTTCAAATATGCTTTTTACCTAAGTTGCTCGGACTCTTCACTTTCGGTGCAATAGTCGGCACGACGTGGGGTTGTGTGGGCGTAGATGTGGGATCCGCACCGAATCTAGTCAACCAATTTTGGATACTTTGACCAAAATCAACGAAAAAATTCGGGACAGATGCAACGATTCTGAAACTACTTATTAAAAAAAAACTAGGGTGAAATTAAAGAAAATGGAATATCTTGCATATAGAAATTTCTATGTTGATCAATATTTTCTCCTCCTTGTAAGTTTTCTACAAAATGTCTCATAACTCATAAGTTAAACATATTATTATAACTCTATTTTTCGATATTTAAATTATTTTTAGCCGAATCCTTGTAGTTGTATCTGTACCAGGATCCGTACCCCCGAATCATAAAATTTAGATCATGAAGGATCTGCCTCTGGATCTGCAACCGTATCCGACATTTGCACCCGAGTCCGAGCAACTTAGCTTTTTTACAGTAAGAGCACTTAAATATGAAATACGCCTCAACCTCAACACATCAAATCTCAACACCAAACCTGTGATGCATTAATATTTATCACCTCTTGGCTAAGGAGGCAAATATTGGAGATGCCACGAGAAGCCCAACCATGAAAGCAGATGATATAACACCATCCTGAAAATTGTTCAAGTTAAAATCACCCCTGCAGAAACAGACAAAAGACTAACATTAAGTCTGAGCAACAGCATAGAGATTTGCAACTTAGTGGCTGTTCCAATCATTAAACTTAGCAAGGAAAAGTTATTATCCAATAGCAGATCATCCAAGGGAAAGTATAATAAGTACATCATTGGACTCTTGGATACAATAACTAGTCAATCATCACGAATATAAAGAACATTAGAAAGCAAAACACTAAATATTTTCCAGGAAGAAATAGACAGTGAAACATCAAATACACATCTTCCACTTTTGATCAATCACTTGGGAACCAAGCAAACTTGTAATGAAATCTCACAAACATAAAATAAATAAACAAATAAAAAGAAAGAAAGAAATTCTTACTGGATTCCACTGCCAGAAGAGCATGTACCGCTCTTAGTACACTCACTACGTTTCCCATTAACACCATTGCTTGCAATAGCTCCACGATCCACATAATTTAACAAGTTGATCACACAGAATATGGCTAGTAACCTGTCAATGGGCAGCAGATATGTCATAAGCTAATATAACTTGGTACTAGATAACAATATCATTAGAATAAAGTTATATACACTAGCAGTGACTTACCATATTTCCCAGGTCACCAATTTATATTACTTACTAAGATCATATACCTATAATTGAGTTTTAAGTAACCTACCAGCTAAAAGTTTTTCACAGTTAGTGAACCAAACAAAAACCCTTAAAAAATTAATCCAGTCATTTGTCTATTACCCGCAGACATAGATCATGAACTTCTAGTATCTAATAATGACAACAAAAAACCCTCTAAGAATTACAATCCTCTAGCCAAGATAAAATTTTAAAAAAAAATTACAACCCAAAGTGACAATGAGCATTACATTGACTCCCACGTTCTAAAAGACAAGAAGACCTCTAAAAGTCAAATCTTTCTTCAAAAAAATTTTAAGGAAAAAAAAAAGGCTCTTGCTTCTTAATTATCGAAACGATGAAGAAACCCCAGGAACCTTGGTTTCCCCTGTCATGAGTTTTCAAATCAATGATACCACAGAACCCAAAACACCCTGCTCTTTACGTAAAGATTGAAATTTCCTTCCATTTTACTTACATAAATTCAAGAAATTGCGAAATGATACCTTTTGGCAGTGAACCAAGAAGGTTGAAGAGCTAATGCTGATGAAATTGAAGCTTTGGCCATGTCTGATTTTGCAGGCGCAGCCACTGATGACGGGCTTATAGGCATTGAATCATCCAAAGACTTTAGATTTGGCTCTGTCTCTCTCATTTAAAAGATATGTCCTTTTGCCAGCAAGTTTGGTTGGAAGAGCAGCTGAGCCCTTCCTCAAGCCTTACGGAATTCCTCGGCGTTTTCTTGCTTTTAATTTTTGACCTTTTTGTCAATGGATTATTTTTTATTCTTTCTTGATTTGCATTTGTGAATAAGTAATACTGAAATTATAATATCAAGATTATAACATGAAGATTAAATAATAATAATAATAATAATAATAATAATAATATATTTTGTTTCAATTATTATTCATATCTATCATCTCTTATGCTATTCGACTATATATAATTATATCGTTATACAAAATTTGATAAAATCTGTCACTCATCTGTTAAAAAAACCTAACATAAATACATCAACAGCCAATATATATTTTAAGATACTTAATTAATTTACTCAAACTCATTACTTGATACATTCTAAAATCTTGTTTTGAACCTCCTCTTCTATGAGATTTGTTTTCCTTGTTGCTACTACATAATGTCTTTTGATTTTTTCCCCTTCCGGATAGAATGCTTCTTTTTGCAATATTATCTTGGTATACTAAAAATCTCACCAGATCCTTCTTGAAAGCGACAGAATCAACAGCTAAAATTGCGCATCATCAAATTTATGCAGTAAAATAGAACTTCAGTTGTATATTATGTAGTAATATGAGGAAATATGATACAAACATTTTAGTTGTTGCCTCCTAGGACGCCAACTAGGATGCCACGTAGGCTTTGTTTTGGATTTCAGTTGTTGTTTTTTAAATTTCTGTTGGCAGGAAATGTAGTTAAGAGTTCAAATTTCAGTTTTTGCTTTTTAGCCTTCAATTTCTTAGATAAATAGAACCATTGTAATAGAAAAGGTTTATTATGAATGATAAAGTGAAAATCTGATCTCATCTCTCTCTGCTTCTTCTCCTTCTTCTCTCTTCCTTCTTCTTACTTTTCTTCCAAATTCACTGTTACATTGCCTTCGATATCAGAAATTAGTATCAAGTAGTATCAGAGCTCGTAGACAACGGGACCTCGAAGAGCTGTTGATGTGGTAACTGGATCTCAACCAGCTGATTTGCAAGAGCAATATGAGGATTTAGTAACACAACAGCTAGATCTCAGAGAGGAATTGACTCAGAAACAGCAGGAATTACGAGACGATATGGATAGGCGACATGCTGAGTTACTTCAGATGGTAAGTTCTCTAAAAAATTCCTTTGATGGCTAGCAATTGAATCAACAGTCGAAAGACAGTTCATCTCCTTCAAATGGTAGGGATAAGGTGCTCCAATCAAGGCAGGGCATCCTAGGTCCCAAACTGTGTTAATTCCAATCAAAATCATAATCTGCCTTTTCCTCTTTTCAATAGTGAAATTTTGAAAAACTGGTTGTATAGGATCGAGCAATATTATTCTATTGATAAGACTCCTCTTAATCAAAGAGTGATCTTAGTAGCAATGAATTTAGATGATGAGGCTTTGGAATGGCATCAATCTTATATGAAGTGTCGTGATTCACTTGACTTGCCTGACTGGGATGAATACCTAGTTGCTTTGGTTGAAACATTTAGTGAAGAGTTTTCTGATCCAATGTTAGAGCTCAAACAATTGAGATAAACTGGGTCAGTGAGGGAATTTCAATTTGCTTTTGCTAGGATGTTAACTTAGTGTGATTTATCTATTAGCCAAGCCATATCTTGTTTCCTAGGAGGACTTAAGGAGGAGCTGGTGAATCCTGTAAAAATGCATGAACCTCAAACCTTATCTAAAACATATAGATTAGCTAGATTGGCATAAGCAACATTAGCTGCTAATGCTAGAGCTCAAAGGTCCAACTATTGGGTCAATCCTCTTTTACTATGAGGAAGCCTAGCTATGAATTTGTTTGGGCTAAATTGTCTCCCACCAATGTTGTGCCTACTCTAAAATTAGCCCTACCTACTCCTAGAGTTCCAGTTGCTTCTAAGACTAGGAGGACCATTTCCCCTACTGAAATGCATGCTAAGAGAGCACAAAGGTTGTGCTACTTTTGTGATGACAAATATACTCATGGGCATAAGTGCAACCTCCCTAAGCAATTATTTGTGTTGGATTTGGAGTATGAAGAGGAGGAAGGTTTAGAAGAAATAGTGCATAAGACAGATGGTGAAACTACTACTGAGGAGTGGTCTGTGACTGAAGGAGATCCTCCTATGATCTCCTTGTGTGCATTGAGTGGTATTCAAGGGGCACAACTATTCATGTGACTGGCTACAACAACAAGAGACCATTGCAAATTCTGCTAGATGGAGGAAGTACTCTCAATTTCATAGATTGTGAGTCTACTAAAAGGTTAGTTGCCAAATTTCTCCCACTAAAATTGGTTATGTCAGCATGGGTAACAACTCTATAGAGGCCACTTCTGGAGTAGTGAGAAACTTCCAGTGGTTGTTGCAGGGTACTGCTTATACTTCTGACCTTATTGTGTTTCCAGTTGGCAAATATGATCTAGTGTTGGGAGCATTATGGATGAAAACTTTGGGGCCAGTTACCATGGATTACACAGCCTTGACTATGTCATTCACTTATCAAGGCAAGTTCCACCTTCTTAAAGGGGTTTCTGATGATTGTAAGTTCTCAAGTACTAAAGTTGTTAACAAATTGAAAGGAAATGATGTCCAACTCTTTATGCTGCAAGTGTTAGTTCATCAACCTATTCTATAGTCAAATGATCAGTTTTATGCACTGCACCTCCCTCAGGATTCTCAAACTTCTAGTATCATTATGGAACTCATATGCCAGTATCATGAGGTTTTTGCAGATCCCACCACCTTACCCCCTCCAAGAGGTGCTTTTGATCATAGCATACCATTGCAACCTGGGACTAAACCAATCAACATACGACCTTATAGATATTCTTCTATGAAAAAGGATATCATTGAGTAGTTGGTTAAGGATATGTTGCAGCAGGGTGTGATTCAGTATAGCAACAACTATTTTGCATCACCTGCGGTGTTAGTAGGGAAGAAGGATGGTTTCGGGAGGCTATGTGTGTGCTACAGGGAGTTGAATCAATGTACTGTCAAGGAAAAATTCCCCATTCCCATCATAGATAACTTATTAGATGAATTAGCTAGGGCAGTGATTTTTTCAAAAATTGACCTTCGGTTAGGTTATCATCAAAAAAGAATGGTGACAACTGACATTCCTAAAGCAACTTTTAAGACACATCTGGGACATTATGAGTATTTGGTTATGCCCTTTGGCTTAACCAATGCTCCTTCTACTTTTTAGTGCCTCATGAACCATCTATTTCAACACTTTATAAGGAAATTTGTCTTGTTTTCTTTGATGATATCTTTATCTATAGCAGGAATTTGCAGGACCATGTATTACATTTGTAGCAGGTGTTTGAGGTTATGGTGAATAACAATTTGCTAGCTAAGCAATTTAAATGTGTTTTTGGTGTTACAAAGTTGGAGTACTTAGGTCACTTCATTTCTAATGAAGGGGTATCTACAGATCCTAAGAACTTTGGAATTTGGTTGAGCAGCTAAACTTTGCTGCTTCTGTCATTTCCGCACCTGCGGATTGGGGACCGCAGGTGCGAGTCTCGCAGAAGCGAGATTGGGCAGCATATGCGGAGAGTTGAGGAGCTGAAGAGAACTGCAGGTGCGCATAAGGACCGCACTTGCGAGACCGCAGGAGCGGGAAGCTGACCGCAGAAGCAAAAACTCTAGGGTTAAGTGAAAACCGCACCTGCGATGGTTTTTCCGAAGGTGCAACGTCGCAGAAGCGACTCTAAGACTGCTGTTGCGGCCAATCACATACGCAAGTATAGACAGTCGTTAAGTAATAAAGTGACTAAAAGTCGGATGTCGAACCTATGAGGACTTGTGATTAACTAATCACTAAATTAGACTATCCTAATTATCTAAATAAGAATTAAACCTAGTAGTATATGAGTCTAATCTAATTAAAATAAAAAGAAGACAAATAATGAACTTTGAACAGAGGAAGAGCAAATTTTTATGTTATCAATGTTATGAAAACGATCTAGGTTTATGGGCTATCTAACAATTATAATGTATTCTTCAATTGAATTGACTAACTAATTTATCTAGTTTATTGGTTAACAAGGTTAATATTGCTCATAAGAATCTGTCGAGTTCTTACTTTCCTATTCAAGCTAACCTAACACCTATATGTCTATGGAGTTAGAACTAACAAGAACGCTTTTATAATTCCTATAAATCAACCAAGCAAGGCAATTAGGTATATGTTTATCTTAACCGTGAATCCGTTCCCGATGCCCAGGTTCAAGAAATTGCTCTATTCAATCCTATATGCAATCTGGAATTCCCACTTTCGAGTTTAATTCTAGATTCGTAGATAGTATTCAATTGGTGATCAAGCAATCAAATAATTAAGCGCAGGATTGAATAAATAAACCAATATGATAAACTAAGAAATCAAAATCAATATCTAAATAACAATAGTCATGAAAGAACCACAACCCTAGAACGTGATGTTTAGCTCCACATAGACATGGTAGTCAAACAACAAATCATACAAAGAAACATAAAAAATACTCAGTTTGGTGGAAGAAAGATGGAATTTGATGAATTTCGGCCTCCACGGCGGCTCTGTGCTTGTGTTTTCCTCTCAAAAACATCCTCCTCCTTACAAAATAGGTTTTGGTTGGCTTTTATATGAGTTGGGGGCATCTAGGGGTCTAAATAACCGAGTCCCGGTCAAAATAGGACATATTCACATCTCGAGCATCCAGGGCACCGTGGGGCACTGGCACTGGCGCTAAAAAATTTTAGCTTCTGTAAACTGCGCCATAGCCAGCGCCCCACGCTGGTTGTGGCCCTCAAATTTCACTTTTTGCCTTTTTGTTCCAATTTCGCTCCAATTCGCGCCATTTCGTCCCAAATTGAATCTGAATGATTCCTACACATAGAAATACCACAATTTAGCACAAATCGTCATATTTAACATCTCAAATCGTTGAGACATGTACAAAATGTGAGGCGATATATATCAAACTATACATACATTAAGCCGATTATCAACAACCCACACTTAGACTCTTACTCGTCCTCGAGCAATGGAACTATATTAGCACCCCCAAAACGTACTTATCACTATGAAAGAGCACTTCACAAATAATTCAATCAAATACCCTACCTTTTGACTATGATCGATATCGACAATTAAGTATGAACACACAAATTTCACATTCTTCCCATTTTTAAACTAGCCCAAGTATACTCAATGTTATTCAACCAACTCAAGCACCCTCTCCACAAGAACCTTACCTCAAGAGACAACTCGTTACCACTAAGCACCCCTAACTCACACACTCACCCAACAAAAGAAAGTGTACAACATTACCAATCCGTCATGAGACAAAGTGCCCTCACCATAAGCAAAAGAGTGAATATCAACGTAGCCCACACATTCAAATATTTCATTGAACATAAATTAAGGACATCACACAATTGTACAACATTCACTCACCCTCGCAAAGAATTCATGTGCATCCCGTAGTCGTACTATAAGCTTGCACGTAGTGTACATCTCTACTAATCAAAGCTAGCCAAATCTAGGATCAATTAGGACTTTAAGGTTGTAGTGTAGGCTAAGGGACGAGTAGGATACATTTAGGTATAGTGACTAACCCTCCTAAACATTTTAATACACTACACTCACAAATCAAGCGCAATTTCTTTTCAACCCATTCACTTGTCATACACCATATATAACATAGCCCTCTTTTCAATTAAGCACCTCTATGGATTCACTAGCATGAGTGAAAAGGATTAGGAGGTGTGTATCTTTCTACATTATTTGAACTTTTATTTACTTTTCCTTGCAAAAATTTTCCTCTTTTTTTTTTTTACTTTCTTTTTCTTTTTGTTCACACACTCCATACATTAAAGTTCATAAGCTAGTGCCCTTCTTTCATAATTTTAGTTCACCATAAGAGCCCTTCCATGGTTCCACTCAAACACCACTCCCCAATCTCTCAACTTACTTCTTTTAGCGACTAAGTGCCTTAGGAGGTAAAGGTTCAACAATCTCGAATTAAGAACAAAGTAGGAGTACGACTTGTAATTGGGGCGCCAAGAAAACGGTCTATAGGCTCAAAGGGGCTAGCAATGGAATTTTTTTATTTGTCAGTGCTAAGCACCTTTATGGTCAAGCAAGAAACACCTACATCATCTCCTACCTAGCATAACTTAATGATTTCGTGTCGATTAACACACGGGGCAAGTTCTATACTACACATGATAGCACAGAATATCAATAATCCTTACACACACATGGCACTTGACTCACTCAAGACGGTTTTGTGCGACTCTCAAGTCAGGCAAGCATAGCAAGTTGAGAATTTTTAAGCAACAATGCACTCGGTGGCATACAAGTCAATCAACTGAGAAAAAGGCATCAAAGATTAGGCTACTTAATTTACTTGGGCATTACAATTTAAATCATATATGCAGGAAGACAGAGCGCACGCCATAACTTAACTTGCCAACACCAAACATGTCAATAGGTACCTCAGAGCAATCTCAGTTTTCTCCCTTATCCTATGCCTAAGAAAAAAAAACTAAACTAGAATACTCGGTTCGAGCTACACCCTTGGAAAAGAACCGGTGTCGAAAGAAAAACCAAGGAATACTACCTAACTACTTAAAAAACAAAAGAAAATCTTTTTGGTATTTTTAGATCGGGCATAAATCCCTCAAGAAAATTGTCCAACAGATATCGTCGGGAAAAATCCAAACTTTTTCTAATTTTTTTTACCACAATATAAAAAAAATAAATTAAGCTACTAAAATACTACACAACTATGAAAACAAAAATAAGAAGCTAAAATCAAAATAAGAAGTTAAAATTTTCTAACATACTACTACTAATTATATAGAGAAATTCTCCCACCCCATACTTGAAAGAGCGCAGTATCCTCAATGCACAAATAAAGTAAAATAATAATGAAGGTGGACAATAAACTCCCTGAAAGGACAAAGGCCGAAACAATAGCGGCTCACGGGGTACTCAGACTTCCCCCAGGCATGGTCCTTTGTGTGGGCACCCCACACTTAGTTCTCACCATCAAGCTCGCTTTTGCACTCTTCCAATGGCTTTGCTTCCTATGCTCATAATCCTACAAAATCAACACAAATACTACAAAAATAATATAATAAAGATAAAAATAAAAGAAAGCAGTAAAGTTGGGTTGCCTCCCAACAAGTGCCTAATTTAACGTCGCGGTACGACTTGAACCACTTTCTGCCTCTACCTCAAACTTATGAATTGTACCCCTAACATGGCATCCAGTCTGTGTCTATGCTCCTTTGGTGGGGATAAAAAAATAAATAGGCCAACTAACAAATTTTTTAGTCTATAATTCTTGGCCTCTATATGAGGAATATTTTTTTTTCTCTCTGGCACAACAAATCCAAGAATGTAAGAAGCTTGTTCCTCTTCCATTGGTTCCTCCAAAGGCACAACTGACTCGATTTCCATGTCATCATCCAAACACATTATCGAAAAATATTTAGAATGAGGACCAACATTCCCCAACATTTGAATTGTATTACTATTTATATCCTTATATTTACATGCACTAGAGTCTTCAAATATAACATTATCTACTCCCTCATATGACTCTAGAACACTTTTCCCAACATTGACATCCTCAAGAAAAATATGGTCTAAAGATTGGTATTCTCATTTTAGCTCCTCAATTTGGTCTAGAAGATTTTTTTCAGCTTCACACAACTCATCATTAAATTGTTGGGCGTTATATGCATCAACCTTTGCACTCAAATCTGCATCTAAGTTACGTACTACCAAGCCAAACCTGTTAATTTCTTGTTCAAGTTCAACTCTCTCCTTAGACCAATCACTCACCAATTTTGTTAGAAGGTAACGTCGTTCATCGTATTCACTTAATCGTGAATATTCTTCCCAATACCAATCCTTACTCCCATATTCAAATTCAGACCTCCCAGAGTTCAGGTCATGACAAGCCCAAAAAGACGGACCATAAAAGTCTTCCATCAACCAAACGTCTTCATCAATAACCTTACCTCCGGATATTTCATCCCCAGATGTCATGTTGAGAGAACTAAAACACACTAAGAGAAAGATCAAAATTGTTATAAAAAATATTTACAAAAAGAGAAGAAAAAAAGTCAAAAGTTGTAAAGATAAAAGTAAAAGTCTAATATAGAAAAATAGTTAATTCCTAAGTCCCCGGCAACGACGCCAAAAACTTGTTGCGGCCAAACACACATGAAAGTATACGCGATCGTCAAGTAATTGTGATGACCCGGCCGGTCGTCTTAAGAATTAACACCTCGATCCCCTATTAACTATTTTCTCCGAGTTTATTTCTGCTATTTTGATTTGCCGGGATGTTCAGTTTTGAGTTTCGGAGAGTTTTGGGACACTTAGTCCCTAAATGAGAGCTTAAGTGTTGGAAAGTTGGCCGTAGTCGGAACAGTGTGATGACGGCCTTGGAATGGAAATTCGATGATTTTCGTTAGCTCCGTTGGGTGATTTTGGGCTTAGGGGTGTGTTCGGATTGTGTTTTGGAGGTCTGTAGCTAATTTAGGCTTGAAATGCCGAAAATTGAATTTTTGAAGTTTCCAGTTCGATAGTAAGATTTTGATTTGGGGGTCGAAATGTAATTCCGAAAGTTGGAGTAGCTCCGTAGGGTTGAATGTGACGTGTGTGTAAAATTTCAAGTCATTCGGACAAGGTTTGATAGACTTTTTGATCGAAAGCATAGTTTTAGAGTTTTTGGAGTTCTTAGGCTTGAATCCGATGAAAAATAGGTGTTTTGATGTTGTTTTGAGCGTTCCGAAGGTTGGAACAAGTTTGAATGATGTTTTACGATTGGTTGGCAGGTTTGGTTGAGATCGCGGGGGCCTCGAGTGTGTTTCGGATGCTCAACGGGTCATTTTTGGACTTAGAGGATTGCAGAAAATGCAGCAGGTCTCTAGTTCTGATTTCCTTCTTCGCATTCGCGAGTGGGGTCTCGCGTTCGCGAAGAGGAGTTGGGGCTGGTGGAAGCTTAACGCTCCGTGTTCGAGAAGCTGAGAGGTCGTATGCCTACGCGTTCGCGAAGAGAGTCCTGCATTCGCGTAGGAGGGAGAAGTTTTCTATCGCATTCGCGACAGGGGCATCGCGTTCGCGATGAAGGAAATCTGGGCCAAGCGAAGTTGTGCTTCGCGAACGCAAGAGTCCTTCCGTGTTCGCGAAGAAGGATTTACTTGGGCAGATATAAAATTTCAAAGTCGAGGGTTTAGCCATTTTTATCAAAACTAGAGTTTGGGAGCTCGGATTTGAGCGAGCTTTTGAGAGATTTTCAGAGATATCAATTAGGTAACGATTCCTTACTCCTTTTTGCTTGTAACCCATTAATTAAACATGAATTCATTATTTAATTTCGGAATTTGTATAAAAATTGGGGGAAAGTTCTTAGACCAAGAATTTGAGTTTTGATTGGGGATTTGACATTGGATTGAGATAATTTAGGTATGGTTAGACTCGTGAGAGTGTGAGGATTCTGGAAATGTAAATTTTACCCGATTTCGAGATGTGGGTCCGAAGGGCATTTTGGTCATTTTAACTAATTTCGTGTATTAGCTTAGAATTTAATTGTAGAATCAGTTACTTGAAGTGTTATTTACATTATGCAACTTAATTGAATAGAGTTGGGCCATTTGGAGTCGAGTAATCTTGGCAAAAACGTGGTCTCGGGTTGATTTGAGCTGGTTCGAGGTAAGTGGCTTGCCTAACCATGTGTGGGGGACCTTCCCCTTAGGATTTGGTATATTTGATAATTGAAATGCCTTGTACGTGAGGTGACAAGTGCGTACTTGAGCTAGTTGTTGAAAATCCGGTTTCTTTAAGTTATTTCAATTGTGCTCATTTTTCCAATTATATTCTACTTGCAAATTTAGCCTATTGTTAGCTTAGAAAAAACATGTTTCGTAGACTTAATTGCTTATTTTCTTAAACTGCCTTAAATGCATTACGTGAAGCATGTTAGGCTAGAATTTCCTATTTTTACTTCGTACGAAATTGAGCTTATTTGAGTATTTCCTTGCGTTGTTGCTACGTGTTTTACTTTGGGACTATGGGACGGTATCTCGGGAGATCCCCCTGCATGTTTACTTTGGGATTACGGAACGATATTTCGGGAGATACCCCTGCATATTTACGTTGGAACTACGGGATTGCACTCGGTAGATTCCCCCTGTACTCAGTATTTACCTTTGGAACTACAGATCGGTATTCCGGGAGATCCCCTCGAATTGTGAGTTGGACTACGGGATGGTATCCCGGGAGATTCACTGGATATTTATATTTGGGACTACAAGACGGTATCTTGGGAAATCCCCGGTTGCTTTCTTTGTGCTGAGCCGTATTTTCTCTCTGTGTTTACTTTGCCTCTATAATAGTTGTTGCTGTCTTTTCATTCATGTTACATTACTGTTGTACTTATTATACTGCTTTATTCTATACTGTCAAACTTTATATTTTTATTTAACCTCAGTAGGGCCCTAACCTTCCTCATCACTACTCGACCGAGGTTAGGCTTGACACTTACTGAGTACCGATATGGTGTACTCATGCCCTTTCTGCGCATGTTTTTCATGTGCAGATCCAGGTACGTCGACTCAATCCTACCACCCGTGAGGCGAGGCAACTACTCTAGAGACGTCGAGGTACATTTGCCGCGTCCGCAGACCGAGGAGTCCCTTTCTATTCTAGCTTTTAAACATTTGCCCTTCTATATTTCTTTTCCTTGTTAGATATTCTAGAGTTAGAATATTGTTAGATATCCAAAGGCTTGTGGTTCCGTGAGTTTCTAGTTTTTGGGATAGTGTATCAGATTCTGAGAAGTTGTGTTGTATATGCCGAGCGACATTTTAAATATTGTTTTCCTTCGGTTATTTTTGGCTTTGATTTATTTCTCCAGCAAGTTTCATTTATGTTCTGCATTTGTTAGGCTTACCTAGTTGTAGAGACTAGGCGCCGTCACGACAGTTCACGGAGGGCGAACTGGGGTCGTGACAAGTTGGTATCAAAGCTTTAGGTTCATAGGAGTCATGGATCACAAGCCGGTTTATTAGAGTCTCGTTGATCGGTACAGAGACGTCTGTACTTATCTACGAGAGGCTATGTAACTGTTAGGAAAATTTCCACTTTAGTTGATTTCCTTGTCGTGCGATATTTTGATATCATAATTCTAAACTTCTGTCTTCTATTCTCTACAGATGGTAAGGACACGTGCTACCCAAGATGATCAGGCACCCGTGCCCCCTACTGTAGCTGTTAGAGGTCGGGGCTGGGGCTGGGTCTTGGGTAGAGGCTGAGGACGCACACGTAGTGCAGCTAGAGCACCTGCGTGAGCTGCCGCCGAGGTACCACCAGCAGTTCCAGCTGGAGTCCAAGCACCTGTTACGCCTACTACTACTACTACTACTCCAGCACTTCAGGAGACTCTGGCGCAGTTCGTGAGTATGTACACCACTTTGGCTCAGACAAGGTTACTTCCCCTTGCTGCAGCCACATCTCAGGCCGAGGGAGGAGCACAGACCCCCGCCGCCTGCACTCCTAAGCAGAGAGTGCATGTTGATCAGGTCCCGGAGGTTATTCCTGTACGGGCTGCAGTGCCAGTTCAGCCCGAGGATAGGGCAGTGGCTTCAAAGGATGAGCAGCGGAGACTTGAGGTTCAAGAAGTATGACCCCCCAGTGTTCAGTAGGGTTAGCATCAGATGATGCCTTGGGATTTTCGGAGGAGTGTCATTGTATCCTCTGCACTATGGGTATATCAAGATCGAGTGGAG
This sequence comes from Nicotiana sylvestris, assembly GCF_000393655.2. Classification (NCBI taxonomy): domain Eukaryota; kingdom Viridiplantae; phylum Streptophyta; class Magnoliopsida; order Solanales; family Solanaceae; genus Nicotiana; species Nicotiana sylvestris. The sequence goes on from NC_091059.1 coordinate 57,289,949, forward strand.
TTTCTTTCACTACCTTCCAGCTTCAAGGAGCTGCCTATGAGTGGTGGCCCACCTATAAGTTAGACAGTCCGTACGAGGCTACTTCACTGACTTGGGCCCAATTTTAAGATCTGTTCTTGAGAGAGTTCGTCCCTCAAAGCCTCAGGGACACATGGCACGCAGAGTTTGAGCATTTGCGCCAGGGTGCTATAACTGTCTCAGAGTATGCTATCCATTACACTAGCTTGGCTAGACATGCACCAGCCTTGATTTCTACTGTTTGCGAGAGGGTTTGCTGGTTTATTAAGGACCCCATTTCCAGCATCAGGTCTAGCATGGCTCGTGAGTTAGATATGGATATTTCTTATCAACAGGTGGTGACCATTGCTAGGAGGATTGAGGGTATGCATGCTAGGGAGAGAGAGGAGAGGGAGGCCAAGAGGTCTCGATTGTCGGTCCATTTCTCTAGTGCTCGTGCCCCAGCAGCAGGTTGTCATGGTAGGGGTTATATGAGTTGCCCTATTCATTCAGCTCTTCCAGTAGCTAGTGGTATTCCAGCCCCTCCTAGGCCCCAGGAGCCTTATTATGCATCACCAGTATCTAGTGCGCCTCCTGCGCGGGGTGCTTTCAGCGGTCAATTCAACAAACCTGGCCCGAGCCAATCACAACCGCCACGTCCTCCCAGAGCTTATTTTGAGTGTGGAGATACACACCATATGGTGAGGGATTGCCCTAGACTTAGGAGGGGTGCACCTCCACAGACCTCTCAGCCACAGCGTGCCCCGCATAATTCTTAGGCTATAGTTACAGCTCTAGTTGATACCCCACCTACTCAGCCAACTAGAGGTGGAGGTCGGGGAGGTAGAGGTCGCCCTAGAGGGGGAGGCCAGGCCAGATACTATGGCCTTCCTGCCCGTACCGAGGCTGTTGCCTCCGATTCTATTATCACATGTATTATAATGGTTTGTCACAAAGATGCATTGGTTCTATTCGATCCAGGCTCCACTTACTCTTATATGTCTTCTTATTTGTCTCTGCATTTGGGTATACCTCGGGTTTCTTTGAGTTCCCATGTTTATGTTTCTACTCCCGTGGGAGATTCTCTTATTGTGGACCGTATTTATCGGTCGTGTTTGGTTGCTCTTAGTGGTTTTGAGACAAGAGTTGATCTATTGTTGCTCAGCATGGTAGATTTTGACATTTTCTTGGGCATGGACTGGTTATCGCCCAATTATGCTATTCTTGATTGTCACGCCAAAACTGTGACGCTGGTTATGCCAAGTATACCGCATGTTGAGTGGATGAGTACTTTAGATCACACTCCCAGTAGAGTTATTTCCTTTCTTAAAGCTCAGCGTATGGTTGAGAAGGGGTGTGATGCGTATTTAGCTTATGTGAGAGATGTCAGTATTGATACCCCTTCAGTTGATTCAGTCCTAGTAGTACGAGATTTTCCCGATGTGTTTCCAGCTGACCTTCCTGGCATGCCGCCTGATAGAGATATTGATTTTGGCATTGATCTGTTGCCGGGCACTCAGCCCATTTCTATTCGTCCGTATCGTATGGCTCCTTCTGAGTTGAAAGAATTGAAGGATCAGTTACAATAATTGCTTGATAAGGGTTTTATTCGGCCCAGTGTATCACCTTGGGGTGCTTCTATCTTGTTGCTGAAGAAAAATAATGGTTCTATGCATATGTGTATTAATTATCGCCAGTTAAACAAGGTTACAATGAAGAACCGTTATCCTTTACCTCGTATTGATGATCTATCTGACCAGCTTCAGGGCGCACGGGTGTTTTCTAAGATTGACTTGCGCTCAGGTTGCCATCAGTTAGAGATTCGGGAGCCAGATATCCCGAAGACTGCTTTCAGAACTCGGTATGGTCATTACGAGTTCCTTGTTATGTCATTTGGGCTGACCAATGCCCCAGTAGCCTTTATGCATTTGATGCATAGCATGTTCCGGCCGTATCCTTATTCATTCGTCATTGTCTTTATTGATGATATTCTGGTGTATTCTCGGAGTCGAGAAGATCATGAGCAGCACCTGCGGACTGTGCTTCAGACTCTGAGAGAGAAGAAGTTATATGCTAAGTTCTCTAAATGTGAGTTTTGGTTGGATTCAGTGGCATTCCTAGGCCACGTGGTATCGAGTGAGGGTATTCAGGTGGATCCGAAGAAGATAGAGGCCGTACAGAGTTGGCCCAAACCATCCTCAGCTACAGAGATCCGCAGTTTCCTTGGCTTGGCGGGTTACTACCGTCGTTTTGTGGAGGGGTTTTCATCGATTGCAGCCCCTATGACCTGGTTGACTCAGAAGGGTACTCCATTCCAGTGGACGGAGGATTGTGAGGCGAGCTTTCAAAAGCTCAAGACAGCTTTGACTACAACCCCAATTTTGATACTGCCTATAGGTTCGGGGTCTTATATGGTTTATTGTGATGCCTCGAGGATTGGCCTCAGAGCGGTGTTGATGCAGGGCGGTAGGGTGATTGCCCACGCGTCCAGACAGTTGAAGATACATGAGAAGAATTACCTTGTTCACGACCTTGAGTTAGCTGCTATTGTTCATGCCCTAAAAATCTGGCACCATTATTTATACAGTGTGCCTTGTGTGATTTATACTGACCATCAGAGCTTGCAGCACCTGTTCAAGCAAAAGGATCTAAATTTGCGCTAGAGGAGGTGGTTAGAGTTGCTGAAGTACTATGACATCACTATTTTGTATCACCCGGGCAAGGCCAATGTGGTGGCCGATGCTTTGAGTCGTCGGGTAGAGAGTTTGGGGAGTTTGGCTTATTTACCAGCATCGGAGAGGCCTATGGCGATGGATATTCAGGCCTTAGCCAGCCAGTTTGTGAGACTGAATCTTTCGGAGCCCAGTCGGGTTCTAGCTTGTGTGGTGTCTCGGTCTTCCTTATTTGATCGTATCAGGGATTGTCATTATGATGACCCTCATTTGCTTGTCCTCAAGGACAAGGTTCAGCACGGTGATGCCAGAGATGTGACTATTGGTAATGATGGGGTATTGAGGATGCATGGTCAGATTTGTGTACCCAATGTTGATGGGCTTCGAGAGTTTATTCTAGAGGAGGCCCACAGTTTGGGGTATTCCATCCATCCAGGTGTCGCGAAGATGTATCAGGATTTGAGACAACACTATTGGTGGAGGCGGATGAAGAAAGATATAGTTGGATTCGTAGCTTGGTGTCTCAACTGTCAGTAGGTGAAGTATGAGCACCAGAGACCGGGTAGGTTGCTTCAGTAGATAGAGATTCCGGAGTGGAAGTTGGAGCAAATCACCATGGATTTTGTAGTTGGGCTCCCACGGACTTTGAGGAAATTCGATGCTATTTGGGTGATTGTGGATCGGCTGATCAAGTTCACTCATTTCATTCTTGTGTGTACGACTTATTCTTCGGAGCGGTTGGCAGAGATTTATATCCGGGAGATTGTTTGTCTGCATGGTATTCCAGTGTCCATCATTTTAGATAGAGGTACACATTTCATATCACGGTTCTGGAGGTCTGTTCAGCATGAGTTGGGTACTCGGGTGGAGTTGAGTACAACATTTCACCCTCAGATGGACGGACAGTCTGAGCACATAATTCAGATTCTTGAGGATATGCTTTGTGCGTGTGTGATTGAATTTAGAGGGTCTTGGGATCAGTTCTTGCCATTGGCGGAGTTTGCTTACAACAACAACTATCAGTCCAGCATTCAAATGGCACCGTATGAAACTTTATATGGTAGGCAGTGTGGATCCCCGGTAGGTTGGTTTGAGTCGGGTGAAGTTAGATTATTGGGCACAAACTTAGTTCAGGATGCTTTGGAGAAGGTTAAAGTGATTCAAGATAGACTCCGTACAGCCCAGTCCAGACAGAAGAGTTACGCGGACCGAAAGGTTCGTGATGTTTCCTATATGGTTGGAGAGCGGGTTCTGCTTCGGGTTTCGCTTATGAAGGGCGTTATGAGATTTGGAAAGAAAGGGAAGTTGAGTCTGAGGTTTATTAGCCTTTTTGAGATATTGAGGCGTGTTGGGGAGGTTGCTTATAAGTTTGCCTTACCTCCCAGCTTGGTAGAAGTTCATCCAGTATTTCATGTTCGATGCTCCGGAGGTATCACGGTGACCCGTCACACGTGTTGGATTTCAGTTCAGTCCTGTTGGACAAAGATCTATCTTATGTTGAGGAGCCAGTGGCAATATTGGACAGACAAGTTAGAAAGCTGAGGTCAAAGAACATTGCATCCGTGAAGGTTCAGTGGTGGGCCAGCCAGTCGAGGAGGCGACCTGGGAGACCGAGCAGGATATGCGCAACTGTTACCCTCATTTTTCCCTACTTCAGGTATGTCTCTATGCTCGTTCGAGGACGAACGAATGTTTAAGTGTAGGAGGATGTGATGACCCGACTGGTCGTCTTAAGAATTGATGCCCTGATCCCCTATTAACTATTTTCCCCGAGTTTATTTCTGCTATTTTGATTTTCCGGGATGTTCAGTTTTGAGTTTCGGAGAGTTTTGGGACATTTAGTCCCTAAATGAGAGCTTAAGTGTTGGAAAGTTAGCTGTAGTCGGAACAGTGTGAAGACGACCTCGAAATGGAAATCCGATGATTTTCGTTAGCTCCGTTGGGTGATTTTGGGCTTAGGGGCGTGTTCGGATTGTGTTTTGGAGGTCCGTAGCTATTTTAGGCTTGAAATCCCGAAAGTTGAATTTTTGAAGTTTCCGGTTCGATAGTGAGATTTTGATCCGGTGGTCGGAATGGAATACCGAAAGTTGGAGTAGCTCCGTAGGGTTGAATGTGACGTGTGTGTAAAATTTCAGGTCATTCGGACGAGGTTTGATAGACTTTTTGATCGAAAGCGTAGTTTTAGAGTTTTTGGAGTTCTTAGGCTTGAATCCGATGAACAATAGGTGTTTTGATGTTGTTTTGAGTGTTTCGAAGGTTGGAACAAGTTTGAATGACTTTTTAAGATTGGTTGGCAAGTTTGGTTGAGGTCCCGGGGGCCTCGGGTGTGTTTCGGATGCTCAACGAGTCATTTTTGGACTTAGAGGATTGCAGAAAATGCAGCAAGTTTCCACTTCTGGTTTCCTTCTTTGCGTAGAGTGGGGTCTCGCGTTCACAAAGAGGAGCTGGGGCTGGTGGAAGCTTAACGCTCCTCGTTCGCGAAGCTGAGAGGTCGTATGCCTACGCGTTCGTGAAGAGAATCTCGCGTTTGTGTAGGAGGGAGAAGTTTTCTATCGCGTTCGATACAGGGGCATCACGTTCGCGATGAAGGAAATCTTGGCCAAGAGAAGTTGTGCTTCGCGAACGCGAGGGTCCTTCCGTGTTCGCGAAGAAGGATTTACCTGGGCATATATAAAATTTCAAAGTCGAGGGTTTAGCCATTTTTATCAAAACTAGAGTTTGGGAGCTCGGATTTGAGCGAGATTTTGAGGGATTTTCAGAGATATCAATTGGGTAATGATTCCTTACTCCTTTTTGCTTGTAACCCATTAATCTAAACATGAATTCATCATTTAATTTTGGAATTTGTATGAAAATTGGGGGAAAGTTCTTAGACCAAGAATTTGAGTTTTGATTGGGTATTTGACATTTGATTGGGATAATTTTGGTATGGTTAGACTCGTGAGAGTGTGAGGATTCTGAAAATGTAAATTTTACCCGATTCCGAGATGTGGGTCCGAGGGGCATTTTGGTCATTTTACTTAATTTCGCGTATTAGCGTAGAATTTAATTGTAGAATTAGTTACTTGAAGTGTTATTTACATTATGCAACTTAATTGAATAGATTTGAGCCATTTGGAGTCGAGTACTCGTGACAAGAACGTGGTCTCTGGTTGATTTTGAGCCGGTTCGAGGTAAGTGGCTTGCCGAACCTTGTGTGGGGGACATTCCCCTTAGGATTTGGTATATTTGATAATTGAAATGCCTTGTACATGAGGTGATGAGTGTGTACTTGAGCTAATTGTTGAAAATATGGTTTATTTAAGTTATTTCAATTGTGCTCATTTTTCCTGTTTTATTCTACATGCAAATTTAGCCTGTTGTTAGCTTAGAAAAAGCATGTTTAGTTGACTTAAATGCTTATTTGCTTAAACTGCCTTAATTGCATTATGTGAAGCATGTTAGGCTAGAATTTTCTGTTTTTACTTCGTACGAAATTGAGCTTATTTGAGTATTTCTTTGCGTTGTTGCTGCGTGTTTTACTTTGGGACTACGAGACGGTATCCTGAGAGATCCCTCTGCATGTTTACTTTGGGATTACGGAACGACATTTCGGGAGATCCCCCTGTACATTTACATTGGAACTACGGGATTGCACTCGGTAGATTCCCCCTGTACTCAGTATTTACCTTTGGGACTACGGATCGACATTCCGGGAGATCCCCTCGCATTGTGAGTTGGACTACGGGATGGTATCCCGGGAGATTGACTGGATATTTATATTTGGGACTAAAGGATGGTATCCTGGAAAATCCCCAGTTGCTTTCTTTGTGATGAGCTGTATTTTCTCTCTGTGTTTACTTTGCCTCTATAATAGCTGTTGCTGTCTTTTCATTCGTGTTACATTTACTGTTGTACTTATTATGCTGCTCTATTTTATACTGTCAAACTTTATATTTTATTTAACCTCAGTAGGGCCCTAACCTTCCTCGTCACTACCCGACTGTAGGTTAGGCTTGACACTTACTGAGTACCGATGTGGTGTACTCATGCCCTTTCTGCGCATGTTTTTCATGTGCAGATCCAGGTATGTCGACCCAATCCTACCACCCGTGAGGCGAGGTGACTGCTCTAGAGACTTTGAGGTACATCTGCCACATCCGCAGACTGAGGAGTCCCTTTCTGTTCTAGCTTTTAAACATTTGCCCTTCTGTATTTGTTTTCCTTGTTAGTTATTGTTAGATATCGAAATGCTTGTGATTCCGTGAGTTTTCGGGTTTTGGGATAGTGTATCAGATTCTGAGAAGTTGTGTTGTATATGCCGAGCGACATTTTAAATATTGTTTTCCTTCGGTTATTTTTGGCTTTGATTTATTTCTCCCACAAGTTTCGTTTATGTTCCGCATTTGTTAGGCTTACCTAGTCATGACTAGGTGCCGTCACGACATTTCATGGAGGGCGAACTGGGGTAGTGACAGTAATAAAGTGACTAAAAGTCGGATGTCGAACCCATGAGGACTTGTGATTAACTATTCACTAAATTAGACTATCCTAATTATCTAAATAAGAATTAAACCTAGTAGTATATTTGTCTAATCTAATTAAAATAAAAAGAAAACAAATAATGAACTTTGAACAGAGGAAGAGCAGATTTTTATGTTATCAATGTTATGAAAACGATCTAGGGTTATAGGCTATCTAATAATTATATTGTATTCTTCAATTGAATTAACTAACTAATTTATCTAGTTTATTGGTTAACAAGGTTAATATTGCTCATAAGAATCTGCCGAGTTCTTACTCGCCTATTCAAGCTAACCTAACACCTATATGTCTATGGAGTTAGAACTAACAAGAACGCATTTATAATTCTTGTAAATCGACCAAGCAAGGCAATTAGGTATATTTCTATCCTAACCGTGATCCGTTCCTCGATGCTCAGGTTTAAGAACTTGCTCTATTCAATCCTATATGCAATCTGGAATTCCCACTTTTCGAGTTTAATTTTAGATTCGTAGATAGTATTCAATATGTGATCAAGCAATCAAATAAATAATCGCAGGATTGAATAAATAAACCTATATGATAAACTAAGAAATCAAAATCAATATCCGAATAACAATAGTCATGAAAGAACCACAACCCTAGAACGTGATGTTTAGCTCCACATAGACATGGTAGTCAAACAACAAATCATACAAAGAAACATAAAAAATACTCAGTTTGGTGCAAGAAAGATGGAACTTGATGAATTCTGGCCTCCACGGCAGTTCTGTGCTTGTGTTTTCCTCTCAAAAATGTCCTCCTCCTTTCAAATAGGTTTTGGTTGGATTTTATATGAGTTGGGAGCGTCTAGTGGTCTAAATAATCGAGTCCTAGTCGAAATAGAACATATTCACATCTCAAGCGTCCAGGGCAGCGTGCGGCGCTGGCCCTGGCGCTAAAAAATTTCAGCTTCTGTAAACTGCGCCACAGCCAGCGCCCCACCCTTGCTGTGGCCCTCAAATTTCACCTTTTGCCTTTTTGTCCTGAATTCGCTCCAATTCGCGCCATTTCGTCCCAAATTTAATCTGAATGATTTCTACACATAGAAATACCACAATTTAGCACAAATCGTCATATTAAACATCTCAAATCATCGAGACATGAGCAAAATGTGAGGCAATATATATCAAAATATGCATACATTAAGCCGATTATCAACCGCAGATGCGGAAAACACTGGACAGAAGGTATAAAAAGGTCTTCTTCACGAATTTGTTAAGTTTCTTCATTTTTGAAGACGGGAATTGAGCTTGGGCAGTGATTTCTCAAGAGAGATCAAGGGTTATCAGTTGGTAAGCCACTTAAGCTTTATTACTTGTGTTTATGACCATTTTTCCATTGTTTAATAATAATATTAGTGGAAATTAGGGAAGAAAGTTGGGAGATTAGGGCTTGAGTTTTGGAGAGCTTTGAGTGGGGATTGGAGGGGCCATTTGAGGCCCGATTTCGATGCTTTTGGTATGAATGGACTTGTGAGATGATAAGGATTCTAGTGATGTGATTTTTATTGAATTTTAAGACGTGGGCCCGGGGGTCGGGTTTGGCTAATTTTGGGATTTTTGAGTTAATTTGATAATTTTCGTATAGGTTTTTGTAAGGCCCCGTGAAATTTTTACTCAAAATCCGAAATCTCATATTGCCAAGTTAAGAATATTTTTTAGGAATTTATAAAATTCTTCACAACGAGCTTTTGGATTGATTTGTGCATTAAGAAGTTAAGGAAAAATGTTTTTAAGAACGGTGCGTTTCTGCGGTCCATTATGCGGTCGTATAATAGCAATACAGGCCGCATATCTATCGCAGAATGAGTTAGTATGTTGGCTAATTTTGAGGACAACTATGCGGCCAATTCTATGATCGCATAATCGATATACTGGCCGCATAGTCATCGCATAACCTCCTTGGAATTTTTGCATAGTGCAGTTCTGCGGTGCATTATGCGACCGCAGAACAAGTATGCAGACCGCATATTGGTCGCATACCAGTGCAGAGTATCCAGGTCTTGAGGGCCCCTTTTGCGGTCCCTTTTGCGGGCCGCATATCATATGCGAAAGCAGATTGAGTTGGGGCTCCTATTTTCTAACTCTTAAAACTCGGCCCTATTCCGTTAAAAATACCCCATTAGACCCTCTTGAACTAATTTCTACTACATTTAGAGTGAGAGCAAGAGTTCTAGAGGGAGAAAGTGATCCTCACCAAGCCTCTACTCAATCCTTGCCCAAATCCTTGAAGATTATCAAGTAAAGTTACTAGGCCTTCATCCTAAAAGGTAAGAACTTGTGCTCTAATCTTTGATTTCGTAATTCCTAGTAGAATAAGTAATTAACAAATGGGTTCATGGGTATAAGGGTTGATTGTCTTGCATGCATGTATGATAAAAGGGTATGGGGAGATTGTGGGCTAAGAATGTAACAAATAGGGTGTAGGATGATAGAATTTTTCACAAAAAGACCTTAAAATTCATAATGCACACGTAGTGCTTGAGAGTATGCTCAAGTGAGCTAGAATTTTGATTATCTCTCTAATTTTTGGTTCAACTTGTAATTCTCATAAAATAGATCGAAGTGGCTAAGAGTTCCGAAATTATTGTAAGAATTTAAGAAAAGGCTCTATTGAGGTATGTATGGCTAACCTTCTTCTTCTTAGTGTTGAACTCTTGGTGTCCGAATAGTTAGCATGAGTTCCGAATTGATCATATTAGATGGATTGTATTAATGTGTTGGGTTGATAGATTTTTGTTGCAAAATTGTTCTATGTGTTTACCCAGAAATCATGCTAGTTGAAAATGTGATTATATTCTCTAAGTGTTCTTTTCTTTCTTTATGTGTGCATTCGTATATGATAGCACTTATCAACATGGATGGTGAAGCTATATGAACGAATAAATAAGGGGAAGACTTGAATTATGAAAATGTATCCAAGTGCCAAGAATTAATTAATAAATGGGGTGTGTTTGTGCCCTTTTAATGGAAAAATGGAAAGAAATGTGAACTAAGGAATAATTGAAAGAGGTTATGTCCCAAGTGAGATGGCTTAACCGATCGGGCCGAGATCGGACGCCATGCTGTACACATGGTGGCATTTACGTTGGATTTCTGATTATCATTGTGGATTTGGGTATGTCTCACTTGGGATGGCTTAGCCGGTCGGGCCGAGACCGGAATCCGTGTAAAAACACGGTGGCATTATGGGTTATGGCATTTGGCACTAAAGAATATTAACCTAAAGAAATGGAAAGACTTAACCGGAACTATGTGAACCTTATTTGGTGTTTCCTTGTAATCCAGTGAAGTGCTTGTTGATGTTATAACTGCCTTCTATTTGTTCACTGTTCATCCTATTAAGAATTGTGTTTGCCTTACATACTAGTACTATTCGACAGTACTAACGTCCCTTTTGCTGGGGGCGCTACATCTTTGAATGGATGTAGGTGGTTCCGTTGCAGATAACGCCGATCACAGATAGTGGTGCTCGCTTTCTCTCTTCACAGCAGTCTTGGTGAGCCCTCATTTCTCCTAGGGGTTTTGTATGTACTTTTGGAAACTTAACTATGGCATGTTGTATTTAAGTAAAAAAATTAACTAGCAACGTTTATGCATTTATATAACAGCTCTCCCCCGCGTTTAATAATTGGCGATGCATTACTGCTTTGGATATTGAATGAGTCGGGTAGGAAAGGCTGGATAGGCTTGCTCGATCGGGTTCACTCGGTCGCACGCCGGTCGCGCTCCTCGAGGATTGGGGCAGGACAGTTTTATTCCTTTAGCATATATTGATGATAATATATTGATTTTGGTTAGATTCGGGGCATTTAGAGGCCGAATCGAGAGGCAAAGGCGTCGCGGGCTAGAGTTTGGATTGGCTTAAGTTATGTAACACTTCCAAACTTGGTTCTGAGGGTTCAAAACCCCAAACTATGTGTTCTATGATTACTATTGAGGTGACGCAAATGCCAAGTGACGGGCGTGTGGGCATGCATCATGAGAATTGTAGCCTGGATCTTTCCATGGCACCGCTTAGTAACTCTTTCTTGTTGATATCCGTGTTTCTATCATGTTATTAAGTAAATATGCTATAAAAACATGCTAGATATCCTGTTAGGGCTTTATGTCGATACTGTTAAGACCCGAGTGGTCGTTTCTTGCTGTCATCTCATTATATTCATTGATATTCTGCACTCAGTCTTACTCATGCATATCATATCATGTATCAGTCTCTGTTATTATTATTTGGCACATCATATCATTATTTCGGGCTAGTTTTATGACATTGTGAGCCCGTGTGTGTGAGACTAGAGAGTGATGACTGAGTGAGACCGAGAGCCTGATTGTGAGTGATAGTTATGGGATCGGGCTGCACGCCACAGTGGTTATGTTGATGATTATGTTAGCGGTTGGGCTGTAGGAGCCCCTCTGGAGTCTGTAACACACCCCTAGTGAGCGCAATTGATTATATTCAGGGATGGATCTTCCCTTGGTATGGAGATTAATCTTCTCTATGAGGCTGGTTGACCTGTTCCTCGGTACTGGAGACCGATGGTCTATAATGTGTATATATTCCGGGATGGATCTTCCCTGGACCTTGTGAGACATATACAGTACCGAGGGTTGTGATGTTGTTATCATTGTTATTATCTAGAGATGGATCTTCTCCACATGCTGGATTGGCCTTCCTCAGTACTGAGTGACTGCTATTAGAGATGTATATATTCCAGGATGGATCTTCCCTGGGTCGTTTGAGCCATATACAGTACTGAGTGGACGAGTATTTAAGATTGCGGGCACATGAGGCTCTCAGCATGGTGCATTCCATATAGCACGTGCACTGCCATATAGATGTAGCAGAGTCTCATTTCTTTACCATGTTCATATCTGCTCTATTCCATGTTTTGAACTGTCTTTTTAGCTAAAAGCATGCCTACATTTCTGCACGTTATTTCTATTATCTTTGAAGAGGTTGAGTTTGTCACTACCTCTCAGTCCATAGTTTGGACTTGTTACTTACGGAGTTGGTGTACTCACGTTACCTCCTGCACCTTGTGTGCAGATCCAGGTATCTCGGGCCACGGTAACGGTTGCTGATCATTTCAGTCATGGGCTTTCATTGGAGATAGCGAGGTAGCTGCCTGGCGATCGCAGTCCCGCCTTTCTCCTTCCTTATCTTCCTCTTAGTGTATTTGTTGGCTATTCTCAAACTATGTTAGTCTTGTTTTATTTCGAACAATTGTAGTATTTTGCTCATGACTTAGTGACACCTGAGGTCGGGCTTGTATTTTTTGCTTTGCTTGATTTTTACTTTATATTTTATATTTTTTATCGAATTTCAGTTGAAAACATGGTTTTACTTAAGTTTTAAATGAAATATGGATTATTTGAAAATGAGTTGGCTGTCCTAGTTTCACATAGGCTCCATCACGACCAGGTCGGTTTTGGAGTCGTGACATCCTCCCTCCATTACTAGTGATAGAGACCCCATCTTTATCAGTTCTTTTTGGAAGGAGTTTATGTCTATTCAAGGGATCACACTGCAGACTTCAACTGCCTACCATCCTCAAACAGATGGTCAAAGTGAACTCCTTAATAGATGCTTAAAACGTATTTATAGTGTTTTTGCTCTGATTCTCCTACTGATTGGGGTGCTTTTCTATCCATAGCAGAATGGTGGTACAATTCTACACCTCATTCTGCTATTCATACTTCTCCTTTCAAACTCTTATATAGTTATCCTCCCCCTATACACCTCTCTTATCTTCCTGGTGATTCTTTTGCTGATGATGTTGAGGATATTATGCTGGTTAGAGAATTTAAGTTACAGCTGGCTAAGTTCCACTTCTGTCGTGTACAACAACACATGCAAGCTCAGGCTAATAGCCACAGATCTGATAAGCAGTTTCAAGTTGGAGATTGGGTCTTTGTCAAACTTCAGCCTTATAAACAATCTACTCTTTCCATTTTCACTTACCATAAACTCACCTCTAAGTATTTTGGACCTTATCCTATTATGGAAAGGATAAGAGTTGTGTCTTACAAACTTTTGCTTCCTCATAGGTTCAAATTCATCCTACCTTCCACATTTCTCAGCTCAAGTTCTGCTTTGAGCTTCCTACTGAAATTGTTGATCCTCCAATTCTGAACTTAGCCAGTCCTTTGTGCCCACAACCTGAAGTTGTATTGAGCAGATGCCTAATTAAGAAGGGTAATAAAGTTGTGGCCCAGTGCTTGATCAAATGGAAAGATTTGGATGCATCCCCAGCTATATGAGAGCTTGCTTCTAATTTGTGCACCAGATTTCCTACCTTCACCCTTGAGGACAAGGGTATTGCTCATCAGGGGGGGGGGGCGTTATTGATACAAACATTTCACCTGCTGCCAGCTAGGACACCAACTAGGATGCCACTTAGGCTTTGTTTTGAATTTCAGTTGTTGTTTTTTTAATTTCTGTTGGCGGGAAATGTAGTTAAGAGTTCAAATTTGAGTTTATGCTTTTTAGCCTTTAATTTCTTAGATAAATAGAATCATTATAATAGAAAAGGTTTATTATGAATGATAAAGTGAAAATTTGATCCCATCTCTCTCTCTCTCTATGCTTCTTCTCCTCCTCCTTCTTCTTACTTTTCTTCCAAATTCACTGTTACATTGCCTTCGATACCAGAAATTGGTATCAAAATATTTTATTTTGTTATTTTTTCTTATTCCTTTTTACTAAAAGACCCTTCTTCAAACAGTGAAAGATTCTTTTTTCTTCAAATTTTTATTTTTATTACCCTATATCTCTTATTTATATCCTATATTTACTCAATTTTAAATTTTCCCTAATCATTGCCACTTCAAGTTAAATGATACAGTAGATATTCTATTTTGGTGTTATTCAATATTATAAATTTTGGGATTATAATCCCATATTGAATGTGATATAAAAATAACAACACAATTATAATATATTTTATTTCACGATTCTAGAATCATAAGGTTAACCAAACACAAGATAAAATAATAGTATATTTTATCTAGGGATTATTATCCCTTATTCCTTCAAGTAAATGGCCTTAAGATATATTTTTGTCAAAATTTAATTATTCATGTCTCAGTTATTAAATTTGAATTTTTTTGGCTTAGAATCTTAATCATTTAAATCTTATTTTTCTTTAACAACTACTTAATAAGTCTGAATAGAGCTGAATGATAAACACCTACACCAAAGTCTTAGTATTATTAAAATGCTACCTATTCAAAAAATTTCGCAGAGAAAGTATTTCTTCACTACTCTATCCACTTTTTACTGCTGCCCAGCACCTCCGTCGTCGACGGCTATCACTATCAGCTACTGTCATCCATAACAACAATAATGTCATGACCCGATCAGTCATTTTGTGTACTTAAGCCATGTTTACCCTTTTGAAGCTTCTTGTATGTGTATTTGTAATTTTTTTACTTGCGAGAATGGTTAGTTTCATTTCGGGGATGTTTTGGAATGATTTGGATCCCTTAGTTCTTGGTTTAGAAGCTTAAGTGGAAAATATTGACCAAGTTTGACTTATGTGAAAACGACCCCGAAACGGTATTTTGAGGGTTCCAATAGGTTCGTATTGTGATTTGATTGCACGCATGACCGAAATTGAATTCGGAGGTCTTTAGGTTGATTTGACTTATTTTGCTATTCCTTAAGTTTGATCGTAGGTTGACTTTATGGCTATCAGGTTTAGATTTTAGTTTTGAGACTTGGGATAGGTCTACTTTCTATTAGGAACTTGTCTGCAAAATTTAATATAACCGAGTTGGTTTGATAGGTATCAAACGCTTGGTTGTGTTTCTAGTTATTCTTTTATTTCTTTTTGAATTTCATGTGTTTTGATGTCTGATTCGTGGTTCCGGATATTATTTTGGTATTTTGATCGCACGAGCAAGTTTGTATGATATTTTTAGATTTGTGTGGATGTTTGAATTGGAGCCCCGATGGCTCGAGTGAGTTTCGGATGTGTTTCGGATTGGCATGAACTCATTACAGGGTTCTAGTGTGTTGTACAATTCTGAAGTTGGCAGGGAATATCATGTATCGCAATTGCTACACCTTGATCACAATTACGAAGGGTAGCTTTTGGCTGGGTAGCTCGCATTTGCGACCATCTAGCCGCATTTGCAAAAGGGGTTGACTTTGCAAATGCAAAGTCAATCTTGGATTTGCGACTTTCCCTAGGCCTGTCAAGTACTGCATTTGCGAGAGCTCGCAATTGCGAACCTCAGGTCGCATTTGCATCTTCTGAACCTGAACAAAAGGGCTGAAAAACGGGACTTAGCTTCATTTATCATATTTTAGAACCCTAGACTCAGTAAGAGGCATTTTGAGGAGAGATTTTCACATACAACTATTGAGTAAGTGATTTGATTAATTTTCAATTATATTACATGATTATTTATGAGATTTAACCTCTAATCCATGGAATTTGAAGAGAATTTTTGGGGAATTTTTGTCTATGTTTTGAAAAATAAAAAGTTGAGATTTGAGAGTCGAGGTGGACTCGGATTTAAAAATAAAATAAATATACGGACTCGTAGGGATTATGGGTAGCCGAGATCTACCCTTGGACTCAAGTTTTGATTGGGCGACCCCAGGGCTGACTTTTGTTGACTTTTGGAAAATTGTGTAAAGATCTTACTTTTATTAATCGAAATTGGTTTTTCTTGTATTGTTTGATGATATTAAGTTATTTGTGTTATATTTGAGTCATGTAGAGGCGAATGTTATGTAACGATCCGACTGGTCGTTTTAAGAATTAATGCCCCGATCCCCTATTAACTGCTTTCCCCGTGTTTGTTTCTACTATTTTGAGTTGCCGGGAGGATTTGTTTTGAGTTTCAGAGTGTTTTGGGACACTTAGTCACCAAATGAGAGCTTAAGCTCTAGAATTTGGACCGTAGCCGGAGCAGTATGAAGACGGCCTCAGAATGGAATCCCGTCAATTCCGTTAGCTCCGTTGGTTGATTTCGGGCTTAGAGGCGTGTTCGGATTGTGTTTTGGAGGTTTGTAGCTTATTTAGGCTTGAAATGCTGAGAGTTGAATTTTTGAAGCTTCCGGATTGATAGTGAGATTTTGATATTGGGGTCAGAATACGATTTCGAAAGTTGGAATAGCTCCGTAGTGTGGAATGTGACTCGTGTGCAAAATTTGGAGTCAATCGGACTTAGTTTGGTTGGTTTCGACATCAGTTGTAGAATTCTTGAAATTTCAAGTTCTTTAGGCTTGTATTAGAGGGTGATTCATGGTTTTAGCGTTGTTTGACGTGATTTGAGGATTGGTCTGAGTTTGTATGATATTTTAGGATTGGTTGGTATGTTTGGTTGAGGTCCCGGGGGCCTCGAGAGTGTTTCGGATGCTCAACGGATCATTTTTGAACTTGGAGAAAGAACATATTTTCTGTTTTTTTTTGTTGTAGACATTCCTTCTTCACGATCGTGTGAAGAGGCACGCGATCGCGTAGGCTTAGCTGAGGCAGAGGAGTTTGTTCTTCGCGTTCGTGGGAAAAGGTATGTGAACGTGTAGTAATGGTGGAAGGTTGAATTGCGAACGCGAGGGCTATGCCGCGTTCTCGAAGAAGAAGTGAGGCAACTATGGAGTGGAGAGCTTCTCTTCGCGATTGCGTGAGGTCAACCGCGATCGCGTATGTGTTACGCCCCGCAATATTACGTCGATACTACGTCGCGCAATATTATACGATGATGTTACGTCTTGCGGTATTACATTACAATGATGTTACGTCATGCAGTATTACATTACGATGATGTTACGTCTTGCGGTATTACATCACGATGATGTTATGTCTTGCAATATTACATTACGATGATGTTATGCTTCGCAGTATTAAATTACAAAGATGTTGCACCCTGTAGTATTGTACGTTGAATTTGTCGTAAGGTAATTGACATCAGTCCAAGGAAAATATTATTTGAAGATTATAAGGATTATGCTATTTCAAACAAGTAATGAGTAAATTCGTGAAAGTGAGAGGGGAAGCAAGTCAAAGAAAATGAATTTTCATCGAAGTTTGACATTTTTTGATAAAATATGGCCCGAGCTAAAATACCCGGTATTTATGGACTAGTACCACACAAGGTACTCCATGATCATAATAGTAGGGTACATAAAGTTTATTAAAAGTGAGTAGTATTGTAAGTAATTTGAGATAATTCTTAAATTATGTGGATAATTGGTTAATTATTAGGTAATTAATTAAAAAGTGGGATAAGATTTAACCCCCATCCAACGTGGCAAGCACCCCTATCAATTTAGTGACTAAGTACTAAATAATGCAAGGTGTCACACTTTTAAAGAAATGTGACACCAAACATTAATTAGGTAAGGCCACCAAATGAGTAAGGATAACTTTCCTAATTAAAAACTATCTTCAAAGTCACTTGAGAAAGCTAGTTAGTAACGTTTCTTCTAAGAATTCTAACCAAGATTCCTTACCTTCCTTCTATTGTTATTTCAACAAAAGTAATATTTGATTCTATGGTTATTTCTTATCTCTTAAGCAAAGAGTTTCAACAACGATCATTTTTCCAAATAGCAAATTTATTGTTTCGGGTATTTCAAATGGATTGTTCCCTATTTCGATCTCGTTGTTACGTGTTTTTTCGCAATTGGCGTATGTTAGAAGTATTGTCTAGAGGATCGGCTCAAGTATGTTAAGGCTATCCCTTCTTTCTTTTTGGCATGATCTATACGCCACGAACGAAACGAGCAAATGCACAACTTCCATAAATGACTCTATTCATAGAAATACTAGAGATGCTTATGTTCTTGATTCCCCATGTGTCATATTATTTTATCATCTGTTCATGGGTCTCAAAAATACTTAAGTTGGTAAAGCTTATTTTATGATATTAATCAGAGGCATAATGGTCATATGCGTATCGAGAGATTTTATTAACGTATTTCATATGCATTTCATGCATTTATACATGCACATTGACCCATGACCAGATGACATTATATATGCACATATATATATATGTATATGGGATATGGGAAAGGTTATGGCGTTATATATGCACCACCACCTGATCAGCTGGTATACGTTGATGATTTTGCCCACAGTGGCCGAGATGATATGATGGGATGCCCTCAGAGGCCTAATGATGTTATGAAACGTGTACCTATGTATGGCATGATATTCATACGCATATGCATGACACTATAATTATTTCATGATTTACAGAGTTATCCAGACTTACAGATTGAGTCATTTACTCTATATTTCTTCCATGTGTGTTATGTACTTATTTATGTGCCTTACATACTCGGTACATTATTTGTACTGACGTCCCTTTTGCTTGTGGACACTATGTTTCATGCCCGCAGGTCCCGATAGACAGGTCGAGAGCCCTCTAAGTAGGCTATCAACTCAGCGGAAGAAGTTGGTGTGCTCCATTTGCGTCGGAGTTGCTTGTTTGGTTAGTACAATTTAGACATGTATTGTTTGGTATGGCGGGACTCTGTCCTGACCTTTATAAAAATTATATATTCTTATTCTTAGAGGATTGAAGACAGATGTCATGTACATAAAATATAGTGTGGCCTTGTCGGCCTATGTTCAGTATACGAGTGGTTATTTTGGTCTTATAGGCCCATATATCTTATGTATAAGTTGATATTACATGTTGTATTCTACTTATCTCACGATAGCCTTCTGGCTCAGTTATCTATGATAATATGACATGAAAAGATACGTTATGTTGGTACTCGGTTGAGTAAGGTACCGGGTGCCCGTCGCGACCCATCGGTTTGGGTCGTGGCAAAAGTGGTATCAGAGTAGTTCTATCCTAGGGAGTTTACAAGCCGTGTCTAGTAGAGTCTTGTTTATGGGTGTGTCGTGCACCACACTTATAAACAGGATGCTATAGGGCATTTAGGACTGTCACTCTTTCTTCTTACTCTAGATCGTGTCATAGAGCTCAATTGTAAGAACTTAATTTCCTAACTCTATCTTATTTATAATACGACGATGCCGACATCCAGAAAGATGGTTGGTAAGAGATATAGCTGTGGAAGTGTTGAGTCAGAGGAACTCGATTTTTTCATCATGCTTATGATGGATAAATTTGAGGCATTCCGCAGATCATGTGTGTACTAAGGCGTGTAACTTTATTGATGAGGATCCCTAAGACAAAAATGTCTATCCACTCTTACGGTAAAAAATAATAAGAGAATCGGAAGGTAGACACGAGTTTCAGTAAGTAAAAGAAGTAAGGTGAAGAAGGGTATGAGGTTCCCTATTAATTAACAGTATTTACAATTCAAACAGAGAAATATAAGTATTTTGAGATACCTTCAATTGTAACAAGGGTATGTACAATTAGACACACCCATCTCAATTATGCTCCATGGGAGCCAACAAAAATAGTTAAGATAAACGAATATCGAGAATTGGCTGGGTTTAGAGTAACCCAAAATGATGGTTGGATTGCTTCCGTTAGTTGACATTTCCGAATGATATTGTAAATATGCTAACAAAATCTCCTTGTGAGACACCCAGATGGTACACTCTAAAATAGTATAGCTAGATATGAGTGCTATAAAGATAGGCACTGGAAGCCTTGAAGGGATAAATATTATCTTAGTATGACTCCCGTCCCTAGTAGAGAGATAATGCTGGCAACCTGAAGAGCCACTGGATGGAGCAAAAAGCAAAAGAATATCTTGTTAAAGCTTTCGGAATAAAGTGATAGACAGAAATGTTAGCAGGAAATAAGAAGAGAGCTAATGAAGCATTAAGAGTAAAATGTGATACATGGATGACAACAGTAGGTCAAGAGATGACAATATTACAACGTCTATAGTCAAGTGAAGGAAAAGATGAGAGGTGACAGGCCTTGAGACAACAAAAGAGTTAGGTCATATAGTCATATCCTCATTTCGAGAAATAAGTTCGTGACTCCAACGCGATTACCAGTAGGAAAAGATACACCTCCAGAGTAATAGAAATCAGTATGGGTAAGATAAACTAACATGGATTAGGGACTGAGTGATTTGATAATGGTCGACATCAAAAACACCTATAGGAGGTCGTCGTAGCTCCAACTCTTAATACTCCCCTAAAGGGGGGAATATGGAATGGTATGACATTAAGTCAGAATTAAGTGGATCTAGTAACTATGGAATGATAAAGGAAGAATGCGATAAGTATGAGAAAGGGATGAGATTGAACTTGTTCAATTGTTACAGATATGCTATGATTCGAGAACATTATGTAAGCACGACGCCAAGGAAAAGAAGTAAGGGTTCCTGCTTGGGATGTTTTTGATAAATAAGGAGCTAGTGCAAGAGGTAAGTTAAGACAAAGGAAATAACCCAAGAAAGATTACGTGGAATATGCATATGAGAATGAGCCAACGAGTAGTTAGTAGTTGATTTAGGAAGAGCCTAGTCATGACTAGACAAGAGGTTACAGACAAATCAGCAAATCATGCAAGATAAATATAGTGAACCCCAACATGGAGAATTCAGCCTTGCAGTAATGTCATTATAATACTTAAGATATATTCAAATAGGAGTCGGGGTAGTTAAAGGTACCGTATGAATGTTACGGGAATAAAAGAGAGTGCCACTAGGAAGACAGTCAAAATAGCAGTTCAGAAGCAACCCTACAAGCACAAGGGCATGGAGGTAAGCAACTGCGGATAATTATAGGTAAGGAAGGACATCAAAAGGTCCATAATAAGCTCACAGTTTTACAAGAGTCAAGGGTTTTTCCTAAGTACTACAACAAAAAACTAGCTGAGGAAATAAGGAAGAAGGCTTCAACCTAAGCACATAGACCTAAAGAGGAAATGGTTGTGTAACAACAGTCTCATAACAACATTGTAAGCACTCCAAAGGAAAATGTCACCTACCGTGGCTAATGAACGGGAAGTAAAATAAGAAGTAATATTCGAGATCATATGAGTTGCATGAAAACTCTGGCATGCATGGGAACTAAGATAAGCTAAGTATGAACGCAACATGGGGGCAGAAAGACCAGGAAAAGTAATAACTTACGTTGAAAAAAAGCTAAGAATGAAAGAAAGGAATTATTCAATCAATGATCCTGAGTTGGTGACGTTATGAACACACTTAAGAGTTTGGAGTTTTATACATGCAGCAAAGATGAATAGTAATGAAGAAGCGTTAAAAGACTTAGCTTTATGCATATAGGATAAGCAACGAGAGTAACCTGGAGTTTGGTAGCAGACCCCGGTAATGATAAATCGAAGTAAGAGTTATGGTATAGTATGGCCTACTTAGATGTAGTAAAGCTAATGACGCCCAAATGGACAGCTTGACATAATTTTGTATATGTTCATAAAGTGAGGCCTAGAGATTGGCTAAAATCTAGAGGAAAGAGGAGAGAAGAGTCGCACAGGCGCACATACAAAGTTAGAGTCGTACAGACTGCATGATAGAAGGTAGCAACAGTTACGAGATTAGAAGGATTCCGATTACAATCGTGGTGTGAGAAAGAGGCTTAAAGGGGGGAATGCCCCGATCTTTGTATTTATTCAAAGAACAATTTCCTAAATGGAAAGGAGAATATTAAAGTATTCACAAAAGCTATAAGTTACGAAAATGATAAGAGCGTCACCCAACATTCGAGGACGAATGTTCCAAAGGGGGGAATGGTGTTGCACCCCGTAATATTACGTCGATGCTACGTCCCACAGTATTACATTATGATGTTTTTACGTCTTGCGGTATTACATTACGATGATGTTACATCTTGCAGTATTACATTACGATGATGTTACGCCTTGCAGTATTACATTACGATGATGTTACGCTTCGCAGTATTAAATTACGATGATGTTACACCTTGTAGTATTGTACGTTGAATTTGTCGTAAGATAATTGACATCAGTCCAAGAAAAAAATTATTTGGAGATTATAAGGATTATTCTATTTCAAACAAGTAATGAGTAAATTCGTGAAGGTGTGAGGGGAAGCAAGTCAAAGAAAATGAATTTTCGTTGAAGTTTGACATTTTTTTATAAAATACGGCCCGAGCTAAAATACCCTGTATTTATGGACTAGTACCTCACAAGGTACTCCATGACCATGATAGTAGGGTACATAAAGTTTATTAAAAGTGAGTAGTATTATAAGTAATTTGAGATAATTCTTAAATTATGTGGTTAATTGGTTAATTATTGGGTAATTAATTAAAAAGTGGGATAAGATTTAACCCCCATCCGACGTGGCAAGCATCCTTATCAATTTAGTGACTAAGTACTAAATAATTCAAGGTGTCACACTTTGAAAGAAATGTTACACCAAGCATTAATTAGGTAAGGCCACCAAATGAGTAAGGATAACTTTCCTAATTAAAAACTATCTTCAAAGTCACTTGAGAAAGCAAGTTAGTAACGTTTCTTCTGAGGATTCCAACCAAGATTCCTTACCTTCCTTCTATTATTATTTCAGCAGAAGTAACATTTGATTCTAAGGTTATTTCTTATCTCTTAAGGAAAGAATTTCAACAACGATTATTTTTCCAAATAGCAACGTTATTGCTTCGGGTATTTCATACAGATTGTTCCCTATTTCGATCTCGTTGTTATGTATTTTATCGCAATTTGCGTATATTAGAAGGATTGTCTAGAGGATTGACTCAAGTATATTAAGGCTATCCCTTCTTTCTTTTTGGCATGATCTATACGACACGAACGAAACGAGCAAAAGCACAACTTTCATAAATGACTCTATTCATAGAAATACTAGAGATGCTTATCTTCTTGATTTACCATATGTCATATTATTTTATCATCTATTCATGGGTCTCAAAAATACGCATGTTGGTAAATTTATTTCATGATATTAATCATAGGCATAATGGTCTTATGACGTACCGAGAGATTTTATTAACGTATTTCATATGTATTTCATGCATTTATACATGCACATTGACCCATGACCAGATGGCATTATATATATATATATATATATATATATATATATATATATATATATATATATATATATATATATATATGTATATGGGATATAGGAAAGGTTATGGCATTATATACGCATCACCACCTGATCAGCTGGTGTACGTTGATGATTTTGCCCACAATGGCCGAGATGATATGATGGGATGCCCTCAGAGGCCTGATGATGTTATGAAACATGTACCTATGCACGACATGACATTCATACACATATACATGAGACTATAATTATTTCATGATTTACAGAGTTATCCAGACTTACAGGTTGAGTCATTTACTCTATATTTCTTCCATGTCTATTATGTAGTTATTTATGCACCTTACATACTCGGTACATTATTCGTACTGATGTCCTTTTTGCCTGGGGATGCTATGTTTCATGCCTACAGGTCCCGATAGATAGGTCGAGAGCCCTCCAAGTTGGCTATCGGCTCAGCGAAAGAAGTTGGTGCGCTCTATTTGCTTCGGAGTTGCTTGTTTTGTTAGTACGATTTAGACGTGTATTGTTTGGTATGACGGGACTCTGTCCCGACCTTTATGAAAATTATGTAGTTTTATTCTTAGAGGCTTGTAGATAGATGTCATGTACGTAAAAGATTGTATGGCCTTGTCGGCCTATGTTCAGTATACGAGTGGTTATTTTGGTCTTATAGGCCCATATGTCTTATGTATAAGTTGGTATTACATGTTGTGTTCTACTTATTTCACCGAAGCCTTTCGTCTCAGTTATCTATGATAATATGACATGAACAGATACGTTATGTTGGTACTCGGTTGAGTAAGGTACCTGGTGCCCGTCGCGACCCATCGGTTTGGGTTTTGAGTTCATATCACAAAATTGAATTGGGAGCTCGGTAGGAGGTGAAATTTGGAGAGATTTTGGAGGAAGTTTGTGGGTAATGATTTCTAACTCCTTTTTGCTTATAACCCATTAATCTAAACATGAATTCATTATCTAAATTCAAATTTGGTGTGAGCAATTAGGGAAAAATTGAGAAAAGTTGTTAGGCCTAATGTTGGGGTTTCGATCAAGATTTTGATATCGGATTGAAGTAATTTTGGTATGGTTAGACTCGTGAATGAGTGGGTGTTCATAATCCGTAAATTTTATCCAATTCCAAGATGTGGGCCCGGGGAGGACTTTTGGGCATTTTTCTATTTTCTTATCTTAGCTTCGCTTCCTTTAGCTAAATTCATTGTTTGTAGTTATATTTACATTATGACATTTATTTGATTAGATTTGGGTCACTCGGAGTTGGATACTCATGGCAAGAGAATGGTTTCAGGTTGATTTTGAGCTGGTTCGAGGTAAGTGGCTTGCCTAACTTTGTGTGGGGGAACTCCCCTTAGGATTTTGGTACTAATGTTATATAAGCATCGTGTACGTGAGGTGACAAGTGCGTATATGTGCTAATTGTTAAAAAACCCCATTTTCTTTAAGTATATATCTATGTTTCCTTGTAATTGAGCAAGCCTCTTGTTTAGTTTAGGAAGAATATGTTTATGTGATTTAATTGTCTTACCTACTTTAATTGCTTACTTGTACTCTGTGCAGCATGTTAGAGCAGAATTTCCTATTTAATTCTCGAATAGAACTGTAAATTCTTTCTGAGACTGATATGTGTTTACTTTGGGACTATGGGACGATATCCCAGGAGATTCCCCCTACGTGTTTAATTTAGGACTACGGATCGGTACTCCGGGAGATCCCCTGCACTTTTACGTTTGGGACTATGGGACGACACATGGGAGATTCCCCTGTACTGGATATTTACTTTAGGACTACAGATTGACATTCCGGAAGTTTCCCGTGATATATATGATTCGGACTATAGGACGATATCCGAGGAGATCCTCTGTACATTTACGTTTAGGACTACGGGACGATATCCTTGGAGATCCCCTGTTGCTATCACTGTGTACTAAGTATATTCTGTGTGTGATTTTACTCTTTATCAACTGTTATTGTCTTTAATTATACTATCGCACTTCATACTATTTTACGTAGGGCCGTGACCTTCCTCGGCACTACTCGACCGAGGTTAGGCTTGACACTATATATATATATATATATAACCAGTAGGGCCCTGACCTTCCTTGTCACTACTCGACCGAGGTTAGGCTTGCCACTTACTAGGTACCACTGTGGCGTACTCATGCCCTTTCCTGCACATGTTTTCATGTGCAGATCCAGGTTCTTCGGCCCAACCATACTATTAGTGAGGCGATGCAATCTTCAGAGACTTCAAGGTATATCTGCTGCGTCCGCAGACCGAGGAGTCCCTCTCTATTCTCTCTTTTAGCTGTAGACATTCTGTACTTTCTTTTGATTATACATTCTGGAGTTAGAACACTATGTAGTATCTACAGCTTGTGATTTCATGAGATTCTAGGTTTTGGGAGTTGTTTCACTTTTGAGAGTGTGTATTTGTATATGTCGAGCGGCATTTTAAACATTTTATTATGTTTTATCCGCAATTTTTGCTAGTTTCGTATTTCGTTTCCTTTTTCCGCAATTTGTTAGGCTTACCGAGTTGTAGAGACTAGGTGTCATCACGACAGTTCACGAAGGGCGAACTTGGGTCATGAAAAGTTGGTATCAGAGCTCTAGGTTCATAGGAGTTATTAATCACAAGCCGGTTTATTAGAGTCTCGTGGATCGATACGGAGACGTCTGTACTTATCTACGAGAGTATGTAACTTTTAGGAAAAATCCACTTCATTCGATTTCCTTGTCGTGCGAGATTTTTGATATTGAAATTCTAAACTTCTGTCTTCTATTCTCTCATAGTTGGTGAGGACACGTGCTGCAGGAGATGACCAGGCACTCGCGCCTCCTACTAGAGCCGTCAAAGGTCGGGGTCAGGGTAGAGTCCGAGGACGCGCACGTGGTGTAGCTAGAGCACCTGCGCGAGCTACCACCGAGGAGCCACCAGCAGCTCCAGCCGGAGCCTAGGCACCTGATACGCCTACTACTACTACTACTACACTACTACTACTACTACTACTACTACTACTACTACTATTCTAGCTTTTCAGGAAACCCTTGCACAGTTTGTGAGCATGTACACCACCCTAGCTCAGGCAGGGTTGATTCCCCTTGCTGCAGCCACATCCCAAGTCGGGGAACGAGCAAAGACTCTCGCTACCCGCACTCCTGAGTAGCGGGTCCAGGTTGATCAGATCCCAGAGTTATACTGATACCTCCTGTGGCCCCAGTTCAGCCCGAGGACAAGGCAACAACTTTCGAGGATGAGTAGCGGAGGCTTGAGAGGTTAAAGAAGTACAAGCCTCATGTATTCAATGGTCCAGCATCAGATGATGCTTTGGGATTTCTTGAGGAGTGCTACCGTATCCTCCGCACTATGGGTTTATCAGGATCGAGTGGGGTTCTTTTCACTGCCTTCCAACTTTGAGGAGCAACCTATCAGTGGTGCCGTACTTATGAGTTGGACAGCCCAGCTGAGACAGCTTCCCTTAAATAGACCCAGTTTTCAGATATGTTTTTGAGGGAGCATGTTCCTAAAATCTTCAGAGATGCATGTCGCGTAGAGTTTGAGCATTTGCGCCAGGGTACTATGACTGTTTCAGAGTATGCTGTCCATTTCACTGACTTGGCTAGGCATGCACCAGCCTTGTTCGTGAGAGAGTTCACCGGTTTAGTGAGGGGCTCATTCCCAGCATCAGGTCTATCATGGCTTAAGAGTTAGAGATGGATATTTCTTATCAACAGGTGGTGAGCATTTCTAGGAGAGTAGAGGGTATGCATGATCGGGATAGAGAAGAGAGGGAGGCCAGAGGTCTCAAGGTCGGGCCATTATTCTGGTGCCTGTGCTCTAGCTGTAGTTCGTCATGGTAGGGGTTATATGAGTCGCCCTATTCATTCAGTTCTTCTAGAAGCCAGTGGTATTCCAGCTCCTCCTAGACCTTAGCAGCCTTATTATGCATCTCCAGTATCTAGTGCGCCTCCTGCACGGGGTGCTTTTGGTGGTCAATCCAGCAGACCTGGGCCGAGCCAGTCACAACCGCCACGTCCTTGCAGAGCTTGTTTTGAGTGTGGCGACATATGCCATATGGTGAGGGATTGCCCCAGACTTAGGAGGGTGTACCTCCACAGGCTTCTCAGCCACAGCGTGCTCCGTAAAGTTCCCAGGCTATGGTTATAGCACCAGTTGCTACCCCACCTACTCAGCCAGCTAGAGGTGGAGGTCAGGGAGGTAGAGGTCGCCCTAGAAGAGGAAGCCAAGCTAGATACTATGCCCTTCCTGCCCATACCGAGGCTGTCGCCTCCGATTCTGTCATCACAGGTATTGTCTTGGTTTGTCATAGAGATGCATCGATTTTATTCGATCCAGGCTCCACTTATTCTTATGTGTCCTCTTATATTGCCTCGCATTTGGGCGTATCTTGGGATTCTTTGAGTTCCCCTCTTTATATTTCTACTCCTATGAGAGATTCTCTTATTGTGGATCGCGTTTATCGGTCGTGTTTGGTTGCTCTTATTGATTTTGAGACCAGAGTCGATTTATTATTGCTCAGCATGGTAGATTTCGATGTTACCTTGGGCATGGACTAGTTGTTGCCCCATTATGCTATTCTTGATTTTTACGCGAAAACCGCGATGCTGGCTATGCCAGGTGTACCGCAAGTAGAGTGGAGGGGTACTTTATATCACACTCCCAGTAGAGTTATTTCTTTTCTTAAGGCTCAGCGAATGGTTGAGAAGGGGTGTGACGCGTATCTAGCCTATGTGAGAGATGTCATATTGATACCCTACAGTTGATTTAGTCCCAGTAGTACGGGACTGCCCTGACGTGTTTCCAGCTAACCTTCCGGGTATGCTGCCCGATAGAAATATTGATTTTGGCATTGATTTGTTGCTGGGAACTCAACCCATTTCTATTCCTCCGTATTGTATGGCCCCTCCTGAGTTGAAGGAGTTGAAGGATCAGTTATAGGAATTGCTTGATAAGGGTTTTATTGGTCCCATTGTATCACCTTGGGGTGCTCCTGTCTTGTTTGTGAAGAAAAAGGATGGTTCTATGCATATGTGCATTGGTTATCTCTAGTTGAACAAAGTTACAATGAAGAATCAGTATCCGTTGCATCTTATTGATGATTTGTTTGACCAACTACAGGGTGCACAAGTGTTTTCTAAGATTGACTTGCATTCAGGTTACCATAAGTTGAAGATTCGGGAGCCAGATATCCCCAAGACTGCTTTTAGGACTCGGTATGGTCATTACTAGTTCCTTGTTATGTCATTTGGGCTGACTAATGCCCCCGTAGCCTTCATGCATTTGATGCACAATGTGTTCCGGCCATATCTTGACTCGTTCTTCATTGTCTTTATTGATGATATTCTGATATACTCCCGGAGTGGAGAAGATCATGAGTAGCACATGAGGACAATGCTTCAGACTTTGAGTGAAAAGAAATTATATGCAAAGTTCTCGAAATGTGAGTTTTGGTTGGATTCCGTAGCATTCTTGGGTCATGTGGTAATGAGTGAAAGGATCAAGGTGGATCCGAAGAAAGTGGAAGCAGTGCAGAGTTGGCCCAGACCATCCTCAGCTATAAAGATCTGTATATTTCTTGGCTTGGTGGTTTATTACCATCGATTTATTGAGGGATTTTCATCTATTGCAGCACCTATGACCACGCTGACCCAGAAGGGTGCTCCGTTCCAGTAAATGGAAGAGTGTGAGTAGAGCTTCCAGAAGCTCAGGACAACTTTGACTATAGCCCCAGTATTGATATTGCCTACAGGTTTGGGGTCTTACACTGTCTATTGTGATGCCTTGATGATTGACCTTGGAGCGGTATTAATGTAGGACTGTAGGGTAATTGCCTACGCGTCCAGACAATTAAAGGTACATGAGAAGAATTATCCTGTCCATGATCTCGAGTTAGCTGTTATTGTTCGCGTGTTGAAAATCTAGTGTCACTATTTGTACGGTGTTCCTTGTGAGATCTATACTGATCACCGAAGTTTACAACATCTGTTCAAGCAGAAGGACCTTAATTTGCGCTAGAGGAGGTGGTTAGAGCTACTTAAGGACTATGATATCACTATCTTGTATCACCAGGGCAAGGACAATGTGGTAGCCCATGCTTTGAGTCGTCGGGCGAAGAGTTTGGCTTATCTAGCAGTAGCGGAGAGGCCCATGGCGATGGCTGTTCAGGCCTTAGCCAGCCAGTTTGTGAGATTGGATCTTTCGGAGCCTAGTCGGATTTTAGCTTGTGTGATTTCTCAGTCTTCCTTATTTGATCGTATTAGAGAGCTTCAGTATGATGAACCTCATTTGCTCGTCCTCAAGGACAAGGTTCTGCACGATGATGCTAGAGATGTGACTATTGGTGATGACGGGGTATTGAGGATGCAGGGTCGGATATGTGTACCCAATGTTGATGGGCTTCGGGAGTTAATTCTAGAGGAGGTCTATAGTTCACGATATTCCATCCGTCCAGGTGCCGTGAAGATGTACCAGGACTTGAGACAACACTATTGGTGGAGGCAGATAAAGAAGGATATAGTTGGGTTTGTAGCTCGGTGCCTCAATTGTCAGCAGGTGAAGTATGAGCACTAGAGACCGGGTGGGTTGCTTCAGTAGATAGAGATTCCGGAGTGGAAGTGGGAGAGGATCACCATGGACTTCGTAGTTTGGCTTCCATGGACTTTGAGGAAGTTCGATTCCATTTGGGTGATTGTGGATTGGCCGACCAAGTCCGCGCATTTCATTCCTGTGTGTACTACCTATTCTTTGGAGCAGTTGGCGAGATTTATATTCGGGAGATTGTTCGTCTGCATGGTATTCCAGTTTCCATCATTTCAGATAGAGGTACTCAGTTCACATCACAGTTCTGGAGGACCGTACAACATGATTTGGGTACTCAGGTGGAGTTGAGCACTGCATTTCACTCCTAGACGGAGAGATAGTCCGAGCGTAATATTCAGATTCTTGAGGATATGCACCATATGAGGCCTTGTATGGTAGGCGGTGTAGATCCCCGGTGGGTTGGTTTGAGCCGGGTGAGACTAGGTTATTAGGCACAGACTTGGTTCAGGATGCCTTAGATAAGGTTAAGGCGATTCAGGATATACTCCATACAGCCCAGTCCAGACAGAAGAGTTATGCGGACCGGAAGGTTCGTGATGTTTCCTATATGGTTGGAGAGCGGGTCTTGCTTCGGGTTTCGCCTATGAAGAGCGTTATGAGATTTGGGAAGAAGGGGAAATTGAGTCCGAGGTTTATTGTTCCTTTTGAGATATTGTGATGTGTTTGGGAGGTTGCTTATGAGCTTGCCTTACCTCCCAACATGGCAGGAGTTCATCCGATATTTCATGTTTCGATGCTCCGGAAGTATCACGGTGATTCGTCGCACATGTTGGATTTCAGTTTCGTCAAGTTGGACAAGGATTTATCATATGTTGAGGAGCCAGTGGTGATATTAGACAGGCAGGTTCGAAAGCTGAGGTCAAAGAAAATTGCATCAGTGAAGGTTCAGTGGCAGGGTCAGCTTGTCGAGGAGGCGACTTGGGAGACCAAGCAGGATATGCGCAGCCGTTACCCTCATCTTTTCACCACTTCAGGTATGTATCTGTGCTTGTTCGAGGACGAATGAATCTTTTAAGATGGTGAGGACGTAACGACCTGACCGGTCGTTTTAAGAATTAACGCCCTGATCTCCTATTAACTGCTTTCCCCGTGTTTGTTTCTACTATTGTGAGTTACTGGAAGGATTCATTTTGAGTTTCCTAGTGTTTTGGGATACTTAGTCCCCAAATGAGAGTTTAAGCTTTAGAATTTGGCTTGTAGTCAGAGCAGTGCGAAGATGGCCTTAGAATGGAATTCTGTTGATTCCCTTTGCTCCGGTGGGTGATTTCGGGCTTAGGGGCATGTTCGATTGTGTTTTGGAGGTCCGTAGCTTATTTAGGCTTGAAATGCCAAGAGTTGAATTTTTAAAGTTTCTGGATCAATAGTGAGATTTTGATATCGGGGTCGGAATCCGATTCCGAAAGTTGGAATAGCTCCGTAGTGTTGAATGTGACTTATGTGCAAAATTTGGGGTCAATCGGACTTATTTTGGTTGGTTTCAACATTGGTTGTAGGATTCTTGAAATTTCAAGTTCTTTAGGCTTGGATTGGAGGGTGATTCGTGGTTTTAGCGTTGTTTGACGTAATTTGTGGATTGGTCTGAGTTCGTATGATGTTGTTTACCGTAAAAATGGTAATAATAATTAAATTTGATTATGGGACTCTAAGAATACGTGATCTATTTTTATGCTAGTTGTTAAGGAGTTGATGCTATGTATATGAGACTTGGAAACGAAATGAGAGTTAAGGATAGGGAAATAATCAAACCGTAAGGCCAATTATTGAGGCTTCGAGCTTGTCGATTCGGGGCCTCGAGGTCGATTCCGGAGCTCGATTATGAGCTATCAAAGGCAGTCGAAATGTGGCTAACAGTTATAATAAAATTAATGGAGGCTCTTTATGGCCAATGATAAGCAATAAATGATGAACAACAATGGAAATAATAAATGAAAGTAATAATATCAAGAGAATATGTTAGAGAGAAAATAGAGTGTTCTTGTATATTTCGTGTAGAGAAATTGAAGCAACATGCCTTTACAAGATGACAAGGATCCCCTTTATATAGGAGGGAAATCCCAACATAGTACAAAATACATTAATTACAAAGATAAAGGGATGGGACAGCTAGATGACACCCTGATCTAAGGCTAGGGTAGTCCATTAGGCTCCATCAGTCCTAGCCGTGTACTTTGGGATCTCCCCAATCCTACCATAGCTGTGGTCGAAATTATACCAAGGTCGGGCGTCACGAACCTCGAAGGGGAAATTCGACCGTAGCCTTGAAGCCTACTTCGAGATGATCTCTTGAGGTGCCTCGATAAAGAGAAATCGGACCCTCCGACACAGATAGTCTCCGCGTTTCTTAGAGTGAAAGTGATAAGGAATGACCTTGAACCTTTGTCCCCTCCGATATTCTTGCGATGACGGCAGTCATAAGGCGCCAAAAGACGGTGCACACGCAGCCCTCGAAGGCCTCCGCATTGATTATGGCAGTTAGCTGCCCCTTGACCTTCTTCAATTGGCATGGGGGGCTTCTATAAATATTCCCCTTATTGTTCTTCCCAACTCATTACATTTCCAAAACCCAAAAAAGGTTCCTTCTTCCTTTATCCTTGTTCTTTCCTAGGAACACAACTCCACTTTCTCTCCCGGAATTTTTTAGCAATGGCGAAAACTTCTGCCTCTGTTTCCTAGGAGAATGTGGACTCATCCTCTTCTCTTTTATCTCAAGGTGAAGTGACAATGCCTCCTTGTGTTGAGGAATGCATTCCAGTATCTTTCGCGATGGCTTCTGATTTCAAGGTCAAGAGGACTTCTTCGAAGCTGGGTGCGCAGTAAGCCCGTGACTCAGTATATTAGCTCGATAACAGACATTGGAAGAGTGAAAGCTGATAATAGGTGGGGGGACGCAGTGATTGTGGAGATCCCTTCTTGGGAGGAGGATATTATGACACACAAAATAGGTTTCCTCAGTGTGTACACTTATTCGTTTACTCTAGGGCTGGTGGGGAGGGTGATTTGGTACTCGATGAAGGGGAAGGAGAGACAAAGAGATTTGTTGGACGGGCATTCTGAATCTAAAAAGATTAAGGTAGAAGAAGCTAAGGCGACCCAGCAGCTCTAACCCCAGAAATGGCAGGAAACCCTTGAGTTGAGGGTGAGGAGGAAAATAGCTTCTCAACAGTGCCCGAGGGAGGGATAAATCTAGCCGATCCTGGGGCCGTGGAGATGGTGGCTTTTGAGCCGGAGGCTGATGTCGTTGCGGTCCCACTTCATGGAAGAGAGACAACTAAGGGTGTACCGGGTTCTGCCTCCGAGCTGGTCGGTGGTCAGAGTTCCCCTCGGTCGGGTGCCTTCGTCAGGTGGTTCGGAGGGACCTAGTTCTGGGGCCCCGAATGGACAAGGGATGGTCCTAACTGACCTTGACAGTGATGTGGTCGTGATGGAGTATCCTTAGGGAATGATCGTACCTTCTAAAAGAGTGCAAGATTCCCCATACGATGAATCGCCCGATGCGGGGATGCCTATCAAAGGTGGATATGTGCTTGAAAGGCTTCCAATTGTTCCCGAGGGAGTCCCTGAGATCAATGCTTTACTCGTCTTTGGTGAGATGAGCATGCTTTGCGAGCAGGTAAGCTTTGCGAACCCTGCCTGTCGCTCGGGCCTCGGTTGCCTTAACCTTTGTATCTCTAACTTTTCTTTTTTCATGGCTTCAGGCCAAGGCGCTTTACAATTAGACTTTCACCCGGTACCAGGTCGAGGTGACCTGTCTTGAGCGTGAGAAGGCTCTCCTTACTGAACAAGTTATCCAGTCCCCATTTGCCATTATCTGAATGTTTTGCCAGATCCCAGTGTTTTAATGTCTTGGATCTGATTTTTGTAGTTTGAGAAGGAAGGTGCTCTACCGAGGGACGAGCTTCGGTCTAGAGACTCTGAATTCTCTAAACTCAAACGATGTGAGAGAGTGATATCTTTCGAGAGGGATGCCCTCCAAGAGAAGGCGAACTTAGTTGGGCGTCAACTTAGTGAGGCGAGGGAGGATAGTAACAAGTACAAAGGTCTTCATTTTGAGTTGGTGGCTGCATTATCCAGGATCAAAACTGAAGCCGAGACGCTTATATCTTTGCATAGAGAGGATGCTATTGCGACAAGAGCTCAAGTCGGAGGGGAACTTGAGGGGGCCGAGCCAAGATTAACTAGGGCAGTGGAATGTGAACGATTAGGATCTCGGGGGTAGACTTTTGGGGACATACATGCGGGAGATAACATTTTCCTGCCGAGCTCGAGAAGGTGGAGACCCTAGAGAAGAGAGATGCTACCTTGCTTGCTTTCGGAGGTGCGCCGAGCAGTGGCTCAGGAGGTGATAAAAATGAAGGCGGAGCCCCCAGAGGGGAAGAGGCCATCGAAGAGGGGCCGCTGAAGGACCCGTAATTGTCGGGGTGCAACCTTTATCAGAGATGTAGGTTCGATGGTAGATTAGGATTCTGTTTGGTTCTCTCTTTGTAAGGTTTTTTTCAAGACTTGTAAACATCCCCCTGGAGGTTATAAGAAGGTTTTTTATTTCCTATCCTTCCTTCCTTTTTGTTTTTCAGAAATACTATGTGATGTACTTTGACTTTCAACCCAAGGTTCCGAACTTCGGATTAGACCCTCGAGCTTCGCTATCATCGAGCGACTTGGCTTTTATGTATCCTGTCGGTACGACCTTTGATCTTAGCACTAGTGACAATGACTCATACGTACTGGGTTGGTTCCCCCTTTTAGAGTAACCTGGCATTGGAGCTCTCGTGCTTCTACTTTTAGGCATTTTATTAGATTAAGCTCAATCTCCAAGTCAGATCTTGACTCGAGTTTATCTGACCCTCAAGTTGTTAGAATTTCAAGCAGGCCCTTAGGCTCTTACGCGTTAGGTTGAAGCGACCTTATGTGTGGGCTGGCAACTATAGCTCTTACGCCTTAGGTCAAAGTGACCTTTTATGCGGGCTGGCGACAATGGCTCTTACGCCTTAGGTCTGAGCGACCTTTTATGTGGGTGGCCCCAGGGCTTATTAGGCTGGCGACAATGGTTCTTACGCTTTGCTCTTAGGCATATTTAGTTAACTATTTTGGGTTCAGTCTATGAGTCGGGTTTCGACTCAAGCTCATTCGACCCTCAAGTTTTGTGTGGGCTGGTGACTATGGCTCTTACGCCTTGCTCTTAGGCTTATTTAGTTAACTATTTTGGGTTCAGTCTCTGAGTTGGGTTTCGACTCGAGCTCATTCGCCCCTCAAGTTTTGTGTGGGCTGGCGACTATGGCTCTTACGCCTTGCTCTTAGGCATATTTAGTTAACTATTTTGGGTTCAGTCTCCGAGTTGGGTTTCAACTCGAGCTCATTTGGCCCTCAATTTTTGTGTGGGCTGGTGACTATGGCTCTTATGCCTTAGGTCAAAGCGACCTTTTGTGTGTGTGGCCCTGAGGCTCATTAGGCTGGCGACAATGGCTCTTACGTGCTTGGTCGATGCGACCATTTATGTGGGCTTTATTTTTCCCTCGATAAGGATTTTTGAAATAATGTTTGCCTGACTCTTCGACGGCTTAATAAAAACCTTGATTGTGAGTCGTTATATAGCGATTATCGAGCACCTCGGGAAGTTTGTCTTGGAGGCTGAGTATCTCGATGCCGATGTTTAGGAGCTGACATGGTCGAAGTTCTTTTTCCTGTATCGAGGGTAACCTGTTTAACCTGTTCTTTTCGAAGTAGATTCGAAGTAATTGAAAGCCTGTGATTTTTAGCGACGGTCAGGTGTCCCCAAGTTGCGTTAGTTCGACTGGTACAACCGTGTGACCGGAGTCATTTGTGTTCGGTCGGAGCCTTTGAGTCCCGAATGAGATAGTTTCGGCATCTATATCGAGGGTATGACTTTTTAGGGGTCTTACAAGTTCGATATATAGCCGAAATTTTAGGATCGGGTTTATGCCTTTAGTAAGGTCTTACAAGTTTTACATGCCTTTGAGGTTTTATAGTTTTGGATACTTGGTACAAGTATTGTTCATGCCTTGCTTAAGGCCTTACAGATATTGTCCCTTAGTACAAGTGTGGTTCATGCCTTGCTTGAGGTCTTACATATATTGTCCCTTGGTACAAGTGAGGTTCATGCCTTGCTTGAGGTCTTACCGATATTGTCACTTGGTACAAGTGTGGTTCATGCCTTGCTTGAGGTCTTACAGATATAGTTGCTGCCTTATGTAGGTCTTACGAGACCGAGTCTGCCCGCTCGGGGTCTTATGGACTCGAGTTTTGATAAGTCGATGGAGGTGGCGCTTGATGGCAGTCCCCGAGTTGTCGAGGGTTTCTTGACTCGGGATCCATTATTTGCAAACTTGGTATTGAGTCATTGAGGTCTTACGATTTTGGCGATTCTGACCCTGAGGTCATGCAATTTTTGAGATTTCAGCATTAGTCTCCGAGTGTTCGTGACACCTTCAGTTTTGGAGATGTTTTATGATCTTGATGTTGCCTTGTTGAGGGCTTACGAGTTTAGAGTTTTGACCCGGGGGTCGTTCAAGTGCTGAATTGTTGATGCCAGTCTCCGAGTGTTCGGGACATTTTTGACAGAGGAGTCCTCTTTGCTAAAATGTCGAGTTTCTTTTGAAGCGTGAAATGCTTTGATGAAAAATGTTCTTTGATTACCCGGTACAAGTACACATATTTTTGTTGTTAAAGGCTTGGTTGCTCTATATGGGCACGGTTCGTTTGACCATTTAGCCCGATACATTACTTTTCCTATCGAGGTCCTATTTGGGGTGTCTTGGCTTTCCCGAGTAGGTGACCTTCCGGGGGGAGGCCCCCTAGTATTCGAGGTGGATTGTAAAAGAAATCTCGAATACTTGTTGAGTCTCCTTTAGGTACCGTATGGCCGTTGCCTCGTTAAAAACCTTGCCGATAAAACCCTTCTAGGGACAAAATCCGGTCGAAGGAAAAGTGTGCAATGGGTGCTCGAGGATCTTCTTGGAATTTTCCATCGGATGCCCTAGCAATAATATCATTTTAGCATTGATATTTTCCAATTCCTTGGAAGTTGTTGGCCCTCCATGGTACCGATCTTGTAAGACCCTTTGCCGACTACTCCGAGGACGTGGTACAGTCCTTCCCAATTTTGGCCTAGCTTTCCTTCATTAGGGTTTCGGGTGTTAAGGGTGACTTTCCTTAGAACTAAGTCCCCGACTCCGAAATGCCGGAGGTTTATTCTCCTGTTATAATATTTTTCGATCCTTTGCTTTTGGGCGGCCATCAGGACCAGCGAGGCTTCTCGTTTTTCATCTAGTAGTTCGAGGGACGTTGTCATGGCCTCGTTGTTCGAGCTTTCAGTAGTATGTTGGAATCTGGTGCTCGGCTCCCCAACCTCCACTAGTATTAAAGCCTCGGCTCCGTATACTAGAGAGAAAGGTGTTTCCCCTGTGCTTGATTTTGAAGTTGTTCGGTATGCCCACGACACTTCGGGCAACATATTTATCCACTTTCCCTTGGCGCTTTCCAGCTTCTTTTTTAAGTTCTGGATGATGGTTTTATTTGTGGACTCGGCCTGGCCATTTGCACATGGGTGGTAAGGCGTCGATAGGATTCTCTTGATTTTGTGATCCTCAAGGAATTGTGTTACCTTGCTCCCGATGAACTGCCTCCCGTTATTGCATGTTATCTCAGAAGGAATCCCGAATCGGCACAATAATGTGGTCCCCGATGAAGTTAATGACTTCCTTTTCTCTTACCTTCTCGAAGGCCTGTGCTTCCACCCATTTTGAGAAATAGTCAGTCATAAATAAAATAAATTTAGCTTTACCTGGTGCCGTTGGTAGGGGCCCGAGGATGTCCATCCCCTATTTCATGAATGGCCACGGAATAAGACAGATTGTAGTTGTTCACCGGGTTGGTGAATCATAGGGGCAAATCTCTGGCAGTTATCGCATTTTCGGACGAATTCTTTGGTATCTTTTTCCATGTTGTCCCAGTAGTATCCTGCTCTGATTATTTTTCGAACCAAGGAGTCGGTGCCAGAGTGATTTCCACAAGTACCCCCGTGAATTTCTTGGAGTACGTAATACGTATCTCCGACCCCAGACATACTGCTAGGGGGCCATCAAAAGTTCTTCTGTACAGAGTCTTGTTTTCATCGAGCGAGAATCGGGCTGCTTTGGTTCGCAGGGCCCTCGATTCCTTTGGATCCGCGGGCAATTTTCCTTCTTTCAGGTAATCAATATATTTATTTCTCTAGTCCCATGTTAGGCTAGTGGAATTAATCTCCGTGTGACCTTCCTCGATCATTGATTTAGATAGCTAAATAACAGCTCCGGGGAGTAAATCATCTTCTTCAACAGACGATCCCAGGTTTGCGAGGGCATCGGCCTCGCTATACTGCTCTCGAGGTACATGGACTAAATTCCATTCTTTGAAGCGACGTAATGTGACTTGGATCTTATCCAAATACCTCTGCATCTTGTCTTCTCGGACCTTATAACTCCCATTCACCTGGTTCACTACCAGGAGTGAATTGCATTTTGCTTTGATGGTCTCAACTCACAGGCTTTTGGCCAGTTCTAAACCTACAATCATAGCCTCATACTCGGCTTCATTGTTAGTAAATTTTGTAGTTTATAGATTGTCTGATTACTCCACCCGTAGGTGGCGTTTAGACTATACCAAGTCTAGAACCTCTCACGTTTGTGGCACCATCAATGAATGGGGTCCATACCCCGGAAGACGTGCCTGATTTCAGTAAAAGTTCCTTTTCTACCTTGAGCATGAGGGAGGGCGAGAAATCGGCCACGAAGTCTGCCAAAATCTGGAACTTTATGGCCGTTCGAGGTTGATACTCGATATTATACCCCTCGAGTTCGATGGCCCATTTGGCCAATCGACCCGATAATTCGGGTTTGTGCAATATGCTCCGGAGGGGGTATGTCGTTAGAACATAAATATGATGGCATTGAAATAGGGTTTCAGTTTTCGCGATGCGCTTATTAGCATAAGAGCCAATCTTTCAAGGTGTGGGTACCTAGTTTCGGCATCCCCTAGGGTCCGGCTTACATAATAAACAGGGAATTGCATACCTTGCTCTTCTTGAATTAGCACGCCGCTTACCGCTATCTCGGATACGGCCAAGTATAGATATAGTGTTTCATTCTCCTTTGGCGTATGGAGAGAGGTGGTCTAGTCAGATATCGCTTTAGCTCTTCTAAGGCGCATTGGCATTCTATAGTCCATTCGAAGTTGTTCTTTCTTTTGAGTAAAGAGAAGAAATGATGGCTCCTATCGGATGACCTGGATATGAATCTGCCCAGAGCCGCTATTCGACCTGTTAGCTGTTGCACGGCCTTTACATTGTTTACCACCGTGATTTCTTCGATGGCCTTGATTTTATCGGGGTTAATCTCGATCCCCCTGCTTGATACCATGAAGCCTAAGAATTTGGCCGAACCCACTCCGAAGGCACATTTCTCGGGGTTGAGCTTCATGTTGTAACTTCTGAGGATGTTGAATGTTTCCTGCAAATGAGTTAAATGGTCCTCTGCACCCATGGACTTAACTAGCATGTCGTCAATATAAACTTCAATGGATTTGCCTATTTGACTCTCAAACATTTTATTAACTAGACCCTGGTATGTAGCCCCTGGGTTTTTTTTAGTCCGAAAGGCATTACATTGTAACAGTAGGTACCATACTTTGTGATGAACGAGGTCTTCTCCCTATCTATGGGGTTCATTTGAATTTGATTGTACCCCGAATAGGCATCGAGAAAGGTGAGGGTCTCATGGTCGGCCGTAGCATCGATCAGACTATCGATGTTAGGCAATGGGAATGAATCCTTGGGACATGCCTTATTTAAATCTTTATAGTCTACGCACATTCTTAGCTTATTTCCCTTTTTGGGTACCACTACTACGTTGGCCAGCCACTCGGGGTACTTTACATCTCTAATGGACCCTATTTTAAGGAGTTTTGTTACCTCATCCTTGATAAATGCGTGTTTTATCTCGGACTGGGGTCTTCTTTTTTGCTTTACTAGTTTAAACCTAGGGTCGACACTTAGTCAGTGGGAGGTTATTTCCAGCGGGATACCTGTCATATCTAAGTGGGACCATGCGAAATAGTCGATATTATCGATAAGAAATTGAATGAATTTTTTCCTGAGTTCGGGGGTTAATCCCATCCCCAGGTATACCTTTCGATCGGGGAGGTGTTCGATCAAAACATCTTGCTCCAGATCTTCGATCATCGATTTTGTTGCATCCGACTCTTCGGGGGAAACGAAAGTTCGAGGAGCGAGGAAATCTTCTTCGTCATCCTCAAGGGTCTGTATACTCCCAGACATGTCCGAGTCGGGAGTACGGGGGTCGACTCCTCCTAGTAAACCACGAACATTTCTTTCGCTGCATGTTGTTCTCCATATATGGTCGTTATTCCATCCTTTATCGAAAATTTAATCATTTGGTGTAGGGTTGATGGTACTGCCCTCATGATGTGTATCCACGGCCTACAAGCAATGCATTATACCTTATGTCGCCATTGATGACTTGAAACTTTGTGTTCTGAACCGTGTTGGACGTGTCGATTGGGAGGGTGATTTCTCCTTTTGTCACTTCGCCGGTCATGTTGAAGCCATGGAGGACCCGAGAGGCGGGTATGATTTGGTCGAGCAACCCAAGCTATTCTACTACCACCGACCTGATTACGTTGGCTGAGCTACCTGGATCTACGAGCACATGTTTAACTTAACGTTGTTTAAAAGAAATGAGATTACCAGCGCGTCGTTGTGTGGTTCTGTCAAAGTCTCGAGGTCCTATTTGCTGAATGCGAGGGTGTAATCAGCCACGCGATCTCGGATCGACCCTTCTATTACAGCGGATATTTTTGTCCGCTCGATCATGGGCCCTTGGGGAATGTCGACCCCTCTAATAATCATATGAACGACATGCCAAGGGACCTCTTTTTGTGCTCAGTTTGGAACATCCACACCATTCTCTCCCCAGTTCTCCTGGTAGTCATTTTCACCTCTATTTACTGAGTTAGGCATTTCAACCTGAAATTTGAAGATCTTGGATAAGAACATGTGTGACAGATAACTTGCGTTATGTGACGAAACCAACAAGAAAATAATCACTATTATTTTTAGCCCCACGATGGGCGCCAAACTGTTTACCGTGAAAATGGTAATAACAATTAAATTTGATTATGAGACTCTAAAAATACGTGATCTATTTTTATGCTAGTTTTTAAGCAGTTGATGCTATGTATATGAGACTTAGAAACAAAATGAGAGTTAAGGATAGGGCAATAATCAAACCGTTAGACCAATAATCGGGGGCCTCGAGCTTGTCGATTCGGGGCCTCGAGGTCGATTTCAGAGCTCGACAGTGAGCTATCGAAGGCAGTCAAAATGTGGCTAATAGTTATAATAAAATTAATGGAGTCTCTTTATGGCCAATGATAAGCAATAAATGATGAACAACAATGGAGATAATAAACGAAAGCAATAATATCAAGAGAATATGTTAGATAGCAAATAGAGTGTTCTTGTATATTTCGTGTAGAGCAATTGAAGCAACATGCCTTTACAAGATGACAAGGATCCCCTTTATATAGGAGAGGAATCCCAACATAGTACAAAATACATTAATTAAAAAGATAAAGGGATGGGACAACTAGACGACACCCTGATCGATACAGTAGTCCACTAGGCTCCGTCAGTCCTAGCCGTGTACCTTGGGAACTCCCCAATCCTACGATAACTGTGGTTGACATTATCCCAAGGTCAGGCGTCACGGACCTCGAAGGGGAAATTCGATCGTAGCCTTGAAGCCTCTAGGCTTTGAGATGATTTCTTGAGGTGCCTCGATAACGAGAAATCGGACCCTCCGATTTCACAGTACACAGATGTTTTAGGATTGGTGGGTATGTTTGGTTGAGGTCCCGGGGGCCTCGGGTATGTTTTGGATGCTCAACGAATCATTTTTGGACTTGGAGAAAGAACATATTTTCTGGTTTTTCTGTTGCAGACATTCCTTCTTCGCGATCGCGTGAGGAGGCTCGCAATCGTGCAGGCTTAGCTGAGGCAGAGGGAGTTTGTTCTTCTCATTCGCAAGAAAAGGTTTGCGAATGCGTAGTAATGATGGAAGGTTGAATCGCGAACGCGGGGGCTATGCCGCGTTCGCGAAGAAGAAGTGAGGCAGCTGTGGATTGGAGAGCTTCTCTTCACGATCTCGTGAGGTCAACTGCGATCCCGTAGGCCTGAGCAGTGCAAGCATCACGTTCGCGTAGGGTAAATCTGGGAGCCAACAAAGTTGTTCTTTGCAATCGCGTGGGAGTTTCCGCGATCGCGATTAAGGTCGCTCCTAGGCAGAACTTAAATTTCAAAATCTAGGGTTTTGAATTCATATCCCAAAATTGAATTGGGAGCTCGGTAGGAGGCAAAATTTGGAGAGATTTTCGGAGGAAGTTTGTGGGTAATGATTCCTAACTCCTTTTTACTTATAGCCCATTAATCTAAATATGAATTCATCATCTAATTTCGGATTTGGGGTGAGAAATTAGGGAAAAATTGAGAAACATTCTTAGGCCTAATTTTGGGGTTTTGATCAAGATTTTGGTATCAGATTGTAGTAATTTTGGTATGGTTAGACTCGTGAGTGAATGGGTGTTCATAATCCGTAAATTTTAGCCCATTCCGAGACGTGGTCCCGGGGAGGATTTTTGGGTGTTTTTCTATTTTCTTATCTTAGCTTTGATTCCTTTAGCTAAATTTATTGTTTGTAGTTATATTTACATTATGAAATTTATTTGATTAGATTTGGGCCACTCAGAGTTGGATAATCGTGTCAAGAGTGTGGTTTTGGGTTGATTTTGAGCTGGTTCGAGGTAAGTGGCTTGCCTAACCTTGTGTGGGGGAACTCCCCTTAGGATTTTGGTACTGATGTTATATGAGTGTCGTGTACGTAAAGTGACGAGTGCATATACATGCTAATTGTTGAAAAACCCCCATTTTCTTTAAGTAAAATATCTTTCCTTGTAATTGCGCAATAATTGTACTTAAAGCCTCTTGTTTAGTTTAGGAAAAACATGCTTATGTGATTTAATTGTCTTACCTGCTTTAATTGCTTACTTGTACTTTGTGCAGTATGTTAGAGTAGAATTTCCTGTTTAATTCTCGAATAGAACTGTAAATTCTTTCTGAGACTGTTATGTGTTTACTTTGGGACTACGGGACGATATCCCGGTAGATTCCCCCTGCATGTTTAATTTGGGACTATGGATCGGTATTCCGGGAGATCCCCCTGCACTTTTACGTTTAGGACTACGGGACGACACCCGGGATATTTCCCTGTACTGGATATTTACTTTGGGACTACGGATTGATATTCCAGGAGTTTCCCTTACATATTTATGATTAGGACTATGGGACGATATCCCGGGAGATCCTTTGTACATTTACGTTTGGCACTACGAGACGATATCCTGGGAGATCCCCCATTTCTATCTCTGTGTACTGAGTATATTCTGTCTAAGATTTCACTCTTTCTCAACTGTTAGTGTCTTTAATTATACTGTCGCACTTCATACTGTTTTACCTCGTTATATATATATATATATATATATATATATATATATATATATATATATAACTAGTAGGCCCCTGACCTTCCTCATCACTACTCAACCGAGGTTAGGCTTGGCACTTACTGGGTACTGCTGTGGTGTTCTCATGCCCTTTCCTGCATATGATTTCGAGTGCAGT
Source organism: Nicotiana sylvestris (assembly GCF_000393655.2). Classification (NCBI taxonomy): domain Eukaryota; kingdom Viridiplantae; phylum Streptophyta; class Magnoliopsida; order Solanales; family Solanaceae; genus Nicotiana; species Nicotiana sylvestris. Next base: position 57,333,489 of record NC_091059.1, read on the forward strand.
TCAAGGTTCTTCGGCCCAACCATACTATCAGTGAGGCGAGGTGATCTTCAGAGACTTCGAGGTATATCTGCCGTGTCTGCAGACCGATAAGTCCCTCTCTATTCTCTCTTTTAGCTATAGACCTTTTGTACTTTCTTTTGATTAGACATTCTGGAGTTAAAACACTATGTAGTATCTAGATCTTGTGATTTTATGAGATTCCGGGTTTTGGGAGTTGATTCAATTTTGAGAGTGTGTATTTATATATGCCGAGCGACATCTTAAATGTTTTATTATGTTTTATCCGCAGTTTTTGCTAGTTTCGTATTTCGTTTCCTTTTTCCCTAATTTGTTAGGCTTACCTAGTTGTAGAGACTAGGTGCTGTCACGACATTTCACGGAGGGCGAACTTGGGTCATGACATTTTAAGGGAAAAACCATATTTGAGAGTTGATTTGGCCTAGTTGAGGTAAGTATATTGCCTAATTTTGTATGGGGGAACTATCCCGTAGGATTGATCTTAATTGCACTATTTGAATTATGTGAAAGACATGTATATGAGGTGACAAGTGTGTACACTGGCTTATATGTGGAAATTGACCGGTTTAGACTCTTAGGAGTCGTTTGGTACGCGAGATAAAGTGGGATAAAGTATGGTACTAAATTTATATTATGTTTGGCTGACAATATAAATTTATTCCGGGATAAATTTATACCATCAACCAAACTTAGTATAAACTCTGTTCCAAACTCAATCCTGTATATCCTATCTTATCCCATAAAACTTTGTATTTTTTTATCCCACCTCCCAAGTGGGATAAATTATTCTAGAGATTATAATCCCCAGATAATTTAGTCCACGTACCAAACGACCCCTTAGGTTACTTATAAGCATTTAGTTGTAGTTGTTGTTACATGGTATCTCTTTCATGATTGAGTTTACTCTTAAACATTTTATTGTAGTTGTTATTACATGTTATTCTTATGCATTTAGTCGTAGATGTTATTACATGCTATCTATTTTATCGTTGAGTTTATTTTATGCATTTAATTGAAATTGTTATTGCATGAAAGTATATTTCATTGTTGAGTTAATCTCCTATTTTATTGTGTTGTTGTTGAGACTCTTGTATAAGTACCAACATAACATATCTTTCTTGTCATACTATCATGGGTAAATGAGCCATAAAGGCCGTCATGAGATAACCAGAACAAAACATAAAAGAATACTTGACATAGGACGACCCAACATAATATACAAACTTATACATGTGACATACATGCCTATAATGCAGGGATGATCATTTGTACACTCAAGCCATAGGACGACAAGGTCATATGAGTATCCATATATATGACATTTGTCTACAAGCCTCTAGGAGTACATAAACATCATAAAGGTCGGGACAGAGCCCCGTCATACCAATCAATACATGTCCAAATTATACTGATAGGTAACTCCGGAGCAAGTGGAGTAGACCAACACCTTCTGCTGAGCTGATATCCTACTAGGAGGAATGCCAACCTATTTATCGGGACATGCGGGCATGAAATATAATGTCCCCAGGCAAAAAGGACATTAGTACGAATAACGTACCTAGTAAGTAAGGCAGGAAAGCATAAATAAGAACAATAATGCAAAGAGAGATAGAGAATATACAACCTGTAACATCTGAGTGCCTCTAAGGGCAAACTAACATCAAATGGATGATATATATATATATATATATACATATATACACACACACACACATATATATATATATACATATATATATATACACGCACATACACACACACATAAACCTTTAAAAACATACGCCTCTGTTGGCATCATTATCATAATATCGTACGCGAAAGTAATAGGCTCAGTAAAAAACGTACCCGACCATCATAAGGCTCAGTAGAATTATACCCGGTCATGTGGAGCTCGGTAAAACCCTACTGATCAGTGGACACACAATAGGTTTTGTACCCAGATGACTATAACACGGGTCGGTAGAGTAAAATAGATACACATATAATGCACGTTGGACTCATGGAATCATGTTATAGATCTTTTGGAGTGACATAAGGTCATCCCACCTTCGATTCAAAATATGGACATTCATACCATAAATATGAATCTCAATAGGATTCAAGGATCATACATACTTTCTTAGAAATATTTTATAAGGAAAGAACAACATGGACAACTTTAGTTGCTAGGAGTAGATCTGTTATGAAATAGCATATTGTTTACGTTCATTTCACTTTAGATTATGCCAAAATAAAGAAGGAAGTGACTTAACATACCTTTAAAATCTTCTCTCCAATCATCAACCAAGCTCAATATGATTTTCTTACGTTTACAATGAGTAAACTGACTTTGTCGTCATCATATAAGCATTGTAACTCTCATATTTTGAAACCAATATTCTATAAGAAAACAGACAGCACGTACCATGTTTTTACTACATCCCATAATTTATGAAAAGTCACCAAGCAGCCCAAACAACAATCAATAGCTTTATGGAATACAACTAGCACAATAACACATCGAACGACAAGCTCGGTTCATGTCTAATAATACTATATTTTGAATCATTTACCTCTTATTTATATTCAGGAAAATATTGATAATAGCAACACAATATACTCAAGTTATTCCATAAATTTTCCAACCATAAAATGCTGCAAGAACACCTCCCGAATAGTCCAACAAATAATAACATTACTAACAAGCCTTTCGATCGATATCTCACAAGTTCTAGCTTAAACAACGTAGCCGTAACTTGGATAAATTTAAATACATGTAGACTAAGAGGTTCCTTACCTTAAAATAGATTGACCAGCTCGAATTTGAGATTACTTCGCCACAAAGTATCCTTCCGATGCTGCCACAAGAACAAGGAAGAGAAGCTGGCAAACACTTCAGGTTTCTCAGCACTAGAATTACTTTGAAATACTTGAAATCACTTAGGGATAATATGAAAACCTCAGAAGAGTATTTTTCAGAACATACACCACTTAAAACAACTCCCCACACGAGTTGGAACCGCACCAAAATCAGCAACCACAACAAGAACAAGAAACTCACAAGCACGACGGGATTCCTAGCGTTTGATTCATGTTTTTATCTTTGGTTTTCACTCTAGAATCATGGAGACCTATTTGAGATTGTTTTTAGGAGAGTATAGGGTCTATTTGGGTCGAATAAATGAACTCAAATGATCCTTGGCCTGATCTTTAAAGGTTGGAAAAGTCATCCACCGCCAAAGTGAGTCCAATTATGAGCTACTTGTGCAGTCTTGCAAAAATGTTAATATCTTTTTACTATGATGCCACATCGACAAATGGTTTAATGCTTTGTAAAATAGACTCGTATATATTCAATTTGATATATGGATCACCCTGTAACTCATATTATATTGAGACAAAAGCTCTGCTACATTTGACTTAATTTTCAGCACATTATGAATGTAACTTGTGATGACCTTTGCCAACTTTTGTGTCACAACTCGCTTGACTTTAAAACATAAAACACGACTAAAATAACTAATAACATAACCTCCTTATCATGTTAAGCACCGTAGTCTCACCCCAAAAGTACATGTTATAACATTCTAAACTTATCGACTTTTGATGAAACTTATTTTCTTTAATTCGTTTAGCTTCTTAGCTTTCCAACCCTCTTTGGTACTTGTTATTCATGATCTTAAATTTTTGTAACCTCAATGGTAACATGATTAATTTACTTTATGTACTTTCAAAGATGATCTCATTTTTTTATTTGACTTACGAATTGCTCTCACGTATGAAAACATGGGGTGTAACATCATTCCTCTCTTTAGAACATTCGTCCTCGAATATTGACTGATGCGCTTATCAGTCTCATAACCTATAGATCTTACAAATACTTTAATACTATCCTTTCCATTTAGACAACTGTTCCGTGAATAAATCCAAAGGCTAGGGCATTACCCTATTATGCCTCTTTCTCACACCACGACTTATGGTCAGAATTCTTCCAATCTCGTAACTGTTTCTACCTTATGTCATGCAGCCTGTACGATCTTGTCCTTGTATATGTATTCCTATGTGACTCTGCTCTCCTTTCCCCCCCAGCTTTTAGCCAATCTATAGGCCTATCTTTGTGAACATATACAGAACTATGACAAGTTGTCCTTCTAGGCATCGATAGGTATACTGAAGTCCTTCGCTCGGTACTTTGTCGAACTTACAACTATTGCTATTTTTTGTTTCATAGCCTTAGTTATCTATCAATATGGCTTTACTATATCTAGGTAGGTCGTGATATACCATAACACTTACTTCGGTTAATTATTACCAAGGTTTGCTACCTAACTCTATGTTACTCTCTTGCTGCTTATCCTATATGTATAAATCTAAGTCCTTTTAATGCTTCCTCGTTACTGTTCATCTTAGCAATGACAACCTAATCTTATCTCATACATTGTAACTTTTATCCATCTATTGTTGATTCACCTTAATGTTGATCTATAATCTACCACTGATAACTTGAAACTTCTTACGTAATACATTATCACTAGGCTCACATCTCATTGGGGAACATCTGAAGTTACTTGTTTGATTCATCTAGGGGTGATACTATATTTCAATAACCGTATTTCATATCATCCCAGCGTAGCTCGTCTTATGGGGGTATTCTAATCTCGTGCCATTTATGAAATCTCTTCTCTGTGAATCATTACTCAATCGAAGGCTTAAACATCATCCTCTTATCGTTTATCACAATTACACCCTTACTTTACTACTAGGACAGCCTTTCATCTCTTCTAAATGCTCCTAGTTTTAAACTTCTTTGAGTTTATTCAGGCTATACTGAGCTTTCTATAACTTACGGAAACCATCAACTCTCTTGTTTTGATGGGCTTAATTTCGAGGCTTTACCTATTATTGTCACCTTCTCACTCACATTTTCTTATCCTTACTCCTATATACCTGAAACCTTATCACTCTACCATACTTTAGCTTGCAACCTACACATATCTATTTATACTACTCACAATCTTTCTTTAAATTGCTAGAACCATAGATTTCATTTTGTGCTTTCTCAATTGCCTTTAAATGTAAGCAATTACTTTTCCTGGTCATTCTGCTATTTTTTGAATGAATAATTGGCTTATCTTGGTGCCCACACATATTGTAATTCCATGCAATCCATATGATCTCGAATATTACTTTTAATTTTACTTCCCGTTCATTAGTCAATGTAGGTGCCACTTTCTTATAAAGTGCATACAATATTATAGTGAGACTGTTGTTACAAGATCATTTATTCTTTAGGTCACTATGCTAGGTTGAATCCTTCTTCCTTATTTTCTCAACTAGTCTTTCGTTGTAGTACTTAGGGGAGTCCCTCTGACTCTTGTAAAGCTGTGAGCTTATTGCATCCTATACCCGACATAATTTTTGATGTTCTTACTCGCCTATAAATATCCTTAGTTACATATCTCCGTGCCCTTGTGCTCGTAGGGTTATGTATGAACTCAAATTTTGATTGTATCCTTAGTGGCACTCTCTCTTATTTCCGTAAAACTTAACAATACCTTTAACTACCCAATTCCTATTTGAAATTTTTCAAGGATTGCGATCTCGTATCTGTAAGATTGAATTACCTATGTTGGGGTTCACCAAATTTATCTTGCGTGATCTGTTGATTTATCTGTGACCTCTTGTCTAGCCATAACTAGGCTCTTCTTGAATCAACTACAGACTACTCATTGGTCCATTCTCATATCTATATTCTACGCAGCCCCTCTTGGGTTATTTTTGTTGGTCTTAACTTACACCTCGCACGAGCTTCTCATGTATCAAGTGTCCATTCACACTTATTTACCAATTAACATCCTTATCGGGAACCTTTACTGCCTCTTACCAGCGTCGTGCTTGCATAACATTCTAGAGTCATAACATATTTGTAGGATCTGAATATATGCAATCTCATTCCTTTAGCCTTTTTATCGCATTCTTCCTTTTTTATTCCGTAGTTACCTCATCATCTTTGGCCTTTTTTCACATCTTCCCTGACATCTTGCTCACCTTGCGATAATCCTTCTATACCAAGGATTACTAAATATCTTACGCACGAGGGTGACACCTAGTGTAACTGGCACACATAGTCCCTTAAGCTTAACTCTGCTGATAGTTCTTGCTCTAGGGAAGCATCTTCCTAAATGACTTTTAAAGGTTATTCTTCTGTTGTCCACTCTACTATTGTCAGAACGCGATCTTTAAAATTCTCACGATGTCGAATATTCTTCCGATCCATAATTCATGTTCACTGTATCTTATTCACTAGCCCATACTGATTTCTATTACTCTGGGAGTCTAACTTTTCCTCATGATAATCACGTTGGATTAACCAACTCATTTCTCAAAATAAGGATATGACTTTAGGTCTTATACTCTTTTATTGTCTCAAGTCTTATCTCGTTTCATGTCATATATTGATCTACCATTATCACCCGTTTATCACATCTTACTCATAATGCTTCATTTACTCTCTTCTTATTCTCGTGCTAATATTATTGTTTATTACCTTATTCTGAAAATTTCAACAAAACATTCTTTATCTTTTAGCTTCCCTTGCACCATCTCATTGGCTCTTCGGGTCGCCTAAAATTCTCTCTTTACTAGGGACGAGAATCATACTAAGGTAAATATTCATCCCTTCTAGGATTCTAGTGCCTATCGTCTGAATTTTTGGAACATTCTAGTATTCATATCTAACTGTAGTATTCTAGAGTGCATCATTTGGGTGTCTTACAAGGAGAACTATTACCATATTTGCAATATCTTTCGGAAATATCAGCTAATTCTAACAATACATCAACCATTTTGGGTTACTCTAACCCTAGTTAGATCCTGATATCCCATCCTTCTCTTAAACTATATATGTTAGCTCCCATAGGGCATAACTATGATGGTCGTTGTCAAGTGTATACATCTTTGTTACTGTTGAAAGTAACTCAGAATGCTTATATTTCTCTACCTGAATTGTAAATACTGATAATCTTCACTAACTGGGTACCTAATACCCTTCTTCACCTTGCTTCTTTAACTTGTTGAAACTTGTATCTACCTTCTGATTCTCTCGTTGCTTCTTACCATATGGGTGGATAGATATTCATGCCTTAGGGATCCTTATCAAGAATCTTACACGTCTTAGTACACACATGATCTACTGAAGACCTTACATTTACTCATCATAAGTATGATGCAAAATTGAGTTTCTCTGACTCAACTCTTCCACAGTCATAATCAATTTCTAACCAACTGTCTTTTTGGATATAGGTATGGTTGTATTATGAATAAAGTAGAATTTAAGAGCTTGAATTCTTACAACTGAGCTCTACCATACGATCTAGAGTAAGAAGAAAGAGTGACAGTCTTAAATGCCCTATAGCCTCCTTCTTATAAGTGTGTTGTAGAACATACCCATAAACAAGATTTTACTAGACACGGCTTGTAGAATCTCTGGCACAAAACTGCTCTGATACCAAATTTGCCATGACCCAAATCGAAGGGAACACGATGGGCACCCGGTACCTTACTCAACAGAGTACCAACATAACATATATTTCTTATCGTACTATTATGGGTAAATGAGCCTGAAAGGCCGTCATGAGATAACCAAAATAACAATAAGCGAATACTCAACATACGATGACCAAACATGATATACAAACTTATACATATGACTTACGGGCCTATAAGGTCGGGATGATCATTTGTACACTCAAGCCATAGGACGACAAAGCCATACAAGTATCTATATACATAACATTTGTCTACAAGCCTCTAAGAGTACATAAACATCATAAAGGTCGGGATAAGGCCCCTCAATACCAATCAATACATGTCCAAATCATACTAACCAAATAGGCAACTCCGGAGCAAGTGGAGTGCACCACCACCTTCTGCTGAGCTGATAACCTACTAGGAGGACTGTCAACCTGTCTATTGGGACCTGCAGGCATGAAACGCAGTGTCCCTAAGCAAAAGACACACTAGTACGAATAAAGTATGGATTATGTAATGCAAGAAAGCATAAATACGAATAGTGATGCAAAGAGAGATAGAGACGATACAACTTGTAACATCTGATTGCCTCTGAAGGCTACTAACATGAAATGCATGATATATACACACACACACATACACACATAAACTTTTAAAAGCATACACCTTTGTGGGCATCATCATCCTCATATCGTACACGACCGTAATAAATTCGACAAAAATGTACTCGGCCATCATAAGGTTCGGTAGAATCGTACCCATCCATATGTAGTTTGGTAAAATCCAGCTGATTAGTGGTTGCATAGTAGGTGTCGTACCCGACTGACAATAGCGCGACCCGGTAGAGTAAAATAGATACATATATATAATGCATTCCGAACTCATGGAATCATGTTCTAAACCTTTCAGAGTGATGTAAGGTCGTCGCACCTTCGATTAACATTATGGATATCCATGCCATCAATATAAATCTTAATAGGATTCAAGGATCATACATACTTTCTTAGAGTAACTTTATAAAGAAAGAACAACATGGATAACCTTAGTTGCTAGAAGTAGATCCATTATGAAATAACGTATCGTTTACGTTCATTTCACTTTCTATCATGACAAAATAAAGAAGGAATTGCCTTAACATACCTTTGAAATCTTCTCTCTAATCGTCAACCAAGATCAGTATGGTCTTCTGACGTTTAGAATGAGTAAACTGATTTTGCCGTCATCATATAAGCATTGTAACTCTCATATTTCGAAACTAATATTCTACAAGAAAATGGACATCACGTACCATGTTATTCCTATATCCCATAAGTTATGAAAAGTCACCAAGCGTCGCAAATAACAATCAGTAGCTATATGGAAGACAACCAGCACAATAATGCATCGAACGACAAGCTCGGTTCATGTCTAATAATACTATATTTTGAATCCTTTACCTCTTATTTATATTCAGGAAAATGTTGATAATAGCAACAAAATATACTCAGGTTATCCCATAAATTTTCCATCCAAAAAATGCTGCAAGAACACCTCCCAATCAGTCCAACAATCAACAATATTACTTACAAGCCTTTCGATCGATATCTCACAAGTTCTAGCTTCAACAACTTAGATGTAACTTGGATAAACTCAAATACATGTAGATTAAGATGTTCCTTACCTTAAAAACAACTCGAATTTGAGATTATTTCAACAAAAAGTATCCTTCCGATGCAACCACAAGTACAAGGAAGAGAAGCTAACAAGCACTTCAGGTTTCTCAGCACTAGAATTGCTTTGAAATACTTAAAATCACTTAGGGTTGATATGAAACCCTCAAGAGAGTATTAATCAGAACATATACCACTTAAAACAACCCCCCACACGAGCTGGAATCACACCAAAATCAGCATGATGGGATTTCTTGCATTTGATTCATGTTTTTATATTTTGATTTTTACTCTAGAATCATGAAGACCTCTTTTGAGAGTGTTTTTGGTAGAGTACATGGTCTGTTTGGGTCAAAGAAATGAGCCCAAAGACATCTTTTGAGAGTATTTTTGGTAGAGTATAGGGTCTGTTTGGGTTGAATAAATGAGCCCAAATGAGCTGTGTCCCGATCTTTAAAGGTTGGAGAGTCATCCACCACCAAAGCGGGTCCCATTGGAGCTTCTTGTGCGGTCTTGCAAAAATATAAATATTTCTCTACTTCGATATCGTATAGACAAACTGTTTAATGCGTTAGAGAATAGACTCGTATATATTCAATTTGATATATGGATCAAACCGTAAATCATATTATTTTGAGAGAAAAGCTCTGCTGCATGTGACCTAATTTTCAGCACATTATGAATGTAACTTGTGATGACCTTTGCCAACTTTTGTTCCTATCACGACCCAATTTTCCCTCCATTGGGTTTCGTGATGGCACCAAGTCTTAAGGACTAGGTAAGCCTAACATATACGAAAGAACAAAAATAATAAACAACATCTTCAAATTCTTCTGGAATGAATCGTTTATACAATGAACATATTCCCAAAACTCAGTAGTACAAGTCATAAGCTCTACAGAGTTTCGCTACAATTTCTAAACACAACTGTATGAAAATAAGTACAACAATGTGATTACAAATATAGGAAGGTGACTCCAAAGCCTGCGAACGCAGCAGCATGTTTACCTTGAGTCTCCACCGCAACGGCCCACACATCTACTAACGAACAATACCTGGATCTGCACAAAAATGTACAGAAGTGTAGTATGAGCACACCACGGCGGTGCCCAGTAAGTATCAAGACTAACATTGGTGGAGTAGTCACGAGGAACAGTCGAGACACCTACTGGTCTAATAAATTGAACAAGTATAAGTGTAGAACGTCAGAACATAATAGTTATATAAGGACTACGCGATATGGCTAACAACATAGTAATTTTAATAAGGAAAGAAAACATCAAGTAACAACGGAACACTGTAATAAGAACACAGAAAAGTGAATGGAAAGACAACACAACTCCAAAATCACAAATACAACAAAGACAAGTCATAATTCAGTAACTACGACAACTTTCACATTTGGTCGTAGCTAGCAAACTTCAATCAATTAGTCAAATCGTTCAAGTAATAAAACTGTTTCGAAATATACTTCGTTCCAACAAATATTTTTCCAAAAATAGTTCCTTCAAAATAAATATCTTTCGAATATGATTTTCTCGAATAAATAACCTTTGAATATAATTCACCCTGTGATGCCTGATCTCAAAATCATATAATACAGGTCTCAATACCTGAATCCTAACACTTGGAATCTTGTACCCTTATCCCAACACATAATCATACTGACAACTCACGTACAAAATAGAATCATTCTCATATGGAAGACAAATAAATAGTGGTATGCGTCTACACTCGACAATACCAAGAAGCCTCCTATCCGATTAGGGTGCTTAACCACGTGTATGCTTGTGCAAGTGTCCTAACATAGATCATACCGGCTTGTAAGTATAAGTAGAACGGACAACACATATATTGTTTGCACAAGGATAGGATCAACAAAAACAATAGCTCAGAACACAGAGATAGCAACAGGTTGATCTACTAGGATATCGTCCTATAGTCCTAAACGTAAATGTGCAGGGGGATCTACCGGAATACCGATCCGTAGTCCCAAATAAATATGCAGGGGGATCTACCGGAATACTAATCCGTAGTCCCAAAGTAAATATCCAGTAGAAGGGGATCTACAAGGTGTCGTCCCGTAGTCCCAAATATAAATATGCAGGGGGATCTATCGGAATACCGATATGTAGTCCCAAAGTAAATATCCAGTACAAGGGGATATATCGGGTGTCGTCCCGTAGTCCCAAATATAAATGTGCATGGGGATCTACCGGAATACCGATCTGCAATCCTAAAGTAAATACACAGCGCAACCAACAGAAACAACAGTTACAATATAACAGATAACTCGTACATCACCACAATATGTATAACAACACCAATGACAATAATACAAGGTAAGAAGAGTAAATCAACTCAAGGACCCAAAGTAAATACGCAGCGCAACCAACAGAAACAACAGTTACAACACAACAGATAACTCGTACATCACCACAATATGTATAACAACACCAATGACAATATTATAGGGTAAGAAGAGTAAATCAACTCAAGGATTGTAAATCACAAGGAAACGGTAAAACCAGCTCACAAAGAATAACCACATAAAAGAATGCTGACATAATAGGGACAGTTCAACAACAGAAAAACTAACATGTAGCAACGATCCCACAATATACAAGTCAATAACAAGGAAATCAACACGAGTCAAGTAGTCCCAAATAAGGGCAAGTCAACAAAGATATAGGTTATCTAAACTCCTTTTAAGGTTGGATAGTTTCGAGGATACTCAATAATTCATTTGAAGGAAAGATGATCTTAGCTTCACTTAAGACTACACAATTTCAGGAGGGAACATAATAACTCTCAAATAAAACAAGCAGCTATGAAAAGATAGCATGTCAATAGGAGAGGCAAAATTCTTCAATTAAATAAAATAGGAGTAAATTAAGCAATAAGAGTGAATCATGAAGCAATATATTCCGATTAAGCATGTAGAGGTGAAACTCGTAAAATAGGAAACTCAGTCATGTCAAGAACACATTCATACACAATGAAGATAAAGATCTAAGAACCCTAAAAGGCCAATTTTCCACAAATAAGTCTGAGCACGCATTCGTCACCTTGCGTACACGAATTACAATCAACATAGAAGACTCAAATCCTAAGGGGAAGTCCCCCACACAAGGTTAGGCAAGATACTTACCTCAAAGACAACAATCAATACTCTAAAATGTACTTATCGGGTAAAAAGACCTCCGAACGGCTCAAATCTAACCAAATTAACTTCAAAGCACAAATGAAACACATAAGAAACTATTCCGGATCATAAAGTCTCAATCTTTAAAAAAATCCAAAAATCGGTCCAACAGTCGACCCCCGGGCCTGCACCTCGGAACCCGACAAATTTTACAAAATCAGAATACCCATTCCAATATGAGTTCAACCATACAAAAATTATCAAATTCCGACACCATTTGGTCCATCAAATCATGATTTTTCATTTAAGGAATTTTCTTCAAAAATCAACATTCTTCCCAACCCAAAACACAAATTAAATGATGAAAATGAAAATGAAATCATGGAATATGTTAGATTCCAGGTGAAGAACACTTATCCAATCGAATTGCGTGAAAAACCCACAAAGAAGCTCCCAAAACCGAGGTCTAAAACTCAAAATATAGTGAAAATGGCCTAACCCTCGATTTGAGGATTTAGATTCTGCCCAGGCATTTAATGAATCGCGATCGCGGAACATTGCTTGCGATCGCGAAGAAGAAAAAGAAGGCTGCCCAAAATGACCCTATGTGAACACGAACAAGGTGATGCGAACGTAGATAATAGTGGACTGAGATTACGCGATTGCATACTCAGAGACGCGAACGCGAAGAACAAGTGGCGCTCCCAGCAAGACTAACACTACGCGAACGCACACATTTAGAAGCGAACGCATTGCAGAAGAAATTACATGTTCGCGATCGCGAACCTATCAATAGCAATGAAGGAAAATATGCCAGGTCAACAGGACACTACAAGATCGTGACTTGATCTATGCGATCGTGAAAGAGAACACAAGATACCAGAAATCAGCAATCCAATAATAGAAGAGTTTGGCCCGTAGCCCATCCAAAACATACCCGAGGCCCCCGTGACCCCGTCTAAACACACAAACAAGTCATATAACCTAACACGGACTTGCTTGAGGTCTCAAATCATATCAAACAACATTGAAACTATGAATCACACCATGAATCGAACTTAGGAACTTTCAAATCTTCCAACTTCCAAAACTCGCTCCAAAACCGAGCAAATCAACCCGGAATGATGCCAAATTTTGCAGACAAGTCCATAATGACATTACAGAGCTGTTCTAACTCTCAGAATCATGTTTCGACCCCTATATCACAAAAAGTCAACTATGGGTCAAACCTCTCCATTTTCCAAACTTCAAGTTTTCCAACTTTCGCCAAAACACCTCAAATTACCCTACGGACCTCCAAATCTAAATCCGAACGCGTGACTAAGTCCAAAATGACCATACAAAGCTGTTGAGATCACCCACAATCCATTCCGGGGCCGTTTACTCAAAATTCAAATTTCGGTCAAATTCTTACCGCTTAACTTCCAAAAACTAGATTCCTTCTTCCAATTTAACTCCGAATCATCCGATAACTGAATTAAACTATGCACACAAGTTGATACATATATTATGAAACTGTTCAAGACCTTACGCTGCCGAACAGAGCTTAAATTCTCAAAACGACCGGCCAGATTATTACGTCCTCCCCCTATTAAAACTAACGTTCGTCCTCGAACGTTCCAAGATTCGCCTTGAAGGCCTCAGGTTGTTGAATGCACACTTCCAACATATACCCGCGGGTGACCCCACGTCACCCCAATCCACATAATCCTAATGACACCATCTCAACTGAAGTTTAGCCTTTCTAGCAATACCCAATAAGCCTTAGAGCCAGAATTCTAACCTTCCATCCATTTCAAAAAGACTCGATCCTAAATCCACATCTGATATCGGTCTCAACCAGCTGCATAAACTCATGCCAACACCCACAAAGTACAACCACACAACATGACTCATCACACCTAGGCCCACGGGAACACTTTTGATCATAATATCCGCCCAAAATCAAATCCGACACTGGCCATAAGCCTCATATTCATTAGGGACCCACTTCAAACCTCCACAACACTGGCGATGATACAATAACCACGAAAGCCACATAACTAAACACCCAAATCACCAAATCACAGCTAATACCAATGGGTACACACCATACCAGCTAAATTCAAGAAGCATAAAACGAAAATGACTGAATATGGAAAGGGAAAACACATAAGGGAGCTATCAAACAAGCCCGACAAGCACAAATTTTTCTATCATTACTAATCTACAAAACAATCTAACAAGAAAGAATTAAAGCATATAAAAGAATCACAAGGATCTCACACTGATATAACTCCCACCACGGTACACAACCCTATCTCAACACATCAAATCATATGAAATCACAAGGGTCCCGCCCTCAACTCTGAATCACAAGTAGGTACACATCAAACCAGCCGGAAACTCTCACTAGATCAATTCCGTCAATAAAATTACAACACGTGCTGGCTCCCCTACCGGTGGAGCATCAAAATCACGGCTCGTAGCCAAAAATACTCATAAATCACATCAAGCCTACCAAAAAGGACATCGGGTATTTTCTACTAGTCTCATAACTCTCAACAAGTCCTAGAAACAAACGATAGACACAGCTATCACTCATAGAACTTCCCAACAGGGTAACACATAAACAAAGTGCTAATCATGAAACGCACCCATAAGTGGAGCAACAGATAGAGGAACTTGATCACGCCCAACTATGCCTTATAAAAAGGGCAAGCGGTCGTTGCAAATATAATCCGGGTATTTAGCCCAGAGTCAAATCCACAGAGAATTAACCTATTAACTACTTTTGTCAAACTCACTAAATTCTCCGTAATCAACTTCCCAGATATTTTGAATAACACTTGGTGATATTTCTACTAACTATAACTGAATAAAATTAAGTAAACTAAAAGCTAACTATGACTGAGTTGTAAACAAATAAAAGAAGGATCTAAGGTTGTGATTTCCCCTGTTGATGGAATCCCTTCCTGTTATGTTTCGCATAGATTTGCCTAATCGTCTCTATCGATCATGAGCACTCTTACTACCGTAACTCTCTCCCGAGCAATTACGATAATTTACTAGATGCACTCTCCTGAGTTACGCTAGTGGCTTTTATTACAACTCACTTAGATCACACCCAAGGTTTCGTTATCCCTAATCCCACCTTTAAACCCTCGGTTATTGATTTCTCATATACTTTGGGAGTGGTGTTGTTCAACAACTACCTAAATATGCACTCTCTCCCGAGTAATACATATTAAATAGGCACAGCTAATTGAGGATCCTATCAATTAACTACAACAAGAACATAGTTGAACAAATAGAGATTAAACTGGGCAAACTATATTAACACAACAAGAAGTTCATCCCTCAACAGGTTCCATCAAAACCCTAGACTAAATAATTAGCTACTCATAACCGTGTTCATAACAACAACAACAAAATTCATCATGAATGATAAATACAAAACGAAGAAAGGTAGAACTCGATGTCAAATTATCCTCCTTGCCTCTTCTTGCCTTGAACAAAACAATAAAAAAATTGATATCCTCTTTTTGGGCGAGCTGAACCTCTTATAGGTTAAGTGAAATTGCCCCAAACTTCTTTACCCCTAAAATTTCTGCATTCCGGAATGACTAGCGCGGCCATGCTCGAACCGCGCTAGAGGCCGCGCATATGGCCAAGTAACTATCCCATTTTTTTGCTCTAGCGCGGCCGCGCTTGGCCCGTACTAGAGTGGATCAACATTTTCTCTCTTCTTTTATTTGTTCTTTCACACGTACTCAACTCCGAGGGGCTTCCTTTGCTTTAATTTAGCTCCAAACACTGTCCTAAGTCCTCATAAGCACAACTTGCTCCTACAAAACATGAAATTCACAATTAGAGCTGTTTTATCGTCATTTAACCTTCCTAGAATGGTGAAGCATTGTCAAGTTGGGGCATAAATAGTCGGCAAACTACATGAATCTAGCCTATTATCAGAACTCACCCTAATAAGCAGAACTAAAATGAAATACAGATGGTGCTCCTCCATAACAAACCGAAAGCATACTTGAATGACATCATCTGGCATAGCGACCTTAAGCCTACTATGTGATACACATCAACAGGTCGGGCCTCCCCTTTTTGGGCACCCTCTACTCGCCTAAATACCTCGCTGTAACACAACGGTCCGAAGTCTGGGACAATCTCTCACCATATGGCTAGTATCTCCACACTCGAAGCAACCTCGCTGCTGACGTGGTTGTGGGAACTGTGCGGTACGGGTACTCCGAAACCCATGAACACCTGAATTACCATGTGAAGCCTGTAGCGCAAACTGGACTGGCCGACCCACAAAACTTCTACCATGCCGCACCCTATCTCCAAACTAAGGACCAATATATCTCTCCGGTCTATGGGTCCTCCTCGCCTCCACAAACTCTCTCTCCTGATCTCCTCTACCCTCTCTCTTATGGCCTCGCCTGTCCTCTCTCTCCTGGCCTCGCCTGACCTCTCTCTTCTCTCTCTCTCGAGCCAGCATGCCCTCCACCTTCCTAGAAATACTCACAGTCTGCTGATACAAAATATCTATCTCCAACTCCCGGGCCATGCTTGTCCTGATGCTAGGATAGAGTCTTTCAATGAACCGGCGGACCCTCTTTCGAACAGTAAAAACCAAGGTCGGTGCATGTTTGGCCAAATCACTAAATCTGACTGCATACTCTGATGACATAGTGCCCTGGCGCAACTGCTCAAACTCTGTGCTCCATGCATCCCGAAGAGACTGAGGTACGAACTCTCTCAGGAACATCTCTAAAAGCTGAAACCATATAAATAAAACTAACTCGGCCGGGCTACCCAACTCATATGCCCGCCACCACTGATAAGACACTTCCCCTAAACTGGAACGTAGTAAAAGCAACGCCACTCAACTCAATAATACCCATAGTGCGGAGAATGCAATGGCATTCCCCCAGAAAACCATATGCATTCTCTGAAGCCAAACCACTAAATATAGGAGGGTCGTACTTCTTGTACCTCTCAAGCCTAAGCTGCTCTTCTTAAGATGTTATTGCCCTGACTACGGGCTGAGTTGGAACCACAGGCTGCGCTACCTTGACGTCTAGAACCTAACCAACATGAACTCGCTACTCTGAAGGTGCTCTAGCTGCAACATGTACTTTTTGTCGGCCTCTGCCTCTGCCTCTAGCAGAACCTGCTCCGGGAGTAGCATCATTGATAACCGCAGCTCGTGTTCTCACCGTCCGAGAGAGAATGGAATGATAATAGTTCAGACACTGATATCAATAAGCTCGCATGATAGGAATGAAAGAAGTGAGATTGTCCTAATAGTTCTATAGCCTCTCGAAGATACGTACAAACGTCTCCATACCGATCCGCGAGACTTTACTAAACACGCTTATGACTCGTAGCACCTATGAACCTAGAGCTCTGATACCAACTTCTCACGATCCAATTTCCCCTCCGTTGGGTTTCGTAACGGCACCTAGTCTTAAGGACTAGGTAAGCCTAACATTTACGAAAGAACAACAATAATAAACAACATCTTCAAATTCTTTTGGAATGAATCCTTTATACAATGAACATATTCCCAAAACCCAGTAGTACAAGTCATAAGCTCTAATGAGTTTCACTACAATTTCTAAACACAATTGTATGAAAATAAGTACAACAGAGTGAATACAAAAATAGGAAGGTGACTCCGAAGCCTGCGAATGCAGCAACAGGTTTACTTTGAGTCTCCACCGCAACGGCCCGCATAGCTACTGACGAACAATACCTAGATCTACACAAAAATGTGCAGAAGTGTAGTATGAGCACACTATTGTGGTGCCCAGTAAGTATCAAGACTAACCTCGATGGATTAGTGACGAGGAACAGTCGAGACACCTACTGGTCTAATAAACTGAACAAGTATAAGTGTAGAACGGCAGAACATAATAGCTATAAAAGGAATACACGATATGGCTAACAACACAGTAATTGCAATAAGGAAAGAAAACAACAAGTAATAGTGGAACAACGTAATAAGAATACAGAAAAGTGAACAGAAATACAACCCAACTATGAAATCACAAATACAGCAAAGATAAGTCATAACTCAGTAATTACGACAACTTTCACATTTTGTCTTAGCTAGCAATCTTCAATCAATTAGTCAAATCGTTCAAGTGATAAAAATGTTTCAAAATATACTTTGTTCTAATAAATATTTTTTCCAAAAATAGTTCCTTCGAAATAAATATCTTTTGAATATGATTTTCTCGAATATATAACCTTTGAATATAAGTAACCCTATGACGCCTGATCTCAAAATCATAATACGGGTCTCAATACCTGAACCCTAACACTTTGCATCCTGTACCCTCATCCCAACACATAATCATACTGACAACTCACGTACCAAATAGAGTCATTCTCAAATGGAAGAAAATTAAACAATGGTATGTGTCTACACTCGACAATACCAAGAAGCCTCATATCCGATTAGGGTGCTTAACCACGTGTATACTTGTGCAAGTGTCCTAACATAGATCATACCGATTAGTAAGTATAAGTAGAACGAACAACACATATATTGTTTGCACAAGGATAGGATCAATGAAAACAACAACTCAGAACACAGAGATAGCAATAGGGGGATCTACTAGGATATCGTCCTGTAGTCCTAAACGTAAATGTGCAAGGGGATCTACCGGAATACCGATCCATAGTCCCAAAATAAATATGCAGGGGGATCTACCGGAATACCAATCCGTAGTCCCAAAGTAAATATCCAGTACAAAGGGATCTACAAGGTGTCGTCCCATAGCCCCAAATATAAATATGCAGGGGGATCTATCGGAATACCGATATGTAGTCCCAAAGTAAATATCCAGTACAAGGGGATATATTGGGTGTCGTCCCGTAGTCCCAAATATAAATGTGCAGGGGGATCTACCGGACTACCGATCCGTAATCCCAAAGTAAATACACTGCGCAACCAATAGAAACAACAGTTACAACACAACAGATAACTCGTACATCACCACAATATATATAACAACAACAATGACAATAATACAAGGTAAGACAAGTAAATCATCTCAAGGACTGTAAATTACAAGAAAACGGTAGAACCAACTCACAAAAAATAACCACAGAAAAGAATTCTGACATAAAGGGGACTGTTCTACAACTGGAAAAACTAACATGTAGCAACAATCCCACAATATACAAGTCAATAACAAGGAAATCAACACGAGTCAAGTAGTCCCAAATAGGGCCAAGTCAACAAAGATATAGGTTATCTAAACTCCTTTTAAGGTTTTACAGTTTCGAGGATACTCGATAATTCAATTTAAGGAAAGATATACTTAGCTTCACTTAAGACTACACAATTTCAAGAGGGAAAATAATAACTCTCAAATAAGAAAAGCAGCTATGAAAAGATAGCATGAGAATAGGAGATGCGAAATTCTTCAATTAAATCAAATAGGAGTCAATTAGGCAATAAGAGTGAAACATAAAGCAATTAATTCCAATTAAGCATGTAGAGGTGAAACTAGTAAATAAGAAACTCAGTCATGTTAAGAATACATTCATACATAGTGACTATAAAGACCTAAGAACCCTAAAAGGCCAATATTCCACAAATAAGTCCGAGCACGCACTCGTCGCCTCGCGTACACGAACTACAATCAACATAGAAGACTCAAATCCTAAGGGGAAGTCCCCCACACAAGGTTAGGCAAGATACTTACCTCAAAGACGACAACCGATACTCTAAAATGCATTTATCGGGTGAAAAGACCTCCGGACGGCTCAAATCTAACCAAATTAACTTCAAAGCACAAATGAAACACATAAGAAACTATTTTGTATCATAAAGTCTCAATCTTTAATAAAATCCAAAAATCGGTCCAAAAGTCGACCCCCGGGCCTGCACCTCGGAACCCGACAAATTATACAAAATTCGAATACCCATTCCAATATGAGTTCAACCATACAAAAATTATCAAATTCCGACACCATTTGGTCCCTCAAATCATGATTTTTCATTTTAGGAATTTTCTTCAAAAATCAACATTCTTCCCAACCCAAAACACAAATTAAATGATGAAAATGAAGATGAAATCATGGAATATGTTAGATTCCAAGTGAAGAACACTTACCCAATTGAATTGCATGAAAAACCCACAAAGAAGCTCCCAAAACCGAGGTCTAAAACTCAAAATTTAGTGAAAATGGCCTAACCCTCGATTTGAAGATTTATATTCTACCCAGGCATTTATTGAATATCGATCGCAGAACTTTGCTTGCGATTGCAAAAAAGAAAAAGAAGACTGCCCAAAACGACCCTACGCGAACGCGAACAAGGTGATGCGAAAGTGGACTGAGCTTACGCGATTTCATACTTAGAGACGCGAACGTGAAGAACAAGTTGGGCTCCCAGCAAGACTAACACTACGCGAACACGAACATTTAGAAGCAAACGCGTTGCAGAAGAAATTACATGTTCGCGATCGCGAACCTAACAATAGAAATGAAGGAAAATATGTCAGGTCAATAGGACACTACGCGATCGCGACTTGATCTTTGCGATCGCGAAAGAGTACACCAGATACTAGAAATCAGCAATCCAAAAATAGAAGAGTTTGGCCCGTAGCCCATCCGAAACACACACGAGGCCCCCGAGATCCCATCTAAACACACAAATAAGTCATATAACCTAACACAGACTCGCTCGATATATCAAATCATATCAAACAATGCCAAAACGACGAATCACACCATGAATCGAACTTAGGAACTTTGAAATCTTCCAACTTCCAAAACTCGCGCCGAAACCGATCAAATCAACTCGGAATGACGCCAAATTTTGTAGACAAGTCCAAAATGACATAACGGAGCTGTTCCAACTCTTGGAATCATGTTCTAACCCTGATTTTATAAAAGTCAACTATGGGTCAAACCTATCCATTTTCCTAACTTCAACTTTTCCATCTTTTGTCGAAATGCCTCAAATTACCCTACGAACCTCCAAATCTAAATACGGACGCGCGCCTAAGTCCAAAATCACCATGCAAATTTGTTAAGATCATCCACAACCCATTCTAGAGCCGTTTACTCAAAAGTCAAATTTCGGTCAAATTCTTACCGCTTAACTTCCAAAAACTAGATTCCTTCTTCCAATTCAACTCTGAATCATCCGGTAACTAAATTCAACCATGCACACAAGTCGATACACATATTATGAAGCTGTTCAAGACCTTACATCGCCAAACAGAGCTTAAATTCTCAAAATGACCGGTCGGGTCGTTACAGTTCCATAACTCGCTTGACTTCAAAACGTAACATGCAACTATCATACGCCGAAAATAAGCCATAAAATAACATCCTTATCATGTTAAGTACCCTAGTCTCACCTCAAAATTACTATAATATTCCAAACTTATTGACTTTCGACGAAACTTATTTTTTTTCAATTCGTTTAACTTCTAAGCTTTTCAACCCTCTTATTACTTGTTATTCATGATCTTAAATTTTATGTACGTCGTATGACTTACGATGTACTATCACGTATGAAAATATGGG
The DNA here is from genome assembly GCF_000393655.2 of Nicotiana sylvestris. Classification (NCBI taxonomy): domain Eukaryota; kingdom Viridiplantae; phylum Streptophyta; class Magnoliopsida; order Solanales; family Solanaceae; genus Nicotiana; species Nicotiana sylvestris. Next base: position 57,355,359 of record NC_091059.1, read on the forward strand.
GTTTAACATATACATTGTTGTTGAGCCGTCATCGATGCATTGTTATGATATTGGTATTGTTGTTTTGGCAATGTTGAGGCATATGGCCACATGTGGTAAGAGTTGATTATTGTGTTGTTCTGAGATGCGCATGCGACAATATAAGGGTGGTGATATTAATGTGCATACAGCGAGATAAGGGGGATTTGTGCACGTGTTGTTAGTAAAGGAAATTACTTTATTTGAAGAACACGCGGCGAGATAAGGAGGCTGAAGCACATGAAGCTATTTTGGGAAAATGTTTTTAAAATAAATGCAAGGCTCACACGGTGATGTAAGTAAGGTTGTGATTGTGACGTGTGAAATGTGGATATGAAGTGTGGTACCTTGGGGTGCTTCTTGCTGTACATTCTATGTTGGAATGACTTGTTGATTTGAATGGCTATTGTCTTTCCTTAATTCATTTCACGTGAATTTTTTACTGCATTTTGATTAATTGTTGTTTTTATCATATGTTAACTATTTGTTGTCATTTAATACTTTTACTTGCTATTATTAGATCATATTAATATTCTGCACATGTTTCTATGTCTAGTAAGTGTCTTGACTTAGCCTTGTGACTACTCCACCGAAGTGAGTCTTGATACTTACTAAGTACCATTGTGGATTTCTCATACTATACTTCGGCATATTTTTGTGCAGATCCAAGTATCTCTACCTATGTCGGATGCTAGTGAGTTGATTCAGACATCGTGAAGACTTCAAGGTATACTTGCTTGATGCATGCATGCTTCAAAGACACCTTCTAGTGATCATATGCTACTGTTTCTTTTGTTATCGAACAGTATTGTAATGGATATTTCTAGTGTATTTCAGTAGAGCTTATGACTGTGTACTACTAGTTTTGGGGTTATGTGACTATTGTTCGGTTTTAACTACGTTATTTTATTTATTAGTTTAATGTTTATTAGCTGAGTTGGTTACACCAGAACCTCTCTAAATTAATATTATCGGGACCATCAAATATTATTATTTTATAAAGGTATTATTTAATCCATAAATTAATATTTATTAACTTAAAGAGTATTTTCAAGATTCAATGAAGGTTAATTTTGATTACATCAAAATCATTGTATCTTACTAATTTTTGTATCATATTTATTGAATTAATATAAAAAATAAATTCATTATACATATAGTATAATGTATGAAATATGATTCATTTTAGTGTTTTTTTATATAAAATAATTTTTGTTGATGTTCATTGTTTATTTACTGTAATTAATAAATAAATTATTGTAATGTTTATTTTTTCTTAATAATCAAATATTATTCGTTGCATTTTTTCTAGAAACATTCAATGTATGATGGTAATAGAATAAACTATATAAGTAACATAGAAAAATTTCTTCAAACTGAACCGAACAATGCCTTCTCATCTAAAAAGTGTCACAAAATCAACAATAATAGATCAAATACGTAAAGCATTATGTGAGTACAAAAGAGATCATTCCATAATAACTCAAAAAGATTTGCAGTTGTGGCTTGATAAAAATTTTCATTTCAAAGTTAGTCAAGATACAATATCAAGCACACTCAAACGATCAGCTGAGTATCTTTTGGCTAACTTAGAAAAATAAAGGGATATCAAGCGGCATAAGCCAGCAAATTTTTCAGGCAAGGAGAAGGTTGTTTATGAGTGGTTTCTCCAATACCAAGACCGTGTGACTATAACTGGAGAGTTAGTTTTGGAGAAGGAGAGATATACAATGAAACTTTTATACCTTCAACAAGATTTTGAGCACAACCTTTCTTAAGGTTGGCTGGAGAAATCCAAGCTAAGATATGGTATCAAGTTATTTCGTCGTTTCAGATAGAGTAGTTCGGTTGATATTCAAGACATGGAGACGAGAACTTTTGGATGCAATAAGACAAGTTAGAGATGAGCTTCAACTAGATTTAAATTTTAAAAAAAGTATTAGAATCATATTTCACTAAATTATCTTAGATAATTTTGTAATTTGAATTATAATATTAATGGGACCATATATTTATATAGGGGTCTTCTAAAAATAAATTATGTTATTGAAGTCAGTGATTTTTTCCACTGACCAAGTCAAGATCGGAGAAAAATATTATCTTAGAGAGTTTATTAATTTACCGAGTATTAATTTTGAGAGGTTCTACTGTATTTCTGTTATTCCTCAGCATGTGCAAGGTTTAACTAGTCTTAGACTAGGTGCCATCATGGTTCCTATGTTACGGGTGAGGTATCGGGGGACGCCAAAGTGTGGGAAGGGGTGCGACACAACCAGCTAGTTCTACAGTTACTACATCGGCAGCACCTCCTCCAACTTGAGGCACTCCAACACCCGCAGGGCATGATGAAGCTAGGGTGGTGCACAGAGTTTGGGAGGACCCAACTGGTCTATTCTATGTGGGGTCTCCAGAGTTCAGAGACATCTCCATATATGCCTCCCGGTTCCACTTTGTCATATGTCTATGTTGCTATAGATTTTGGGATAGAACCGGAACAACTCCATGAGTCGTTCTTCTATCTACTCAGTTGTTGAGTCTATTATGGTCACGCGGGTTTATAGGGATGTGTTATCGTGGTGCGTGGTCGGGACACCATAGTTGATCTCATTGAATTAGGGATGGTTGATTTCGATATAATTATGGGGATGTACTGGCTTTATTCATGTTTTGCCAAGCTTGATTGCCGAACCAGAATCTTTAGGTTTGAATTTCAAAATGAGCCTGTTATTAAGTTGAAGGCGAATGATGTAGTGTCGAAGGGTAGGTTTATTTCTTACCTTAAGGCAACAAAGATGGTTAACAAGGGGTTTATTTATCATTTGGTCCGGGTTACGGACACCGATGCTAAGGTACCTACACTTGAGTCTGTGCTAGTTGTGAATGAATTCCAGAGGTCTTTCCTGATGAGCTCATTGGGATCCCACCAGACAGGGATATTACGCCCTGCAATATTACGTCCTGCAGTATTAAGTTACGACAGTGTTCTACTCAGTAGTATTACATTACGGTAATGTTACGCTTCGCAGTAATAAGTTACGACAGTGTTGCACCCTGCAGTATTTTACGTTGAATTTGTCGTAAGGTAAGTGACATTAGTCCAAGGAAAATATTATTTGGGGATTATAAAGATTATCCTATTTCACAAGTGATTAGTAAATTCATGAAGATGAAATGTGAAGCAAGTCTGAAAAATGAATTTCGTTGAAATTTGGTATTTTGGGATAAAATACGCCTCAAGCTAAAATACTCGGAATTTATGGACTAGTACCATACAAGATACCACATGACCATAATAGTAAGGCGTATAAAGGTATGTGAAAAGTGAGTAATATTTCAAGTAAGTGGGAATAATTCTCAATTTTGTGGGTAATTAATTAATTATCGGGTAACATGACATTACCCAGTTAACTAATAAGTGGATAATTTTTGGATAAGACTTATAAAATATTAACGTGGCAGCAAGGTAATTCTCAACCAAATGACTCTTGATCCATTTTGGTTAAGTGGCAACTTAATAGATTACCAAGATTTTCAATACAACAACTTTATTTCTTACAATCTGCTGGATCAAATCACAAGAAAGCAAAGTATTTACTTCAACAAGAAAGGGATATTAGCAACCTTATTACTCGTAAGGATTCAATGGCAACTGATATATTGCAATCATTCATCCATTCTCTTGTCATGGAAAAACTAAGTGATCAAGGTGGATCCATGTATCTGGAGAACCAATCATGGATGGATAAACACTATGAAGTCTTTCTTCCGAAGACATGATTTTTTTCAAAAATTCCTACAATTCCTACAAGAACAGTACAACATAATTTCTTCATCCAACGAAATTTCTTGGCACATTAGCAACATGAGATTATGTAATTCTAAGGGAGTACGGTGCAACCTTTTCCAAGAATATCATACGTATTTTTCCCTACTCCAGGTGTGTTAAGGCTATCCCTTCTTTCTTTTGGCATAATCCATACGATACGAACGGAACGTGCAAATGCACAAATTCCATGAATGACTCTATTCATAGAAGTATTAGAGATATTTGTGTTCTTCAATTTTTGTGTGTTATAATATCTTATCATCTGTTCATGGGTCTCAGAAAAATACGAAAGTTGAAAAGAGTTTACTTTATGATATTACTTAGAGACAAAATGGTCTTATGACATTCCGAATGATTTTATTGATGTACTTTTTATGCACTGCATTCATGTGCATTGACCCATGACCAGATGGCGTTATATACGCGTATATATGTAAATATATGTATATGGGATATAGGTAAAGATGACGGCGTTATATATGCATCCCCACCTGATCAGCTGGTATATGATGATGATGTTGCCCACAGTGGCTGAAATATGATTCAAACGGCGTTATATACATATATATATATGTACTCAAACAGCGTTATATACGCATATATATGTAAATATAAGTATATGGGATATGGGAAAAGGTATGGCGTTATATACGCACCACCACCTGATTAGCTGGTATACGATGATGATTTTGCCCACAGTGGCCGGTATGATATAATAGAATGCCCTCAGAGGCTAATGATGCTATGAAACATGTACCTATGCACGACATGTCATTCATACGCACATGCATGATGCTAAAAGTAATTTATGATGTACAAAGTTATTCATACTTGCAAGTTGAGTCATGTACTCTATATTTCTTCCATGTCTCTGATGTACTTACTTATGTGCCTTACATACTCGGTACATTATTCGTACTGACGTCCCTTTTGCCTGGGGACGCTGTGTTTCATGCCCACAGGTCCCGATAGATAGGTCTAGAGCCCTCCAAGTAGGCTATCAGCTCAGCAAAAGATGTTGGTGCACTCCATTTGCTTCGGAGTTACTCGTTTGGTTAGTATAATTTAGACATGTATTGTTTGGTATGGCAAGACTTTATCCCGACCTTTATTACATTTATGTATTCTTAGAGGCTTGTAGATATATGTCTTGTACATGAAAGATTGCACGGCCTTGTCAGCCTATGTTTTGAGTTTATAAAGGATCATATTGGCCTATTAGGCCCATATGTCATATGTATATAATGATGTAATAAGAACGATACATTACGTTGGTACTCGGTTGAGTAAGGTACCGGTTGCCCGTCGCGGCCCATCGGTTTGGGTCGCGACAAAAGTGGTATCAGAGCAGTTCTATCCTAGGGAGTCTACAAGCCGTGTCTAGTAGAGTTTTGTTTATGGGTGTGTTGTGCACCACACTTATAAGCAGGAGGCTACAGGGCATTTAGCTGCCTCTCTTTCTTCCTACTCTAGATCGTGTGGTAGAGCTCATTTATAAGAATTCATGTCCCTAACTTCTATCCGTAATAAGACGATGCATACATTCAGAAAGATGATCGATAAGAGATATAGCTGTGGAATTGTTGAGTCAGAGGAACTTGACTTTACATTATGTTTATGATAAGTAAATGTGAGGTTTTCAGCAGATCATGTGCATACAAAAAGGTGTAAGCCTTTTGGTAAGGATCTTGAGGCAAGAATACATATTCACCTTAATGGTTAAAGACAATGAGAGATTTAGAAGGTAAATACAAGTGTCAACAAGTAAAAGAGGTAAGATGAAGAAGGATACGAGGCACCCAGTTGATGAAGGTTAACAACGTTTATAATAAGGCATAGAAACATAAGCTTTTTGAGTTATATTCAATAGTAACAGAGGTATGTACAATTGGTCGTACCCATCTCAGTTATGCCCTATGGGGTCTAACAGGTGTAGTTTAAGAAAAGGACGGAACATCAGGACCTGGCTGGGGTTAGAGAAACCCAAATTGGTAAATGGATTACTTTCGTTTGTTGGCATTTCCGAAGAGTATTACAAATGTGCCAATAGATCTTCTTGTGAGATGCCTAGATGGTGCACTCTAAAATAGTGCAGCCAGATATGAGTGCTACAAAGACATGCACTATAAGCCTTGAAGGGATAAATATTATCTTAGTGTTGCTCGTGTCCCTAGTAAATCTAGAACGTTAAGCAACTTGAAGAGCCACTGGATGAAGCAAAGGAAAGCTAAAAGCGAAAGAATGTCATATTGAGTTTTCACAAGAAAAGGGATATGCAAAAATATTAGCAGAATAATGAGAAGAAGGATAAGAAAGCATTATGAATAAGGTGTGATACATGGAGGAAAACGGTAGAGTGTTACAGAACCTATAGTCAAATGAAGGAAGAGACGAAAGGTGATGGGCCTTAAGACAACGAAAGAGTATAGGCCATAAGGTTATATCCTCATTTTGGGGAATAAGTTCGTGATTCTAACGTGATTACCAAAGGGAGAATTAAACCCCAAAATAATAGAAATCAGTATGGACAAGTGAACAAGATAAAAATAAACATGAAATAGGGACTGAGCGATTCGATAACGGTCGGCATCATGAGAATTTTAGATCGCGTTCCGGTGATAATAGAATGGACAACAAAAGAAGATTCTTGGGAAATTCAGAGAATGGTCATTCAGGAAGACTTTTCCCTAAAGCAATCAAGGGGAGCAAAGTTAAGCTTAAGGGAATGTATGTGCTAGTTACACTAAGTGTCACCATTGTGAGTAAGGAATTTTGTATCCTTGGTATATAAGGATTACCGCAAGGCAAGTAAGGGCCATCGATGATGTAAAAGGATGCCGAAGATGAAAGGGTGAAACATTTATAGGCAGGTCATCGTAGCTCCAACTCTTAGTACTCCCCTAAAGGTGGGAATATGGAAGGATAAAGGAAGAATGCGATAAAAAGTGAGAAAGGGATGAGATTGCACTTATCCAAATGCTACAGATATGCTACGATTCCAGAACATTATGCAAACATGACGTCAAGGAGAAGAAGTGAGGCGTTCCTGCCCAGAATGTTATGGATAAATAAAGAGCTAGTACGAGACATAAGTTAAGACAAAGGAAATAACCCAAGAAAGATTATGTGGAATATTTATATGAGAATGGGCCAATGAGTAGTTAGTAATTGTTCAAGAAGACTTAGTTATGTATAAACAGGAGGTTACAGACGAGTCATCAGATCGTGTAAGATAAACATAGTAGAACCCAACATGGAGAATTCAACCTCGGAGAATATCATTATAATACTTGAGATATATTCAAAAAAGAGTCGGGGTAGTTAAAGGTACCGTATGAGTGTTACGGGGATAAAAGAAAGTGCCACTTGGAAGGCAGTCAAAATATCAGTTCAGAAGCAACCCTACAAGCATAAGGGCATGGAGGTAAGCAACTACGAATAATTATAGGCAAGGAAGGACATCAAAAGGTCCATATTAAGCTCACAATTTTACAGGAATCAAGGGTTCTTCCTAAGCACCATAACGAAAGACTAGCTGAGGAAATAAGGAAGAAGGCTTCAACCTAATCACAACAACCTAAAGAGGAAAGGGTCGTGTAACAAGAGTCGCACAACAACATTGTAAGCACTCAAAAGGAAAGTGGCCCCTACTGTGGAGAATGAATGGGAAGAAAAAATTAAATGTAATATTCGAGATCATATGAGTTGTATAAAAACTCTGGCAAGTGTGGGCATTAAGATAAGCTAAGTATGGACGCAACAACGGGGCAGAAAGACCAGAAAAAGTAATAGGTTACGCTGAAAGAAAGCTAAGATGAAACTAAAAAATTATTTGATTAGTGATCCAGAGTTAGTACATTATGGATACACTCAAGATTTTGGAGCATTATCCAGGCAACATATTTTTTGACAATCATACAGCCATAGAAGACTCCGGTATAAGTTAAAAGAAAGAATTAAGCCCAGGGCATAGACAAAGGATTGAATTGTTAGAAGATTGTATCATGGATATTTCATAACGCCCATGAAAGGCTAAGGTAATAACTGATACCATGAGCCACAGATCGGAAGATAGCTTAAGCCTACATAAAGGCTGATTAGAAGGAAGAGGAAACTAAAGAATTACATCACCGAAGTAAATCATGAGTCTGATTATTGAACCTAGAAAAATTATAGAAGTTGTGCTGGAGAACATGACAGAATCACTCTTAATATCAGATGTTCAAGAGAAATATCTACCAGGTGCATTCCCGTAGTTCCATATAACTGTGCAGGGGGATCTATCGGGAATCTAACCCGCAGTCCCAAAGTAAATGTGCAGGGGAATCTATCGGGAATCTAACCAGCAGTCCCAAAGTAAACAGACAAGGGGAGCTACTGGAATCCCACATTCGTAGTCCCAATGTAAATATGCAGCAACAACAAGAAGATATTCAAAAATGAAATTTCATATCAAGGAATCAAGTAATTCTAGCCTAACATGCTTCACATTGTGCAATCAAGGCAATTTAAGCAGATAAGCAATTTAAGTCAACTAAACATGCTTTACTTACTAACAACATGCTAATTTTGCAAGTATAATAAAGCAGGAAAGGAAACATGCTAATAAATACTTTAAGAAAAATCGAGTTTCCAATAATTTGCACAAGTACGCGCTCGTCACCTCACGCACAAGGCAATTCAGTTACCAAACATACCAATCCTAAGGGGAAGGTCCCCCACACAAGGTTAGACAAGCCACTTACCTCGAACCGGCTCAAAATCAACTCGATGTGTAATTCGTTCTATCCTGGGAGGAAATAATCCATAACCTTGGGTACTATGAGGGAATTAAATTCCTTAAGGAAATACTGTGAATTCAATGGGCTCGAATTAATTTCTGTTTTATTTATATTTACGTTTATAAGCTAACGTTCTAATTACTAGAATCATTATTTACCAATACAGGCATAGGAACAATTATCTCATGGGATTCTAAAATACCATGCAGCTAGAATCCCATTAGATAAATATTATTATACATATATGCATAAATGTCGTTACTGGGACCGTTGGGGAATTCCCATAATATGACTACATAGTGTACGTTCATGGCGTTTGATTTTATACATAAAGATAAGATTTTTTCCATCTTAAATTGTTTAAAATGATCTGAAATTATTGTTTTTAATTTCACATTGTTTTGGAGATCAATTTAATAAACTTATTAAATTGTTACGCCCCGTACGTTTAACAACCTTGATACCGTTATATTATACATTTTGATATGATATTTATTTTGAGTGAAATATTTATTGGAAAAAAATGGTTTGAAAAATATGACTTCATATAGTTATTAATACTACTACTTTCGAATATGTTTTAAATTATATACCTAATATGAGAAAGTTTATGAGATTTTCTTTATCGTAAAGATATGAATTATTTCCTCACAAGAAAAGAAGGTTATTTTTTTTTTACCATTTTAGGAATTAAGCATACAAAAATTTGTACTCTTTATATGAGATTAGGGAAATTAGAAGTTGAGAAAATATGTGAATTTTTTTTACATGGATGTTTTAATAAAATAATAATGTATGTATTTATTATGTATGGTACCACATGACCATGATAGTAAAGTATATTATAGTATGATATATAAAGTGTGTTAAAAGTGAGTAATATTTTAAGTAAGTTGAAATAATATTTATTACGTGGGTAATTGGTTCATTACCGGGTAGCGAGGTATTACCTAATTAATTAATATATTGTTGGATAAGAATCATCCACCCAATAACATGGCAGCCCCTCCCTTACAGCTTGTTTGGATGATTGTTACGCATCGTTTCATAATGTATCATATTGTACTGTATTGTATTGTATTATACTGTATCGTTTAATAAATATAATTTTTGGATAGATTGTGTCATTTGACATCGTTTCATGATATCACGCACCAGTATTATGAAGAATAAACTTACAATATTATAAAGAAAAATTATGATGCAAGGTAAAAACTATTAAAAAGATAGGGTAAATGATAAAATAAAATATTTTAATAATAATAAAGGGTGAGATTGAGAGAAAAAGACAAGCTAACGATGTGACCACACCAAATCAGTCGTTACATAAAGTGGCACATTTCGTCGTTATGTAACGACGAATTTAACGATACAATACAATAAAATTTAAGTAACAATCAAAACAAACATTATATTTAAAGTAACAATACAATACGATACAATGCGTAACAACCATCTAAACAAGCTATTAGTATTTTGGTGACTCATAAAGTCACACTATTAGGTGTCCTAATATAAGAATACTTATTTTGTACTATAAATTTATTTTATACCCAAAATTCTGATTCACTCAACTCCTTTAAAAAAAATCTCATTTATTTTTCCTAATGTATATTTATAGTAGAATGTTTCAATGATTCAAAACAAAACATCCTCATTCTCTGTACTAAGAATAATCAGTTTCTTAAAGGGGGGAAACAGACATGTTTATGATTCTGGGGCATTCTTGATATAAATCCAGCATCCAAATTAAAGTTTCCTTATTGCTTTTCCTCTGCGCTTGCTTAGAGAACTTGAAATATCTGTTGAGATTTAGGTTCTAGTCAAAATAAGGCACATTTGCTTTAAGAAAGTATAACACACAGGAAGCACTTGGGAAGACAACTCAATATTAAACTTGGGGCGTTTCTCTATCCATAATTGGTATGTTAATCTGTCAAGAAACTTTGAGAGTGACCTATGATTAAGCGGTGATTTTTTTGACTAGTTGTTGTTTGAAATGTCGTGTGCATTCAATTCATGATTTTTGGAGTTATTTCTAAAAAAAAGCATCACTAAGTTGTTTATGATTGTGAATCAGTGAAACGAAATACCACCCTGCTATCTGGTGAAAGGACATGTTTCTTTTGGCCCGGGGCTATTTAGGATGTGGGGTAACTGTTCTGGCTATGAGCATCGAAAGAGAGTGACGAAAGCTACTTTTTCTCTAAAAGAGTTTGCCTCTTTCCTACTTTTTTTTAAATAGTTGTGAATACTGCTGTTTGTTCTACTGATTGATATAGTAACTAGGGTAACATGGCCTTTTCTTCTCAAGTTACAAAAAATCACCCAAGTATTGGTATTTTCTCGTATAAACTTCTATGTGTTTCTACGAAAGAAACGAGCAAACACACAGTTTTCATAAATTACTCTATTCATAGAAATACTAGGGTGTCTATATTCTTGATTCCCCATATGAATTATTATTATCTTTTGTTCATGGGTCTCAGAAAATACGTAAGTTGATAAAGTTTGTTTCATGATATTAATCAGAGGTAAAGTGGCCTTATGACGTTCCGATAGATTTTATTAAAGTACTTCTCATGCATTGCATTCGTTTACATGTGTTTTTACCCATGACTCAGACGACGTTATATATGCGTATATATGTATATATATGTATATGGGATATGAAAAAAGGTTATGGTGTTATATACGCACCACCACCTGATCAGCTGGTATATGATGATGGAGTTGCCCACAGTGGCTGAAATATGACTCAGATGGCGTTATATACGTGTATATATGTATATATATGTATATGAGATATGGAAAAAAGTTATGGCGTTATATATGCACCACCACTTGATCTGCTGGTATACGTTGATGATTTACCCATAGTGGCCGAGATGATACGATGGGATGCCCTTAGAGGCTTGATGATGGTATGTACGTACAGAACTATGCATTACATGACATTTATACGCATATGCATGACATTATAAACATTTCATGGTTTACAGAGCTATCCAGACTTAAAGGTTGAGTCTTTTACTCTATATTTCTTCTATGCCTTTAGTTAATGTTGACTTATTGTTATGTTTTAGTTTTGTCTTACATACTCAGTACATTGTTTGTACTAACGTCCTTTTGTTGGGGACGTTGCATTCATGCTTGCAGGTATAGACAATCAGTTTGACGAGCCCTCATAGTAGAAGAGATCAGCATTCAGCAAGGGATCAGTAAGACTCCACCTCATTCGCAGTGCAGCCGAGTCTATAAGTCATCGTGTCAGAGTTTGCTACAGACTTATGGGTAGGTCAGTACCCTGTCTCATTTGATGTCAAATAATCTTAGAGGTTTTGTAGACAGAGGTTTATTTTGTACAGTATGTGAGAGGCCTTGACGGCCCATATGTATTCATGTTTTTAAGAACGATAGTTTATTGATATAGTATTGCCCACTTATAGTTATATATCACAAGTTGTGGCCATATTGACACATGATAGTTACAAAAGGATGAATAAGTTACAGAGTGGTTCTCTCGGGCCACTACGGCACCGGGTACCAGCCACGGCTCCCTAGGTTTGGGGCGTGACAGTAATACCAACTTATACATAAAACATATGGGCCTCTAAGACCAAAATAACCACTCGTTTACTGAACATAGGACGACAAGGCCATACAATTTTTTTTACGTACATGACATCTGTCTACAAGCCTCTAAGGATACATACTTATCATAAAGGTCGGGACAGAGCTCTGCCATATCAAACAATATACATCTAAATCATACTGAACAAACAAGCAACTCCGAGGCAAATGGAGTGCCCAACATCTTCCTCTGAGCTGAACGCATACTTGGAGGACCCTCGACCTGTCTATCGAGACATGCGGGCATGAACACAACGTCCCAGGCAAAAGGACGTCAGTACGAAGAATGTACCGAGTATGTAAGTCACATAAATAAGTACGTAAAAGACATGGAAGAATTATAGAGTAAATGACTCAACCTGTAAGTCTGGATAACTCTATAAATCATGAAATACCTATAGTGTCATGCATATACGTATGAATGCCATGTCTTGCATAGGTACATGTGTTTATAACATGATCAAGCCTCTGAGGGCATCCCATCATATCATTTCGGCCATTGTGGGCAAAATCATCAACGTATACCATCTGATCAAGTGGTGGTGCGTATATAACGCCGTAAGCTTTTTCGATATCCCATATATATATAATATACATATATAAGCGTATATAACGCCATCTGGTCATGGTTCAATGTACATGAATGCAATGCATGAGAAGTACGTTAATAAAATCTTTCGGAATGTCATAAGACCATTATATCTTTGAGAAATATCATGAAGTAAACTTTTTTAACTTACGTATTTTTCTGAGACCCATGAACAGAGGATAAAATAATAGGACACATGGGGATTCAAGAACGTAGGTATTTCTAATACTTCTATGAATAGAGTCATTTGTGAAAGTTATGCATTTGCTTCTTTCGTTTGTGTCGTATGGATCATGCCAAAAGAAAGAAGGGATAGCCTTAACATACCTGAGCCAATTCTCTTGACAATCCCTCTAACATACGTCAATTGCGACAAATTATGTAACGGCGAATCGAAGTAAGGAAAATCCGTATGATATTCTTGAGAAAGATTTTAGCGTACTCCCTTAGAATCACAAATGTCACGCTTTATCGTATTATAAAGTTTCAAACGAGCTATTTGAGCTTCTTCGTTAGCAAGTTTAGCATCAACATTGCTGGTCTAATTCACATTCATAATGATGCAAAGTGATAAACATATCCAACTCCTAGGAGATTAAAGCTTCTCCATGTAAAATAAAAATATGTCTTTCCCACTTGCCAAAATATGTATCAATTTGTTTAGGCTTAAAGGCAATCATTCAATTATATTAGAATGGGAGTGAAATGTAGCAGAAACCATCCACTTTAGCCTTGTGTAAATTAACATACATATGAAACTATACCAAATAAGAAACCAATCCAAGGTAATTCCAAGAATCCTTACGTGTAACAAGGCATCATATGTCTTGTGACTCATTATGCACATTGTTTCCACTTTAGCTTAGTTTAGTGCCATGTGGAAGCCCCAAAATGATCCTTATCCACTTAATTATTATAACTAATACCGTAATTAAGAATTATCTTAATTAGGGTAGTAATTAATACTATAATTATCCCCACAATTAATCAATTATCCACATAATTAAGAATTGTCTCAAATTACTTAAAATTCTACTTATTTTTAATACCTTTTTATATATCATACTATCATGGTCATATGGTACCTTTTATGGTGTTAGTCCATAAATATCGGGTTATAACTCTCGGCCCATATTTTATCCCAACATGACAAACTTGGACGAAAATTCATTTTCTTTGACTTGCTTCCCCTTGCACCTTCACGAATTTACTCATCACTTGTTTGAAATAGCATAATCCTTATAATCTCCAGATAATTCGTTCCTTGGACTGGTGCCAATTACCTTACAACAAATTCAACGTACAATACTACAAGGTGCAACATCGTCGTAATTTAATACTGAGAAGCATAACATCATCGTAATGTAGTACTGCAAGGCGTAACATTATCGTAATATAATACTGTGGGATAAAATATCGACGTAATATTGCAGGGCGTAACATCATTCCCCCCTTTGGAACATCCGTCCTCGAATGTTGACTGATGCACTTATCATTTTCATAACCTATGTCTTTCGAATACTTTAGTATTCTTCTTGCCATCCCGGCAATTGTTCTGTAAATAAATCCAATAGCCAGGGCATTCCCCCATTAAGCCTTTTTCTCACATCATGACTTGTGGTCTGAATCCTTCCAATCTCATAACTGTTGCTACCTTCTATCATGCAGCTTGTACGACTCTGACCTTGTAAGTGCGCTTATGCGTCTCTTCTTTCCTTTTTCCCCCCGATTTTTAGCCATTACTGAAGTTCTTCGCTCGGTATTTTGTCAAACTTACGAATATTGCTATATCTTATTTCATAGACCCGGTTATCTATCCATGTGACTTTACTGTATCTAAGTAGGTCATACTATACCACAACTCTTACCTCGATTTCTCGTTACTGAGGTCTGCTACCAAATTTCAGGTTACTTTCATTGTTTATCTAATATGTATAAATCTATGTCCTTTAATGCTTCCACATTACTGTTCATCTTACAAATGATGGCCTAATCTCATCTCATACTTTATAACTTTTATCCATCCATTGTTGATTCACCTCAATATTGATCTATAATCTACCCTTGACAACTTAACCTTTTTTGTAACATTGCCGCTAGGGTTCACGTTTCATCGGGGAACATCTAAAATGATTAGACTGATCCACTTGGGGCGATACCATGCTTTCATAATTGTATCTCACAGCATCCCAATGTGATTCACCTTATGTGGGTATTTTAGTCCTGTCTAATTCATGAGATCTCTTTCTCTTCTTCGTCAGCTCATTACTCAATCGAAGGCTCAAACGTCTTCGTTTATCTAATACAATTACACCTCATTCTATTAATAGGGCAGCATTCCATCTCTTTTAAATGCTATTAGTCTTAGACTCCTTTGAGTTCATTCAGGCTATAGTGAGCTTTGTATAACTTAGAGGAACCATCTGCTCTTCTTGTTATCATCGGCTTAATCCTGAGGACTTATCCATTTTCCTTACCTTCTCACTCGCCCGTTCTTATCCTTACTCCTGTCTTCTAGAACCTTGTCGCTTCACTATAAAATATCTTACGACCTACACATATCTATTTATAATACTTGCAACCTTTCAACTTGCTTAATCATATATTTCCTTATTTTATTTTGGAACATCAAGCGAGACACCATATCATCTCTAACTCTTCTTTACTCTTATAGTAAGGGTTTTCGGTACCTTGACCATAGGCTAGAAGATATGCTACTGACAATGCTGCTATTATTCTTCAATACTGAATCCCCGCGCTTCTAGCCTTCTATCTGAAGTATGGACTATTCACAACCTTCTACCTTTGAGTATCTCATACGTTGTTCACCTTTATCTTACTTACCTTAAAATCTAGCATCATATCTTCTATCTCTTTCATGACCTCCCTTCCACCTAGGTGTAATTCACGTCCATAACTTGAAGCTCTATTATAATACTTGCACCTCTGGTGCATACACAATCCGGTGGGAGCTTCATACTGACTTCTTATGAGGCTGGTAATCTTCAGTTGGCTTCATCGTAGAGCCGTTATAAAATATGGCTACTGTACTATCTCTCTTATACCTCTGCTATTGAAGAGTGATCGTGAGGTCTATAATTCTCATGGTCCACTCCTGTTTTACTTAGTTGATGTAACTCTTTAGTTTCCTCTTATTTCTGATCAGCCTTTAAGTAAGCTTAAGCTATCTTCCGATATGCGGCTTCTGGAATTAGTTATTACTTTAGCCTTTCATAGGTGCTGAGGGATATTCATGATAAAATTCTTTAACAATTCAATCCTTCGTCTACGACCTGGGCTCAATTCTTTCCTTTAACGTATACCAGAATCTTCTACGGCTGTATATGCTGCAGGTATAAAATTCCAAATTTTGAAGTACGTTCATAACGTCACCAACTTAGGATCATTGATCGAATAATTCCTCTCGTTCCATCTTAGCTTTTTTTAACGTAAGCTATTACTTTCCTTGGTCGTTTGACCCTTGTTGCGTGCATACTTAGCTTATCTTAGTTCCCACGCATGCCAGAGTTTTCGTGCAACTCATATGATCTTGAATATTAATTTTAATTTTACTTCCCGTTTATTAGCCATGGTAGGTGCCACTTTCCTTCGGAGTGCCTACAATGTTGTTGTGAAATTGTTGTTATACGACCATTTCCTCTTTAGGTCGTTGTCCTTAGGTTGAAACCTTCTTCCTTATTTCCTCAGCTAGTCTTTCGTTTGTAATACTTAGGGACAACCCTTAACTCTCATAAAGTTGTGAGCTTATTACAGACCTTTTGATGTCCTTCCTTGCCTATAATCATCTGTAGTTGCTTACCTTCATTCCCTTGTGCTTGTAGGGTTGCTTCTGAACTGATATTTTGATTGTCTTCCCAGTGACACTTTCTTTTATTCCCATAACACTTATATGGTACCTTTAACTACCCCGACTCTAATTTGAATATATCTCAAGTATTATAATGACATTACTGCAAAGCTGAATTCTCCATGTTGGGGTTTACTACATTTAGCTTGCATGATCTACTGATTTGTCTGTAACCTCTTGTCTAGTCATGAATATGCTCTTCCTAAATCAACTACTAATTACTCGTTTTCCCATTCTCATAGTCATATTCCGCGTAATCTTTCTTGGGTTATTTCCTTTGTCTTAACTCACCTCTCGCACTAGCTCCTCATTTATCAAAAACAACCCAGGTAGGAACCCTTACTTCCTTTTCTTGGCATCGTGCTTACATAATATTCTACAATCATAGCATATCTGTAACGTTTGGATGTATGCAATCTCATCCCTTTCTCATTTTTATCGCATTCTTCCTTTATCATTCCATATTCCCTCCTTTAGGGGAGTACTAAGACTTGGAGCTATGATGACCTGCCTATAGATGTTTTTCCTCTTCATCTTTGGCGTCCTTTCACATCGTCAATGACCCTTACTCACCTTGCGGTAATCCTTCTGTCCTAAGGATGACAAAATTCCTTAATCCCGAGAGTGACACTTAGTATAACGGGCATATACAATCCCTTAAGCTGAACTTTGCTCACATTGCTTGCTTTAGGGAAGTATTTTCCTGAATGACCATTCTCTGAATTTCTCATGAATCTTCTTCTGTTGTCCATTCTATTATCGCCGGAACAAAATCTAAAATTCTCATGATGCCGACTATTATCAATCACTCAGCCTTTAATCATGTTTAGTTTATCTTGCTCACCAATCCATACTGGTTCTATTACTCTGGGGTTTAACTTTTCCTTTTGGTAATCGTGTTAGAGTTGCGAACTTATTTCTCGAAATGAGGACATGACTGTATGGCCTATACTCTTTTGTTGTCCTAAGGCTTGTCACCTCTTGTCTATTCCTTCACTTTACTATAGATTCTGTAATATTGTCATCTTTTGATCTATCGCTGTCATCCATGTATCATATCTTGCTCATTTTTCTTATTTCCTTCTAACATTTATGCCTATCATTTTATTCTAAAAACTCGAAAAAGACATCCTTTTGCTTTAGCTCCCCTTTACTCCATCCAATGGTTCTTCGGGTTGCTTAATGTTCAATCTCTACTAGGGATACGAGCCACACTAAGGTAGTATTTATCCCTTCAAGGCTTCCACTGTCTATTTTCATAGTACTCATATCTAGTTGTACTATTTTAGAGTGCGCCATCTGGGTGTCTCATAAGGAGATCTATTAGCACATTTGCAATATCCTTCGAAAATGTCAACTAACGCAAACAATCAATTCACCATTTTGAGTTACTCTAACCCCAGCCAGATCCTGATATCCCGTCCTTTTCTTAACCTACACCTGTTAGCCCCCAATAGGGTATAACTAAGATGGGTGTGGTCAATTATACATACCTCTGTTACTGTTGAGGGTAACTCACAATGCTTATATTTTTCTATCGGAACTGTAATACTGATAATCTTCATTAACTGGGTGCCTCGTATCCTTCTTCACCTTGCTTTTTTTACTTGCTGAAACTTGTGTCTCCCTCCTTATTCCTTTTTACCGTAAAGTGGACAGGTATTATTGTCTTAGGGATCCTTATCAAGAAGCTTACACATCTTAGTATACACATGATTTGCTGAATACCTCATATTTATCCATCATAATCATGATGCAAAAATTGAGTTCCATTGACTCAACTCTTCCACAATTGTATCTCTTACCAACCGTCTTTCTAGATGTAGGTATCGTCGTACTATAAGCAAGATAGAGTTTAGGAAATTGAGTTCTTACAACTAAGTTCTACGGCACGATCTAGAGTAGAAAGAAATAGTGACAATCCTAAATGCCATGTAGCCTCCTTCTTATAAGTGTGGTGCACGGCACACCCATAAATAAGACTCTACTAGACACGGCTTGTAGACTCCCTAGGACAGAACTGCTCTGATACCACTTTTATCACGATCCGAGCCGATGGACCGCGACGGGCATCCGGTACCTAACTCAACTGAGTACCAACATAACATATCTTTTCGTATCACACTATCATAGATAACTGAGCCGGAGAGGCTGTCGTGAAATAGGTAGAATACAACATGTAATACCAACTTATACATAAAACATATGGTGTTCTAAAACCAAAATAACCACTCGTATACTGAAGTTAGGATGACAAGGCCATACAATTTTTTTACGTACATGACATCTCTCTACAAGCCTCTAAGGATACATAATTATCATAAAGGTCGGGATAGAGCCCTGCCATACCAAACAATACACACCTAAATCATACTGACCAAACAAGCAACTGCGGGGCAAATGGAGTGCACCAACATCTTCCACTGAGTTGATCGCCTACTTGGAGGACCCTCGACCTGTCTATCGAGACCTGCGGGCATGAACGTAGCATCCCCAGGCAAAAAAAGACATCAGTACGAATAATGTACTGAGTATGTAAGACACATAAATAAGTATGTAAAAGACACGGAAGAAATATAGAGTAAATGACTCAACCTGTAAGTCTGGAGAACTCTATCAATCATGAAATACTTATAGTGTCATGCATATACGTATGAATATCATGTTGTGCATAGGTACATGTGTTTATAACATCATCAATTCTATGAGGCATCCCATCATATCATTTCGGCCACTGTGGGCAAAATCATCAACGTATACCAGCTTATCAGGTGGTGGTGCGTATATAATGCCGTAACCTTTTCCCATATCCCATACACATATAATATACATATATATGTGTATATAATGTTATCTGGTCATGGGTCAATATACATGAATGCAATGCATGAGAAGTACGTTAATAAAATCTTTCGGAATGTCATAAGACCATTATGTCTTTGAGTAATATCATGAAGTAAACTTTTTCAACTTACGTATTTTTTTGAGACCCATGAACAGAGGATAAAATAATAGGACACATGGGAATTCAAGAATGTAGGCATTTCTAATACTTCTATGAATAGAGTCATTTGTGGAAGTTGTGTATTTGCTTGTTTCTTTTGTGTCGTATGGATCATACCAAAAGAAAGAAGGGATAGCCTTAACATACCTGAGCCGATTCTCTTAATAATCCCTCTACCATATGTCAATTGCGACAAATCACGTAACGGCGGATTGAAGTAGGGAAAATCCATATGATATTCTTAAGAGAGATTGCACCGTACTCCTTTAGAATCGCAAATCGCACGCTTTATCATATTATGAAGTTTCAAACGAGCTATTTGAGCTTCATCATTAGCAAGTTTAGCGTCAACGTTGCTGGTCTAATTCACATCCATAATGATACAAAGTGATAAACATATCCAACTCCTAGGAGATTAAAGCTTCTCCATGTAAAATAAAAATATGTCTTTCCCACTTGCCAAAATATGTATCAATTTATTTAGGCTTAAAGGCACTTTTTCAATTATATTAGAAAGGGAGTGAAATGTAGCAGATCCCATCTACTTTAGCCTTGTGTAAATTAATATACATATGAAACTCTACCAAATAAGAAACCAATCCAAGGTAATTCCAAGAATCATTACGTGTAAACAAGGCATCATATGTTTTGTGACTCATTATGCACATTGTTGTTACTTTGGCTTAGTTTAATGCCATGTTGCAGCCCCAAAATGATCCTTATCCACTTAATTATTATAATTAATACAATAAGTAAGAATTAGCTTAATTAAGGTAGTATTTAATACTATAATTATCCCCACAATTAATTAATTATCCACATAATTAAGAATTATCTCAAATTACTTAAAATTATACTTATTTTTAATACCCTTTTATATATCATACTATTATGGTCATATGGTACCTTGTATGGTATTAGTCCATAAATATCGGGTTTTAATGTTCGGCCTGTATTTTATCCCATGACAAACTTGGACAAAAATTTATTTTATTTGACTTGTTTCCCCTCGCACCTTCACGAATTTACCCATCACTTGTTTGAAATAGCATAATCCTTAAAATCTTCAAATAATCCTTTCCTTGGACTGGTGTCAATTACCTTACGATAAATTCAACGTACAATACTACAGGGTGCAACATCGTCGTAATTTAATACTGAGAAGCGTAACATCATCGTAATGTAGTACTGCAAGGCGTAACATCATCGTAATATAATACTGCGGGACGAAATATCGACGCAATATTGCTAGATTCGACTCATTTGAAGGTTGATTTAAGAGAGAAAGCAATTTTAGAAGGTTGAATACTACTGGATCAAAGTAAGTTTGTTGTCTATCCTTGTAACAGTGAATTCTCCCATAGGTGATCTTGTTTACCGAGAAAATGGTAATAACAATTAGATTTAATTTTGTGGTTCTAAAAATATGTGATCTATTTTTATGCTAGTTGTTAGGTAATAGATGCTAAGTGAAGGATTGGAAAAAATAATATAGTAGCTTGTAGATAGTGCAATAATCAAACCAAATGGGTGGAAATCGGGGCCTCGGGCTTGCGTATTCTGGGACTCGAGGTCGAGTCGGATTCCCGACTAAGGGCGGTCGATGTAGGATTAATGGCTATGATAAATTTGATGGTGGATCTTTATGGCAAATAATGAGCAATAACTGAAGAACAACAAATAGAACACAATGAATGCAAGCAATAAATGTAAATAAAGGGGGATCAAGAGAGAATGTATTAGAGAGCAAAGAGAATGTTCTTGTGTATTCAATATTGTATATCAAATCCCTACAAAATAACAAGGTTCCCCTTTATATATGTGGGGGGAAACCCAACATAGTATAAATACATTTATTACAAAGATATATGGCTAGTACAGCCATTTAATGCCATGGTACGGGCTCATGCTAGCCTAATAGACCTAGGTCAGCTTTAATCATGTGCTTTGGGAACTTCCCGTATGTCCCTTATAGCCTTTGATTTGCACTGCCTCGGGGTTGACCGTTGAGAACCCTCGGGGCCGAACTCTGAGCTAAACTTTGAGCCTTCCAGGGGTGGTCTCTGTGAGGTGCCCTAATGATCATAAAATCGAGCCCTCCAATTTTACCGTATATAAATAGTCCCTGCATTTCTTATATTAATAATGATAAAGAACGATTGCGACACATATCTCCTTGAGCCTCTTATGGTGATGTCATGCTTATGACATCAGCTTTTTCATAACTGAGACATAACATTGAT
Source organism: Nicotiana sylvestris (assembly GCF_000393655.2). NCBI lineage: Eukaryota > Viridiplantae > Streptophyta > Magnoliopsida > Solanales > Solanaceae > Nicotiana > Nicotiana sylvestris. Next base: position 57,377,321 of record NC_091059.1, read on the forward strand.
ACGTCTTTTCTAGGAACATTTATTGTAGTGCCGATTTACTTTCTCAAGGCGATAATATCGCCGCCAATACGTCTCCCAACAGGCATTGATTGCGCATGTCGATACATTTCCCAAAGACATTGATTGCGCTGTCGGTTGCGCTGCCACCTTTTCTATAAATGGAAGCTTTCTTGAACCAAAGCTTCATTCAATCATTCTTCAACAGCCTTTTTACTCCCTTCTTCTCTTCGTCCTCATCTAGTGCTATTTCTCATGTTTGAAGCCCGTAGCCTTAAGGTCACATGGCACTATTCTCATCAGTTACACCATGGACCTTTCCCAGAGCTTTCCCCTACTGAGCGGGATTGTATTGATTTTTTTTTTGTTGTTGTTGTTGGCCCAAGGTAATGAGAGAGAAATCTCAAATTATTTTTGCATTAAAGGATATGCGGACTATGAACTTCTATTCATCTCTCTTAACTACCCGGTGCGGCCCCTAACCCCTTTTGCTTTTCGTGGAGTGAGGTGGTGCCATCTACTAACTGTTGCATCCTGCACCGATGCAATGTCTCAAGAAGTGGCTTCATAATAGTAGTGTTGTCGAGACCCATACTCGCCAGATTTTTCACCCAGCCACTTCTTCACCTTTTTCTGCTTCTTCATCTTTTTCTGCTTCTTCTTCATTTTTTTCTGCTTCTTTTTCATCTTTTTCTTCCTCTTCTTCATTGTTTTCTGCTTTTTCCTCAATCATGAAGATACCGTTTTAAAGACCAAGATGAGGCCCGAGGAAACAGTTCTCGAAGATGCTGCCCCCGAGGATGTACCCCCGAGAGCAGAATATATATATATATATATATATATTTCTTCCCTGTTTCTGTGTAAGGACACTTCGTGGGCTTTTGTAATTATCATTTACTAATGAAAAAGTGTTTCTTCAATTTTGTACTTGATTTATGCCGGATTTCCTTTTATTTGCATTTGTGAAGAATCTGAGTGCATGATTCTACCGATCGGTCTGAATACTGGGCCCGGGTGTAGGTGTTTCCCTGGTCCTTGATTGGTTAATATGGTATCCCATGGAGCCCTTTGTCGTTCCTCAGACTGAGCCCGGATTGAATTGATACGAGCTTAGGCCATCGGGACCCCCGACTTCGAGTTGAGTGAGAGCGGGGCTTTGAATTTTAAGAACGAAACCTAGCCTTTTAGACCTCGTCGATAGTCCTCGAGGGGTGAACTTGATTGGATGCCTGAGAATAAGGATAGCCCTTGGGCTTTTGAAGGCAGTCCCCAGTGGTAGTTTGCTCAAGCTCGGGTGACCTGTAAACTTGTTTTGAACTTAGAGCGAAGATAGCCTGAAGGCGTTTTAGATGGATTCCGAATGAGGATACACCTGGACATGGATAGCCCCCAGATTAAAGTAACCGAGAGGGCATTTAACTTGATCCAAAGGTGAAAAATAGCCCTAAGGCTTTACTAGTAGTTTTCGAATGCAAATTGGTGCGGGCTCAGGTAGCTCGAGGGCTAGAGGATCGGGTAAATGACCTGCATTTGCAATAGCAGAAATCCTCGAGGTAGGGTACCACCTCGAGGTTAGGCCCATATGAGTAGATTTTTATAACTTATCTTCTTTTTGACAGAGGTTCTCGAGATTGGGTACCATCTCGAGGCTGGTAATGATATCAATGGCTCCTTAGTTCCTATCTCCTCCTTAATAGAGGTCCTCAAGATCGGGTACCATCTCGAGGCTTGCAGTGATATCAATGGCTCCTTAGAGCCTATCTTCTTCTTAATAGAGGTCCTCGAGATTGGGTACCATCTCGAGGCTTGTTGATGCGGGGGTCCTTGATCCCCTAAACGTCGTATGACAGCATTAGTTGCATGGCATGGTTATGAAACGACCAAGGCAATCCCGTTGATACATCTTCCCAAAGCGAAAAATGGCTTAGTCAGCATTTTTAATTGTCCTTCGAGGTTGGCGGATAGTCACCGCTTTCTCCATATATAGGATTGTCTTCCCTCTTTTGAGGATTCTGCTATTCTGAGTAGTCATCCTCCTTTATAGAGTTCTTCTTTCCTGCGTCAGGTACTTCACCATTTCAACTTTGAAGCCCTTGCTCAAATTCCCGCTCTAATTCCCTAGTTTTACCACAGTTATGGCTGCTACGCTAGGGTCCGCTCGGCAAGGAGAAGGGAGTTCTACCTCTGGTTCCAGCCTGGTTGGTGGTGCGCTGTTGGCGCCAGGCGAGCCAACCTCAGGACATTTTGTTTCGAGGGGGGACATTCCGTTAGAAAAACCTCCCAATGTTAGGGGTCATTAGGAGTATGGCTCAAAGTTTATTTCTTTAATAAGAGAGGGGCACCTTGAATTAGTGAGGAAAGCTTGTGGATGGGGGGAAAAGGTAGTACTGCGGGTACCTTCCTCGGAAAAGAGTATCATGAATCATGTCGAGGGGTTTCTGAACGTATACATGTACCCTTTTACGCTGGGCCCCCTTGATAGAGTCGTGCTTGACTTCTGTCGAAAGTACCAGGTTACCTTGGCACAGGTTCATCCATCATTTTGGAAGATAGTATTGATGATGACGTTCTTTGTGGAAGAAGCAGGGCTTGAGTTCACCCTTAGCCATCTCATCAGGTTGTACCGAACTTTTCACCATCCAGGTCTGCTAACCTTACTATGCCGATCCACCACGCCTTTCGTTGTCGATGATAAAGAAGATGGGGATCGGGGATGGATGAGCCGATTCGTCCGAGTACGAACTATTGATATTATCTCTGTGGAGTTTATGCCATTTCCTAAGGAATGGAATTTTACACGTAAGTGGTACATTTGTGCCCTCGTAGTTTTGCCTATGGCGGAGGCGGGCTCCGTAAATGCACCTTTCTTTCCCTTTCTGCAGCAATTTCATAGATATCGTTTGAGGTCCCCGACCTAACGGATTGGGCTTGGAAGTTTGTAACCCACTCAACTTATAATGAGCGTAAGTGGCGAGCTTTGTCTAAGGGTAGATGGGAGGCAAACACCACGGTACGGGCAATGTGATTTGCTCCCTTTTTGAAAGGCACTTTCTTTTTATGCGTACTAACTCCATCATCGTAGGCATTGGGGAGTTCTTTGAGGCGAGATCGTGCCCTCTAGGAGAGGGAGAAGGATCGTCAGCTTTAGGGCCGAGGGATAATAATAATAATAAGAAGAAGAAGAAGAAGAAAGGGCCTTCACAGGGCCACGGTGATTATAGCAAGACAAATCCAACCCAGAAGCTCAGAGAGGGTGTACTAGCCGAGCCTTCAGTGCCCGAGATATCTGGTTTTAGAAAAACAATCCCTCCTCCGCTGACATCTTCTTTTCTCGTTGAAGGTACCTCGAGGAATGAAGGTTCTCTACCGCCGACTTCTTCTCCCGTTGAAGGCACTTCGAGGGATGTTCGAAGCTAGGGACCGCACATATCGAGCGATCGCATCCCAACCGGGAGCGATTCTACTGGGGGTTGATGGATCCAGACTAGTAGATGTACGCACAAATTTTGAGGAAGCTCAGCGGCTCTATTCTGGGGTGAGTTTTGGCCGATCATATTGGTTTTATAGTTTTTGTAATTTTTACTCTCTTATCGAGTTTCTTCTTCATAGGTTTTTAACAAGCTCAAGTCTGAGCTGCTTCTTCGTGACAAGGCTACGAAAAGCTGTGGATGGGGAGAAATCCCTCAGGCTTCTTTTTGATGAAAGGGAAGACGAGTTGGCACACTTGTGGTATGAGGCGAGTCGAATTCTGAACTATGAAAGCTACCTCGAGGAGCAAGTAACTTTTTTTTCAAGGGAGTGCGTGTTTCTTCTCCTATCTTCTGAGGCTAATGTTTTGTTTACTTCAGTTGTAGAAAAAGACGAAGGACCTGGAACGCCTTTGGAGCGAATTTGGTCAAGCCAAGTGCGAGCGTGATGAGCTAAAGGCTCGAGCGGACACCCAGGTAGCGGCTAAGAAAGATGCTTTCACAAAGGCTTCCACCCTCGAGGTGCAACTTCGCAACGCTCATGAGAACAGCTTGGTACGAGCAGACATGATTTCAAGGCTCGAGTCTGAGCTTTTGAAGATGAAGGCTGAAGTTGTGGATGCATGGGCTGAAGCTGAAGCGAACTGAACTAAGGCTGATAAGAAAGTGGTCGTCTATTTGAAGGATATTGCCAACGCTCGTGCTGAGCTGAGGGGGCTCTCGACCATGAGAGTAGGAGCAAAAAGTATGTAAGGTGTAAATCTCAGAAGTAAACCCTCGAGGAGATCCATGCCGGGGGTTTCGATCTCTCGGAAGAGATAAAGCAGGCGAAGGCGGACGAATGTGACGCTAAGTTCCTTCTGTATGATGCTGAAGATAGCGAGAAAGAGGCCAACGAGCCATAGTCCCCGAGGGGGACGTAGATTAGGCCTTTCTTTTCTGACTTTGTGTATGGTGCTTTTAAAGAACATGGAGCTTTGTATTTTTTTCACGTATACGTCTATGAAAGGAAGCCTTGCGGTTTCACTTTTTATGCACTTCCCTTTGCTTTAGCCAGATGAACCGGTCTTCGAGTCAAAAGAACCCTTAGTTTTATAGTACGGTCCTAGGGCTCGTTGGGCTGGCCCGTAGGCTCTTCTGCTTTTGGTCAGTGCGACCATTTAGTATAATTCGGCATTTAAGCTCTTATGCTTTTGCTCTAAGGCATATTCAGTTAACTATTTTGGGTTCAGTCTCCGAGTCGAGTTTTGACTCGAGCTCATTGACCCTTAAGTTTTTGAATTTAAAGCTGGACCGTAGGCTCTTGCATGCTAGGTCGATATGACCTCTCATATGGGCTAGCGGCAGCGGCTCTTACGCATTAGGTTGGTACGACCTTTTATATGGGTTGGCGGTAGTGGATCTTACGGATTGGGTCGGTATGACCTCAAATATAGGCTTTTTATTTTACCCTCGTTAAGGACATTTTTGAAATTGTGTTTGCCTGACTCTTCGACGGTTCAATAAAAACCTCGATTGTGAGTCGTTATGTGGTGATGAACGAGCACCTCGAGAGGTTTTGCTCGGTGGCTGAGTGTTTCGAATCCTATAGTTTGGAGCTGACATGGTCGAAGCTCTTCTGCCTATGTTGAGGGTAGCCTATTTAATTGGTTCTTTTTGAAGTAATTGAAGGCCTGTGATTTTATAGCAACGGTCGGGAATCCCCGAGTCACATTAGTTTGGCTGGTACAACCTTGTGACCGTAGGTATTGTGTTTGGCCGGAGCCTTTAAATCCCCGAGTGAAGTAGTTTCGGCGTCTATATCGAGGGTATGCTTTTTTAGTGGTCCTACAAGTTCGAATATATAGCCTTAACTTTAAGGTCGGGATAATGCCTTTTTGTAAGGTCTTATAATTTTTACATGCCTTTGAGGTCTTACAATTTTGGTTACTTGGTAGAGGTATGGTTCATGCCCTGCTTGAGGTCTTACAGTTTTGGTTACTTGGTACAGGTATGGTTCATGACTTGCTTGAGGTCTTACAGTTTTTGGCGTTGCCTTATAAAGGTTTTACGGGGTCGGGGTTGCCCGTATGGGGTCTTATGGCCTCGGTAGTACCCAAGACATTAAAAGTTTTCTTGGCTCTGGAACCGTTTTTGTAGACTAGACGTTGCCTCATCGAGGGCTTACGAGCTTCATGTTTCCGACCCGGGGGTCATATGGTTCCGAGTTTTTAATGCTAGTCCCCGAGTGTTCCGGACATTCTTAGCTTCTGAAACCATTTGTGTAACCTTGATGTTGCCTCATTAAGGGCTTACAAGTTTGAAGCTTCCTACCCGGGGGTCATATGGCTTCGAGTTTTTTTTTTGAACGTCAGTCCCCGAGTGTTCGGGACATTTTTGGCTCTGGAGTTTCTTTTGTAAAAAGTACCGAACTCCTTTGAAACGCGAAATACTTTGCTGAAGGGGAAAGTATTCTTTGATTACTTGGTACATGTATACCCATTTTTGTTGTCAATGGCTCGAGTATTCTATACGGACACGGTTCGTTCGACCGCTTGGCCCGGTACATCGTTTTCCTATCGAGACCCCATTTAGCACATCTTGGCTTCTCTGAGGAGGTGACCTTCCGGGGGGGATGCCCCGTAGTATTTGAGGTTCATTGAAGAGAATCCTTGAATACTTGTTGAGTCTTTCTTAGGTAGCATATGGATGTTGCCTTGTTAAAAAGCTTGCCAGCAAAACCCTTCTTGGGAACCCGGTCGAAGGAAAAAAGTGCAACATATGCTTTCGGAACCTAAGGCCTTCAAGTTGGAAAGCACTTTGGTTGTTTCGATCGGATACCTGCACATAGGTTAGTGTAAAATGTAACTAAAAAGGAAGATGATTATACCTTTGTACCGATGGCACCTTGGGCCTTGATATGCTTCGATGGTTTGTTTTGAGGACACGGCATGGTCCCTTTCTTTTTTTATTCGGGTATAGCCGAGAATGTATCTCGCGACTGCTATTTCACTATTTTTTTATCTTGTGGTTTCTCCGATGTCGAAGGCGTTGGTTCCGGTGCTACATCGTGTACCACGAACATCTTCCTCGCTGCATGTTGTGCCTCGTACACGGTTTTTATTTTGTCCTTTGTTGGAAAATTCATCATTTGGTGAAGGGTTGATGGTACTGCTGTCATGTAGTGTATCCATGGCCTTCTGAGCAAGGCGTTGTACCTCATGTCTCCATCGATGACATGGAATTTGGCATTTTGGATAGTGCTAGCCACGTTGACTGGGATGGTGATTTCCCCTTTTGTTATTTTGCTCGCCATGTTGAACCTGTTGAGGACTCGAGAGGCGGGCACGATTTGGTTAAGAAGTCCGAGCTGCTCTACCACCTTCGACCTGATAATATTGACCGAGCTACCTATATCCACAAGTACACGATTAATTTGAAATGTATTTACAAGAAAAGAGATTACCAGTGTGTTGTTGTAAGGCTGAGACAAGGTCTCAATGTATTTGTCGCTGAATGTGAGAGCGTCCTCGGGTATGTCTTCGTCTCTGGTGATGGATATTTTTGTTCTTGTCATAGTGGGTTCCTGTGGGATGTCGACCCCTTCCATGATCATGTGGATAACATGTTGCGGCCATCTGTTTCATTCTTCTTGGTCGCCTCTCTTTCCCGGAACTGATTTTTAGCTCGGTCGCTAAGGAATTCTCGAAGGTGACCTTTGCTGAGTAGTCGGGTTACTTCTTCCCAGAGTTGCCGGCAGTCCTCGGTCATGTGACCATGCGTGCCATGAAATTCACATGCTAAGTTATGGTTCCTTTGCGAAGTATCTAACTGCACAAGCATTGGCCACCTGGCGTCTCTGATTTTACTGATGGCGAATACGATGTCCGAATTGTCGACATTGAAGTTGTATTGCGACAAGAGGGGTGCCTCCATCGGACCTGTGTGCATATCAAATCTAGCCCTGCTAATGAGTCCCCGAGAATTCTGGCCTCGATCCATCCTTCGGTCATTGCGGGATATGTTACGCCTTGGGGCATTTCTCTATCTTCGGTGTATGGTTGGTATCTTTATTTGTTTGGCTTTGGCTCCTTTGCTGGAAGCCTGCTAGGATATACCAAGCCCGAGGGGGCTCCTAGTTGGTCGTCTTCAACTTTGATCTTTGATTGGTATCGTTTGTGGACGTCCGACCAAGTCACGGTAGGATATTCAACTAAGTTCTGTGTCAGCAGCTTCGAAGCTACCGAGCTTCGCTCGTTCAAACCTTGAGTGAAGGCCTCCACTGCCCAATTGTCGGAGACTGGTGGTAGCTCCATTCGCTCCATTTAAAAGCGAGATACGAACTCTCGTAGCATCTCGTTCTCCCTTTGCTTGATTTTGAAGACATCGGATTTCCTTGTAGCTACCTTGATGGCACCAACATGTGCCTTATGAAGGAATCTGCCAGTATAGCGAATAAATCTATCGAGTTTGGGGCCAGGTTGTGATACCACATCATCGCCCCTTTCGAAAGTGTCTCTCCAAACTTTTTTAGTAGGACGGTTTCGATCTCATCGTCCTTTAGGTCATTGCCTTTCACTACACATGTGTAAGCACTAACATGCTCGTTGGGGTCCAAGATTCCGTTGTACTTCAGAAGGTCGGGCATTCTGAACTTCTTTGGAATGGGTTTTAGAGCTACTTCCTGTGGGAACGACTTCTGTACTAACTTCTTCGAATCCACACCTATTAGGATTGGGGGTGCGTCTAGAATTTGGTCGACCCTGGAATTGTAGGTCTCTACCTTCTTTTCGTTTGCTTCTATCTTCTTCTCGCCTGACTCGATCCTCTTTATGACGTCCCCGAGCATCTTTATGATGGCGGGGTCGGCTTTAGACCCGTTGTTGCTTGATCTTTCTGGTACTTGCTCGGCTTGGGGAGCCATTTTTTGTGCTACGGTACTGGGAGTTTTCTGTTGGCTTTGTAGTTGAGAAATTGCCAGTTGTTGTGCCTGTAACATTTTGAAAATAATGTGAAGGCTAACCTCTCGTTCTTCCCTAACTGGGATTTCCTGAAAATTCTTGTTGGTCTCTTTGGCGTATGCTCCTATTAGTGTGGGAGCTTATATCGACGTGTTGGGCATCGCGTGAGACCATATCCGCGGGGATTGGCTCCGACATGCCTTCAGGGTTCAGCGGTGGTGCACCAACACCTAGAACAGCTACAACATTCTCTTCATGGTCTTCAAGACCGCTGTTTTCATATGCATTTACTGAGTTAGACATTTTGACCTGAAATCAAAGATTCTTGGACAAGAAAAAGCGTGAAAGATAACATGTGCTATGTAGTAAACCAGCAAGAAAACAATCTCTATTATTTTTAGCCCCACGGTGGGCGCCAAACTGTTTACCGCTAAAATGGTAATAACAATTAGATTTAATTTTGTGATTCTAAAAATATGTGATCTATTTTTATGCTAGTTGTTAGGCAATAGATGCTAAGTGAAGGATTGAAAAAATAATATAGTAGCTTGTAGATAGTGCAATAATCAAATCAAATGGATGGAAATCAAGGCCTCGGGCTTGCGTATTCTGGGCCTCGAGGTCGAATCGGATGCCCGACTAAGGGCAATCGATGTAGGATTAGCAGCTATGATAAATTTGACGACAGATCTTTATGGCCAATAATGAGCAATAACTGAAGAACAACAAATAGAACACAATGAATGCAAGCAATAAATGTAAATAAAGGGGGGTCAAGAGAGAATGTGTTAGAGAGCAAAGAGAATGTTCTTGTGTATTCAATATTGTATATCAGATCCATACAAAATGACAAGGATCCCCTTTATATATGTTAGGGGAATCCCAACATAGTACAAATGCATTTATTACAAAGATATATGGCTGGTACAGCCATTTAATGCCACGGTACGGGCTCATGCTAGCCTAATAGACCTAGGTTAGCTTTAATCATGTGCTTTGGGAACTTCCCGTATGTCCCTTATAGCCTTTGATTTGTACTGCCTCGGGGTCGACTGTTGAGAAGCCTCGGGGGCGAACTCCGAGCTAAACTTCGAGCCTTCCGGGGGTGGTCTCTACGAGGTGCCTTAACGATCATAAAATCGAGCCCTCCGATTTTACCGTATATAGATCTATTTGCTATTTGTTGCAAGGTTTAGGATCCACGTATATGCGAGGTGACGAGTGTATATGCGTAGATAAAATAAGACTATATTTGGTAAATCATTGGCTTATGCTTATGCCGTGTTTCGACTATATTAGCTTATTATTCAGGTTCGTTGGTTTTTTGACTATGTTATAGTTTGTATTTGTGGCTTAGAAGCATGTCTAGACTTATGAATTGTTGAAATTGGGATAAATGATTACTTTCCATATTAAGCTTCATTTTCGAGCCATAGTCACATACTTGTCTTATTGCTTTATGCTTTGATGGTTTTCTTATGTCATTCATGTTGGATTGTTAGGATGAATTGAATTATATGACTAGCCATAGACATCTTTTAGCCTTTTGTGCTTTTATCCACATTCATATTATCGTGGTTCGTGCCTTTGATTATGTTGCCTCATATACATACATCTATGAGTTGGAGATTTAATATTGTAAAAATATGACAGTTTTGGCATCACGGACATCAGGAGAAGATAATTATTATTGATGAGATTATTTGTGGTTGAGGATCGAGTGGCACACCACCATAGGGATATTTGTGGATTGGGTTTCACGATTTAATATTGTTATATTTATTAGCGGATCAGGTTGTATGTAGCAACGATGCTTGGATTGGTACCATCTCTTTGGAGTCAGGTGATTACCCATATTACCTTGGGCCCTGTACGCGCAAGATACTTTGATTGGTATTGATTTGGACACTTGGTTTGTGTTGGATATTGTCACACCCTACCCTCGGAGGTGCGACCGGCACATGATGTCCGGAAGCCCATGCAAACCAACGCACATCCTCTCAACATGAAATCTGGGCCAACAAGGCCTCCAAGTATAATACCAAAATTTTAAAAAAAAAGTGCTCAGAACTGATTATGGAAGAAACTTTCAATAGTTTATGAATATACACAATTATTGCCAATAATGTCATAACCAATATTTGTATACATTCTCGCACTAGTCTGCAAGCTTCTAAGAGTACCATTATACATAACTTGGTCGGGAAAGGTCCCCACCATACCCAAAATGACTGAGATATATACTTTAGTACCTATTGACTTTTGTACAGCTACTCCGAAGAAATGGAGTGCGACAACCAATAGCTGAAACGAGCACCCTACTAAGGAACGATGTTACAAGGTCTATCAATATTTATGGGCATAAACACAATGCCCAGAAAAAAGGGGCGTCATTACAAAAGATTTATTGAGTATGTAAGACACTTAATGTATGTAAACAAAAGGAATAACATAAGAGATATAAATACACAACTTTGACATGAATATCGAAAACAAGCCACCAGGGGAATGTATTGCAGTAGCCATGACTCATGAATGTATAAAAGTTTGTATGGTTAAACCACTCATTGGTATTCATTAAATATAGTATAATATTATTCAGCCACTCTTTGTGGCATATCATCTCATATCATTCCAACCTCATAGACAACTTGGTAAAGTCTCAAGCTTTCACCATATCGTACCCAGCCTCAGAAGGTCTCGGCTATATCCGATCTCAACAAAACTCGGTGTAACCGACCTCCAGAGGGCTCGATCGTACCCAGTCACACAAGGTCTCGGTAATATCTCATATCACATCACTCTATACCCGAACTCAAAGAGGACTCGGTCGTACCTAGCCTCAGGATGTCTCGATTGTAACAAGCCTCAACAGAACTCGGCGTAGTTGGCCTTAAGAGGAATCGGTAGCCTCACATCACACATAATACCCAACTCGTCAATAGTTGCATAATAGGTGTCATACCCGGCTAACTATAGTACGGCTTGGTAAAGTTAAAAAGGTACATATATAAGTGCAATGCAAGGCAAATTTCAAGAGATATCAAGATTAGACTCAAAATTGAATTATGTTTCAAAACCTCAAGATATTATTCGGAAAACTTTTGGACTAGAAAAAAATGCCACCAACAAAGAATATACAAGAACATGAACAACATTATAAATATAGGCTTAGAAGAATTCAGCCAAACCATATATGGATAATTCAGAAGAAGCTCTTGTATAAAGACATGCCAAGAAAGGGAACTGCCTTACATAACTTTTTTGAAGAATTAACACATTTTGAGTTATTCACCTCTATAGTAATTGTCTTTTATCCTAAGGAAATCTTCAAAATCAGTACCACAAGAATATAGATGATACAGTGATGATCATGATCTCCTTTACTTATTCACCAAGTTCGCTTTTGATTCTAGTCGTAAATCATTTGGGGAATTTCTTAAAAAGCTTGAGAGTGTTTTGGGGTGAGCTAAAACTGGAGATATCTTATAGAATGAATAAGAAGAAAGCTATACTAACTTTTTATACCAAGTATAGAAATTCCACTGCCCCAAGTGCCAAATGGTTGCCTTGTCGGTCACTGTGCTCAGTGGGACAGGTGGAGAAATCTAGTGAAATGTAATTACCTTTTTGTCCCCATAATGTGTCGCCAACTTATTGGTTGTGCAAAAATGATCAATTTCTAAACGATAAATTTCAACTTTATGTGAGGGCAAGCTGTGGGGTATAGCATCATCTCCCTTCGGAATATTCATCCTTGAATTGTGAGATTCTTCAATCATCTCCTGTGGTATCTTGGGTTGGACCTGCTATACTAGTCTTAACATTGTTTATCGTAGTATGGAGAAAATAAGGGTACCTGGATTTCATATCTTCTTCATCTTCTAAGTCATTTGTTCTACGTTGTTGTTTCTCCAAAGTAATTTAATCAAAGCCATATCTTTGGTTTGTAACTTGCGAACTTGACGATCTACGATAGCCACCAGAATTTCTTCATAAGTTAAATTCTAAGTGATTTGGAAATTTTTGATGGGTGTAACGTGGGAGGGATCACCCAATCATTTACAAAGCATAGACACATGGAATACTGGATACACTGCTTCTAATTTTTAGGGAAATTCAAGCTTATAAGACACTTGACCTAATTTATGAAGAACGAGGCCTGAGTTTTCCTTTCTTGCCAAATCTCATCACGCTTTTCATAGGGAATACTTTTAAGAACACCCAGTATCCTATAGTTAACTCTAAATCTCGATGTCGATTATCCGAGTAGGAATTTTGTCTATTTTGGTTGTTAGTAATCGATATCGAATTTATTTCACTTTCTCTATTGCATGTTGCACCAAGTCAGGACCTAACAATTTTGTTTCACCAACATCAAGCCAACCGATAGGAGATCTACACTTTCGTCCATATAGTACTTCATATGGTGCCATCTAAATACTAGCATGGTAGCAGTTGTTGTAAGCAAACTCAATGAGTGGTAGGTGATTTTCTCAATTTCCTTTGAAGTCAAATGCACAAGCTCGTAACATATCCTCGTGCATCTGAATGGTACACTCGATTTTTCCATCTGTTTGTGGATGGAAGGATGTGTAAAGGATGATTCTTGTACCCAATCTCTCTTGAAAATATCTCCAGAAATTGGTCGTAAACTGGGCACCTCTGTCTGAGATAATAGAAATTGGAACTCTATGAAGTCGAACTATTTCCTTGATATATAACCTAGCATATTCTTTGGCCGAAAAGGTGGTCCTCATAGGTAGCAAATGATATGACTTGGTGAGTCTATCCACAATAACTCGTATGGAATCAAACTTCCAATAAGAACGTGGTAATCTGGTAACAAAGTCCATGTTGATTACTTCCCATTTCCAGTTTGGGATTTCCATATTCTGAAGTTATCCTCCTAGATTTTGTTGTTCAGCCTTAACTTATTAGCAATTAGGATATTGAGCGACATATTCAGCAATGATCCTTATCATCTCGTTCCACCAGTACAATTGTGGAAGGTCATGATACATCTTAGTGGACCCCGAATGTGTAGAGTACCAAGACGGTGAATCTCCGTAATGATCCATTCTGAGAGTCCCCCAATATTAGGCACGCACAACCGGATCTTATATCTAAGGATTCTATCCTCAGATAGCTCGAATAGATATGCCTTCTAGAAAAGGATATTTTCTCTTATTTTCATCAAGGTTGGATCGTCGAATTGTCGTGTCTTTACTTTGGCGACTAACGAGCATTCGATAGCATTTTGAACTATGGCCCCTCCATCACCGGTGTCAAGCAATCGTATACTTAAATTAGCCAACCAGTACAAGTTATTAGTCATATCTAATTTAAAATTTTCCATATGTCATAGACTGCCCATAGACCTCTGACTTAACACATCAGCCACAACATTGGCCCTTTGGGGGTGGTATAGAATATTAATAGTGTAATCTTTTAATAATTAAAGCCACCTTCGCTGCCTCAGATTCAATTCCTTTTGCTTGAATATGTATTGCAAGCTCTTGTAATCGGTATATATGTCAACATGAACTCCATATAGATAATGAGTCGAGAAATTTTGCTCATGCATTATTAGTTGTCTCGAAGCATAATCAACAACTCTACTGTGCTGCATCAAAACACTACCCAATCCCACCCTAGAAGCATCACAATATATAACAAAACCCTCTGATCCCTCAGGAAGGGCTAGAACTAGTGTTGAGGTTATCCTATTCTTTAACTCTTGGAATCTCTTTTGATAGGTATCGGTGCACTGAAATTTAGTTGCCTTATGCGTCAACTCCTTCACTGGATCAGCAATGGATGATAAATTCTCCACAAACCTTTGGTAGTAACCAACTAAGCCTAAGAAAGTATGTACCTCTATAGGAGTTGTGGGCCTTGGCCAATTCATTACCGCTTTGATCTTTTGGTTATCGACCTTAATTCTTTCATCTGATACAACATGGCCAAGAAAATTCACCTAGTTCAACCAAAAATCGCACATAGAGAACTTAGCATACAATTTATGATCCTGGAGCGTGTGTAAAACCGATCGCAAATGCTCTGTGTGCTCTACTTCTGATCAAGAATACATCAAAATATCATTTATGAACACGATCACAAAGATATCCAAAATGGTTTGAACATGCGATTCACGAGATCCATAAAAGTTGATGGTGCATTGGTCAGGTCTCACGACCCCAAATTCCTAGATTAAGATGCCATGATGGGACCTAGTCTCTAAAATTAGGTAAGCCTAACATACATTGCAGATTAGCATAAATGATAACTTAGATATCAATTTAAACTGTTAAACTATCATAACAAAGCCCAAACAGTGCAACTATCAAATATCTCCCACAATCAGTGGAACTGAGTCATAAGCTTTGATAGAAGTACACCTAGAATCTCTGAATACAATACTATTTTGAATCGAAAATAAATAGTAGTGCACACAAAAGTAGAAGGAGACTCCGAGAACTACGAGTATCAAGCAGGTATACCTTGAAATCTCCGAAGTAGCTGATCCAAATCACTAGCGTTCGGCTCAAACGGATGTACCTGGATCTTCACAAAAATGTGCAGAAGCATAGTATGAGTACACCACAATGGTATCCAATAAGTATGAAGCCTAACCTCGGTATAGTAGTGACGAGGCCATGTCAAGAAACCTACTAGCTAAAAGAAAACCTAAATATAATAGAATATAATCTAATAATAGTGGATAAAGGCAATTAAAGGACAAATAAGTAATTTATCAACACAGGGCTACCAATGGAAATAAAGTAACAAATGATAAAAAGAGAGTGCATGTGATAAAGACAACAAGCAACCAGTTATAATAAAAAATGCAAAAGGATAGAGATAAGGAAAACAAGAACAACAATTGTTCAAATCATCAAACATTTCTAATATGGAATGTACAATAAGAATTATATCGAGGAACCACACCTCATATTCATATTTCATAAGTCACAATCACAATCTTCCTTATATCGCTGCATGAGCCTTGAATTTATTTTTAAAATATTTTTTCTGAAATAGCTACACGCGTTTTGGCCCCCTTATCTCACTGCATGGCTTCAAGTAATTCCATTACTAGCAACATGCGTATAATCCCACCTTATCTTACCGCATGCACATCAAACCCTATTTGTATACCTCCGCATGTGCATCAATATCATAACACAATGATCAACTTGCGACATACGTGCATATATGCCACAACATTGCTAAAATCAACAATACCGATGTTATCACAATATATAGCCCAAGGCTCAACCATAATGTGTACAATATCTCAATAACAACAGAGGAATGAGAAACAACTCAACACGGAAAGATATCTCAACCATTAACAAGTTCCACCTAATTGTTTTAATAGCTTTCACAACTATAACTTCAATAACTTAACAATGAAGATATTCCCACAAAATAGCAACTTCCAAATTCAAATACATGACATAAGCTTAAAAATAAAAGAGATAGAAACTAAGTCTAAATGTATGAGAACAATGCAACAATGGAAAGAATGGCATATAACACTACTACTAGTAAATGCACATAAGAGTAACTTGATGATAAACTAGAACATGTAATGACAATTTCAATTAAAGCATATGAGAATAAATTTAACAACGAAAGATAGAACAAACAACAATAATTTCAATTAGGTGCGTATAAGTAACGTACGAGTTTAAACTAGTAAATTACCACATAGAAGCCTGCGTACACACTCGTCACCTCATGTACACGTCTCTCACATAATTCGAATAGTTAAAACAACCCAAATTCTAAGAGGTAGTTCCCGAACACAAAGTTAGACAAGATACTTATCTCAACTAGGTCAAATCAACACTAAAATAGCTCTTTCCTTAAAATTTGCCTCCGCATGGCTCAAATCTAACCAAAAATGACAAAATATCATTAAACAATGTAAGAGAAACTAATTTCAATCAATAAAGCTAAGATCTTTAGATAATTTCCCAAAAGTCAACAAAACTCAACCCTAGTCCCGCCGGTCAAAACTCGAGTCTAAAGGTAGATTATGACTACCCATAATCCCACGAGACTATATATGTGTTTCGTTATCAAATCGGAGTCCAATTCGACTCTCAGATCCCAAATTTTTATTTTCTAAAACTTAGACAAAAATCTCCAAAATTTCTCTTTGATTCTCATAAAGTTGATGCTAAATCTCATATATAATCATGAAATATAGTTGGAAATTAATTAAAATGTCTTACCCAATGATTGTAGGTGAAAATCCACACTCCAAATCGCCTCCTACCAAGTCTAGGATTCTAAAATGAGAGACATAAGATGAAATCATGTCTTTCTATCCCTTTTGTTCAATTGTAGTTGTCGCAATTGCGATAATGGGTTTACAATTGCGAACCCTCTCAATTGCAAAGAAATCCTTGCAATTGCGGATCTTGACAGCCTAAGAGGAAGTCATAAATGAAACATTGGCTTCGAAACTGCGAAGCTTTCTACCATCGCAAATGCGACACAAATGTTGCAAATGCGAACCTACCTAGACTAGAGTACTCTTCACAATTGTGAGTGGGGCATCACAATTGCCATACCTGTTCCCCTACTAATCACTTTGCAATTGTGAGGTTGGTGCTCGCGATAGCAATAACTACAACACCAACATACCAACAACCTAAAAATGAGTTCAAACCATTCTGAAACTCATCCGAGCCCTCATGTGTCTTGCCCCAACCTTGGGGAGCATGATTGGCGCTCAACCGAGATATCTTTATCAAGCAAGCCAACTCAATGCCTTCTACCCGACCTTACCCAGGAATAAAGTTAAGATGTATTCCATTAATTAGACAATGAGAAGATTACATGAACAACACTAATTTCAGTACCACTAGAAACATCATTCATAATTTTTCCAAAATATTTTACACATTCATAGTTTAGAAGTGGAAACATGTGTTACAAGTACAACATTTCAAGTTTGTCTTACCCAACTCAAAACCCACACTATGTTTGTGCAGCCGCTAAATGATACAAAAGAGTAATGTGATAATGCCAACGACAAGTTGCTAGCTATACCTCAAACACTACACATAAGGCACAAAAGACACAAGACCCAATGTGAAGTAGAGCTCACTAAGTCAACTAGAAGAGGGTGTACCGCTATCACTGGTCGATGATGCTTGTTGTAGAACCACCTGCATATATTAAAGATGCAGTGCCCTCGGCCATCTGCTCCACCAGACTTCCTTAAAAGACTGTTGTTAGTAGGAACTTCAAGCGTAACGCTCCTCATAGCCAAGCTTCTGCTACTAGAACCCTCATCTGCATATTGAATAGAGGAAGGGGGAACTATAGAAGGTAGAGTGGTAGAAGAAGTGAAAATAACAGGATTCATAGGACTCAAAGCAAGTAAGGGAGCAAAAGTAGGTAAAGAAGCAGGAAAAGAAGGAATGGGAACAGAGGAAGAAAGAGGAACTTCATCTAAAACTGGACCTAGTTCTCCACTTTCAAAACCACCAACTGGCTTAGGCCTTTGATTGGAGATATTGAGAAGAAGAAGATGGACAACCATAGCTGCTTAACTTTGATGAATGACATTGTTCATTCTACTTTGAAGGTATTCTTCCTTCACTTACTAACAAGTTTTTTTAAAAAAATTCTTATTTCTATGAATTGTCACTGCAGGCTAACCTCATTGGTACAGAATTGATGGGAAGAATTTCCCTTCTGGAAAAGAAAGCCCGTGAATTTGAAAGTCTATCCACGAGGCTGAGGAAATAGCCAGGGGAGCACAGCTAGAAGCAACCAATTGGAAAGAGCAGTTTGAGAATGCTCAGGGAACTATAGAAGAATTGCTAGAAAGTAGAAATCTCCTGGAGCAACAAAAGCGAGGTTTGACTTCTGAGCTAGTAGTTGCCAAGGCTTCTTCAAGCCAATTTGAGAAAGATAAGGAGCGCCTTGAGTGTTCATTTTCAGAACAACTATCAAATTGTAGTGAAGAGATCAGAGAACTTAATGTACTCTTGGCCAAGAAAGAAGAGTATGCAGGGGAGTTAGTGCAAAGCTTGACTCAAGCTCAAGCTGATTTAAAAATCTCTTCTGATAAGGTACGTACCTTAGAGAGTTCTCATGCCTCCCTTGAAGCATCCCTTGAATCCTTTTTAGCTGAAAATCAAGTGTTAAAGAATGATCTTGCTATGTGGGAAAGAGAGTATGAACTTCTTGAGGAGAATTTTAACATAGAGGTGAGTTGGGCTTTTCTAAACTCTCGTCATGATGCTTTAATGGAGGCCAGTCAAGAAAACTTTGATTTAAACTCAGAGTTGGCCAAAGTTTTAGAGACCATTGAGAGAACCCAACAACCACTTGACTTTTCTTCTCCGTCAATTGAAGCTCCCGTGGCTGAAGAACCTTTAAATGAAGAAGCCGTTGCTATGGCAGTTGAAGTTGAAAATGTTGCAATTCCTGCTTCAGAGGGTGACACTTCTATGACTCAGTCTGTGGAAGTTGAAGCTTCCGTGACTCTTGCTTCCCTCGTTGATTCTAACATTTCAAGCTCAATTGAAACCGTTCCTGTTGCTGCTTCTTTAGAAGTTTTCACCGTGCCTGTGGCTGAAAGTGAAATTAATATTGCAACTTCTGATGTGCTAACCCCTTCAATTGGATGATGGTTTTATCCCTTAGCTTTTAAGGGAATTTTTTGGTGAAAGTCCCCAGTTATCATAATGGGGCACTTGTATAAACTTTTATTGACTAAGTTTCTACTTAGTCTTTTTAATTATATTAAGAAGTTTTGTTAGTACTTCAATGTATTCTATTCTTGCCTTTTCCTTACTTATTTAGGACTTATAGAATAGTTTAGCATTTTTATCCTTTGAAAATGCTTTATGATTCTTCTCATGACTTATTAACATGAGGTTTATAAAAGAGGGCCCTTTTATTTTATCGACACTTAATGAAGAAGATGTCTCAACTTCACAATGGTGTTATAATACGATGAAAGAAATAGGAATACACATGTTTTGTATGAAACAACTGTGACAAGTTTTATTCATGAACTTTAACAAGTTTTTTTGACTATTACATGTATTAAAATCCATCTATGACTTTCTCATAATTGTTTTTCTTGTAACAGATTTTTACAGCAGTGAAATAAACAAGGTTTTTCTTCATAACCTGTTTTAGTACATAGCCTTTATGAGTTTAAGAGATGACTCTGTTGTTCTCATGGGAAAAACATTATGATGAATGTCTTGTGTTTGTTGAACACGATGATGAATGCTGAAGACTTCGTAACTTTTTCTCAACACTTGTCTCTTTGTGGCCGACTTTTGTTCGATATTCGTATCTGTTTATCTACACATATCTGTGTAGATAAACATTATGATGAATGTCTTGTGTTTGTTGAACACGATGATGAATGCTGAAGACTTCGTAACTTTTTCTCAACACATATCTCTTTGTGGCCGACTTTTGTTCGATATTCGTATCTGTTTATCTACACATATCTGTGTAGATAAACATTATGATGAATGTCTTGTGTTTGTTGAACACGATGATGAATGCTGAAGACTTCGTAACTTTTTCTCAACACTTGTCTCTTTGTGGCCAACTTTTGTTCGATATTCGTATTTGTTTATCTACACATATCTGTGTATAATATGTAGTCCCCCAAGTGTTTGAGCGGTGAAGTATAAAGCCTCAAGCATTTGTTTATTTCTTTCTATTTGGTCCTTTTCCTGAAATAGAAAAAGATACGGGACTCGGAGGTGTGATTATAGATGAAGACTGCCTAACTCGTGTGTATTTCCATTAGATTAATTGTAACCCTGGGCTAGGAATTTTAGAACACTCCATTTTGCCTTGCAGGTCGTGACTCATCATTTGGCACGAGTTAGTGTTTTTGCCTAGAATCTAAAATCGTTAGTAAAACTTTAATAATTCAAAAGAAAATTTTTTAACATGGCGATACCTGACCGTGGGTACTTTTTCAGAAGTAATACCTCTTTAAATGGACGGCATTCCAATGTGAGGGTAAAACTTTGCCGTCCATTGTCTCCAACTCGTATGCTCCTTTTCCCGCAATGTCACAAACTTTATATGGTCCTTCCCACGTTGGACTTAGCTTTCCTGAATTAGCAGCCTTTGTAGATTGGAACACCTTTTTAAGCACGAAGTCCCCAATTTTGAAAAATCTGAGGCGTGCTCTCCTATTGTAATATCGTTCAATTACTTGCTTTTGTGCTGCCATTCTTATCAATGCAGCTTCTCTTCTTCCTTCAAGTAAATCAAGGTTGACCCGCATCTCTTCATCATTAGATTCCTCCATTGCCCAAACGTACCGTGTGCTTGGTTCACCTATTTCAACTGGAATTAAGGCTTCCGCACCATAAACCATTGAAAATGGTGTTTCTCCAGTGCTTGTTTTTGTCGTTGTACGATAAGCCCATAATACTCCAGGTAATACCTCAGGCCAATTACCTTTTGAATCTTGTAACCTCTTCTTCAAGTTGTTGATAATGACTTTGTTAGTGGATTCCGCTTGTCCATTACCCACTGGATGGTATGGCGTAGACGTTATCCTTTTAATCTGCCAACTTTGAAGAAATTCTGTGATTTGAGCTCCTATGAATTGTGGTCCATTGTCACACACGATCTCCTTTGGTTGCTCCAAAGCGGCATATTATATTTCGCCATATGAAGTCTTTAACTTCCTTCTCTCGTACCTGTTTAAATGCTCCTGCTTCTACCCATTTAGTGAAATAATCTGTGAGTACAAGTAGAAACTTTACCTGACCTTTTGCTTGTGGAAGTGGACCTACGATATCCATTCCCCATTTCATAAAGGGCCACGGGGCTATAACAGGGTATAGTAACTCAGCTGGTCTATGCATATTGTTGCCATATCTTTGACATTTATCACATTTGGACACGAAACTGTTTGCCTCTTCTTCCATCTTAGGCCAATAATATCCTGCTCGAATCAATGTTCTTACCAGCGACCTTCCCCCTGCGTGATTTCCACAATGTCCTTCGTGCACTTCCCTCATCACATATTCTGTTTGAGAGGGTCCGAGACACCGTGCTAGTAGTCCACCGAACATCTTTCGATAAAGATTTCCTTGATAAAAACAATATCGAGTGGCTTTTTTGCGAAGCGCGTGAGCCTTCCCTTTGTCAATAGGCACGGTTCCGTGCTGTGAAAAAGCAATAATTTCGTTTCTCCAATCCCATGTTAGATGATTAAAATTTACCTCATTCTTATCAGGTTCGAGAACGGAATGAAATAAATGTATGACTGAAGCATTTGCGTCGTTTGCTACGTCAGCTGCAGATGCGAGATTAGCTAAAGCATCTGCCTCCACATTCTCATCTCTTGGGATCTGCATTACCTTCCAAGTTTGGAATTGCTTAATTAGTTTCCGTACCTTTTCGAGATATTCTTTCATTCGAGTTTCCCTGGCTATATAAGTCCCCAGCATTTGATTGACCACGAGTTGAGAATCACTCTTGATTATAATTTGTGTTATGCCGAGTTCTCTTGCCAATTCCAAACCTGCAATTACAGCTTCGTACTCTGCTTCATTGTTAGTTATAGAATGACATTTTATAGCTTGCTTAATAATTTCACCCGTAGGTGGTATGAGAACTATCCCCAGACCTGCTCCTTTTATATTGGATGATCCATTAGTGAATAAAACCCAAGTCCCTGGGTTTGCACCATTAAAAACTTGTAATTCTTTTTCTGCTTCTAAATGCATCCCCTGACTAAAATCAGCCACGAAATCAGCTAGTACTTGAGATTTTATAGCGGTCCTGGGTTGATAAATGATTTCGTATTCACTTAGTTCTATAGCCCATTTTGCTAATCTTCCTGACAGTTCGTGTTTATGCAAAATATTTCGAAGCGGAAAAGCAGTAACTACAATAATGGGATGACATTGAAAATAAGGTCTTAATTTTCTAGATGCCATGATCAAAGCTAATGCTAACTTTTCTAGCTGTGGGTATCGTGTCTCAGCATCTAATAAGGACTTACATAATAAATAGGAGATTGTTTACCTTGGTCCTCACGGACTAAAACAGCACTTACCGCAACTTCAGATACAACCAGATAGATGAGAAGCTTTTCTCCCACCTTTGGTTTTGCCAATAACGGTGGTTTTGACAAATAAACTTTCAAATTTCTAAGGGCTTGTTGACAATCTTCATTCCATTCAAAATGATCTTGCTTTTTGAGTGCAGAGAAAAACTTAAAACACTTTTCTGAGGATTTGAAAATAAATCTCCCCAAAGCTGCAATTCTTCCCGTTAATCTTTGAACTTCCTTTTTATTAGTAAGGATATTAAGGATTTCTTCTATTGCTTTGATCTGATAAGGATTTACCTCAATACTACGGTTAGAAACAAGAAAACCCAAAAACTTACCTGACGCAACTCCAAATGCACATTTTTCTGGGTTGAGTTTCATATTAAATTTTCGCAAAATTTCAAATGTAACAGATAGATGAGAAATATGATCATGAGACTGCTGGGTTTTGACGAGCATATCGTCTATATATACCTCCATTGTCTTTCCTAAATATTCTTGGAACATTTTGGTGACCAACCTTTGATAGGTTGCCCCAACATTTTTGAGACCAAAGGGCATTACTTTATAACAGTAAGTCCCCCTGTCTGTGATGAAAGAAGTTTTTTCTTCATCACTAGGGTCCATTTTAATTTGGTTGTACCCTGAATATGCATCTAAAAAACTTAAAAGTTCATGTCCTGCAGTTGCATCAATTAATTGATCTATATGTGGTAAAGGAAAAGAATCTTTTGGACAAGCTTTAAGGGCCATGACTAGCACCCGACCACACTTGCCGAGCACCAACGTACATTTCATCTAACCTTCATTATTATCTTTTAAGGCTGACGAGATCAATATAAATGGTAGACCTAGATCATGGACAACCAGCAATAAAATATGACGGCATGAACATACATAGCAGGGGATGACCAGACAATCAAGAAACTACGTATAAGATATGAGCTACCTCGCTACTATGAAAGACTATACAACAAAAACTAGCCGACAAGGCATACCAAACTATACATGAGACGACACCTGTCTATGAGCCTCTAACAGAACATAAGTGTTGCAACATAGCCGGAACAGGGCCCCGACATACCCATAATGTCTATAACAAAAATTGCATACCAAGACCAAGGCAAGTCCGGAGAAGGGATCTCGCCAATCACCGCTGAACTGGACAGTCTACTGTGGTGGGGGAGCTGCACCTGCCTGTCTATCAGGACCTGCAGCACGACATGCAGCGTCCACAAATAAAAGGACGTCAGTACGAATAAAGTACTGAGTATGTAAGGCAAGGAACCATAAATGCGATCAGTAATGTAAGCAAGGATAGAGAATATACAACATGTAACATCTTAGTACCTCTGAGGGCTACTTACATGAAATGCATGATACATATGTATAAATACATAAACCTTTAAAGCATTCGCCTCTGTGGGCATCATCATCATCATATCGTACCCGACCATAATAGGCTCGGTAGAATCGTACCCGGCCACGTGGAGCTCGGTAAAACCCAACTGATCAGTGGTTGCACAATAGGTGCCGTACCCGGCCAACTATAGTGTGGCTCGGTAGAGTAAAATAGATACATATATATAATGCATGCTCGACTCATGGAATCACATTCTAAACCTTTCGGAGTGACGTAAGGTCGGTATCCTCTGTACACGTTATTAGGACTAACTCTTCACTATGAACCTTATAAGAATCAGGAAGTACCAACAACATTGATAACATAAGAATAAGAGAAGCAACATTAACATCAATCGTTCCATAAGAGGGAAAACAATGTAAGTACTGCTAGCTTCTAAGAGTAGAGTATCTTGGAAGATCGTTCATTACATTATGTACAATCGGAGTCGTGCAAAAGAAGGAAAGGGATAGCCTCACATACCTTGTATATACTTCCCCAATCTCAAGCTATGCAATTGTCAAAACTCCTTAGTCTACAATAAGAGAAACGATACTATCGTTATCATTTAAGCGTCATAACTATTATGTATCGACCACAACCTATTTTACGATGAAACGGACAGCACCTCCCCTATATATATGACCTCACACCATTCAAAACAATCACCAAACAGCCCAAACAACATCAATAATAAACATATTGAGCCTCCCAAAATAGTCCACACACAGCCTAATCACTCCATACATACGACGACCACCGTAGTCGTGTCAAACAACCTGGAAATGTTACGAATAACTATCAGCCCATAACCATACATATATATGGTGTTTATCCACACCCTTTCTCCTCCAAAACTCCACAAGATAGTAGTAAAATATGCAGCCCAACAACAACACAAAACAGTCCACAAAACAATAACATTACTTCCAAGCCTTTCGATATATATTTCACAAGTTCTAGCTTCAATGGCTTAGCTGCAACTTGGATAATCTTAAATACATATAGAGTAAGAGGTTCCTTACCTTTATACAGAAATAACAACTCCAATTTGACCTTAAATTTCCATGAAATATCCCTCCAATGCTGCCACAACAACAAAAAAGCGAAACTAGCGATCAATTAGTGTTTTTCGGCACTAGAATCACTTTAGAAGGCTTGAAATCACCTAGGATTGATATTAAGAACATGAGGGAGTATTTACAGAACATAAACCCTTTAAAACAACCTCCCACACGAGCTGGAACGACACAAAAATGAGCAACAACAAGAAGAACAAGAGACTTACTAGCGCCACGGAATTCCCGACACTTGATTTGTGTTGTTTGCCCTTTTTTGGGTCTTGAATCTTGAGAGAACCTTGAGAGGATGTTCCTAGGGTTCTAAGGTCTGAAAATAGTGAAAAGAAATGACTTAAAACGGGTTGGAGTCATCCTATATAGGTCCAAATATCTTAAACCGACTTAGTGGGCCCCATAGAGAGGTGCTTGGCGCAGTCTCGCGAAAACGCGAATATCTCTCTACTCCGAGATCGTATCGATGAACGGTTTAATGCGTTGGAAACTAGACTCATAGATATTTAATTTGGTTGGTATATCACCCCGTAATTCCTTGTAAATTATGAGAAAAGATTAGAAACATTTGACCTAATGTTTAAGTAAAATTATGAACCTAAGTTGCGACAACTTTTGTCGACTTTTGTTTCATAACTCGTTTGACTTCAAGACTTATGATACGGATATTATATGATTAAAATACCTTAATAAATGACCTCTTGAGTGTATTAAGCACCGCTAGATTACCTGAAAATACGAGTTACAACATCCTTGATTCGTTTAACTTCTAATACTGGTTAATCACCCTTATACACTCTTGTATCACTTAAGACCAATAGGATTGACTTCTTATCATCTCAAAGATAATTCCTTCTTGGATTTATGTTAACTAATATATGGCATGAACTAACACATGTGGATATGGGTTGTAACACCCTCCCCCCCCCCCTTAGGAACATTCGTCCTCGAATGTAAGGGTTTATGGGGAGTTTAAATCATCATGGATTCCAATGGAAATTTCCGATCAATTTTCCCCTATAAAATGGTCACTAGCAAAACTTGCAAGTAATTAAGCCCAACATATGGCTTCACAAGGCTACACAAAGCATTATGCGTATTTACATTATCTACATATCACCATTTTGTATTAAGGAGGAGTATTCTCAAATTATTGCTTACCTCATAGAGCCGTTTCTTCTTCCAATGTATCCTGTCTTCCACCAGCATCCTTGTTATCTTCATTCTGGAATAAGTAAGGGTATTTAGACTTCATCTCCTCTTCTGCTTCCCATGTCATTTCTTCCATATTTTTGTTCCTCCACAATACTTTGACGGAAGCTACATCTTTTGTTCTCAGCTTGCGGACTTGCCGATCTAATATCGCCACTGGCACTTCTTCATATGATAGGTCCTCTGTAACTTGTACATCTTTGATAGGGATGACTCGAGAAGGGTCTCCAATACATTTTCTCAACATAGATACATGGAATACCGGGTGGACAAATTCCAATTCGGATGGCAATTCTAACTCATAAGCAACCTGTCCAATCCGTCGAAGAATTTTATACGGCCCGATATACCTTGGACTCAGCTTACCTTTCTTCCCAAAACTCATAATACCCTTCATTGGTGAGATCCTCAGGAAAACCCAATCACCAACCTCAAACTCTAGATCACGACGTCGGACATCAGAATAAGATTTTTGCCTGCTTTGTGCCGTCCTCAATCGCTCATGTATCACTTTCACCTTCTCAATAGCTTGGTGAATCAAATCTGGCCCATATAATTCTGTTTCACCGACTTCGAACCATCCAACTGGTGATCTACATCTCCTCCCGTATAGTGCCTCGTATGGGGCCATTTTAATACTGGAATGGTAGCTATTGTTATAGGCGAATTCTATGAGTGGAAGATGATCATCCCAATTCCCCTTAAAATCTAGAACACATGCTCGTAGCATATCTTCCAGTGTCTGAATGGTACGTTCAGCTTGTCCGTCAGTCTGCGGATGAAATGCAGTGCTGAGATTTACTTGTGTGCCTAAACCCTTCTGGAAAGACCTCCAAAAGTTAGCCGTAAATTGAGCTCCTCGGTCTGATATAATAGATATGGGCACACCATGAAGCCTAACAATCTCCTTGATATACAACTTTGCATAATCTTCAGCCGTGTAAGTTGTCTTCACTGGCAGAAAATGGGCACATTTTGTAAGTCGATCAATTATCACCCAGATGGAGTCAAACTTATGATAAGAGCGAGGTAATCCAATAATGAAGTCCATATTAATCACCTCCCACTTCCAGGTCGGAATCTCTATATTTTGAAGCAATCCACCGGGTTTCTGATGTTCTATCTTTACTTGTTGACAATTGGGACACTGGGCTACAAATTCTGCAATAGACTTCTTCATATTATCCCACCAATACTGCTCCTTGACATCATGATACATCTTTGTCGAGCCGGGATGGATGGAATATCGGGATTGATGAATCTCATTCATAATCTTCTCTCGCAACCCTGCCACATTAGGCACACACAATCGGCTCTGGTATCTCAGTGCCCCATCTTTTCCGATCCCAAAAGCCATACTTTTACACTGTTGAATGCTTTCTCTTAATCGTACTAAGATAGGATCTTCATATTGTCGTGCTTTTACCTCGGCTACCAAAGATGATTCTGATGTATTCTGTACAGTAACACCTCCGTCATCAGAGTCTAACAATCTGATTCTCATATTGGCTAGCTGATGAAGCTCTTTAATCAACCCCCATCTACCTGCCTCAATATGTACTAAGCTTCCCATTGATTTACGGCTGAGAGCGTCTGCCATAACATTGGCTTTACCGGGATGATACAATATCTCGACGTCGTAGTCTTTCAATAATTCAAGCCACCTACGCTGCCTCAAATTCAACTCTTTCTGCTTGAAGATGTATTGTAAACTCTTGTGATCTGTGTAGATGTCAACATGGACGCCGTATAAGTAGTGCCGCCATATCTTCAAAGCATATATTACTGCAGCCAATTCCAAATCATGGGTTGGATAATTCTTTTCATGCTTCTTCAATTGTCTTGATGCATAAGCAATCACATTCCCACGCTGCATCAATACGCACCCCAAACCTATACCTGAGGCATCACAATATACCACATAACCTTCTGTTCCTTCAGGAAGAGTGAGCACTGGTGCAGATGTCAATCGATTCTTCAACTCCTGAA
Organism: Nicotiana sylvestris; assembly: GCF_000393655.2. NCBI lineage: Eukaryota > Viridiplantae > Streptophyta > Magnoliopsida > Solanales > Solanaceae > Nicotiana > Nicotiana sylvestris. The sequence goes on from NC_091059.1 coordinate 57,405,484, forward strand.
AACTACGTTCACAAGTGTCAGACCACTGGAATTTGGTAGCTTTTTGTGTTAACTTAGTCAATGGTGATGATATAGAGGAAAATCCTTCTACAAACCGCCTATAATATCCTGCTAGCCCTAGGAAGTTGCGGACTTCTGATGGTGTTGTAGGTCTCGGCCAATTCTTTACTGCATCGATCTTCTGAGTGTCGACACTAATACCCTCATCAGATATCACATGGCCAAGGAATGCTACTGAGTTCAGCCAGAATTCACATTTGGAGAGCTTAGCATATAACTTACGATCCTAAAGCGTCTGTAATACTATCCGCAAGTGGCCCGCATGTTCCGCCTCCGAACGAGAATACACTAGAATGTCATCAATGAATACAATCACGAACACATCAAGATAGGGCCTGAATATAGTATTCATGAGATCCATAAAAGCTGCTGGGGCATTTGTTAGCCCGAACGACATCACCAAGAACTCAAAGTGCCCATATCTTGTCCGGAAGGCCGTCTTTGGAATATCCTTCTCCCTAACCCTCACCTGATGATACCCTGAACGTAAATCAATCTTAGAGAAATACTTGGCACCCTGGAGTTGGTCAAACAGGTCATCAATTCTTGGAAGTGGATACTTGTTCTTTATAGTAGACTTATTCAACTGTCGATAGTCGATACACATCCGTAACGACCCATCTTTCTTCCGCACGAATAGGACTGGTGCACCCCAAGGTGAAGTGCTAGGCCTAATAAAGCCCTTATCCAGCAAGTCCTTCAACTGCACCTTCAACTCTCGCAACTCTGCCGGGGCCATTCTGTATGGAGGAATAGAGATCGGTTGAGTGTCAGGCAACACATCAATGCTAAACTCAATCTCCCTTTCAGGAGGAAGGCCTGGGAGTTCATCTGGGAAAACATCTGGGAATTCGTTGACCACAGGGATTGATTGTAAAGTAGGCGGTTTCGCCTCCGCATCCCTAACGCGAACGAGATGATAAATGTAACCTTTTGAGATCATTTTCCTTGCCTTAAGATAGGAAATAAACCTACCTTTCGGTGTAGCAATGTTCCCTTTCCATTCAATGACGGGTTCACCCGGAAATTGGAACCTAACCATCTTCGTACGACAGTCAACATTTGCATAGCATGAGGCCAACCAGTCCATTCCCATTATCACATCAAAATCAACCATTTCTAACTCAAATAAATTTGCCGAGGTTTGACGACTACAAATCATCACAGTGCAACCTCTATATACCCTTCTAGCAATCACAGAATCTCCTATCGGAGTAGATACCGCGAGGGGTTTACTTATCAATTCAGGTTCAATGCCAAACTTATTAGCCACAAAGGGTGTAACATATGATAATGTAGATCCCGGATCAATCAGCGCATATACATCATAAGAAAACACAGATATAATACCTGTAACAACATCTGGAGACGACTCGAGATCCTGTCGACCTACTAGAGCATAGGTTCGATTTTGAGCACCACTCGAACTCGGCACTGCACCTCTACCCCTACCACGACCTGTCGACTGCTGAAAACCCCGTGCTGGAGGTCGAACTGATGAGGAAGAACCAGACACAGATCCAGTCGGCTGAGCCATACCATCACCTCCTCTATTAGGACAATCCCGCATCATATGGCCAGGCTGCCCGCACGAATAGCATGCATCAGAACCTCGACGACACAGTCCAAAGTGGGCCTTGCCGCACTGATCACAATGTGGTGTTGGGGGTCTCATCTGACTAGTATCCCTGTGATGTTGCGAGCCAGATGCCCGCGAACTCTGACCTGGACCAGAATAGGATCGATCATATCGAGGCCTCTGAAACTGTGGAGGAGCACTAGCTACAGGTGGCGCCGAACTCCTCGAAAACTGTGGCCTGATGCGGCCTCTGAAGTCATCAGAATACCCTGCAAATCTCGCCCTCTTATGCTGGCCTCTATCCTGCTCCCTAACTGCCCTCTGCTGGCGCTTACGATCCTCTAGGGTCTGGGCATAAGCTTGAATACGAGAAATATCCATGCCCTCCACCAAGGAGGCTGTCGTACACTCATTTATTAGATGTGGTCCCAACCCATTCACGAACATATGCACCCTATCACTCATCTCGGCCACCATATGGGGAGCATACCTTGCCAAAGAATCAAACTGCATACTATACTCTCGCACACTCATATTACCTTGTCTAAGGTTCAAGAACTTATCAGCTCTAGCTCGTCGTATCTCAACTGGCAAGTAGTGACGAAGAAATGCCTCAGAAAATTCCTTCCACACAGCTGGAGGAGGGTTCGGACCCCTGGATCTCTCCCAACTATCATACCAGAGAACCGCTAAATCCCGTAGCCGATAAGAAGCCAACTCTACTGCCTCTGTATCACTAACATGCATAACCCGAAGTGTACGATGAACCTGGTCAATAAAAGTCTGTGGGTCCTCCTTGGGGTCTGATCCGGTAAACACTGGAGGGTCTAAATTAATAAAATCACGAACTCTTGTACTAACTGGTTTCTCAGCAGCACCTGTATTCTGCCTCTGAGCCTGAGCAGCTACCAAGCTAGTCAATAACTGCAAAGCACTCCGCATATCCTGGTCTGGAGTGCCAGACGGAGGAACTGGAGGCGCTGGGTGCCTTCTAATATCCTCTGGAGGAGATGGAGTAGATGAGGTATGAGAGGGCATCTCACTTTGAGCCTCACTTTGTCCTACTCTGACTTGGGGCACCTGACTGGTACCCTCTCCCGCTGCTGTATCAAGCCGTCTACTAATCGTTTGCTTCCTAGTCGAAGGCATCACTGGAAAAAAACAAGGTGAATATTAGAGACGAACACTTACGACTCAACTCTACGCACGATCTAGATTCAGGAAGAAGGTAACAACCCTAGATGTCATGTAGCCTCCTGATTATAAATGTGGCGCGCTACACATCCATAATCAAGACTCTACTAGACACGGCTCATAGACAACCCCTAGGACAGACTTGCTCTGATACCAAGTTTGTCACGACCCAAACTGAAGGGCCATGACTAGCACCCGACCACACTTGCCGAGCACCAACGTACATTTCATCTAACCTTCATTATTATCTTTTAAGGCTGACGAGATCAATATAAATGGTAGACCTAGATCATGGACAACCAGCAATAAAATATGACGGCATGAACATACATAGCAGGGGATGACCAGACAATCAAGAAACTACGTATAAGATATGAGCTACCTCGCTACTATGAAAGACTATACAACAAAAACTAGCCGACAAGGCATACCAAACTATACATGAGACGACACCTGTCTATGAGCCTCTAACAGAACATAAGTGTTGCAACATAGCCGGAACAGGGCCCCGACATACCCATAATGTCTATAACAAAAATTGCATACCAAGACCAAGGCAAGTCCGGAGAAGGGATCTCGCCAATCACCGCTGAACTGGACAGTCTACTGTGGTGGGGGAGCTGCACCTGCCTGTCTATCAGGACCTGCAGCACGACATGCAGCGTCCACAAATAAAAGGACGTCAGTACGAATAAAGTACTGAGTATGTAAGGCAAGGAACCATAAATGCGATCAGTAATGTAAGCAAGGATAGAGAATATACAACCTGTAACATCTTAGTACCTCTGAGGGCTACTTACATGAAATGCATGATACATATGTATAAATACATAAACCTTTAAAGCATTCGCCTCTGTGGGCATCATCATCATCATATCGTACCCGACCATAATAGGCTCGGTAGAATCGTACCCGGCCACGTGGAGCTCGGTAAAACCCAACTGATTAGTGGTTGCACAATAGGTGCCGTACCCGGCCAACTATAGCGTGGCTCGGTAGAGTAAAATAGATACATATATATAATGCATGCTCGACTCATGGAATCACATTCTAAACCTTTCGGAGTGACGTAAGGTCGGTATCCTCTGTACACGTTATTAGGACTAACTCTTCACTATGAACCTTATAAGAATCAGGAAGTACCAACAACATTGATAACATAAGAATAAGAGAAGCAACATTAACATCAATCGTTCCATAAGAGGGAAAACAATGTAAGTACTGCTAGCTTCTAAGAGTAGAGTATCTTGGAAGATCGTTCATTACATTATGTACAATCGGAGTCGTGCAAAAGAAGGAAAGGGATAGCCTCACATACCTTGTATATACTGCCCCAATCTCAAGCTATGCAATTGTCAAAACTCCTTAGTCTACAATAAGAGAAACGATACTATCGTTATCATTTAAGCGTCATAACTATTATGTATCGACCACAACCTATTTTACGATGAAACGGACAGCACCTCCCCTATATATATGACCTCACACCATTCAAAACAATCACCAAACAGCCCAAACAACATCAATAATAAACATATTGAGCCTCCCAAAATAGTCCACACACAGCCTAATCACTCCATACATACGACGACCACCGTAGTCGTGTCAAACAACCTGGAAATGTTACGAATAACTATCAGCCCATAACCCTACATATATATGGTGTTTATCCACACCCTTCCTCCTCCAAAACTCCACAAGATAGTAGTAAAATACGCAGCCCAACAACAACGCAAAACAGTCCACAAAACAATAACATTACTTCCAAGCCTTTCGATATATATTTCACAAGTTCTAGCTTCAATGGCTTAGCTGCAACTTGGATAATCTTAAATACATATAGAGTAAGAGGTTCCTTACCTTTATACAGAAATAACAACTCCAATTTGACCTTAAATTTCCATGAAATATCCCTCCAATGCTGCCACAACAACAAAAAAGCGAAACTAGCGATCAATTAATGTTTTTCGGCACTAGAATCACTTTAGAAGGCTTGAAATCACCTAGGATTGATATTAAGAACATGAGGGAGTATTTACAGAACATAAACCCTTTAAAACAACCTCCCACACGAGCTGGAACGACACAAAAATGAGCAACAACAAGAAGAACAAGAGACTTACTAGCGCCACAGAATTCCCGACACTTGATTTGTGTTGTTTGCCCTTTTTTGGGTCTTGAATCTTGAGAGAACCTTGAGAGGATGTTCCTAGGGTTCTAAGGTCTGAAAATAGTGAAAAGAAATGACTTAAAACGGGTTGGAGTCATCCTATATAGGTCCAAATATCTTAAACCGACTTAGTGGGCCCCATAGAGAGGTGCTTGGCGCAGTCTCGCGAAAATGCGAATATCTCTCTACTCCAAGATCGTATCGATGAACGGTTTAATGCGTTGGAAACTAGACTCATAGATCTTTAATTTTGTTGGTATATCACCCCGTAATTCCTTGTAAATTATGAGAAAAGATTAGAAACATTTGACCTAATGTTTAAGTAAAATTATGAACCTAAGTTGCGACAACTTTTGTCGACTTTTGTTTCATAACTCGTTTGACTTCAAGACTTATGATACGGATATTATATGATTAAAATACCTTAATAAATGACCTCTTGAGTGTATTAAGCACCGCTAGATTACCTGAAAATACGAGTTACAACATCCTTGATTCGTTTAACTTCTAATACTGGTTAATCACCCTTATACACTCTTGTATCACTTAAGACCAATAGGATTGACTTCTTATCATCTCAAAGATAATTCCTTCTTGGATTTATGTTAACTAATATATGGCATGAACTAACACATGCGGATATGGGTTGTAACACCCTCCCCCCCTTAGGAACATTCGTCCTCGAATGTAAGGGTTTATGGGGAGTTTAAATCATCGTGGATTCCAATGGAAATTTCCTCGCGGATTGACCCAATTTTTAATAGCTTTTGGACCTCATCTTGAATCACCTGGTTTTTGAAAGCCCCTTGCTTTCTTTTCTTTTGATTTATTGGTGTAAAGGATAGGTCTTCCTTTAATTTGTGAGTCATCACATCCGGTGGTATCCCTGTCATGTCAGCATGGGACCAAGCAAAACAGTCCACGTTAGATTTTAGAAATTCAATTAACATACCTCGCATGTTTGAGTTTAAATTAGCTCCAACATAAACTTTCCGTTCAGGCCATTGCTCAAATAATATCACAGCCTCGAGTTCTTTGATGGTTGTTTTGATATTTTCATTCTCCTCAAGTTCTTGAATTGTATCAGGTCTCGAGTCTAAATCTGTTTACTCTCGCTCAGTTGAGGTTTGATTGCTGACACCTTCAACTGTTTCCTGTAATTGCTATTTTTCTTTGTTTACGGTGCTCGTATCTGTTACAGTGTTGATACTCCTCGTTGTTTGTTGATCCCCTCAAATTTGACAAATCCCCCACGGTGATGGAAATTTAATAACTTGATGTAGAGTTGACGGAACAGCATCCATATCATGGATCCAAGGCCTCCCCATGATCATATTGTAGGTCATTTCCATATCAACTACCTGAAATTTAGTTTCTTTAACAACACCTGCAGCAAAAGTTGTTAGAATTACCTCTCCTTTTGTTACCACACTTGAATTGTCGAAGCCTGACAAGGTATGCGCCTTGGGTATCATTTTGTCTTCAGCTTGCATTTCACGTAATACCCTTAGTAGTATAATATTTACGGAACTCCCTGGATCAATCAAAACTCGTTTTACATTAGTATCATGTACGAGTAAAGATATTACCAGTGCGTCATTATGGGGGGTGATCACTCCTTCGGTATCTGCATCATCAAATGAAATACTTTCATTTTCTAAAACCTGTCGTACCCGTTTCTTGTGTGTAATTGTTACTTTAGAAATCTTGTTGGAAGCTGTGTAGGTTATGCCGTGAATATCTTCTCCCCCACTTATCACATTCACTGCTCTCTTGGGTGAAGGAGGCTTTGGTGGCTCTTGCCTATTTTTCATATAGACTTGTTTACCTTTTTCACTAAATAACTCAGTGAGGTACCCTTGCTTCAATAGATGATCCACTTCACTCTGCAAGAATCTACATTCTGAAGTTTTGTGCCTATGATCATTGTGGAATTCGCACCAATGATCTGGATTGCGTCTATTTGGATTTGATCGCATCTCTTTTGGCCACCGCACCTTATCTCCCATACTTCTCAAAACAGCCACGAGCTCGGAGGTAGTGACATTAAAGTTATATCCGCCGAACCGTGCCTTTAATCTTCTGTCATCATCTCGTGACTCTTGTCTGTTCCAATCATTTCTGAATTTCGATGAAGAACCAGAGACCCTATTCCTCGATTTTTGATCATATTGCTGGCTATCTTGTTTTGACCGTGGGTCTTTTCCTACAGGTCCCATATATGGATCGTACCTGTTTTTACCTGATCTTTTTTCGGTTTCTGATCTTCTGGAACCACCCCTTTCTTCATGATGAAACTTAGGTACGGTATCTTCTTCAATTCGCAGCTTCGTACTATACCTGTTGTAAACATCATTCCACGTGGTTGCAGGGAATTCGCGAAGGCTTTCTTTGAGTCTTCTCGTGGCTTCAGAACTTTTGTCATTTAAATTACTTGCAAAAGCTATTGCAGCCCAGTTGTCAGGCACACGGGGTAAAGTTAGTCTTTCACGCTGGAATCTATCAACAAAGTCTCTGAGCAACTCTGAACCTCCCTGTTTGATTTTGAAAATATCTTCCATTCTTTTCTCAACCTTTTGTGCTCCCGAATGTGCTTTAATAAAAGAATCTGCAAGCTCAGCAAAAGAATTTATAGTATTTTCAGATAAAAGAGAATACCAGGTTAATGCACCCTTGGTGAGTATTTCTCCAAATTTCTTGACCAGTACTGATTCAATTTCTTGTTTGGTCAAGTCGTTGCCTTTTACGCCTGTTGTAAATGCAGTCACGTGGTCACGTGGGTCTGTAGTACCATCATATTTCGGGATGTCAGGCATTTTGAACTTTTTCGGAATTGGAAAGGGAGCAACACTTGGCTTCCAAGGTTGTTATGAGTATTTGTCCATGTCAACTCCTTTTATTACATGCGAAACTCCAGGGATTTGCTCAATACGTTCATTTTGTTCCTTAATCTGTTTCTGCAAGGTTAGTACTAAATTTTGCAAATAGGAACTATTTGAATTACCTAGTTCCCCTTCCTGTGGTTCACTGGTGATTCCTCCATTTCCAAAATTAACAAGACCAGAACGGGGATTCTCCAATGTATTATTATTAGGAGTTGGTGTGGGTGGTGCATCAGGCAATCGACTAACTAGAGCCTGAAGAGCTTTGCCGACCTGTGCATCAATTAGCTTTTGTAAAGCTTCATTTGTACCACCTTCAAAGTGTTCAGATTGTTCTTGTTGATCAGCACGAGATTCAGGAGTGCCTTCACGAGATTGACGTGGTGAATTTTGAGGGGAGGGAACCACTTCAATGTTATGTAAATCTCCTTGATTTTATTGGATTTGATTTTCAGGGTTTCCCAAAGTGTTTTCATTGTTATTGTTGGTGTTGTTGTTTGACATGGTGATAACAATGGACAAGATGTAGCTTAAAAGAAAAGATTATCAGATTCCCGGTAACGGAACCAATTTGTTTAACCAAAAAAAATCTGAGTCTTTGGTCAAAGCTAAAAAGAAATTCGGGTTACTAATAATCAGGAGACAAAAATAAAATATTTTTGTGAATGAAGGTAAAACAGTAAATAGTTTTGTATTTCAGTAAGATCTCAATAGTATTTCATGTCCTTACAGATGTTGAGTCTCTCCCCTTTTATAGTTGATTCTAGGAGAAGATATAATGTCTTTGTCTTAATGAGACAATTATGAGCAATAAATGATATTTAAAAGAAATGTTACACAATCATTTCTATTTAGTTCAGATTCTCTAACGTATTTGACATTTAATGCTGTATTTAAATTCTTTTACGTCATCAGATTCGTATCTTCAACTTCTTCTGATCTCTGATCTTTAAACGACTCGAATAGGTACGAGACTCGTACCTACTTTAGTAACGGTCCACACCTATGTTGCTTTCTTTTCCCCCTATCTGTTGTCGCCCGTGACTCTTGGCTATTTATTGCGTTTTGACCTTTTGACCAGTCCACGTGTCATGACACGTCATCTTCAATATTCAGACTCAGTTTTTTCCCAATACAATGTGGCATGACGTTATTGGCTCTTCCGCTTGACTTGGGGTACCACGTCATATGACACCAAAATGGGCCTCTAGGAAAATGATATCTTGGATTTATTAAAGTGGGATCGTCACTTTAGCCCAATTAAATGGGCTAGCCAAATGACTCTGGACTTATTTATTTAATCCATATGTATTGGACTTATATAATTAATTCAATTATATTAGACGATAATATTTATTTAGGCTAATATATTTTGAGTTTAAATTATAATCTAATTTCACGGACTTAAATCGAATAAAATTTAAATGCCTACGTAACCTTTTCCCTAATTCCTTTGCGCCATTTTACCTCAGAAAATATATAAACATATATAATAAGTAGTGTTGTGGAAGGGCCTTTATGTTTCGCATTAAAGCCTCATCTTTGCTCTCTACTGAGACCTGCAGAGTTCTTCCTTCCGTTTCCGACCTCTGCTCAGCGTCGCCGCGTAGCTCCGTGCCTCCGCACCTCATATTACTCAACTTCCGAAGAAAACTTGCTCCAGATTCATTTCCAGGTTTTCCGTCGATTTTCAATTGCTTCAATCTTACGAGTTTGAGATTCCGTTATTGCTTCCCTTCATCCGTATAGCCCGGACATAGAGAGAGTAATTTTTTTTATTTATAGTGGAAAATGTTTTCGAGATAATATTTCTCTTTAATTGTCCAAATGATTTCCTGGTTTATGGGCAGAAGTCATTTAAGTTTATAAGTACTCTTAACTATTACACCCATATCACTTGCTTTAATCAACATTTAAGGTGTTTTTCATGTTTTATGGTGTTTGGTTTACCTTAAATTGTAGAAAATATTTTCTTCGCCAGAAGGAGGAAGATGAATTTCTTCTCTTATGAATGCAAGAATATTCCTTTGAAAATATCTCAGCTCTTATTCCATAGATGTTACTTAGACTTCATTGTCAACTGGTAATAATTCTCAAATATATTGTCAAAACACTATCTTAATGCTTTATCTTGCACCTTGTATAATATATATTGACCCCAAATTTTCATACCAAAGGCACCCTCTCTGTATTAGCCTTTTCTTTGTTTACCAATTGTTTTCATTTACTAAGCTCTAGTAATATTGAATTTTGTGGATATTTCACAGTGTTCTGTTCATTTGAAATTAAGTCTACAATAATTTCATAGCTCATATTTCTTCATGTACTTGCAGTATATTGAATGGCAATCGTACCGTGTGGAAGTACATGGAGAGGTCAACCTCAGTTTCTAACAAAATTATCGGTTACTAGTAAATTTTCAGCATCTCCATTTTGGTGAGCCTGCTGTGGCAACTGAACTTCATCTGTATATGCATCTTCATTTTATGCTCCACAGTTTAGTAATATAACCTTTTTGACATCTCAAAATCTGCATAGGTTGTGAAGTCATTCATTTGCAGTGTGTTTGGTAGTGTTCGCATCATGGATTTAGACGCTTGCTGGATATTTTCTCTCATCCTTGGCATACCTATGTTAGTGTTCAAAACAGAAAAGAAAAAAAGAAGAAAAAGCAGACTTCCATGTAAGTTCTGAACACTTTGACTAGCTATTGAACCGATGTTGGCCTCCAACAGCATAATCAAATATGAAACTAGAACATCATTTCTCCACAAAAAGATGCAATCTTTAATAACAGGTTGCGTTAAAAATGAAAGCTGCCCCCCGGGGGGGGGGGGTTAAAAAGGTATTACTTAGTTGGTCTTTCATGCTCTTTTTGGAACATTATTGATGTCCATCGCTTACAGGGGTCATCTGGTTTGCAACTAGGTAAGTGAGGATAATACTATTATAATGCCATTGAATTTTGGCATTATAATAGTATTATCCTCACTTACCAGTTGCAAACCAGATGACCCCTGAGAATTTTGGTGATAGGATTGTGAATATTACAATAAATAGGATTGTGAGGGCAATTTCATATGCTTGTATCCTGACATTACGTTAAAACAAGGTTCAACATTACAGTTGGGATTAAAATTTTCAAGTGTAATCTGTATGATATCAGGTAATAAAAATTTACAACTAATATTATTGCAACCTAAATGAAAATATGAGGAGGCTGAATGTTCCGATAAGATTTACTTGCGGAGATGAAGCTGGACGTGATTAGCAAGCTGTATGCAACCCCCTTTTGTGGGGATTGTTTCGTCCTATAAGGGGTAGGTGCAATATGTGAAAATGTAGTCTGGAGGTTTTAATATGCCAAATAATATATTATAATACATGTTAGATAGTTCATGTATATATTGTTATATTTAGTGTCCCACATTGGAAGATATGTAGTATGTACTATGTAAGTATAAGTATAAATAGGGCTCAGTGTAAGACGATAGTTGAGACGCATCTTAAAATATTTTTCTGTGCTATTTCTCACGTGGTTTCAGAGCATTGATGAGAGAAGATGACTGCAAAAATACCATCGTCTTCTGGAAATAAAATTGCAGTCACCTTTTAATTTTCGGTGACCTATGTGGTTGTCCGCATCAATACCAGTTTCTATCTGTGTTTTGCGAAAATCAATACTACCACGAGGTGCGGGAAGCTCCGGCGAGCAAAGCCAGTTATCCCCTTCGGCTCCTGACCCTTTTCACGGCCTTATGTGCCGGCAACAATAGTCTCTCCGGCAGTGCGTCAAATCAACGCGCCAAGCGTATGACGAATTTTTCAACGATTTCAACCTCTGATCCTTGGTTCTTGAGATACGCCTAGTGATTCCAACCTAAACCTACCCATTTCAAGCAGTTTCGACAATCACTGATCTGGTCATATTTTCACTTCAACAACTTATCTCTGATTTCGGCAGCTTCTTTGGTCTTTCCATTTGATGTGGTATCTCCTGAACAATATACAGTCTTGAGATTTATTTTTAAGTCATTTGTCGTGCAACAACAGTTCATACAACTCTGCAGCCACTTTTTAGCAGCCTTGTGAATATTTGCTTAGAACAACTTTCATCCAATCATGTCTTTCGGATTTGGCGCTTTTAGTTCCAAATGTATGAGAGTTGGAATTCAAGTTTTATGATTACTTCTAAACCCTTAATGGGAAGTTCAAACTATCTAACTTGGACTTCCTTGATTTGGGTTGTGGTGCATTGATCAAGTTGTTCAAGATCACTTAACCAAAAAAGGATAGTGAGTGAGATGAAAATATCTAAACACAATGGGAGAAGGTTGATGCTAAATTTGTAGCAAGTTGATGCTCAATTGTGTAGTCTCCTGTGGCTCTCTATTGATTTTGAGTTGATGCCCTTGTTTCATCCATTTCAGAAATGTTATTCAGTTTTGGAAAAGACTCGCTCTTTATGCACTGATAACATCTTTTTTTTTATTTATAACCGTGGTGTCTGCCCAGCCTGCGCACACCAAAACACTAATGACATATCTCTTTTTATGATGTGATATCTTGGATGACAAACTTAAGAAGCAGGAATTAGATATATCTACTTACTTGGGAAAGGTATAGGCAGTCATGGAAGAATTTGAGAAGTTGATACCAGTTCTGCTAGTATCGAAAAACAACAAGAGCAATGATAGAAGATGTTTCTAGTTCTTACACTCGTGGTGAACAAAATTGACATTTTCTTTCATCTGAGTGTTGTAAGTCAGCTTATGGACTCTCCCTCTAGTCATTTGGATACAACTGTCTAAATTCTTTGGTATATAAAATCATCTACAGGCAAAGGACTACTGCTCGAGGATTGAGGCCATGAGCAGATTGTTGGATGCACAGATGATGATTGGGCAGGATCACCTTAAGATAGACGCTCAAGTCTAGATATTGTGTTTTAATAGGTGGTAATTTAGTGTCTTTGAAGAGCAAGAAATAGAATGTGATTGCTCTATCTAGTGCAGAAGTAGAATACCAAGCAATGGTTATGACAACTTGTGAGATAGTTTGGACCAAAAGTTACTTAAAGAATTGAAATTTGAAAAAATCAGTCAGATGGAACATGTGTGATAATCAAACTGCCCTTAATATTGCATCAAATTCGATGTTCCGTGAGAGGACTGAATACATTAAAGTTGACTATCACTTCGTCGAGAAAAGATATTCTTAAGAGATATTGTTACAAAGTTTGTAAATCAAATAATCAACTTGCAAATATTTTCACCAAGTCTCTCAAATGGTTATCATATTAGTTACATCTCTAACAAGCTCCGTACATATGATCAATAGTTCATACGCATATTAATAATATTTTTCCTGTGCTATTTCTCTCATACCGAGTTCCCACATCTGTGTTGGGATGGGAAATTGGTCTTTTTGTATGATCTTGGCAATTCTCATCTCATGAGCTAGCCTTAGGGTTGAGTTAGGCACAATATCTATTTCTGTATCATGGTATTAGAGCGAGTTCCCAATTCATTGTTTACCCGATGTTGGGCTCCCATCTTGCATTATTCACGCTCCAAATGTCCAGGCCTGATCGTGGAGGGGATGTTGAGTTCCAACATCGGTGTGAGGACGGGAAATTGGTCTCTTTTTATGGTTTTGGGCAATCCTTGCCTCATGAGCTAGCTTTTGAGGTTGACGTAGGTCCTGGTCCATTTCTTTGTCATCTACAATTTGGGTACCAAAAGCAAAGGAAACGGGTATCCAATTCAATCCAAAGAATAATACACAAAATAAACAGTAATATGTCGATTTCTTGCACATTCATTGGACAGAGATGCACATAGAGTTGCTCTCAGATTATGACATGAAGCATCATGTGTTGAAGAAGTGATTTCTTTATATGCATATAAGTATGTACTTTGGTATGTGGTCTTTAAATTGTTTGTGTATAACTTGCTAGTATAGGTTTGTGACATGAGGGGATAGTTGAATATTTGAAGTGCTACTTCTTGTTTAATGGTGGGTTGTTTATTTATTTCTTAATATCTTATGCTTTTTCTCTTAAAGAAGTTTCCAATACTGTCATGTTTTTTGCTCCGAGGGATAGCTCTTGTATTACCTACTCAGCATACCCATGGCATGCGCACACTTACAAACCCTTTTATTGTTGATGCAGTTCCTCAAGCAAGACAAGGGCATTGGCGTCACCAAGTTCCACACTTTTTTGTCAAGAATCCCTGCGTGGACTTTACAGCCCAGTGTTGCACAAGAATCAATGCCACCGGAGAGGGGCTCGTTTCATTGTTAGGGCAGATAGAGTAAGATAATATGTGATTCTATTTTTCTGTAATGGACTTTACTGTCATAATAGGCCCAAAATTTACTTCTGGTCGTCATTTTAAATGCATATGGATAGTGAAACATTTACATGTTTTGCAGGATTACTATGATGTCCTAGGTGTGTCTAGAAATGCAAGCAAATCAGAGATAAAAAGTGGTGGGTAAAGCCTTTTGTTCTTATTTATATTTTATGCTTTTGATTTCCAAGTCGAGATTCATTCTAGGTGAAATGCACAAAGACCCATCTTTGCCATTCTCTTTATTTGTCGAGAGTGTAAGCTCATGAATAACAACAACAAAAATAACAACATACCCAGTTTGATCCCACAAGTGGGGTCTGGGGAGGGTGGGGTGTACCGTGTACGTAGATCTTACATCTATCTTGTGCGAGGTAGAGAGGTTGTTTTGGATAGACCCTTGCTCAAGAGAAGTATTTTCAAAACAGGTTTGAGAACTATAAGAGTAAAAAAAGTTAAGATGAAAATACTTAAAAAATATTGACAACAAAAATATTTAAGATAACGAAGGTAAAAGAAACAATAGTAGTAATAAAATTGAATAATAATAATATAATAATAATAATAATGAGCAAATAAGGTGCTCTAAACTAGTACCATGCTTTCCTCCAGAAAAGAGAGAAATCACTATACTACCTACTAACCTTCTACCCTAAGCTTCGACCTCCATGCTCTCCTATCTAGGATCAAAGATTTATCATGTCATGTCTAATCACCTTTCCCCAATTCTTCCTCGGTCTACCTCTACCTCTCCTTAGACCTATCACTGCCAACTTCACGCACCTCTTCACTGGGGTATTTGTGCTCTTCCTCTTTGTTGAGTTGTGTCCCACATTGGTGGGTAATGGGTGTCTTCGTCTCCTTATATGGTTTTGGGCAATCCTCACCTCATAAGCTAGCTTTTGGGGTAGAGTTAGGCTCAAAGTCCACTCTTATCATGGTATTAGAAGCAGGTCCATCCCAATTTATTGTTACCGATGTTGGACCCCCATTTATATTGTCCACGCTCCAGTTTGCAAGCCTGAGTTGGGGGGGGGGTGTTGAGTTGTGTCCTACATTGGTGGGTATTGTGTGCCTTGGTCTCCTTATATGGTCTTAGGCAATCCTCACCTCATAAGCTAGCTTTTGGGTTTGAGTTAGGTGCAAGATCCATTCTTATCACTCTTCACATGTCCGAACTATCTCAACCTCGCTTCCTGCATCTTGTCCTCCATGGAGGCAACTCCCACCTTGTCCTGTATATCTTCGTTCCTAATCTTATCATGCCTAGTATGCCCGCACATCCATCTAAGCATCCTCATTTCCGCTACTTTCATTGTAACGTGTGAGTTCTTAACTGGCCAACACTCTGCTCATGAGTAGTGGTGCATAATTTACTGAATTTGAAGCTGATGGGGAACATTAGATACTTGTTATATGAATGTGTAATGTGATTATCTTGTTCCTTTAAAGGTACTTTTATCTTCTTGAATGGATTTCAAAACCTTCCCTCTCGAAGCTATCTCTCTTTTTTTTTGGGTAAAAAAATTGTTAAAATTTTAAATTTCACCTTGAAATAATAACAAAAGACTTTGACCTTATTGAGCTTTAAGTGATGATTACTTTGGATGACATGTAAGTGGAGAATTTGTATTATTAACCGAATAGGAACTTGAGTAGTCTCCTTTTTTCTTTGCTTGATAGGTAGGGGAACTTGAGTAGTCTCTGATGCAAAAACTATGAGAACAATGGGGAGTTTTAACATAAAACACAAAGAGTTCAGAGGAGATTGGAGTTGGATGGATCTTTCGCAGTTATGTTAAAACATGTTTATAAAAAATCTATTTTCCACTTAATTTTCCATACTACTTTTAATATGCGATTTTTACAAAGACAGTAAACAAAGATGAAGGCACTGGTTTTGATCCCCGGAATAACTGATGGGTGAATCAGAAGTGGATCACAATTGTACAGGGATATTGATTGACTAAGGAGTGTAAGAAGAAGGACGGACAAGCAGAAGAACCTGCTTTTAGTGCCTTGTTGAACTTTCTCTCTGGACATAGTTAAACATTAATGATTCTGTCCTTTGTGGAAAAAATTTCAGAGAGCTGTTCTCTGTTTGACGAATTTGTAACACGAGAAAACTCAAATCCATGTTTATGTTTTCCCACAACTGCTTCAATGAGCGCAATTGAACAGGGGTGTTGGCGTCAAGCAGAAGAAGGACAAGCAGAAGAACCTGCTTTGCTGAACTTTCTCTATGAACATTAGACAAAATACTAATGATTCTGTTGTTTTTTTTTTAATTTAAAAAAAAATTACATTTTTCAGAAAGCTGTCAGTATGGTAAATCTGTGACACAAGAAAAAAAAACAAATGCAAGTTTATTTTCCATAACTGCTCCCAGTTTTGGTACATTCTGGGGGAAGGTTTGCTTTTTGACCTTTTCTGAAAGAGTGAGTAAATTTTAATGTACAGAAAAAGAAAAAGAAAAAGAAAAACATAAAAATTTGAGCATTAGTGATGGTAGCCCTATCCTCTATACTTAATAAATGTTTCTTAATTTGTTCGTCAATATCAATTTTTTTCTTTCCCCATTGGTTTGGCTTGGCTTGGTAGTAGTTCTACCACCCCTGAACAGGCCATTTCCTATTTACTTTGCTTCACCATGAGCAACTTCAATTCCTTTTATTGCTTCCTTTGCATGAAGATAGACGAGCAATTATGTTAATATCCTTGGATGTGGCCTATCTACTACAATTTGCTGGTTTAGTTGTCCATGAAGATTGGCTATCACTTAAAACCTCACTAATTATAAATCACAATTCATTCTGTGTTAATAAAATGAGAAGTGTTGAAAATTTGTGTTGAGTTGCTGATTATTTAATTTTTCTTGTTTAGCTTATCGAAAACTTGCAAGGAGTTGCCATCCTGATGTGAACAAGTAAGTATTTCTCGAACTCTAAGATACTTTGCCGTTTATTTTGGTCTTGTTGCTGGAAGATGATATTGAATACTATGTATCTAGTTTAGTTGTTCTCTAGCTGCTTATTGAGAAAGAAAGAAAAAGCTTAGTTGTCTTTAGTTCAGTGATACTTTGAGCAATTATGTTTACTTCTCAAGACCGGATGATTAAGTACTTCAGATTTTAGTTTTACCTGTTGTTACTTGTGTAGAATCTATACTGTTTGTATTATTTCAAGTTTAAAAAAGGGTAGAAAAAAGATGAGAAAATGGAAGTAAATGTTTGGATACTAGAGGGAGCTGTATCAGGAATTACTGGGGTATAAGATGAACTGCTACATGGGTTTATAGAACGCATATCACCTGATCTTATATCGATTTATATTTTATTTGATATGTGACTAATGTAAAGGATCCTAGCAAATGAAAACTTCCAACCTTTACTTGCTGAATTTTATTAGAAACATTCAGGATAGATGGGGACACAGGAAAATTCAAAAGTCATAATCAGATGTATATTTTCTATGAAACTATGAATGGGAGGATTTTGATAGCTGTTTAAGTGTCAATAATTGAATCTTATAAGCTTAAGTTATATCTTGTTATATAAGTGTTCATTAGTTTTATTAGTATATGAGATTCTCATGAACACCCTTGCTTTCCTGTTTTTCAGAGAACCTGGAGCTGAACAGAAATTCAAAGAGATTAGTAATGCCTATGAGGTAGATTTTTTTCTTTTTTTCTTTCTTTTTTATTTTTTTTTTATTTTTAATGCTGTCCTTTCTCCCTACTTGATGAAACTGAAAGCACCATTTAGTTTTCATATAAAAGACATACTCGAAGTACTTATGCTGGCTGAATGTTCTGCAATAGGTTTTGTCGGATTATGAGAAACGTTCCATCTATGATAGGTATGGGGAGGCTGGACTTAAAGGTTCTGGCATGGGCATGGGGGTAAGTTTCCATCTTTATCAAACAAGTGACAAGCTGTTGTATATGCTATGCATAGATTTCTGACTACTTGTTGCTCATTGATAGGATTTTAGCAATCCCTTCGATTTGTTTGAATCATTATTCGATGGCATGGGTGGCATGGGTATGGGAGGAAGAGGTTCACGGAACAACGCAACTGAAGGCGAAGATCAGGTCTATAATTTGGTTTTGAATTTCAAAGAAGCTGTATTTGGGGTTGAGAAAGAGATTGAAATTGGTAGGCTTGAAAGCTGTGGTACCTGTGATGGATCAGGTGCAAAACCAGGGACTAAACCATCAACTTGTAATACTTGTGGTGGGCAAGGGCAGGTTGTCTCCTCAGCAAGGACTCCACTGGGTGTCTTCCAGCAGGTGATGACATGTTCTGCTTGCGGTGGGACTGGAGAGATATCTACTCCTTGCAACACATGTAGTGGGGATGGACGTGTGAGGAAATCGAAGCATATTAGCTTAAAAATCCCCCCTGGTGTAGATTCAGGTAGCCGGCTAAGGGTTCGGTCTGAAGGTAATGCAGGAAGGAGTTGTGGACCCCCAGGCGATCTTTTTGTTACACTAGAGGTTCTCCCAGATCCTGTATTAAAGCGAGATGACACCAATATTCTCTACACTTGCAAAGTTTCTTATATTGATGCAATTTTGGGGACAACAATGAAGGTGCCCACGGTAGATGGAATGGTTGATCTAAAGATTCCATCTGGTACCCAGCCAGGCACAACACTGGTAATGGCAAAAAAAGGTGTGCCTCTTCTGAACAAACCTAACATGAGGGGCGACCAGCTGGTGAGAGTGCAAGTTGAGATTCCGAAACGGGTGAGTGGTGAGGAGAGGAAGCTCATTGAAGAACTAGACAACTTTAAAAAGGCTAAGGCTACCAGCAGTAGGAAATAGCTGAAGGAGCTGCATCTTCCTCACTTTTGAATAAACTTATATACGGGGGTGTTTGGGTTTTGGGATATTCCCCTTTGTTTGCTCCAAAAAATAACAGACCACAATTTTACGATTGATCCCTCATCAATCTATATGTAGCATAGTTGTTGTATTAGGGAACACTTGAGGGTTGATTTATTAACGTGTACTATAGCTAGGGGTGGCAAACGGGTGGGTCGGGCGGATATGGGCAGGTCGAAAACGGGTAATGGGTTAACCGGCGGATAATTTGGATATCCATATTATCCAAAGCTTCTTGAATATGATCATTTTTGAGGTAATTTCTAGTCTTCCAAACTTTAGGAACTCCCAATTTGAAGCTTTAAAAATGTAAAAGTTAAACACAATAGTTATCTATTGATTATCCATTGTCTAAGTAAATAGCATGAACATTAAAAACAATGCTAACAACTTCAACCTATAAGGATACATGCACTCTCAACAGAAGCAAGATGAAATACCACATTAATACGGTATTACATTACACAATTCAACAGCCTAAACATGAAAATTGATTGCCAGAAAAAGAAGAAAAATGAGTTGGAAATAAAGAAGGGGAACATGCTGGCATAGCAGGACCACTGAAAGTTTGGGCACAACCCAACTAAACCCATTTATTTTTGGTAGTCCAAATCACCCCATAGTTTCAATCCAAAGTGACCCATGAATAGCAGTTTCCTTTTAAAGCTTCTAAAGGTGTGTTTGGTATGAAGAAAAATATTTTTCAGAGTGACTTTATCACTTATTTTCGGGAGAAATTAAAAAATAGCCAGATTTACAAATGGTCGTTCAAAAATAGCCCAATTTCAAAAGTAATCGAAATTTAGCCACTTTTCATGTAAAGATAAATCTGAGCGAAAAAACTGTTCAAAACTCGAAAAATACGCCAGTATATTATACTGGAGTTCCAAGATAAGTATGTTGGAACTCCAGCATAATATGATGGAGTTCCAGCATAACTACACTAGAACTCCAGCATAATATACTGGAGTTCTAACAAGTATAATTGTCCAGTATAATATACTGGAGTTTGGAGCATCGGTGCTCCAGTCTCCAGTATATTATACTGGAGTTAGCAAAGTATACCGGTCCAGCATAATATGTTGGAGTTCATACACAGGTGCACCGAACTCCAGTATATTATGCTGGACCGGTCTCTGTTGCAGCAAAATAGTGGCTATTTTTCATTGACTTCGTGAACGCTGGCTATTTTTGAATGACCAGTCCGAAAACTGGCTATACCGTGCTATTTTTACCTTATTTCCCCATATTTGGTTGGTGAGTGAAATTTATTTTCTAGTGTATTTTCTATGCTACTGTCCTCAACCCCCACCCAAATTTCTATATTTCCTGTATCACCCCCCCCCCAATACCCAACGTTTTCAGGATTTAATTTTCTTCAAGAATTCAGTTATTCTTTTAAAAATTCACACAAACCAAAGGAACTAATGTGCTGCTTTACTTTTCATGCAAGAACATTGAAATTTTAACTTCATAACTGGAAAAAAAATACTCTTTTTCTTGTTGAAACATAAAAAAATACTTTTTCTACAACATGAAAAGAAAGCACTCTTTGTTGAAATAAAAGAAAATACTTTTTTTACATCGTAAAAAGAAAATATCCATTTTGTTGAAATAAAAATGAAAATATTCTATCTACAATTCCAAAATAAAGTACTCCAAATAATATTTCTATTTAGGGTAGGGTGTGGGTTCTGGGTAGGTTAGGATTGGGGGGGGTGGGAAGAGGTTGGGGTTGACTGGGAAGTTCTAACTCTATTAAATTTTATTATTCTGATCTTTATTAGTATTATAAGATAAAGAACTATCAAATAAAGTTCTAAATTCAAAAAAGAGCAAAGAATTCTTTAGGCATGGATTGACATTTATTCCAAAACATAAGACAAGAAGTAATATGAAAAAAGGAAAAATAATGTTGTCATCATAAACCATTCCAGAATTATATTTACGAAAAATGAAAATAAAAGTTATTGTTATATATGTGAGAATATTTTATATATGCTTGTTTAAAAGTTGAGAATATTGCAAAAATTTGGCTCAATTTGGGCGGGTTTGGTTATAACTCATTGTTTAGCTCATTTTGATTCAGCCCATCTTAACCCAATTGAATTTTGAGCGGGGTTGGAAAATGATCCATTTAATGAGTCAACCCATCTTGACAAGCCCAAACAAGGCATTTGTCACCCCTACCTGAGATAATGCTTTACAAAAATAATGCAACCGATATTTGATATAAAGAGGTAAACAATTATATCAATCACACCCTTAATCATTTTAAATAGAAAGATTAGTGAAATCTAACCAACGTTAAAACCTTTTTAAAATAATTATATCAGTCCATAATCTTAATAAAAATCATACGAAATAATTTCAATTGTATCAAGTCATTGAAATTATTTTTGGCTCGTTAAGCCTAACTTAAAAATATCTTCTTTTACCTTTTATCGGGAGTCTATATCGACACCGACATAATAAATAATCACTAGGTGATCAACCAAGCTAAAAGTATTTGACCCTACTTATCCGGATGGCTTTCCGAAATGATGTCCGAGTCAATTTAACCTACCTTAAGTAATAATTATTTACCCTCACAATGGAAAACTTTATCCTACAAAACTCGGCATAGCCTTGGAATATGATGTCAGATAGTATATTGATGGCTTGATACAGCTAGTTGGGATTGATATAATGTATCTATAAAAGAATCATAACTTAGAGTGAGTTCCGGAAGTTGGAATTTGGTTCTAAGGATTTTAAGCTAAGTTAGAAGGAAAAATCTTCAGTTATGACTGTGTTATGGGTTTATATGGGTTGAGGTGACGTGACATCACCCATGGGTATATGCATGATGAGTTCTTACCGTGATTTGATGACTTCGAATGACTCTTGTCACGTTCATGGATGAACGTATGTTTAAGTGGGGGAGAATGAAACGATTTGACCGTTCGTTTGAGTTCTGGTATTTTG
Organism: Nicotiana sylvestris; assembly: GCF_000393655.2. Classification (NCBI taxonomy): domain Eukaryota; kingdom Viridiplantae; phylum Streptophyta; class Magnoliopsida; order Solanales; family Solanaceae; genus Nicotiana; species Nicotiana sylvestris. The sequence continues at coordinate 57,427,579 of NC_091059.1, forward strand.
TCCTATAATTTAAGACTTCGAGTGGCTTCATATGGTGTATTATGACTTGTGTGCATGGTTGATTTTGATGTTAGCAAGGTTTAGGATTGATTTGATAGAATGATTCTCAAATTGGAAGCTTTAAGCTGGAAGAGTTGACCACGATTTGACTTTTGATTAAACGACCTCGGAATCGAAATTTAATGGTTTCAATAGGCTCTTATGATAATTTTGGACTTGAGCTTATGTTCAGATTTGAAATTGGACGTTCCTAGAAGGTTTTAGCTCTATTTGTCGAAAGTTGGCAATTTAAAAAATTAGAGAGTTTATAGGTTTGGCCGGTAGTTGACTTCAGTATTATCAGTCTCCTGTTATGATTTTGAAATATTGAATAGGTTTATTTGGTTTATCGGAACTTGTGTAAAAAATTTAGTTGTGATCCAGCATATCTAAGTATGCTTTTGACGTTTTCGGCGAAGGTAAAATGTTTAAAACTAAAGAGAATGATTTGATCTTCTATTCTTGGTTTTATGTTATTTGTGGTGCTTTTGAGCCTTTGGATAATGTATTTTTATTTATTGGTATTGATTGAATGGGTTCCGAGGGGATCAAGTGTATTTTGAGTCATTGGTCAAGAGACTAATTGAGTTAAGGATTTAGAGTTTGACCACGGTCAACATCGAGTCAAGACGACCTCTTTTCGGTGTTTTGAGTGCGCGAGCATGTTCATAGCATATTTTATGATTGCGTTGTATATATGATTTGTGTTCGGGAGGTTTCGGATGAGTTTCGGGTTCTAAAATTAAGATTTTGAAATTTCTGATTTTTCTGGTACAATAATTTCGAAAATACCAATTATGTCCCTGAGCTCGTCCATAAATTTCAGACTCCCTTCAAAACATCATATATCTCTCATTTTAAGGTCAGACGAGGTGATTCAAAAGGCTATCTTGGGTATAATTTTACAATGATTATGTTGTGCTTATCAAAGATGAGTTTCAGGATTATCTGCATATGATTCAGACAGGGACAATTGACGTATTTTTTAATTTTTTTATTTTGGGATTTAGTCACTTTTTTCATAAAATTTTGGAGCTCGAGAGACGATTTTTGAGGGTTTTTTTATCTACTTCATTGAGGTAAGTAAATCTAACTTGAATTTATGATTATAAAATAAATCTATCATTGACTTTGACTCTAAATCAAGGAACTTTAAAGAAGAAAAGGTGGTTTTTGGCTTATAAGATAAGAAATTGTATTTTAAATTTTTGAACATCGATTTGAACTCGAATTTAAAAAATAATCACATATTTGGACTTGACAACTTATGTGTTATCAAGATTTGGTATCGGTTTAAGATTTTGGGCATGTGGGCCTGGGTTGACTTTTGTTGACTCTTTGGGAATTCATCAAAGATCGAAACTTTATTGTTTGGGATTACTTCCTATAGCATTGTTTGACTTACTTGGATAATATTTGGCTTGGATTTGCATGATTGGAGGGCTAGAGAGAGGTTTCGATGCGATTTGAGGGTGAAACTAGTCGGATAAGGTAAGTGTCTTACCTAGCTTTGATTTGTGAAATTATTTCCTAATAAATGATATTGTTTGCTACATGCGGGGTTGGTGTATATGCGAGATGACGAGCGTATATGCATGTGATATGGGTATTCATGTTCGGGGGTGGATTCTAGGTTACTTGATGCCCTAATGGATTGTGTGTTTTTCTTGACTTATGCTTCTTGATATTATTATTATTATTATGCACGAATGGTGTTTTCGTGCTTCTTGACATTTTTATTATTGCATGAAGGGTGTTTTCGTACTTGGTAAGAAAGAGTGATATGATATTGGCACGAATGATGTTTTCGTGCAAGTGTGGTCAGAGTTCATGGTACAAAGGATATTTATGTGCATGTGGGGATGAGAGACATGCATTATATGGTGTTATCCTTCCCAACACATATACATTTATACCTTTTACCTAGGTTGTTATTGTTGAAACTATGCTTTCTATCTGATTTGTTGTTGTTACATCTATGCCTTCTATCTTGCTTGTTATTATTATCTACATGTCTTCTATCTTGTATGTTACTGTTATTCACGTGCCCTCTACCATGTTCGTTATTATCATCTACATGCCTCTACCTTGTTTGTTACTATAATTTACATGCCTTCTATTGTTTGTTGTTACATCTATGTATTCTACCTTGGTTATTATTCTTACATCTATGCCTTCTATTGTTTGTTGTTGTTACATCTATGTATTCTACCTTGGTTATTATTCTTACATCTATGCCTTCTGCCTTATTGTTTATATTAACTATATGTCTTTTACCTGGTTTGGTATTGTTATACATATAATTGGTGGGGATGAGATAAATGCCTGAAGGGTGTTACTGTGTCATTTGATTTGACACGCATACATATGCTTGGTAAGGATGAGATAAATGCACAAAGGGTGTTTTTGTGCCATTTGATTTGATATCTTGCACATATTTCTTTTATTATGTGGATTTATGGATATGGATTATATTGTCGTACAAACATTATTTCTTCCTCACGCACTTTCTTTATTGAGAAAGGTTTGGTTGTTATATTTGTGAAACATGCTCGTTATTTCTCTTATTTGATCATTTCATTATTACTTATCTTTTTCCTTGTTATTTCTCCTACTTATGAACTGCACAGACTATGTTAATGAGTATCTTTTGATTTAAAGAACAAGCCACTACTACACCAGATTAGTCAAAATACTTACTAAATATATGGAGTCAGTTGTACTCATACTACACTTATGTACCTTGTGTGCATATTTTGGAGCTATGCAGCTGTAGAGTTCGAGGGTGAGCATTGAAGACTTTAGCTTTCCAGCCATTAGCTTCTATCTTGTTCGTGACAACTTAGAATTGTAATTCTGTTATGTATTTTCAATCAAATATATTTCTTCTTGCTAACATTGTAAAATTTTAAATCTTAGTTACTCATGACTTGTGCTACCGGATCTTGGGGTAGATATACTTATACTTGTACTCTTACTTATGTATTTATTGATGATCTTCAATTTGGAATATGCTTTATGCTAGTTGGCTTACCTAACGAGTTTGATTATGTGCTATCACGACTTGGTAGAATTTTGGATCGTGACAAATTAAAATTTAATTCTTTACATTTTTAAAATGTATAAAATATTCTAAAGTCCGATAGAGGTCTTTGCACTGATTGCAAGGTCATCCCAAGTGAGAACCTCTCACCCCTTCATAGGCTCCTGGTCATGGATCTTGAGATCACGAGGAAAAAGAGGAAGAGGGCGATGTTGTCACGCCCCAAACTCGGGGAGCGCGATCGGTGCTCAATCGAGATAACCCAGTCGAGCAATCCTGTACAATACCTTCTACCCAAACTCACTCATGATTGAAGAGAATATATTTTCATTAGTTAAACAATAGAGAGATCATATAGACAATACCAATTCATTACCATTGATTGCTTCATTTAATAAGTCTCAAAATACACGTGTTTTCGTGGTTTGAAGTGGAACAAGTAATCAAAATACAACACAACTTGTTTGACTTTCCCAGTACCCATATACAAACCACACTAGGAACAAGTAATCAAAATACAACACAGCTTGTTTGACTTTCCCAGTACCCATATACAAACCACACTATGTCTACGGAGCCTCTACAAGATACGAAAAAGTATTATGATAGTGAGGGTAACAAAGATCCGGCTATACCTCAAAATACAATATACAAGGAACAAAAAGGTACATGACCCCGAAATGAAGTGGGGCTCACACCGTCTGTTGGGAAGAGGGTGTACCGCTATCACTGATCAACGCCACCTGCTATGGAACCACCTATATTGTCATGACCCAAAAGGTCATCTCTTGTTTTAGAAGTCAAATGTGTGTTCTGAGGCCTTAAAAACCTTCTTTTATTTTACCTCAATTTGTGTGCACAGTCCGGACGTGTTTCCGAAAAGCTTTTATGTGAAATTTAAGAAAAATATTGAATTTGGCCTTTAAAATTGATTAAAGTTAACTTCGGTCAATATTTTTGGTAAACGGACCCGGATCCATGATTTGACGGTCCCGTAGGGTCCGTAGTAAAATATGGGGCTTGGAAGTATGCCCGAAATTGAATTCCGAGGTCCCTAACCCGAGAAAAGAATTTTTTAAAGAAAATTATTTGCTGGAAAATATAAAGACTTTTAGAAATAAATTGGTGTGTGATCTTGATGGTATCTGTCCTGTATTTTGGTTTCGGAGCCCAGTACAGGTTTAAAATAATAAATAATTCAAATCTTTGAAATTTGGTAATAATCGGAGTTGATTTGGTATAAATCGGACCCATAGTTGAGAAAATGGAAATTTCAATGTTTGTAAGAATTTCATGAATTTTGGTGCTAAATTTATAGTTGTTGATGTTATTTTGATAATTTGATCACACGAGTAAGTCCGTATGATATTTTTAGACTTGCGTGCATGTTTGGTTTAGAGCCCCGAGGGCTGGGGTGAGTTTTGAATAGGCCATGGAGAGTTTTGGGACTTAGAAAAAAATTGGTTGTTGCATCTGGTATTGTTGCAGGCTCTGATCTCGCAATTTCGAGGCCAGCGAAGAAGACCAGGCCTGCCTTGTTCGCATTTGCGAACCTCCCTTCGTAGTTGCGAAGTCATCAGGGAGGGGTCAGTCATCGCAATTGCGACAAAATTCTCGCAATTGAGAGAGGAGCAGACATGTAGCAGGTTCGCGATTGCGAAGCCTGTCTCGTATTCGCGAGCTTAGCAACCTGTGGCAATTGCGACATCTGCACCTGATCAAAACATCTTTTAGACGGGATTTTAATTTCATTCTTTAAAATTTCAAAACCTAAACTCCTAAGAGGCATTTTTCTAGAGCAAGTTCTTCCTAGAATTATAGGTAAATGAATCTTAACTTTTTTTCTTCAATCGATTTCATCTTTTTACATGATTTCATCTCAAAATCTAGAATTTTTCATGGGAATTTGGGTATATTTGGGTAGAAATTAGAATTTTCAAAATTTGAGGATTTGGATCTCAAATTGAGGTCGGACTTCAAAACCAATTGCATATTTGGGTTCGTGGGTGAATGGGTAATCGGATTTTGGTTCGAACTTCCAGTTTTAACTATGCGAGCCCGGGGTCAATTTTTGATATTTTTGGGGGAAAACATTGAAAAATCTATATTCATGCATTAGAATTGGTTCATTTAGCATTTATTGATGTTATTAAGTAAATCATGGATAGATACAAGCGGATTGGAAGTGGAACCAAGAGGTAAAATGGTAATTGAGGCTTAATTTTATCCGTGGAATTGAGGTAAGTGTTTGGTCTAACCTTATGTTTACCTTGAAAATGGTATTTACAATTAGATTTGATTTTGTGGTTCTAAAAATACATGATTTATCTTTATGCTAGTTGTTAGGCAGTACATGCTAAGTGTGATATTAGAAAATAAGATAAGAGTTTGAAGGCAGTATATTAAGCAAACCGAGAGGCTGGGAATCAGGGCCTCGAGCTAGCCTATTCGGGGCCTCGAGGTCGAACTAAACGTTAGGTTGCGAATGGCTAATGAAGGACTAACAATTCTAAGAGCTTTGATCTGAGCTCTTTATGATCAATAATGGGCAATAAATGAAGAACAATTAATGGAACACAATAAATGTAAATAATAGAATCAAGGGAGAATGTGTTTAAGTTAGAGAGCAGAGAATATTCTTGTATTGAATGTTGTATATTGTCACCTGTGCAAAAAATAGCAAAGGTCCCCTTTATATAGAAGGGGAGAATCCCAACATAGTACATATGCATTTATTATAAAGAAATGTAGCTAGTACAACTACTTAGCAGTCTGGTACAAACTGGTACTATTCTTGTATGTGTTGTCAGCTTTGACTACATGCCTAGGAAACTTCCCGTTTATCCATGATAACTATCAATTTATGCTTCCCCGAAGTCGGACATAAAGAACCCTCGAGGTCGAAACCTCGAACTGTGCCCCCATGCCTTCGAGGTGAAGCTACGGAAAGATACAAAGATCGTAAAATCGAGCTCTCTGATTTTACTCGTATATAGATAGTCCCCACGTTTCTTAGAGTAAAATGAGAAGAAACGATCTCGAATTCCTGCTCCTTCGATACTTCCATCACGACGGTAGTCACGCCCTACCAAGGGATTGACATGACAAAATGAGATGTCTAAAGGTCGCGTCCACACAGCCCTTAAAAGCTTTTGAATTAATTACAGCGGTTGGCTGTCCTTTGGTCCGCTCCAACGTGCATGTTAGACCTCTATAAATACTTCTTCTTTCGCTCCTTATTTCCCACTGCATCATTAAGCCCTCAAAATAGTTCTTTTTACCTCTCTTTTGTGTTCTCTTCTGAAACGCAATTTTCAATTCTCCTCTGAAATCTTCCAACAAGAATGGTAAAAGCTTCCACCTCTGTTCCTTGCGATCGTCTAAGGGTAAAGCAACAGTGCCCCCTTACGTCGGGGAATGCATTCCAGAAGCCTTTGAAACGACCTCCGATTTTAAGACCGAAAAACCTTCTTCGAAGCCAGGACGATGCGAACTTGTGTCCCAATATGTTAGTTCAATAGCAGACGTCGAAAGGGTGAAGGCCGACTGCCGCTGGGGGGACGCGGTGCTCGTGGAGATTCCTTCTAGAGGGGAGGACATAACGACATACAAGGACGGCTTCCTCAATGTGTATACTTATCCGTTTTCCCTTGGCCCGGTAGAGCCATCCTCACCTTCAATAGACCCTGTGGTCCTCGACTTCTGTAAACGATATCGAGTGACTCTCGACCAAATTCATCCTTCGTTCTGGCGCTTTGTTTACATGACCAGATATTATGCGAATATGATTGAGGGGATTCCCTTCACTCTCGACCACCTGATCAGGATGTATAGTCCCCGACTCTTCCGTGAGGGCCTGATTAAGCTCCGTTGTTGGGCCTCGAGAGCTTTTTTCCTGTACCGATAAGGTTAGAAACGGAGGGTGGATGATCCATTTTGTCCGAGTTAGGACTTCGGACCTGATTCCAATGGAGAGGATGCCATTCCCTGAAAGGTGGAACATGAAACGTAAGTAGATATGCTGATTAAATATTCTCTTATTTCTTTTTGGTTACATCTCCCCATGAACTGACTTCCTCCGTTGATGCAGCCGTCACAGTGTATCCTAATGCGGTTAAGGACCTCTCGTGCTGGGTCAACCAGCTGGATTTGATTTACCCATACGTTGAACGCGTGTGGCACGATCTGTCCCAGGCTCGATGGGAAGCCAAGAACCATGGTGAGCCTCTACTTATGTTGTAATTGTATCTCATAAAAGAACTACTGCTAATAACGTCCTCACTCCCTGTGTTTATATTTTGCATTTGTGTGGGTTTGGGGGAGGTCCCCTTGATGAGGGAAGCACTGCTTGGTGAAGCGGATGCCCTGAAACCTGACGAAGAGAAGAAAAGATGAAAGAGGTCGTCAACTCATTCTCCGAAATCGAAGAAATCCAACTTTCTTCGATTGATCCAGTCATGATTATTGAAGTGGGTGATTCCCTTTTGGGATCAACTTTTTCTCCGAGGGAGGTGCAGGATGCCCAAAATAAAGAGTCTTCCGGCGTGAGGGTGTCCGTCAGAGATAAAAATGTGTTTTAGAGGCTTTTTGATGTGCCTGGGGAAAAGCCTGAGCTTGACGCCTCGCTTATTTTCAGTGAGATCGACAGGCTCTGTGAGCAGGTAATCTTTTTATAGATTCTGCTTGGTATCCCAATTTTTGTCTTGCTAAACCTGTTTCTTTCATGGTTCCAGGCCAATGTGCTTTACAATCAGACCTTCACCAAGTTTTAAACTGAGCTGACTCGTTACGAGAGTGAGCGCAAGAAGCTCACCTTGGAGGCCGATGAGCTCAGAGCTCTTTCTACCAAGAGGGAGGAGGAACTCCATGGACTTCGGGATTGTTTGGAGGCGGCATCCCAAGAAAGGACTCATCTCACTGAGCAGGTTATATAGTTCTTGCTTGGTTTTTGTCTACATGTTTATCCCACTTCAGTGTTTTGACACCTTTGGGTTGATTTTTGCAGCTTGAGAAGAAATATGTCCTAATGAAGGAGGAAATTCGAGCCAGGGACTCTGAAATTCTCGAACTCAAGCGGCACGTGAGTGAGATAGTCTCTGATAGAGATACCCTTCAGGGGGAGGTAGTCTCAGTCGGGCATCAACTTGATGACGCGAGGATAGAGAGTGATAAGTATAAGGGTCTTCATACTGAGTTGGTCGCTATGCTATCCGAGGTTAGGGCTGAAGCCGAGGCGTTCGTGTCTTCGTATAAAGAGGATGCGACTACTGCGAATGCTCTGGCCAAGAAGGTGTCCGAAGAGGCCAAGCTGTGATTGACCCGAGCTGTGAATCATGCTCCTTTAGAATCTCGGAGATGGGCTTTTGAGGATATATATGCGGTGGGCATCGATTTGTCTACCGAGATTGAGTGGGTGAAGACCCTAGAAGAGGAGGTTACGACCCTACTTTCCTCTGAAGACGAGTCGAGCAGTGACTCAGGAGATGATAAAGTTGGAGGCGAGATCCCCGAAGGGAAAAAGGCCGTTGAAAACCCGGGGGTTATGGTTGGTGCCGTTGAAAGCACAATTTCCGAGGGAGCCGTCGAAGGCATAGCCCCAGTAGTAGATTAGGGTTTTATTTGCTTTTTTGCCCTTGTAAGGGCTTCAAACATAGGCCTTGTAAATGCACCTTCGTGAACCTTCCAAAATATATGTAAAGGCTTTTTCGTTTTTCATCCTTTTTTGTTTTTCCTTTGCTTTATATTTTGTCGTTCGTCAATGATTAGCCAGATGAATTGGGCTTCGGTGTAAAACCCTTAGGTTTACAAATCGGCCTTGAGGCTTGTTGGGCTGGCTCGAAGGCTCTTACGCATTTGCCCTTAGGATTTTTAGTTAATTGTTTCGGGCTCAGTCTTCGTGTCGGATTTCAACTCGAGCTTATTGACCCTTAAGTTTTCAAAATTTAAGTTGGCTTTTAGGCTCTTACACGTTGGGTCGGTACAACCTCTAATGTAAGCTGGCGTCTGGGATCTTATGCGTTGGGTCCGTACGACCTTTTAATATAGGCTGGCGACAGTAGCTTTTACGCATTGGGTCGGTATGACCTCTAATATAGGCTTCCCTCGTTAAAGATTTTTTGAAGTTTTTGTGTTCGCCCGACTCTTTGACAGCTCGATAAGAGCCTTGATGTAGCGATAATAAGCACCTCATGAGGTTTCGCTCGATGGCTAAATTGTCTCGAAGCCTATTGTTTGGAGCTGATATGATCGAAGCTCTTTTTCTTATGCCGAGCGTAGCCTGATTAACCGGTTCTTTTTGAAGTATTTTCGAAGTAATTTGAAGGTCTGTGATTTTATAGAGACGGTCGGGCATCCCTGAGTCATGTGAGTTTGGCCGGAGCCTTGTGACCGTAGTCATTGCGTTTGGTCGTAGCCTTTCAGTCCCCGAGTGAAGTAGTTTCGCCATTTACATCGAGGGTATGCCTTTTTAGGGGTCTTACAAGTTCGAATGTATAACCTTAACTTTAAGATCGAGGTTTATGCCTTTTGTAAGGTCTTACAATTTTTAACATGCCTTACTTGAGGTCTTACAGTTTTGGTTACTTGGTACAAGTGTAACTCATGCCTTGCTTGAGGTATTACAGTTTTGTTGTTGCTTTATAGAGGTCTTATACTATTGATAATGCCTCGTGGAGGTCTTACATTTTATAGTATTGCCACATGGAGGGCTTTAGGGCTCGAGGTTGCCCGCTTGGGGTCTTACGGCCTTGAGTTTCTGATTGCTCGGCGGGACGACAATCCACGACAGTCCCCGAGACGTCGAAAGTTTTTGGGCTCTGGAGTTGTTCTTTGTAAACTTGGTGTTGCCTCATTATGGGCTTACAAGTTTGAAGTTTCCGACCCGGAGGTCATATGGCTTCGAGTTTTTGATGTCAGTCCCTGAGTGTCCGGGAGATTTTTTAGATCTAGGGTCGTTTCTTGTAAAAGTAGCATACTCCTTTGAAGCGCAAAGCATTTTGATGGAGGGAAAATATTTTTGATTACTTGGTACAAGTATACATGTTTTCGTCGTCAAGGGTTCAATTATTCTATGCGGGCACGGTTCATTTGACCGTTTGGCCCGATACATCATTCTCCTATCGAGACCTTTTTTGGCTCATCTTGATTTCTTCGAGAAGGTGTTCTTCTGGGGGATGCCCCCAGTGTTCGAGGTTGATCAAAGAGAAGCCTTTAATACTTGTTAAGTTCTCCTTAGGTAGCATATAGATGTTGCCTCGTTAAAAACCTTGCCGATAAAACCCTTCTTGGGATAAAATCCGATCGAAGGAAAAGAGTGCAACGCATGCTTTAAAACCCAAGGTATTTGCGTCGGGGGTGTTTCGGTGTCTTCCATCGGACACCTTAACAGTAGTAATGTTTGAGCATTGATATGTTCCAATTGCTTGGAAGTTGTTCGCCTTCCATGGTACCGAGCTTGTAGGACCCTTTGTTGATCACTCCGAGGATGCGGTACGGTCCTTCCCAGTTTTGGCCTAGCTTTCCATCATTAAGGTTTCGAGTATTTAGGGTGACTTTCCTCAGGACTAAGTCCCCGACTCTGAAATGACGGAGATTTGTTCTCCTATTATAGTACCTTTCGATCCTTTTGTTTTTGGGCGGCCATTTGGACCAGCGAAGCTTCTCGCTTTTCATCTAGTAGTTCGAGGGCCGCAGTCATGGCCTCGTTGTTTGAGCTCTCGGTGGTTTGTTGGAATTTGGTGCTTGGCTCTCCGACCTCTACACGTGTCAAAGCCTCGGTGCCATATACTAGAGAGAAAGGTGTTTCTCCTGTGCTTGATTTCGGAGTTGTTCGATATGCCCATAGCACTTCGGGCAATATTTCTCTCCATTTTCCCTTAGCACTTTCCAACTTCTTTTTTAAGTTTTGAATGATGGTCTTGTTTATAGATTTGGCCTGACCGTTTGCACACGGGTAGTAGGGTGTCGATAGGATTCTTTTGATTTTGTGATCCTCGAGGAATTGTGTTACTTTGCTTACGATGAACTGCTTCCCGTTATCACATGTTATCTCGGAAGGAATCCCGAATCGGCATATGATGTGGTCCCAGATGAAGTTAATGACCTCTTTTTCTCTTATCTTTTCGAAGGCCTGTGCTTCTACCCATTTTGAGAAATAGTCAGTCATAAATAAAATAAATCTAGCTTTACCTGGTGCCATTGGTAGGGGTCCGACGATTTCCATCCCCAACTTCATGAACGGCCACGACGACAAGACCGAATGCAGCTGTTCACCGGGTTTGTAAATCATCGGGGCAAATCTCTGGCATTTATCGCACTTACGGACGAATTCTTTGGTGTCCTTTTCCATGTTGTCCCTGTAGACACCTGATTTTTGACCCTCCCCGAGAATTTTCACATTTTTAGCGTCAATATGTGAAATTGGGTCTAATATAGCCATTTTAACTATTTTTACTTTATTTCGTTGCAAAAGAAAAAAATTACAAAAAATATATATATAAATTTTAGTTTATGTATTTCTCATAAACTTGAAAAAATACAAAAATTGTACTTTATTTTGGTACTTTATATAAATTCGAAAATTACAAAAAAATATAATTCTATTAATATTTTGTAGTCAATTTAATTTTGGAAAAATACAAAAAAAAATATTACTTTATATTTTGTCTTTATTAAAAAACGAAAATTACAAAAAAATAGTTTTATTAATATTTTGTAGCTATTTTGAATCTTGAAAAATATTTTTTAAAAAAAAGATATAGTTTTGTTTAAATATTAGTCTTATTTTTGGTAGTTATTTTGCTTGCATAGGACTAGTTAAGCAACGTCGTGTCCTTAATCGGGTCCGTGCAAAAGAATAATATTCGGGTTCAAACTACCCAGTTTTAGGCCTAATTTTGGGACTTAGCCCATAATAAACCGAGTCCATGACACATGGGGAACCCCACCACGCGTGGGGGACACAAGTCTCGAACCCCACCACGCGTGGGGCTCATTTTTCTGGGCAAAACCATTACAAATGCACGGTCAAAACACATTTGACAGGGGGGACTTTTGAAAATTTTGGAGGGGTTGGCACTGTTCCTCCGTCTTCTTCCTCAAGAAAGGGAACGAAAAACCCTAATACTCCAAAGGGCAAAAACCAGTCCAAAAACCCTCACCCAAAACCCTACTGCCCGTTACCAGCATACCACCCTACTCCTCCATCGTCGACCACTACCCACGACGACCCCCGTCGACAAACACCCAAAACCCTACTGCCCGTTACCAGCATACCACCCTACTCCTCCATCGTCGACCACTGTCCAAACGCCCTAACCATCAACAAAAACCACCTCCATCACAAACCAGTCGCACCCCCGTCGACAACCAGTCCACCAAACCTCCGACCAGCCTCACCAGTCGACGACCAAACGACCCACCATTGTTACCCATCCAGCAACGCCCCAGCTGACCCCTCGTCGTCAACCACCAGCCCCGTCGAGCAGCAGCTATCACTGTTGCTGCTGCGTCACCTTCCCGACTGTCCAAAACCAACGCCATAACCATCGTCACCACAGCACCTCCATAGCCCTCGACCCTACTGTCGCTACCTGCTACCCAGCTCGTCGTCCCTCCCTGTCGACCCAACAGTTCCCCAGTCTCATCGTCCCATATTATCACTCACCCCCGGACAGCGGCGAACACCATAGCTAGCCATAGCAACAAGCTTAACCCCGCTGCCCGTCGTCAAACACCACCAGTCGACAACCCATCAGCCCAGTTATCGTTGTTCTTTCACTGTCGTCGTGCAGTCCGTTGAGGTCGCCTTTGGTTCGTCGAGGTCCGGTACGTCGAGGTTGTTGTTCGAGGTTTTGTCGCAGGTCCAACGCATCGGACGATAATCTCAAGTAGGTCATCTCTACCCGTATCCCTCATGTTTGCTGTTTAGTAATATGTATATGTGTTTGTTGAAATACAACCCTAGTTCATGTGGATAGTACGCGAAATTGCGCGAGACATATATACATGATGATTGCGAATTGCTATTTTTGATAATTAACTCCGTATGGTATTGAAATTTGGCCGTGAATGTCTTTTCCGTTGTTTCGTTATTTTAAGTAGCTATTGGACATTTTGTTTCTTCATGTTTAAATTGTTGTTATCCAAATATTTGTCATGATAGGGGTTTGCACATATTCTGAAAGGTGTTAATTATTTAGTTTGTCTTAATAGTTGTTTATACATGCGGTAGTAATGTTAAAATTTTAGTAGCAATTTTAATTCCGCAGAAAAATACTCGCTTCATCAAATGAGTTCAATTTATAACCCATGATCTCGCGAAGTAGCTAAAAACGTAGTTATTTTAGTCTTGTCCTGTTTCTAAAAAAACAAATAAATAACTAAAAATGAGACGAGCCTCGACAAACAAAAAATCTAGAAGCTGCGGGGCCCTCTAAATGTATATGTATTAAACACTTAGATTCCGGGACGGGCCGATTAGCAAATTTCACGGCCCGACCCAAAATAACAATACGTTAGTTGCTTTAGGCGCGTCTTAATAATTTATTCTCCTTAATTCGGGTGCACATTTATGTGACCCAAATCCAAATCTCAACCGAGTCGAGATATGTCAATAACCACGGGTGCATTGATGTAACGTGGTTCGAGATATGTTTTCACGACGTTGCAAGTCCTATAAAAATAACAGTGAATGATAAAAGCGGTTAAAAGATAAAATTGGCACATAAGTTCACATTTGTATAAAATCAGATAATCAAGCCGAATATAACAGTTGAGCGACCGTGCTAGAACCACGGAACTCGGGAATGCCTAACACCTTCTCCCGGGTTAACAGAATTCCTTATCCGGATTTCTGGTACGCAGACTGTAATATGGAGTCATTCTTTTCCTCGATTCGGGATTAAAATTGGTGACTTGGGACACCCTAAATCTCCCAAGTGGCGACTCTGAAATAAATAAACCAATCCCGTTTCGATTGTCCTTTAATTGGAAAAAACTCCCTTGCGCCCTCGCGGGTGCAGAAAAAGGAGGTGTGACAGCTCTGGCGACTCCGCTGGGGATAAATGACCCAGAACCACTGGTTCAGGGTTAAGAATTCGAGCTTAAAATAATTGTTATTATTTGGTTTTATTTATTATCTGATTTTTTTACATGTTTGAGCCTAAGGTGCTAAATGTTGTTTTTACCGCTTTGATATTGTTTGGACTGTATATATAAACTGTGTCGAAACCCCTCTCTTCTCTCTCTTGAGGAGTGCACGCTGGTCGTGGTTTCTTTCTGTTAGTGTCATATACCAATATAGAACGAGGATTCGGTGGAGTTGCAAAATCGGATGGCCTTTTGGTTACCGGTACACAGCTCCCATCCTCGGCTCGAGTTGTCCGCTCGGGTAAGCCAGGTCTAGAACAAACACCTAGGCTTTAAAAACTTAGTATAACAAAGCCTCATGCCGGATCCCTAGTAGGAACGCTTATTTGCATCATGTGCATTTGACTTAGGGGACTCAACACAGGGGTTAGATCCGTCTAGGACTAGCAACCTGATATGAAAAGACCATCCTGATGCATCCTATTTGTTTTCCGTGCATTTATTTTGTCTCACTGACCGGTGTTTGAATATTATGAATATTTTGAAATTGAAAAAACGAAATAGCGGTTAGGGAATTGATTGTTTATTTTTGAAAAGAAAACAAATGCCCAAATACTGTCAAAACTCTGCCGAAATTTTGAGAAAATAAAAAAAAATGTCTTATTAGTTTGTTTTATTAAAAGCAAAGGGAAAAATAGAAGGAAAAAAATCGTTGTTCTATCTCGGTTGTTCAAAAAAAATAGAAAAAATAAACAAAATAGTTTGTTTTTTAAAAAATAGTTTGTTTTGAAAGCGGTTTTATTATTAATTGCAAATATATATATATAAAAATCCAAAAGTTTTTCTTTATTTCCAAAAATGTATATATATCTTTATTTGTTGCAAAAATATTTGTCTTGCAAAGTCTAGAAAAGTTCTTTTAGACTCCCAGTTTTCGAAACAAAAATCCAAAAATATTTTCCATTACTGATTTCTTTAGAAAGTTTTTTTATTATTATTATTATAAAAAAAACGCATATATATATATATAATAAAAAAAATCCGAAAATATTTTCCCTCTTCTTTAAATATTGAAAAGAAAATTCAAAAAAAAAAAAAAAAATTTAGAAAGCATTTCTTTTATTAAAGGTAAAATTCCAAAAAAAAATATTTTCTTTCTTCTTTAGAATAAGAGAAAATCAATCAAAAATCCAAGAAAAATATAATACTTCCTTTATTCTGTTAAAGTAGTTCTTTCACAAATTCAAAAAAAAAAATAATTAGTTTATTTACTTTATTCTTGATTGGCCCGAACTACGCGGGTTTGATTCTCACCGGATGTGAGATACGTAGGCAACCCTCATCGGGTCCAACCCCACCTTTTGCTAAAATAGCCAAAAATAAAAAAATTTAATCTTGTCATGAATAAGTCGGGTGGTGTCCAACCTCCCCTTTTGCTAAATAGCCAAAAACAAATAAAAAAGAAAAACATGTCAAAATTTTAATTTTGTCATAAAGAAGTCGGGTGACGCTGTTTTATCAAGACATAGCCGAATGTTCCCGAAAGGGACGCCGGAAGGCTGACTTTGCATAAACAGCCATCTTTGGGTCATTTTTTAAGATTTGGTCCAGTTGACCCACACAGCCTTAAAAATCTTCGTCCCCGAGACGTTGAAAGGCCGTGTTTGCAATATTGAGTTTTCTAATTTGGAAAACGATAAAAAGAGTCGTGAATGGGTCAGGTGATGCTGTTTTGTCATAAACAGCCGAATGTTCCCGAAAGGGACGCCGGAAGGCTGACTTTGCATAAACGGCCACCTTTTGGGTCATGTTTAGGATTTTTGGTCCAGTTGACCCACACAGCCTTAATAACCTTCGTCCCCGAGACGCTGAAGGGCCTTGTTTGCAACACCAAGTTTTTATTGTAATTTAAAAAAAAACAAAGAGTCAGCGGTCAGGTGAATACCGTTTGGATTTTAGCCAAAAATAAGTCGAGCCAGCTTCGGTAGGGTCTTAAACCGTTCTTGCCGAAATAGCCTTAGAGTATCTTTCAATTGTCAAAAGGCTATTTTCGTAAAAGAATGAGCAAGTTTGTAAAGTGTCATAAAATAATCCTCCCCGGCCTCAAAATTCATGTAAAATTTGAAATGGGCCACGTTTGCAAAAATAACCATTCGGTTGCACTTGTCAAACAGAGAAAGGAAGTTGGCCATTTATTTTGGAGTTTGTGAATCTTTTAATTAGAATATGTGGTTTGTTTGATTTTCGAGTTTGTAGGTCATCTTCAGTGTGGTTTTAATATGAAAATTGAAAAAAAATGTTTAGTATCGTTTATCTTTTATTGGCACGAACTACGCAAGGTCTGATTCATGGCGGGTCATGATACGTAGGCAATCTCCATAAGATTCAACCACCACTAAAATAAAATAAAAAATAATAAAAAAATATAATAATAAATAAATAAAAGAGAGTGTGTAAGATTTTCAGGGGGCACAATTGTCTAACTGCTTAGGTACATTGTATCTCTGATATATGATTGTCTGTCCAATGCCCTAACACTAACGTGATGGCTTCCCTTTGATGTGTCCATATATAGAAAGTGGTTGGTTGTGGTAACTCCTCCCTGCAAAGCAAAATCAAAGGACAATGGCTCAGAACCGCAGAACCGAGTGGGTCGGTACTGATGACCGACAACAATTGGTCGAACGGAACAACGGGTTGGTAGAAGAAGTGAGAATGCTGAGACAGCATGTGGCAGACATGTATCAGGCATGGATAACGGGAAAAGCACCACCCCCTCCACCGCCAAGTCTTTTGAACTCGGTCATTTCCCAAGCACCCAACACCATAATGGAAGATCCCCCATACTCTCCATCCCAACCCACTTATGGCAGCTTTCCCAGCTATCCGAGTAGCTCCATCACTCCTCAATGCTTCTTCGCTCCCCAACACCACTTCTTTCCCCGTGACCTCAAAAGCCATACCTTACTTCCCAGGGACCCGACTCCACGAAATGCTTACCCACCCATACAAGCCCATCAAAAGCCATCTGGATCAGGTTTCCGGCCCTGTCAACATGCAAGAATGAAGAGGTTGCTGAAACGAGGAAAGGCTCTCACCCCCATCGGGGTATCTTATGCCAGTCTGTTTGAAAGGCTAAGGCATGCTGGCTCGATTGAGCCACTCCCCGCATGTACTCTAAATCCACTTGCAAGGAGCTTTGATCCGGCAGCGCGATGCGCCTACCACTCCAATGTCATAGGGCACAACATTGAGAGTTGTCATAGTTGGAGAAGGGAAGTAGAGAAAATGATCCGAGAAGGGCGGGTTGTGATTAATAACAGTGACATGGAGCACTCGAACCCCTCGAGAACTTGCCGATGGAGGTTGATGAGGTTGAAGCTGGTAATGGTCTCGGCAGTATTGATGCAAAGCTTAGTGGCTAAAATGCCAATTTTGATAAAGTGGGAGGACGTTTCGTTCCTTGGCTAGCAAGAGAGAAGATTGTTGGTGGCTTATTTTGTTGTCATTCCTGTTGATCGGATTATTAGGATTGTAATTCGGATTTGTTTTGTGTCAATATCTTTCCGTTTTGTCATAGCGGTTTGTTTAAGTTTTGTCCAGGTTGTTTAGGATTTTATTCCGGTTTGTTTTGTTTTTTTTAACCGTTCCACCGGTAGTCTAATGCAAAATCCGGTCTTTTATTATTTCCAGTCATCCTTTTGTTTAGTCCTTTGTCATTTTTGTTCAGCGCCGATTCTAGTAACATGACATGCACACACACTTTGGGCCTAATCTTAAAAGTTAATCATAAAACCCCGAAAAGGTGATCAGACCATTTAAAGGAAATAAGGACAGTTGAGATTATTCAGAGCTCGAGTCATATGGAACTGGGGCAAGTAAAATATGAAGAAAAACCGTTAAAAGCAAGATTCGCCAAATTGGCATGAGGGTCGTTCATGATAATGAGAGTGTCGCCCAACGGTGCTTTAGAAAGGACCAATGAAAAAGCAAATGTTGAATATAATTGTCAAGTCCAGCACCATCGGAAGAGACTATAAATCTATTGTTTAATTGTGTTGTTTGCACTTGGCATGTTTTAAAGACTGGAATGACGAAGGCATTTTGTTCTGCTACCTAAACACTGTATCCTTCGTTAACCCCTTTTGATCCTTATTTATTTTTCCTTTCATACCCCTCATTCGGAATCAGTAGCAACGACTAGAAGATGCGAACATGGAAGATAAGAAAAAAAGAGAAAGAAAAGAAAACAACAAGACGAAAAAGGGAAAAGAGAAAAAAAGAAAAAAATGAAAAAAAACAAAAGAAAGTCAAATGAAAAGAGGAATTGGGAACTACGTTTGACCTGATTCCTCAAAGAGGATACGTAGGCGCTTCACGGCTCGGTCATAGTTTTGAAAAAAAAAACAATTAAAATATCCCCAAGCAAGAAACTGGGGCAAAAGTTGCGTTTGTTGTAAATAAATCTAATTCCGAAAGTTGTAATTAATAACCCAAAATTAATGCATTTTTTGAGCCTTTAATACCCTTTTTTCTAGCCCTATCCAAAACCCACATTACGGTCCAAAGAAAGACCTTCTGATCAGTCTTTAAAAAATGCCAAGTCAGACAAATGAAGAGTCTTACCGGTGAACATAACATTCTGTTCCACAGCAGAAAGGACTCTAATCTCCAACAGAAAGAGTCATCCCGGCAACACTCCAAATCCCCCCAGCTGGAGGGAGATATAAAACGAGAGAGTCTTATTGGTGAAAACCTTCACAGGCACCATAAGGCGATGAAAGCTGAGAGAAGAACCCAAAAATGAGAGAGACTTGATAGTGAAAGCCCTTCGGGCACTACAAGTCAAATAAGATTGAGAATCAGATGGGGAATCGCCAATTGAAGATCTTGAAAGATGATTGACGGTAGAGGATAGGCCACATACGCATGTCATGGCCATTAGAGTCGGTATCTGCGTTTGATAGATTTTTATTTATAGTTTCTTTTGTAAAAGAGTCATCGTTTCCTTTGTCTTTTATTTTGTTTCTCTTATCTTTCTCCTTTCATAGAAAAACCCCCAATAGAGTCTGTCTGGTCAGAACAAGTATGAAATGACTTCAAATATGCCATCAGCTTTTCAAGATGAGATCTGACTAGTACATCCAAATGGTATAGTCAGCAAGGAACAAGCGCGAGGCCAGTGTCAATAAAGATATCCCCAGCAAAAGGGAATTGACAAAAGGATTGACGAGCGTCAAGAGGGATATCCTTGCCAAAACCAAGGTTATAAACCTCAAAGACAAGGCCCGTGAACAAAGCAAGGAGAGCAGTGAGCATGATTTGGCGAAATCCATACTAGACTAAAGGGTCGGGGAAATGCCAGTTTTCAAGCTATGCCACAAAAGAAGAGGGATATCCCCAGCAGGAAGGGATTATCCCCAGCACATAATATCATCCCCAACAAGTCGTGGAGCACAGCGCAATGAAGGAGAAAGGGAAAGCCATCCCAATAGGAGTATCACAGCCAACCACCATGTTTTAAACTAACAAATTTTGTTTGATTTGAAACAGGTAAAGGAAATGGCATTGATGCAGAAACGAATGCCACAAGGGATATTATCAAACTGGGGCAGAAAA
The DNA here is from genome assembly GCF_000393655.2 of Nicotiana sylvestris. Classification (NCBI taxonomy): domain Eukaryota; kingdom Viridiplantae; phylum Streptophyta; class Magnoliopsida; order Solanales; family Solanaceae; genus Nicotiana; species Nicotiana sylvestris. Next base: position 57,447,368 of record NC_091059.1, read on the forward strand.
TTTTCCTTCCATTTAGAAAATTTTCTGGAAGTCAGGTACCCCCAGCTGATAACATTTTACCCCCAACAGGTAAGTAAATAATTCCCCAACAGTGTTATCCCTAGCAGTTGCGAGGAGTCCAACACAAGGTTGGAAAGTCGGTATCCTCATCGGTTCCTTTCGGGGAAGGGCAAAACGACTCTCAAGGGAGGTAGTCTTCGAAGGAAGAAGATAAAAAAAAAAAGAGAATAAAAAAAAAGAAGAATAAAAGATAATAATGAAAAAAAAGGGTAAAAAATCATCCCCATCTAAATAATCCCCAACAGTTTCGAGGGAGTACAACACAGGTAAGTAAATAATTCAAAAAAAAAAAAAAGCGAAGGTTTCATTAATAGGAGACGCACTTCCTAGTTTGAAATCATTAGAGTTCTACCTATAGGAGATGCATTTCCTCCTAAGTTCGTTTTTAGTTTCACCCATAGGAGATGTATTTCCTCCTAAGTTTGAGTTTTACCCATAGGAGATGCATTTCCTCCTAAGATTGTTTTAGTTTCACCCCATAGGAGATGCATTTCCTCCTAAGGTTGTTTTAGTTTTACCCATAGGAGACGCATTTCCTCCTAAGATTGTTTTAGTTTCACCCCATAGGAGATGCATTTCCTCCTAAGGTTGTTTTAGTTTTACCCATAGGAGACGCATTTCCTCCTAGGTTTGTTTTAGTTTCACCCATAGGAGATGCATTTCCTCCTAAGTTTAAGTTTTACCCATAGGAGACGCATTTCCTCCTAAGTACACTTTTACCCATAGGAGACGCATTTCCTCCTAAGTTTGTTTTTACCCATAGGAGATGCATTTCCTCCTAAGTTTATGTTACCCATAGGAGATGCATTTCCTCCTAAGTTGTTGTTAAAAAAAAAAAAAAAAAAAAAAGCAAGACCTAGTCTGATGAACCTTCTCCTAGGATCAAAATCTTAGTCCGATGAATTTTTCTCCTAAGATAGAGACCTAGTCCGACGAACCTTCTCCTAGGATCAAAATCTTAGTCTGATGAATCTTTCTCCTAAGATACCAAAAAGAAAAGACCTAGTCTGATGAACCTTCTCCTAGGATCAAAATCTTAGTCCGATGAATTTTCTCCTAAGATAGAGACCTAGTCTGACGAACCTTCTCCTAGGATCAAAATCTTAGTCTGATGAATCTTTCTCCTAAGATACCAAAAAAACAAGACCTAGTCTGACGAACCTTCTCCTAGGATCAAAATCTTAGTCTGACGAATTTTTCTCCTAAGATAGAGACCTAGTCTGACGAACCTTCTCCTAGGATCAAAATCTTAGTCTGATGAATCTTTCTCCTAAGATAACCAAAAAAAAACAAAAAATGACCTAGTCTGACGAACCTTCTCCTAGGATCAAAATCTTAGTCCGATGAATTTTTCTCCTAATATAGAGACCTAGTCCGATGAACCTTCTCCTAGGATCAAAATCTTAGTCCGATGAATTTTTCTCCTAAGATAGAGACCTAGTCTGACGAACCTTCTCCTAGGATCAAAATCTTAGTCTGATGAATCTTTCTCCTAAGATACCAAAAAAAACAAGACCTAGTCTGATGAACCTTCTCCTAGGATCAAAATCTTAGTCCGATGAATTTTTCTCCTAAGATAGAGACCTAGTCTGACGAACCTTCTCCTAGGATCAAAATCTTAGTCTGATGAATTTTTCTCCTAAGATAGAGACCTAGTCTGACGAACCTTCTCCTAGGATCCAAATCTTAGTCTGATGAATCTTTCTCCTAAGATGCTAAAAAAAACGTTTTGAAAAAAAAGAGTCATTTTCCTAAATCCAGGCGCCCACCTGTATAATGAGAGGAATACATTCCAGTCTTTACTTTCAAGTGTTGAAATTGGGAGCCCGCCCAGATAACAGAGGCATACATTTCAGTCTTTACTTTTCAAGTGTTGAAATTGGGAGCCCGCCCATAATAACAGAGGAATACATTCAGTCTTTACTTTCAAGTGTTGAAATTGGGAGCCCGCCCATAATAACAGAGGAATACATTCAGTCTTTACTTTCAAGTGTTGAAATTGGGAGCCCGCCCATAATAACAGAGGAATACATTCAGTCTTTACTTTCAAGTGTTGAAATTGGGAGCCCGCCCATAATAACAGAGGAATACATTCAGTCTTTACTTTCAAGTGTTGAAATTGGGAGCCCGCCCATAATAACAGAGGAATACATTCAGTCTTTACTTTCAAGTGTTGAAATTGGGAGCCCGCCCATAATAACAGAGGAATACATTCAGTCTTTACTTTCAAGTGTTGAAATTGGGAGCCCGCCCATAGAACAGAGGCATACAACAGGAATCCCCAGCTCCGGGAAGCAGAAGGCAACAACAAAAATCCCCAGCATTCAACCAAGTTATAAATAGCAGAAGCTCGCCTCAAGAATGCGAGTCAACAGGCTGAGATGGTCAACAAAAGCTGGTCACAAAAACAAAAAAAAAAACAAGAAAAAAAAAGAGAGAAAAAATGAATGAATCCAAAGCATGGAAGTGGAGAAGAGATGTGATCTGCTCAAGAACTAGCGCCTACAACTAGCAAGTATCAAGGTTCAAATCCAAAGTCTGTATGAAACACCATTCAAGACTCAAGATCAAGTTTCAGAAGACTTAGAGATAGGAATCCTTGTAACTAGTAGCTGATAGGTTTAGTTAGTCTTTTTCAGTTATCATTTTTGATGTAATGACAGGACCACGGACCGGAACCTCGACGGAACGGAACCTCGATCGGCTCTTCACCTCGGTACACTCTACCATCTCTCCCATTTCCGAACTACACATGGCCTGATTCCTGTATAACCAAGGATATGTAGGCAGCTCAGATACCAGGGCTTGGTCACATTCCCTCCCTTTCCTTAGTGTAGTCCGTCCAAGTAATGGTCGGGTCAAAAACATGTCTAGTCGTTCTTTGTCGGAAAACTCTTGGTGTTTCCAGTCAAAGAGGGGCAGCTGTAGACACCTGATTTTTGACCCTCCCCGAGAATTTTCACATTTTTAGCGTCAATATGTGAAATTGGGTTTAATATAGCCATTTTAACTATTTTTACTTTATTTCGTTGCAAAAGGAAAAAATTACAAAAAATATATATATAAATTTTAGTTTATGTATTTCTCATAAACTTGAAAAAATACAAAAATTGTACTTTATTTTAGTACTTTATATAAATTCGAAAATTACAAAAAAAATATAATTCTATTAATGTTTTTTAGTCATTTTAATTTTGGAAAAATACAAAAAAAATAATATTACTTTATATTTTGTCTTTATTAAAAACGAAAATTACAAAAAAATAGTTTTATTAATATTTTGTAGCTATTTTATATCTTGAAAAATATTTAAAAAAAAAAAGATATAGTTTTGTTTAAATATTAGTCTTATTTTTGGTAGTTATTTTGCTTGCATAGGACTAGTTAAGCAACGTCGTGTCCTTAATCGGGTCCGGGAAAAAGAATAATATTCGGGTTCAAACTACCCAGTTTTAGGCCTAATTTTCGGACTTAGCCCATAATAAACCGAGTCCATGACACATGGGAAACCCCACCACGCGTGGGGGACACAAGTCTCGAACCCCACCACGCGTGGGGCTCATTTTTCTGGGCAAAACCATTACAAATGCACGGTCAAAACACATTTGACAGGGGGGACTTTTGAAAATTTTTGAGGGGTTGGCACTGTTCCTCCGTCTTCTTCCTCAAGAAAGGGAACGAAAAACCCTAATACTCCAAAGGGCAAAAACCAGTCCAAAAACCCTCACCCAAAACCTTACTGCCCATTACCAGCATACCACCCTACTCCTCCATCGTCGACCACTACCCACGACGACCCCCGTCGACAAACACCCAAAACCCTACTGCCCATTACCAGCATACCACCCTACTCCTCCATCGTCGACCACTGTCCAAACGCCCTAACCATCAACAAAAACCACCTCCATCACAAACCAGTCGCACCCCCGTCGACAACCAGTCCACCAAACCTCCGACCAGCCTCACCAGTCGACGACCAAACGACCCACCATTGTTACCCATCCAGCAATGCCCCAGCTGACCCCTCGTCGTCAACCACCAGCCCCGTCGAGCAGCAGCTGTCGCTGCTGCTGCTGCGTCACCTTCCCGACTGTCCAAAACCAACGCCATAACCATCGTCACCACAGCACCTCCATAGCCCTCGACCCTACTGTCGCTACCTGCTACCCAGCTCGTCGTCCCTCCCTGTCGACCCAACAGTTCCCCAGTCTCATCGTCCCATATTATCACTCACCCCCGGACAGCGGCGAACACTATAGCCAGCCATAGCAACAAGCTTAACCCCGCTGCCCGTCGTCAAACACAACCAGTCGACAACCCATCAGCCCAGTTATCGTTGTTCTTTCACTGTCGTCGTGCAGTCCATTGAGGTTGACTTTGGTTCGTCGAGGTTGTTGTTCGAGGTTTTGTCGCAGGTCCAACGCATCGGACGATAATCTCAAGTAGGTCATCTCTGCCCGTATCCCTCATGTTTGCTGTTTAGTAATATGTATATGTGTTTGTTGAAATACAACCCTAGTTCATGTGGATAAGTACGCGAAATTGCGCGAGACATATATACATGATGATTGCGAATTGCTATTTTTGATAATTAACTCCGTATGGTATTGAAATTTGGCCGTGAATGTCTTTTCCGTTGTTTCGTTATTTTAAGTAGCTATTGGACATTTTGTTTCTTCATGTTTAAATTGTTGTTATCCAAATATTTGTCATGATAGGGGTTTGCACATATTCTGAAAGGTGTTAATTATTTAGTTTGTCTTAATAGTTGTTTATACATGTGGTAGTAATGTTAAAATTTTAGTAGCAATTTTAATTCCGCAGAAAAATACTCGCTTCATCAAATGAGTTCAATTTATAACCCATGATCTCGCGAAGTAGCTAAAAACGTAGTTATTTTAGTCTTGTCCTGTTTCTAAAAAAACAAATAAATAACTAAAAATGAGACGAGCCTCGACAAACAAAAAATCTAGAAGCTGCGGGGCCCTCTAAATGTATATGTATTAAACACTTAGATTCCGATAGGGCCGATTAGCAAATTTCACGGCCCTACCCCAAAAATAATAATGCGCTAGTTGCTTTAGGCGCGACTTTAATAATGATATCTCCCTAAATTCGGGTGCACATTTATGTGACCCAAATCCAAATCTCAACCGAGTCGAGATATGTCAATAACCACGGGTGCATTGATGTAACGTGGTTCGAGATATGTTTTCACGACGTTGCAAGTCCTATAAAAATAACAGTGAATGATAAAAGCGGTTAAAAGATAAAATTGGCACATAAGTTCACATTTGTATAAAATCAGATAATCAAGCCGAATATAACAGTTGAGCGACCGTGCTAGAACCACGGAACTCGGGAATGCCTAACACCTTCTCCCGGGTTAACAGAATTCCTTATCCGGATTTCTGGTACGCAGACTGTAATATGGAGTCATTCTTTTCCTCGATTCGGGATTAAAATTGGTGACTTGGGACACCCTAAATCTCCCAAGTGGCGACTCTGAAATAAATAAACCAATCCCGTTTCGATTGTCCTTTAATTGGAAAAAACTCCCTTGTGCCCTCGCGGGTGCGGAAAAAGGAGGTGTGACAGTCCCAATAATAGCCTGCTCTGATCAGCTTTTGGACTAAAGCATCGGCACATGAGTGATTTTTGCAGGTGCCCTCGTGGATTTCTCGGAGCACATAATCTGTGTCCCCCGGCCCCAGACATACCGCTAGGGTCCTATCAAAGGTTCTTCTATATAGAGTTCTGTTTTTGTCGAGCAAGAATCGAGCTGTTTTGGTTTGCAGGTCCCTCGACTCTTTTGGATCCGTGGGTAGTTTCCCACTTTCCAAATAATTGATATATTTATTTCTCCAGTCCTATGTCATGCTAGTGGAGTTGATCTCGGCATGACCTTCCTCGATCATTGATTTTGATAGTTGAACAACAGTCCCGGGGAGTAGGTCATTTTCTTCGACAGATGATCCCAGGTTTGCGAGGGTATCGGCCTCGCTATTCTGCTCTCGAGGTATGTGGACTAGAGTCCATTCTTTGAAGTAGTGCAATGTGACTTGAATTTTGTCTAAATATCTTTGCATCCTGTCTTCTCTAACCTCAAAGCTCCAATTTACCTGATTTACTACTTAGAGGGAATCACATCTTGCTTCAGTGACTTCAGCTCTTATGCCTTTGGCCAATTCTAGACCTGCAATCATAGAATCATATTCGGCTTCGTTGTTAGTCAATCTTACAGTTTTTATAGATTGCCTGATTATGCCCCCCTTCAGAACTATGCCGAGCTCGGATCCTTTTACGTTCGAGGCGTCGTTAGTAAATAGGGTCCATACCCCAAAAGGTGTGCCTGTCTTTAGTAAAAGCTCTTTCTCTACCTCGGGCATGAAGGAGGGCAAAAAGTCGGCCACAAAATCTGCCAGAATTTGGGACTTAATAACCGTTCGGGGTTGATACTCGATATCATATCCCCCGTGTTTGATGGCCTATTTGGCCAATCGGCCCGATAATTTGGGCTTATACAATATGCTTCGGAAAGGATATATTATTAAAACACAAATATGATTGCACTAAAAATAAGGTTTCAGTTTTCGCGATGCGCTAATTAATGCAAGAGCTAATTTTTCTAGATGCGGATACCTAGTTTCGGCATCTCCCAGGGTCTGACTTACATAATAAACTGGGAATTGCGTACCTTGTTCTTCATGAACTAGCATACCACTTACCGCTATTTCGGATACGGCTAGGTATAAATACATCATCTCATCCTCCTTTGGGTTGTGGAGTAAAGGTGGGCTAGTCAGATATCGCTTCAACTCTTCTAAGGCACGTTGGCATTCCAGAGTCCATTCAAAGTTGTTTTTCATTTTGAGTAAGGAGAAGAAATGATGACTTCTTTCTGATGACCTCGATATGAATCGGCCCAAGGCTGCTATCCGCCCCGGTCAGCCGTTGCACGACCTTCAAATTGTTTACCACCGTGATTTCTTCGACGGCCTTGATTTTGTTGGGGTTGATCTCGATTCCCATGTTTGACACCATGAAGCCTAAGAATATATCCGAACCTACTCCGAAGGCACATTTCTCGGGATTGAGTTTCATGTTGTAGCTTCTGAAGATGTCAAATGTCTCCTGCAAATGAGTCAAATGGTCCTCTACGCGCAGGGACTTAACTAGCATGTCATCAATATAAACTTCCATGGATTTTCCTATTTGATGTTCGAACATTTTATTAACTAGGCATTGGTACGTGGCTCCCACATTTTTCAGCCCGAAGGGCATTACATTGAAACAGTATGTACCGTACTTCATGATAAACGAAGTCTTCTCTCTATCCCCGGGGTTCATCTTAATTTGATTATACCCCGAGTAGGCATCGAGAAAGGTGAGGGTTAATCGATCAAGCGGTCAATGTTAGGCAATGGGAATGAATCATTGGGGCACGCTTTATTTAAGTCTTTGTAATCTACACACATTCTTAACTTATTTCCCTTTCTGGGAACTACCACCACATTGGCCAGCCATTCGGGATATTTTACCTCCTTGATAGACCCTATTTTGAGGAGTTTTGTTACCTTGTCCTTAATGAATGTGTGTTTTATTTCGGACTGGGGTCTCCTTTTTTGCTTCACCAGTTTGAATCTGGGGTCGACACTTAGTCGATGGGTGGTTATTTCCAGTGGGATTCCTGTCATATCTAAATGGGACCAAGCAAAGCAATCGATGTTACTAATAAGAAATTGAATGAGTTTTTTCTTGAGTTCGGGGGTTAGTCTCGTTCCCAGGTATACCTTCCGATCTGGGAGATGCTTGATCAAAACAGCTTGCTATAGTTCTTCAATATTCAACTTCATTGCATCCGACTCTTTGGGGGCAAAGAAAGTTCGGGGAGCGAGGAAAACTTCCTCATCATCCTCAGGGGTCTGTTTACCTCCCAGCTCTTCTGAGGTAGAGTGTATAGAATTTGATGCCTCCCAGTGGACTGCGAACATTTCCTTTGCCGCATGTTGTTCTCCATATACTGTCTTTATGTCGTCCTTTGTCGGAAACTTCATCATCTGATGCAGAGTTGACGATACTACCCTCATGTTGTGTATCCACGGCCTACCAAGCAATGCGTTGAACCTCGTGTCACCTCTGATGACATGGAATTTGGCGTACTAGACAACATCAAACATATTAACTAGGAGGCTGATCTCCCCCTTCATTGTTTCGCCGGCCATGTTGAAGTCGTTGAGTAATTGGGAGGTAGGTATGGTCTGATCGAACAGTCCAAGCTGTTCTAACACCTTTGACCTAATCACGTTGGTCGAGCTACCTGGATCTAAGAGTACACATTTAATTTGAACGTTATTCAAGAGAAATGAAATTACCAGCACATCGTTATGTGGTCGAGTCAAGGTCTCAAAATCTTCCTCGCTGAATGCAAGGATGTCTTCGGATATGCAGCGCCGAATTAACCCTTCCGTTATAGCAGACACTTTTAGCCGCTTGATCATAGGTCCTTGGGGAATGTCGGTCCCCCCAATGATTATGCAAACAATGTGCTGAGGATTTCTCGTTCTGTTTCTCCTGCCTGTCTCTCTTTCTTCCTAGGTGGGATTTTTTCGAGTTTCCTGTTGATTTTCTTGGCATATATTCCCATTAATGTGGGAGCTGACATCAATGTGTTGGGCATTACGTGAGATCGTACCGACGAGGATCGGTTCCAGTGCACTCTCGGGGTTTTGTGGTGGTACACCAATACCTGGAACAGCTATACCATTCTTTACATGGTCCTTAGGACCGTTGTTTTCATGTGCATTCACGGAGTTAGGCATTTTTGACCTGAAATCAAAGATTCTTGGACTAGAAAAGTGTGAAGAATAATTTGTGTTATGCAGTAAACCAGCAAGAAAACAATCCCTATTATTTTTAGCCCCACGGTGGGCGCCAAACTGTTTACCTTAAAATGGTAATTATAATTAGATTTGATTTTGTGGTTCTAAAAATACGTAATTTATCTTTATGGTAGTTGATAGGCAGTAGATGCTAAGTGTGAGATTAGAAAATAAGATAAGAGTTTGAAGGCAATATATTAAGCAAACCGAGAGGATGAGAATCGGGGCCTCGAGTTGGCCTATTCGGGGCCTCGAGCCGGCCTATTCGGGGCCTAGAGGTCGAACTAAATGTTAGGATGCGACCGGCTCCCCGATTTTACCCGTACACACTTTAGGCTTTAGCTTGAGGGAATAGGAGTTGTGGTCTTATTTGCTACGTGTTAGTGTTGAGTACGACGTATAAGTGTGGGGACGGGTATCTATACGTTGGTATCAAGCATGCCCGTCAGTCTTATACCATGATTGTTGTGACTCTTCTTATGTACTGTCCATGCTTAAGTTGATGATTATCACTGTTGAACACGATTTATGATAATTTCTTGGGAATTGAACATTGTTGAGTATTGGCTCAAGTTGAGATTTATTTTGCGAAGTTAATTATTGAAACGAGATTGGTTATAGCTGATTCCCTTGCCGAGATGTTATTGTTTCCATTGTTGATTCCCTTGCCAGGATGTATTGTTTTTATTGTTTGGGTGAGGAAGAGTGTAAAGCACGAAGGGTGATGTCTTGCATGATATTATGAGTGAGTGTTAATGCACGAAGGGTGATGCCGTGCCGAAATTGTGAGTTTTAATGCGCGAAGGGTGATGTCGTTCCATGATTTGAGGGCTAATGTACGAAGGGTGATGCCGTGTCAATATTGTGAGAGTTTAATGCACGAAGGGTGATGTGTGCCAGGATTATGAGAGGTAATGCATGAAGGGTGATATCGTGCCGTTTCTATTGTTTCATATGGTGAGAACAAGAGTAAAAGCACGAAGAGTGATGTCGTGCACGTGTTACTATTTCATTATTCTTGTTGATACAAATATGGTGTTCATTATGCTTCTCTATTTGGTTTACTGTTAGAATCTGATATTCCCCGTAGCATGTCCCATTCCCATCTTTAACTGTTATTTCATGCTATTATTGTTCTGGTCGTATATGATTTAACTGCATAAATTTATATGGTTGTCGTGTCCTAGCCTCGTCACTACTTTGCCGAGGTTAGGCTCGACACTTACCAGTGCATGGGGTCGGTTGTACTAATACTGCACTCTGCACTTTGTGCAGATTTCGGTGCTAGAGCTTGTGAGTAGATTCGAGGTTGCTGCCTTCAGTCTAGGGAGACCAAGGTAGATCTATTGGCATTCGCAGAGCCTGAAGTTCCCCCCTTTTCCTCGCTTTAGTTTTCTGTTGTCTCTTCTATTTCGAGAACAGTTGTACTTCTTTAGATTTATATTTGTAGTTCATCTTAGTCGTTCGTGGATTGTGACACCAGATTCTATGGGTTAGTTATGTACTTGAGTTATGGCACTGTTATATTACTTCTGCATTTCCTAATTATTTTACTTAGCTAATATCTGATTCTGTTTGATTAATAATAATGGTAGTAAAACTGTAAATGTCGGCTTGCCTAGCTTTCACGAATAGGCTCCATCATGATTCCCGAAGGTGGGGAAATCCAGGTCGTGACAAGCTGGTATCAGAGCTCTAGGTTGTCTAGGTCTCACAATTCACGAACAAGCTAGGTAGTGTCTGAGGGATGGGTACGGAGATGTCTGTGCTTATCCCCAGAGGTTACAAAGTTTAGGAAAAACTTCACATCTATTCTTTCCTGTCATGCGACTTGATTTCTCAATGCTAATTGAACTTCCACTCTGTTCTTTCGCGGATGGCGAGGTCACATACCGCTTCGTCAGTTGACCAGTAGCCCGAGCCCCCACTGGCAACTCCTACGAGGGGTAGAGGCCAAGGTCGTGCTAGAGTCCGAGGCAGAGGCAGGGCGCAGCCTAGAGCTCGAGCAGCAGCACCACCACCAACAGAGCCTCAGGTAGAGTTTGAGGACGAAGTTTCGGCCCAGACAGTTCTAGCAGGGCCAGCTCAGATTCCAGAGGGGTTCATTGCCACCCCGGTTCTCTAGGATGATCTGGTCCGTCTAGTGGGCCTTATGGAGAGCGTCACTCATGCAGGCATATTCCCTGTAGCACCAACTGTCTCTCAAGCTGGAGGAGGAGCCCAGACTCCTGCTACTCGCACTTCGAAGCAGATGGCTCCCCTGTTTTAGACTCCATCTGCTCATCCAGTTGGGGTAGATTAGCCGGGTGTTGTAGCACAGACCGGTGATAGGCCAGCTATGTCTGCTGATGCCATGTGGAGGCTGGACAGGTTCACCAAGATTTTTACTACCACATATGGCGGTATATCTTCAAAGAATCCCTAGGACTATTTGGACAGCTGTCACGAGGTTCTACGGAACATGGGGATAGTGGAGACCAGTGGGGTTGCCTTTGCTGCTTTTCGTCTGTCAGGTTCAGCCAAGACTTGATAGAGGGATTATTGTTTAGCTAGACCAGCTGGGTCACCGACTTTGACTTGGGATCAGTTCTCTCAGCTATTTCTGGAGAAGTTTCTTTCTATCACTCAGAGGGAGGACTATTGGAGGCAGTTTGAGCGTCTCTAGGAGGGTTCTATGACCGTCACTCAGTACGACACCAGATTTATTGACTTGGCCCGTCATGCTCTTTTTATACTTCCGACCAAGAGAGAGAGGGTGAGGAGGTTTATTGAGGGACTAGCTCAGCCTATCCGATTGCAGACGGTTAAGGAGATAGGGAGTGAGATTTCTTTCCAGGTTGCAGCCAACGTGGCCAGGCGAGTTGATATGGTTCTATCACAGGGAAGTGGTCAGAGGTCTGACAAGAGGCCTCGTCATTCTGGCAAGTTCAGTGGCGCCTCGTCTGGAGGCAGGGATTCTTTTGGCAGAGGCCATCCTTCCAGGCTGTTTCATTCAGCACTTCAGACTTCTCACGGTGCTCCAGGTGGCTGTGGTTCTCATATGCAGTATTTTGATCATCTACCCTACAGTGCACCACCAGTTCCTATCATTGCACCTCCACTCCAGAGTTTTCAGGGTGGTTATTCAGGTTGCCAGGGTCAGTTTTAGGGTCAGCAGTACCAGCAGCTGGGAACTTGTTATACTTGTGGCGATCCGAGGCACATTGCTAGATTTTGCCCTCGAGCATTGAGCAATTCTTAGCAGCAGGGTTCTCGTGCCATGGTTCAGGCACCGGGTGTTCCATCGCCCGCTCAACCAGCTAGAGGTGGGGGTCAGGTAGCTAGAGGTGGAGGTAGAGGTGCTAGAGGTAGAGGTCAGGTCGCTAGAGGTGGAGGCCAGCCAGTAGGAGGCCGCCCCATAGATGTAGTTCAGGGTGGTAGGGCGCAGCCCCGATGTTATGCTATTCCAGCCAGGCCTGAGGCTGAGGGCTCCGATGCAGTTATCACAGGTACGGTTAGGGGTGTTCATGGTTCGGTTTGGATCGATTTTTCTATAAAAAGAAACCAAACCAAGTAAGTGAGTTTTTCAAATATTAGAACCAAACCAAACCAATTAACTCGATTTTTTCTCGATTCAATTTATGTCGGGTTTTGTCAGTTTTTCGGTTATTCGGTTTTTTCTTAAATATAAGACATACACTACCAACACATATTCCGGCGACCACATTTTAAATGTAACACTATCAAATCAATTGCCCTTTGAGAAATCTATTATTTACTAAAATATATTGATGATAATTGAATCAAATAGTGATGAATAATTAAAGGACTCAATTTAAAATATATTTATTTTAACATGAAATAGATTCTTACACTTAACAAAAGAAAACTACTAATCAAACTAGAATATAAAGGTAAAGAACTGTACTAAAAGTGCAAACGATTAACATTCACCATAAGGTTTTTGAAACTTTGTATAAAAATATACATATATATATATATATATATGTGTGTGTGTGTGTGTGTGTGTGTGTGTGTGTAATAATAAATTTAAAATAGTTACTCCTATAGTCGGTTTGGTTCGGTTTTTTTAGTTATTTTTTAATTAAAACCAAACCAAACCAAATTTGATCGATTTTTAAAATTCAAAACCAAAACCAAACCAAACCAAACCAAAAAGTATCGGTTTTTTTTGTCGGTTTGGTTTGGTTTTTGGTTTGGTTTGGTGGGTTTTTATGAACACCCTTAGGTACGGTCTCAGTTTGTAGTAGAGATGCTTAAGTTCTATTTGATCCAGGGTCTACATACTCCTATGTGTCATCTTATTTTGCCCCATATCTGGTTGTGTCTCGTGATTCTTTGAGTGCTCCCGTGTATGTGTCCACGCCAGTAAGTGATTCTATTATTGTAGACCGTGTCTATCGTTCATGTGTGGTTGTTATTGGGAGTCTTGAAACTAGTGTAGACCTCCTACTCCTCGATATGGTTGGCTTTGATGTTATTTTGGGGATGGATTGGTTATCACCTTATCACGCTATATTGGACTGTCATGCCAAGACCGTGACCTTAGCCTTGCCGAGTTTGCCTCGATTAGAGTGGAGAGGGGTGTTTGGCTTACCTGGCGTATGTTCGTGATTTTAATGCTGAGGTTCCTTCTATGGATTCTGTGCCAGTTGTTTGAGAGCTTCCAAAGGTTTTTCCTGCAGACCTGCCGGGGATGCCACCCGATAGGGATATTATATTTTGCATTGATTTGGCTCCGGACGCTCAGCCCATTTCTATTCCGCCATATCGTATGGCCCCGCCCGAGTTGAAAGAATTGAAGGAGCAGTTGCAAGATTTGCTTGATAAGGGCTTTATTAGACCTAGTGTCTCGCCCTGGGGTGCACCAGTATTGTTTGTTAAGAAGAAGGATGGATTGATGAGGATATATGTTGATTATCGGCAGTTGAACAAAGTCACCATACAAAAACAAGTATCCATTACCGAGGATTGATAATTTGTTTGATCAGCTTCAGGGTGCTACAGTGTTTTCGAAGATTGATTTGGGATCTGGCTACCATCAATTGAGGATTAGGGTATCTGATGTCCTTAAGAAAGTTTTCGCACTCGATACGGGCATTATGAGTTCTTAGTGGTGTCATTTGGGTTGACGAATGCCCCTGCAACTTTTATGGATTTGATGAACCGGGTGTTCAAGCCTTATCTGGATTCCTTTGTGATTGTCTTCATTGATGATATTTTGATCTACTCTCGCAGCCGAGAGGAGCATGATAAGCATCTTCGAGTTGTCCTTCAAACTTTGAGAGACAGTCAGTTGTCTGCTAAGTTTTTAAAGTGTGAGTTTTGGTTGAGTTCAGTTGCCTTCCTGGGTCAAGTTGTATCAACAGAGGGTATTTAGGTGGATCCGAAGAAGGTAGAGGTGGTTAAGTACTGGCCTAGACCCACATTAGCTGCAGAGATCTGGAGTTTCTTGGGTTTGGAGGTTATTACCATCGGTTTGTGGAGGGATTTTCATCTATAGCAGCCCCGATAACTAGGTTTACCCAGAAAGGTGTCCAGTTTAGGTGGTCGGACGAGTGTGAGGTGAGCTTTCAGAAGCTCAAGACATCTTTAACTACGATACCGATATTGGTTTTGCCCACATGTTTAGGGCCATATACAGTATATTGTGACGCATCTCGTATTGGACTTGGTACGGTGTTGATGCAGAATGGCAAGGTTATTGCATATGTTTCGTGATAGTTGAAGATTCACGAGAAGAATTATCTAGTTCATGATTTGGAGCTAGCAGCCATTATTCATGCGCCGAAGATTTGGAGGCATTATTTACATGGCATGTCATGTGAGGTGTTCACAGATCACAAGAGTCTACAGTATTTATTCAAGCAGAAGGAGCTAAATTTGAGGTAGAGAAGGTGGTTGGAGCTATTGAAAGACTATGATATCACCATCTTGTATCATCCGGGGAAGGCTAATATAGTGGCCAATGCTTTGAGTAGAAAGTCAGCCAGTATGGGCAGCCTTGCGTGTATTTAGGTCAGTGAGAGTCTGCTTGCTTTGGTTGTTCAGGCTTTATCCAATCAGTTCGTGAGGTTGGATGTTTCTGAGCCCATCCGTTTTTTAACTTGCACAGTCACTCGGTCTTCATTATTTAAGCATATCATGGATAGGCAGTATGAAGATCCTCACTTGCTAGTCCGTAGGGACATGGTGCGGCACGTGGTTGCCAAGTAGGTTGCAGTTGGATATGATGGAGTTTTGAAGATGCAGGGTCGAGTTTGTGTGTCTAATGTGGATGGGCTTCGTGAGTTGATTCAAGAGGAGGCCCATAGTTCCCCATATTCTATTCATCCGGGCGCCTCTAAGATGTATCAGGACTTGCGGCAACATTATTGGTGGAGGAGTATGAAGAAGGATATTGTTGCATATGTAACTCGGTGTTTGAATTGTCAACAGGTAAAGTACGAGCATCAAAGACCTGGTGGTTTGCTTCAGAAGATTGAGATTCCTAAGTGGAAGTGGGAGCGTATCACTATGGACTTCGTTGTTGGACTCCCACGGACTCAAAGGAAGTTTGATGCAGTATGGGTTATTGTTGATAGGCTGACCAAGTCAGCATATTTTATTTATGTAGCAATTTTCTATTCTTCAGAGAGGTTAGCTAAGATTTATATCCAAGAGATTGTTCATCTCCATGGTATGCCTGTGTCTATTATTTTTTACCGAGATACGTAGTTTACCTCGCATTTCTAGAGGGCAGTTCAGCGTGAGTTGGGTACATGGGTCGAGTTGAGCACAACATTTCATCCTCAGATGGACGGACAGTCCAAACGTACTATTCAGATTTTGGAGGATATGCTCCGAGCATGTGTTATTGACTTTGGAGGTTCGTGGGATCAGTTCTTGCCATTAGCGGAGTTTGCCTACAACAACAGCTATCAGTCGAGCATCCAGATGGCTCCCTATGAGTCATTATATGGTAGACGGTGTCGATTACCAGTTGGGTGGTTTGACCCGGGGGAGGCTCGGTTGTTAGGTACGAATTTGGTACAGGATGCCTTGAACAACGTTAAGATCATTCAGGATAGGCTTCGTACAGCTCAGTCCAGGCAAAAGAGTTATGCCCACGGTAAGGTTCGTGATGTGGCATTCATGGTCGGAGAGAGAGTGTTGCTTCGGGTGTCGCTCATAAAGGGCGTGATGAGATTTGGGAAGAAGGGCAAGCTAAGCCCTAGGTTCATCAAACCTTTTGAGATTCTTGATCGAGTGGGAGAGGTGGCTTACAAACATGCATTGCCACCGAGTTTATCAATTGTGCATTCAGTGTTTCATGTGTCCATGCTTCGGAAGTATCACAACGATCCATCCTACATGTTAGACTTCAGCACTGTCCAGTTGGACAAGGACTACACCTATAAGGAGGAGCTAGTAGCTATTCTAGACCGGTAGGTTCATCAATTGAGATCGAAGAATTTCCCTTCAGTTCGTGTACAGTGGAGAGGTCATCTTGTTGAGGCAGCGACCTGGGAGTCCGAGACCGATATACGGAACCGATATCCCTATCTTTTCACCGACTCAGGTACTTTCCTATGTCCGTTCGAGGACGAACGGTTGTTTTAGAGGTGGAGAATGTGATGATCTAAAAGGTCATCTCTTATTTTTGAAGTCAAATATGTGTTCTGAGGCCTTAAAACCTACTTTTGTTTCACCTCAATTTACGTGCACAGTCCGGGCGTGTTTTCGGAAAGCTTTTATGTGAAATTTAAGAAAAATATTAAATTTGGCCTTTAAAATTGATGAAAGTTGACTTCGGTCAATATTTTTTGTAAATAGACCCGGATCCGGACCCGTGATTTGACGGTCCCGTATGGTCTATAGTAAAATATGGGACTTGGGAGTATGCCCGGAATTGAATTCCGAGGTCCCTAGCCCGAGAAAAGAATTTTTTAAAGAAAATTATTTGCTGGAAAATATAAAGACTTTTAGAAATGAATTGGTGTGTGATCTTGATGGTATCGGGCTTGTATTTTGGTTCTAGAGCCCGGTACATGTTTAAAATAATAATTAAGTCGAATATGTAAAATTTGGTAAGAATCGGAGTTGATTTGGTATAAATCGGACCCATAGTTGAGAAAATAGAAATTTCAATGTTCTTAAGAATTTCATGAATTTTGGTGCTAAATTTATAGTTATTGATGTTATTTTGATGATTTGATCGCACGAGCAAGTCCGTATAATGTTTTTAGACTTGCGTGCATGTTTGGTTAGAGCCCCAAGGGCCCGGGTGAATTTTGGATAGGCCAGGGAGAGTTTTGGGACTTAAAAAAATTGGTTGTTGCATCTGGTATTGTTGCAGGCTCTAATCTCGCAATTGCGAGGTCAGCGAAGAAGACCAGGCCTGCTTTGTTTGCATTTGCGAACCTCCCTTTGCAATTGCGAAGTCATCAGGGAGGGGCCAATCATCGCAATTGCGACAAAATTCTCGCAATTGCGAGAGGAGCAGACATGCAGTAGGTTCGCAATTGCGAAGCTTGTCTCGCATTTCCGAGCTTCGCAATTGCGAAGCCTGTCTCGCATTTGCGTGCTTCGCAATTGCAAAGCTCCTGTCGTAATTGCGACATCTGCACCTGATCAAAATATCTTTTAGACGCGATTTTTACTTCATTCTTTAAAATTTCAAAACCTAAACTCATAAGGGCGATTTTTCTAGAGCAAGTTCTTCCCCAATTCATAGGTAAATGAATCTTAACTCTTTTTCTTCAATCGATTTTATCTTTTTACATGATTTCATCTCAAAATCTAAGGTTTTTCATGGGAAATTGGGTATTTTTGGGTAGAAATTAGGATTTTCAAAATTTGGGGATTTAGACCTCAAATTGAGGTCAGATTTCAAAACCAATTGCATATTTGGGTTCGTGGGTGAATGTTAATCGGATTTTGGTTCAAACTTCGAGTTTTGACTAAGCGGGCTCGGGGTCAATTTTTGACTTTTTGGGAAAAACATTGGGAAGTCTATATTCATGCATTAGAATTGGTTTATTTAGCATTTATTGATGTTATTAAGTAAATTATGGCTAGATACAAGCGGATTGGAAGTAGAACGAGAGGTAAAGTGGTAATTTAGGCTTGATTTTATCCGTGGAATTGAGGTAAGTGTTTGGTCTAACCTTAGCTTGAGGGAATAGGAGTTGTGGTCTTATTTGCTACGTGTTAGTGTTGAGTACGACGTATAAGTGTGGGGACGAGTATCTATACGTTGGTATCAAGCATGCCCGTCAGTCTTATACCATGATTGTTGTGACTCTTCTTATGTACTGTCCATGCTTAAGTTGATGATTATCACTGTTGAACACGATTTATGATAATTTCTTGGGAATTGACCATTGTTGAGTATTGGCTCAAGTTGAGATTTATTTTGCGAAGTTAACTATTGAAACGAGATTGATTATAGCTGATTCCCTTGCCGGGATGTTATTGTTTCCATTGTTGATTCCCTTGCCAGGATGTATTGTTTTTACTGTTTGGGTGAGGAAGAGTGTAAAGCACGAAGGGTGATATCTTGCATGATATTATGAGTGAGTGTTAATGCACGAAGGGTGATGTCGTGCCGATATTGTGAGTTTTAATGTGCGATGGGTGATGTCGTTCCATGATTTGAGGGCTAATGTACGAAGGGTGATGCCGTGTCGATATTGTGAGAGTTTAATGCACGAAGGGTGATGTGTGCCAGGATTATGAGAGGTAATGCATGAAGGGTGATGTCATGCCGTTTCTGTTGTTTCATATGGCGAGAACAAGAGTAAAAGCACGAAGGGTGATGTTGTGCACGTGTTATTATTTCATTATTCTTGTTGATACAAATATGGTGTTCATTATGCTTCTCTATTTGGTTTACTGTTAGAATCTGATATTCCCCGTAGCATGTCCCTTCCCATCTTTAACTGTTATTTCCTGCTATTATTGTTCTGTTCGTATATGATTTAACTGCATAGGTTTATATGGTTGTCGTATCCTAGCCTCGTCACTACTTCGTCGAGGTTAGGCTCGACACTTACTAGTACATGAGGTCGGTTTTACTGATACTGCACTTTGTGCAGATTTCGGTGCTGGACCTTATGAGTAGATTCGAGGTTGTTGCCTTCAGTCCAGGGAGACCAAGGTTTAGCGTTCGCAAAGCCTGAAGTCCCCCCTTTCCCCGCTTTAGTTTTCTGTTATCTCTTCTATTTCGAGAACAGTTGTACTTCTTTCAGACTTATATTTGTAGTTCATCTTAGTCGTTCGTGGATTGTGACACCAGATTCTATGGGGTAGTTATGTACTTGAGTTGTGGCACTATTATATTACCTGCATTTCCTAATTATTTTGCTTAGCTAATATCTTATTCTGTTTAATTAATAATAATGGTAGTAAAACCGTAATTGTCGGCTTGCCTAGCTTTCACGAGTAGGCGCCATCATGATTCCCAAAGGTGGGAAAATCTGGGTCGTGATATATATCCATTAAAGATGCAGCGCCCCCGACAAAAGGGACATTAGTACATATGGAATAGTACTAGTAGGTATAACTAAACACCCTCTCAATAGAATGAGTAATAATGCAAGAAGAAACAACCATAATATCAATTAAAAACCTCAAGCGATATCAATTATCAAGATATGAGCAAAATAAGTCTTTTCAATGTAAACCTTCGTATTTCAGATTGAGAGATCTTAGCACTGATATGTCATAATTCACAATACCACCGTACTTTTGATATGGAGACCGATCACGACCTGATTGGCTAGGCCGTCTCATTCGATATATCAGCCACAACCACAATCACAATTCCGATTTAAATTACAATTTCCAGCACTATCACCACCATGTGTGAGGCATCCGATCACGACCCGATCGGCTAGGCCATCACATCCGAGACATCAACCACAATCACAATTCAAGTACAAGTTTCAACATAATCACCACCATGGTGCGACATGGCGTCCAATCACGACCCGATCGGCCAGGCCGTCTCATTCGAGACATCATCCGTTTCTATCAATCATCCCATTGCACACTTCTTTCACATCTCTTCATTTATATTGGCACTAGTGGTCACAATTGTATTATTTCTCTTGGCACATTGGTCGTGTTTCATATTTCGCATTTCATGTTTCATGTTTCATGCACACCTTTTCACTTTCAACCATCATCATGGACTTTCCGATAATAAGGCATTTCTATTCAAGACATTTAAGCACACATATGAGCAAATAAGAGTTCTAGGCGCATTAATATTTCTTACACAATTGTCATTAGCTTTCATCTAAAACACAGCTTGAAGTCAAGGCATTTAGATATGCAACCTATACTGTGATCACATTCTCAAATAGTAGTACAAATTAACAAGAGCATTTGACTTACATATTGAACACGGATGTCTTTTGACACAAGCTTATTGGGACTAATCGATTCACAATGAGAAACTCGGGACTTACATGGATCTTGTGGGTTTCAATTCTAAGAGAAGAGTTTAGCCAACATACCTCACTTGAGCTTCCTTCAATTCTGTGTGTATTAAGGTTTCAAGGTCCTTTTATGGAGGATTCTATCATCCCACAATCCATTCTTTACCATTTTTAGCTCAACAATCTTGATAACACATGTATGAAAAATAAACAACTCCCATACCCAAGAATTATCTTACTAATTACGCATTTCTAGTTAAATTTCGAAATTAAGGGTTAGAGTTCAGAATCTTACCTTTTGGTTGAAAACCTAGTGAATTTTCCTTATTAATCTTCCAAGATTTGAGCAAGAGTTGAAGAATAAATTTTTGAAGAAATCTCTCCCACTCCAGGGCACTCTCTCACCCCCAAAATATCAGATTTTTGCTAGAAAAATGGCCCACAATATATAACAAAATAGGGTCGGGTTATAAAAACCCGAAAATGAAGCTCCGGAACAGGATCTGCGGTCGCATATGCGACCCCATAATGCTTCTATGGTCTGCAAAATGACCCTCCGAAACTAGGCATCTCTGCCTGGGTATGCGGCTATTTTGCGGCTCGTAAACATGTTCTGCGATCGCATAATGCACCGCAGACCTGATCTGCGCTCGCAAAATGTACCGCAGAACTTACCTCTAGGAAATTTCCATGTTGGATCTGCGGTTGATGTGCGGCCCATGAAATGATTGTGCAGTCACAAAATCAACTACGAAATGTCATCCAAACTTGCCCAGTTTTCTCCTTCACTCCGCGACCATTCTGCTACCCGCATAGTGATTCTGCGGCTGCATAGTGGTCCACAGAAATGTCTTTTTCTGCCAAACATTTTTCTTTAACTCCCCAGTGCACTGTTCAACACAAAAAGTTCATACATTAACATATAGGCCTACCTCACCACCACGAAATCCCGGGTTTTTAGGTGAAATTTTGTAAGGCCCCGTGAAATTTCTACTCAAAAACCTGAATCTCGTGGTGCCAGGTTAGGATCATATGTTAGAAGCGAGCTGCGGTTCGGACCCTTTGGATTGATATGTTCATTAAAAAGTTAAGAAATTATGTTTTCCAGAAAAGTGCGTTTTCGCGGTCCATAATGCGGCCGCATAATAGATATGCGGACTCCATAGTCGCCACAAAGTCAGACAGTGTGACGGTTAATTTGAGGTCAACTATGCAGCGAATTATGCGATCGCATAATCGATATGCGGGCTGCATAGTCATCGCATAATCCCCTTGGATTTTTTGTGAGAATCAGTTCTGCGGTGCATTATGTGACCGCAGAACAGGTATGTGGACCACATTTCTGTCGCACACCTAGACAGTTTGTTCAGTTTTTAGGACCATTTTGCGGTCCATTTTGCGAGCTGCATGTCCATTATTCGATCGCATATGAGATCGCAGATTTCGTCGGGGCTCCTATTTTCTAACTTTTAAAACCCAACCCCATCCCATTAAAAACACCCCATTAGACCCCTTTTATGTTATTTTGCTGCAAATAGAGTGAGAGAGGGAGTTCTAGAGAGATAGGGTGATCTTCATCAAGTCCCCACTCAATCCTTGCCTAAACCCTTGAAGATTATCAAGTAAAGCTGCTAGACCTTCACCCCAAGAGGTAAGAACTTGAGCCCTAACACTTGGTTTCGAAATTCACACTAGAAATGAGTAATTAGCTTGGGAGTTCATGGGTATAAGAATGGATTTTCTTGCATGCATGGAAGATAATAGGGTATGGGGAGGTTGTGAACTAAAAAGATAGCAATTGGGGTGTAAAATGATTAAAATCTCTCACAAAAGGGTCCTATAATATGCACACCTAGTGCTTGATAATGTGCTCAAATGAGCTAGAATCTTAATCATGTCTCTAATTCTTGGTTCAATGTGTAATTTTCATAAAATAGATTGAAGTTGCTAAGAATAACAGAATTTTATTAGGATTAAGGAAAGCTTTATTGAGGTGTGTATTTAGAAATCGAGCTTCGTTGGTATGCGTATGTGCAAATGTGGTAAGACTAAAAACTTGATTGATGTATTGATTGATATTTTACATGAATTGGTTTTGGAATTGTATATATAAACATGAAAGGCGTGTCTCAATGTGTGCAAAGTACTATCCTAGGTATTTGAAGATGTACAAAGAATATGAACCATGTGTTGAAATTGCCTAGACTTCACGTCAAGACTTAAAATTGAGATTGTCATGCTAATTATTTGAAATCTTACCTATGCTTGCAACTTGAATTGCTTTTGTATGTGCCTATGATCATAAATTGCAAGGTTGAAATTGAAAGTGGAAATGATGTAATAATTGTGGCCCTAAGTACCAATGAATTGATATGATATATGTGAAATAAATATTCAAATGGGATGATAAATAAGAAAGGAACAACGCCTAGGTAAGGCGTCCTAGCCGATCGGGCGGTGATCGGACACCATGTCGCACACATGGTGGTAATGTGCTAATATTGAATTTCGGAAAAAGAGAATGAGATAGTGATTGAGGTATATGTCTCAGATGAGGCAACCTAGCTGATCGGGTCGTGATCGGACTCCGCTCAAGATAGTGGTGGTATATGAATAATGATGAACAATATGAAATGTCCCAAACTAAAACTATGGAAACGATGTGAAAGTTATATGATGATGTGGTGCTCGGTTAAAGCTTTTAATTG
Source organism: Nicotiana sylvestris (assembly GCF_000393655.2). Lineage (NCBI taxonomy): Eukaryota > Viridiplantae > Streptophyta > Magnoliopsida > Solanales > Solanaceae > Nicotiana > Nicotiana sylvestris. The sequence continues at coordinate 57,470,444 of NC_091059.1, forward strand.
TCTCTTGTGATTTCCCTGTTCTTGTATGATAATTCTTTCTAATAAGATGGTGTTTAGTTATACATACTAGTACTATTCCATGGTACTAACGTCCCTTTTTGTCGGGGGCGATATATTTTTAAATGAATGTAGGTGGCTCCTTAGCGGACAATGCCGATCGCGCGTAGCAGAGTATCCTCCTTTCGTAATCTTGGTGATCCCCTTTCTCCTTCAAGGGATTATATTGCACATCTTTTGTTGTGGACTTCCACTTTTGAGGTATAGTCGGGGCCTTGTTGCCGGCGTTGTCATACTTGTCTTTTGTATCCTTAGAGGCTCTGTAGACATTTGTGTGGGTTATGTACGAGTGTTAGATGGGTCTATGAACTAGGTTGTAATCTCAAACTCTTGTTTCTCTAAATTGTGACTGTATGTAATCTTGCAACTTAACTACGGTTTAAGGTTGTAATATGAAATGGTCTATCAATGTTGAATGTACAATCTTTCCTATTGTCTAAGTAAACAAAAGCATGGTTCCCTTAATTATATGGAGTTGGGTAGGAAGTGTTAAAAAGGCTTGTTCAGTTGGGATCACTCGATTGAGCACCGGTCGCGCCTTTCGAGGTTGGGGCATGATAAATTTTACAAGGCCTTATAGCTGTATAACCAACATAGGATCAAGTGGGGAGCCTTGAAGGAAGCTAAAGCGCGTTAGTTGGGAGTCAAGCTGTTGACTATGAGGGCTTGGAGGAGTAGTGGGGACGCAAGCGCTATGTGGACCACGACTGCACAGTGCATTAGGGAAGCCACGAGAGAGGTACTAGGGGTCTCAAAGGGGTACTCTAGTGGTCACTAGGGATATTGTTGGTGGAATGGAGAGGTGAAAGGAAAAGTGAAACCAAGTAAGCAGCATATCTGAAGCTAGTGGAAACTGTAGACGAAGAGGAGAATATGGCGAATAGGGGGCATTATAAGTTGGCTAAGAAAGAGGCAAAGCTAGCAGTTAGGGCGGCCAAGACTGCAGCTTTTAGTCGATTGTATTAGGAACTCGAGGGCCAAGGTGGGGATAAGAGGTTGTTCAGGTTAGCTAAAATGCGAGAAAGGAATGGCGTGACCTGAACCAAGTGAAGTGCATCAAGGACGAAGAAGGTAGAGTTTTGTTGGATGAGGGGCTTATCCGTCAGATATGCAGACTAACTTCCATAGCCTCTTGAACATGAGGGGGACATGAGCATTGTACTTAGTGATTTGGAACTCTCGAGGAGTTGTTGTGACTTTGGGTATTGTAGGCAGATTAGAGTTGATGAAATTGAGGGGGCTATGCGTAAGATGAGCAGGAACAAAGCGACTGGGCCGAATGAAATTCCGGTGGAGTTTTGGAAGAGTACGGACAAGGCAGGCTTGGAGTGGCTCACTAGGTTATTTAATATCATTTTTAGAACGAAAAAGATGCCTGAAGAGTGGAGGTGGAGCACGATGGTTCCTGTATAAAAAAATAAGGGTGATATCCAAAACTACAATAACTATCGGGGTATCAAGCTGCTTAGCCATACTATAAAAGTATGGGGGAGAGTGGTAGAGCTAAGGGTGAGGAGGGGTGTGTTTATTTCCGAGAACCAGTTTGGGTTTATGCTTGGGCGTTCGACTACATAAGTCATCCACCTTGTTAGAAGATTGATGAAGCAGTATAGGGAGAGAAAGAATGACTTGCATATGGTGTAATCTACTTAGAAAAGTCGTACGATAAAGTTCTGAGGGAGGTTTTGTGGAGATATTTGGAGGCTAGAGGTGTACCTGTTGCTTACGTTGGGTTGATTAAGGACATGTATGATGGAGCAAAGACCCGAGTGAGGACAGTGGGTGGGGACTCAGACCATTTTTCGGTTATGATGGGTTGCATCATGGGTAGGCACTCAGCCCTTTTTTGTTTGCTCTGACGGTGGACGTACTGACGTGCCACATCCAAGGGGAGGTGTCATGGTGCATGCTATTTGTAGATGATATTGTATTGATTAACGAGATGCGAGATAGTGTGAACGCGCAATTAGAGATATAGAGGCAGACCCTAGAGTCTAAAGGTTTCAAGTTGAGTAGGACCAAGACAGAATACTTGGAGTGTAAGTTCAGTGATGAGACTGAAGGAGGGGAAGGGGAGGTGAGGTTGGACTCGCAGGTCATCCCTAGGAGAGGAAGTTTTAAGTACCTTTGAGTCTATTATTCAAGGGGACGAGAAGATTGATGAAGATGTCACACATCATATTGGGGCAGGATGGATGAAATGGAGACTCGCTTCTGGTATTTTATATGATAAGAAGGTCCCACCGAAACTTAAAGGTAAGTTCTACAAAGTGGTGGTCAAACCAACGATGTTGTATGTGGGCTGAGTGTTGGCAAGTCAAGATCGCTCATGTCCAGAAGATGAAAGTAACAGAGATGGGGATGTTGAGATGGATATGTGGGTACATCAGGTTAGATAAGATCAGAAATGAGGTTATTCGCGACAAGTGGGGTGTGGCCCCTATTGAGGACAAGATACGGGAAGCGCGGCTTAGGTGTTTTGGTCATGTGAAGAGGAGGAGCACAAATGCCCCAGTGAGAAGGTGCGAGAGGTTGACATTGGAGGGCCTACAGAGAGGTAGATGTAGGCCAAAAAAGAGGTGGGGAGAGGTGATTAAGCAAGATATAATGCAGCTTCAGCTGACCGAGGACATGACCCTTGATAGGAAGGTATATAGGTCGAGGATTAGGGTAGTAGAGTAGGTAGTCTATGGTGTTCATAACAGTAGTATTGACACGCAGTCTCGCTTTTTGTTGGTAGTAGATTTTTATGACTAACCCTCGTTTTCTTTCATTGTTGATCACCTTACTATCTTGTTGTCTTTATTATGCTTTTATATGGCTTTTTTGGTACTATCCCTTTTTGTCTATATTTTCATTAATGTGGTGCTTATACTTTCCTGAGATGCCGAGGGTCTATTGGAAACAACCTCTCTATCCTCACAAAGTAGGGGTAAGGTATGCGTACACACTACCCTCCCCAAACCCCACGGTGTGGGATAATATTAGGTATGTTGTTGTTGTTGTTGTTGTTGTTAGGGAATTAATGTCAGAAATCTACTATGTCATATATATTGAATCTCCTATATTGAATCTCACAATTTTTTTTTGGTGTGGAGCAATGTATATATTTAATTATTTTATTCGGATTTGTATTATTTAGATTTGTTTGTATAAAATACAATTCAACGAGTAACATAATAAGTTGGGATTTGTTAAAGTTTCTTTCCTGTTTCTTTCTTTTTTCTCTTTTGATATTTTTTTGTCATTCTTATTTGTCAATTTTTCCTTTTAATTGGTATTATAATTGTACCATATAGTTGAGCATGATATTGTATAAAATATATTTTTCACATGAAAAAACAATTGTAGGAGATAACAAAATATAGTTCTTTTACAAGAATTTTATGATGGAAGATAGATAGTTACACCAATATTTATCAAATTCATAAAATAAAGTGATCTTATATTTGAAAGTGGATGTTTAAATATTTCATTATGCGTCAGTGATTTTGTATCCAAAATCAAATTGAAAAATTAATAAAATAGAAAAAAAAATCTGTTTGATTTAATTATTTTAGTTTAATTCTAGTACTATATTGCACATTAAGGGTGGTCGTTCGATTAACTTAGATTGAATTTGAAAATTTTGGTTTGAATTTTCAATTTTTGGATTGAAGAAATTACAGTTCAAATCCAATCCAAATAATTAGATTGGATTTTTTAAAGTACAATGTCAGATTAATAAAATTGGATATTTTGGTTTTGAGGCGATAACTTGAGATTCTTCATTTTCATACCAAAAAAAAAAAAGAATATCCAGGTAAAACATTCATGTCCAATTGCCTTAATAGTTTCTTATTTCTATTACAGTCATCCAAATAAATATTCAAGCAAAGACAATGAAATTATTTTTAAGGAAATGCAATAGAAGCATCAATAACGCCTTAGAATGAACACGTAAAACATAGTAAGCCCATACCAAGTTAGATTGTAATATAATTTTAGCCTTCAGTATTCACAAATGCAGAAAACAAACTGGTGTGGGTAAGAAGAAGAAAACCCTATATGCATTTACTATAGTAGGGTGTTAGATGTTCAATTTAGTAATTAGTATTAAATTATGTGTTAATATTTAATGAATAGGGGATTGAACTTATTAGTATTCAGCATATTTGTGTGTCTAATGGGCAATGCTAAAATATAGTGTACGAATTTCGAATTTACAACTATCTAAAAAGCCAAAGTCCCAAATTCCAAATCCAATATAATATCCAAAATTCAATCCGTGATCTTAAAATTTAAAAGTTTGAAATTCGGATTAGGCCAAACTAGGCCCATCCTTATTGCACACCTTATCGAGAGGATAGAGCAATTACTAGTGCTGAAGGGTCTAAAATACCCAATTAACAAAAAAACGAAAAAGGAAGACTCTAACCCACAAAACCTGAGCAAGAATATGGTTTTTGTTATAAAATAAAAACTATAAAGTAAAGACAAGTATAGAGAGAAACTGATATATTATTCGAATTCAAACTCATCTACATAATGAACTGAAATCTCTTCTATTTATAGAAGAAAGGAAGTTGATGTGTAAGCTGCTACGCAAGCTGTTGTGTAAGCTGCTACTACAAGCTGCTACGCAAGTTGCTGTGTAAGCTGCTACTGCAAGTTGCTGTGTAAGCTGCTACTGCAAGTTGCTGTGTAAGCTGCTACTGCAAGCTGCTACTATATCAGATATGAATAATCTTCTACATAGGGTAATGTTTATCCATAACTGGGTACCGAAGTGATAAGCTTCTTCAGGAAGCTTATTTCCAATAGAGTACTAAATAGATAAACATATTTACGGTGGAGTCCCATATGGATAAGCTTCTTCAGGAAGCTTATTTACAACGGAGTACTAAATGAACATCCATAATATAATATATTTATAACACTCCCCCTTGGATGTTCATTAAAAGATAATGTGCCTCATTAAAACCTTACTAGGAAAAATCACGTGGGAAAAAAATCCTAGTGAAGGAAAAAGAGTACACGTATTTAGTAATACGCATTGCTAGGTGTCTCATTAAAAACCTTATAAGGAAAACCCCATGGGAAAAAACCTTAGTAAGGGAAAAAGAGTGCATCGCGTATTTTACTCCCCTGATGAAAACCTTGTTTCAAATATTTGAGTCTCCGCATTCCAATCTTGTATACCATCTTCTCAAAAGTTGAAGTTAGCAAAGATTTAGTGAATAAATCTGCTGGATTATTACTTGAACGGATTTGTTGCACATCAATGTCACCACTTTTCTGAAGATCGTGTGTATAGAATAATTTTGGTGAAATGTGCTTCGTTCTATCTCCTTTTATAAATTCTCTCTTCAATTGGGCTATGCATGCAGCGTTGTCTTCGTATAGAATTGTGGGTCTTTTTTCACATTTCAAACCACATTTTTCTCGAATAAAATGAATTATTGATCTCAACCATACGCATTCCCTACTTGCTTCATGAATAGTTATTATCTCAACGTGATTTGAAGAAGTAGCAACAATAGATTGCTTTGTGGAGCGCCATGATTTACTTTCATATGTAAATATGTAGCCAGTTTGAGATCGAGCTTTATGGGGATCAGATAAATAACCTGCATCTGCATTACCAATACGATCTGCACCACTTTTGTTAGCATTAGCAAGATAAATAAGTGCACCATCTACACCGAGATAGAGTATTTCAGGACTAAGGAGCTCCTCATCCTCTTCTAGAGGTTGGAACGGATCCTTATTCACTTCAAGTGATTGAATATTCATTGGTGTACTTAATGGGTACACTTTGTCCATGTAAAAGTATTTTTAAAACCCTCTTGGAGCTCTTCCGGAGTTCCAATAAGATTTATGTCACCAACATAAATAGCAAGTGTAACAAATTTTGATGACATTTTCTTTATAAAAATACATGGACAAATAACATAATTTATGTAACTTTCTTTCAGCAAATATTTACTGAGGCGATTATACCACACGCGCACAGATTGCTTTAAACCGTACAAAGATCTTTATAATTTGATCGAGTACATTTCTCAAGACTTTGAATTATATGCTTCGGGCATTTTCAATCCTTCAAGGATCTTCATATAGATTTAGCCAAATAAGTCATATAGGTTAAGACTTGTATCTAAATGGTATGACATCTTCAAGTGTCTGGACTGCTAGTCCGATCCTCACAATCGTTTACAATATTGTGCACTATATTATATTAAATATATCGTCGACGATCATTTTGTGTCAGTTCCGAAGCGACATAACGTGTGGAGATCTCATCACTTTCTTTATTTTCAGGTACCTAAACTTTTTCGGGAGTTTCATGAAATGTTATGTCGTGAGCTCTTTTAGAGCCTATTTCCTCCTCATTTTGATCATTAACTCCTACTATTTTTCAAGGATTGTTACCTTTGGAACCGATTGGTCTACCACGCTTCATGCGTACAGTAAACGCTATCCTTCAGGGACTTTAATTTTAATAGGAGCATTTGCAGCTGAAATATGATATTTAATTTTGGATCAGTAAATGCTTCTGGCATTCGACTTGAATTATCTTCTAAGTGAGGATCATGATAATTCGATTTATATAGCATATTTTTCAACTGTTTATTCCATCCCCCAAATGTTAGAAAAACTAACATATATCCCCAATCATCTTTGGGAAACATATCTTTGTGTATTATGGTAGAGAAATTAATCATATACCACACAACAAAAGATAGTAAAAATATTTGGTTTCTGATCCTAAACCAATTGTGAAGGGAGGACTTATCATATATTGTTGATCTGATGCATACAAGTGCTGCTATATGCAATTTAGAAAATCTTAGACCAACACATGAAAGCTTTGTTCTCATAAGCAATGGTTTAGCCATTAATAGGAGGTATTCAATGCTAAACCAGCTTGGATATAAACCAGCATTATCAAGATGAACTGTCTTGATTTCATAATCTGAAAATTATGCTCTTAATCGAGAAAAGCAATTCCAAATGCCAAACTGCAGGTTGACAATAATTACACATGTAACCATCTCATATATGCACCTATAAGTGGTTCACATGATAGGTGAACGGGCCCATATTCACCTTTTATATATTTCAGAATCAGGGGTCTTAGTCCCAACTTTAGCTGGTATAATCAATTCATTATGAGAACAAGCAACACATGAGAATTCCTGAAGAATCTTCTAGTTCTTTAGTATATGCTTATCTGAATTCTCAAATAGCTCATTTAAAAATGGCAAATGAAAACTTCAAGTTTATCATGTCATGTGCTATCTCTTAGTAAACTTCTGGTTTACTATGGCATAAACTTTTGCTTTAGTAAACTTCTGGTTTACTGTGATACATGATATAGTACAAATTAAAGAATAAGGCGGGTAACTTCTCACATACATATTATTTTACCCCCTATGATTGTGGAAACATGAAGATTATCAATCTTCCAATCATTTGTAGTCTCAATATGATAGCCATTTGTATTAGTAAACTTCAGGTTTACTACAACATATGTTTTGACCATAATCATATAATATGAATGACATATTTGTATATAAGCTCTTCGAGAGCCTTCATTTATTATCCACAATCTAATATTTATCTGGCACTACTGGTGTCATGTATTCTAGACAAATAGTTAGCTCTTCAGGAGTTGTTGATATATTTTGTACTATCAAATATTGCTCAGACACTTCTGGTATCATGAGAGAAATTCTTAATAAAATGAACATTATAAAGACATTATAAATTTATAAATGTAAGAAATTAAAAATTTCAGTATTTTTACCACCAACTTTGTGACAAATATCTCATTTAGGGAGAAACGCCATTAACATCTGAATATTTTATATCAAAGCGGCAACCACATAATCATTACATCCTTCAGGGAAAGATACATGAGTTGTTATTTCCTTCGGGGAACTCGATAACTAACCATAAAATATTAATGTGGTTGTAGTACAAAGCATTCTACAAGAATGTTTTTTGCCTTAGAATGATATTTAATAAAATTATTCAAGATATTTTACGTACAACGGGTACGTGCGGTAATGATTTTTATGCCACAAAAACAAAATTTATATCCTTTGTTATTCTACCTCTTTAAGAGGTGAGTTGTGGTATTTCTTCATTCACTCCAAGGAATGAAAATGTGCTTCAAAAATAACTTTGAATAGCTTATTATTTTGTTTAAGCACAGAAAGACACAGTTTCATAATATTTTCCTGCTTCAGGAGAAAATTTCAATTGTGTTACTTCTTCAGGAGCAAATTTAAAATACGAAATATTGAGTATATATTCCTTCAATCATATTACCTCTTCTGGAGGTGAATTGTAATATATTCACATCAAAAACGTGTTCCTATTTACGCCCTTTATTAATATTGTCACATTTATTTTAGGAATGGGCTAATATTTATCAAAAGTTCTCATCCTTCAGGGAGCGGAACATAATTATTTGAATGTGCATTAATCACACCAAATCGTGTGATGTCTTAGAAGCTCTTTTACGATAATGCTACTTCAGGAGCAAATCGAGGCATGCATGTACTATAGAGAATATTTCTCTAGTTTATCTTCAATTGTAACCATAGAAAGCCTAAATTCATCACTTCTGGTGATCATAGGCATATACACTTCTGGTAGTTAACAAAATATAATTACAATGAGATATACGAAATATAACCACTTCTGGTGGTTGTATATTTCTTGCAAACCCTGCTGGAGTATAAGTGGATCTAACAATGTCATCCACTTTATAGTTTCCTATGCAATATTACTCTTCTGGAGTAAAATTAAAATCTTAATTCGAAAACGAGTAAGTGAAAAACGAAACATAAAGATATACAAATTATAGTGTTTTAAAATTCATAAAATGCTCCAGAATCTCGTCCAATGATTATGACTCACTTACTAGGTTCCTAAGTACCTTTTTTATTTTATTTTAATGGCAGTAGCACACATAGCAAGTAAAACGCATAACTTATCTTTGATGGTGTCTGCTAGACCCATCATATCAAGATGAATTCCAGCATCAAGCACCCAAGACACGTAGCTTTTACCCGATATATCCAATACTACAAATTCACATTTAGAAAGATTTGGCATTATTTACAAAAAGAAAGTTCGTACCATTGATACTTTCAAAGTATTTGCTCGAGATGGCAGAGTCTCGTGCTGATAACGTGTTATAAAATAAAGACTATAAAGTAAAGACAAGTATAGAGAGAAACTGATATATTATTCGAATTCAAACTCATCTGCATAATGAACTGAAATCTCTTTTATTTATAGAAGAAAGGAAGCTGCTGTGTAAGCTGCTACGCAAGCTGCTATGTAAGTTGCTACTACAAGCTGCTGTGTAAGTTGCTACTACAAGCTGCTGATTAAGCTGCTACGCAAGCTGCTGTGTAAGCTGCTACTGCAAGCTGCTACTATACCAGATATGGATAATCTTCTACCTAGGGTAATGTTTATCCATAACCGGGTAACTAAGTGATAAGCTTCTTCAGGAAGCTTATTTCCAATAGAGTACTAAATAGATAAACATATTTACGGTGGAGTCTCATATGGATAAGCTTCTTCAGGAAGCTTATTTACAACAGAGTACTAAATGAACATAAATAATATAATATATTTATAACATTTTTTTTTTTGGGTAAATATGAATATGGTGTTTTAACATCACGTGATCCGTTTTTGCATAAAATCGTACACCATTTCTTTTATTCTCAAAACTGGAATAGATCCCTCTAAACGGCTCCTTGAATAGTTACTGCGGCATTTTTTTTTCCCAACTCCAATCCAAGCTTCATATTTTTCGCGAAATACCAGAAGACAAGACATCGTATGTGTTAACTTTATGTTAAATTGCTAGTATCCTCTCTATTGAAATGCAAAATGGACTCCTCATGCTTGGATTGTTTGATTGAAATTAATAACAGAACGCTGGGTTTCCTTTTGCCTTCTCTTAGGGTTTAGGGTTTGTTTGATTAAGAAGTGGAATATTCTTTAATAATTTTGAGCTATTAATTTGGTAAACAACTTTTTTGGGTCGATTTTAATTACAATTTGGATTGCACCAATAATGAGTTTCCCTAATAAATTTCTAGTACTTTATAGACCTAATTTTGAAGTCTTGGAAAAGTTTAATTGTTGAACTGTGACTTGTTTGTATTACTATCTGCATGCATGTGTGTGTCAATGTAGTAAAAAAGGAGCTTTTTTTTTTTGTTCTTTTTTTCTTCTTCTGTATGTAGGTCTTCTTCCACTTTGCTTAATGTGCTTTATGTTATATATATATTTTTTTAATGTTTTTTAATCTTTTTGTTCCTGGAACTTCATTTCTTGCAGAACTTCATTTCTTTCCAGACTGAATATACTGGTTTTATTAAGCAAGAGGTAACCTTTGTTTGTTTGGAGCATATAATGAAATCCTTTTGAAATGCACCAGTACGGGGTTTGTCATGGAGGGCATCTAATGCTATATTTTTCATATTTGATTTAATGCCGCTATATTTTGTCTTGAGATTCTTTTGGTAAAATATGGCATGGCATGCTATGTACTTCTGCACTGTGTTTTCTATCATGTTATCCATTGTTTAGGTTGATGGTTGTATAACATGAAATTTTATCTTTTGGCATGTTTTTACATATGCTTCGACATATTGCATAAATATTCTGATGTGAAACCACTGATGTTTACCAGGGTTGCTTCTGATTTGGCCATCCTGCCATGGCTAATAATTCTCACTTCACTGCCATGCAGGTATCCCTTCCAGAAGAATCTTTTTCCCTTTTCCTAAAGTTAGAAAATTTCGGTTTAATATAAAATTCTTATGCATTCTCTGGTATTTATACATCAAATACTTTGGTATCTCTGGTACATTGAATACGTTGGTGTCAAAATCTGTGTATGTAGAGAATAAGGTTCTACCACTTTTTGTATACCACTTATATACCGGAATTTTCCTCCACTACATCAATGAATGTTACTTTATCAGAAAATGCTTCTCGGAAGGCATAGTAGTTGCTGAATGGAGGTGTGCCAAGGTATAATGAATATGCAATCTGTATCATTCATACATGTGTGTGTGTGTGGGAGAGAGAGTGAGAGAGATTTTGTCTTAATAACAAAAATGTAGTCTTTCAATAGTTTTGTTTGAAATCTGTTATGAGAGCAACTATCCTAGGCCTAATCCTCTTTACTAATTTTGTAAGAATCTTACGCCTTCTCTATCAGTAGAGTCTTCTGCCTTGACTTACATATGTCTAGACAATATACATTTTTTTCTGATAAGGAAAGAAAGGTACGCCGTTGCTGGGGATTGAACCTCGGTCACCCACGTGAGGCACTATACATAAATGAAAGTACGTTCTTCTAAAGTCTTCCTGAGTATTGCTCCTGGAGAATTTGTTTGTGTCTTACATGTGTTTACTATTAACTTGAATTTTGTTGCTATGAAACTAACCCTTATTAACAAAGAGGTGACGTGGTTTGTCAGTCTGCTCTGTTTACTTTGGTGGTGGATATTTAGAGTAAGAATGATCTGAAAACTGATGTGCAGTAGGTAAAAGAATTGGTTGAGATTCTATTATCACGTTTGCTTTCGGTTTTCGTCTTTTACTGACAACATTCTTCTCCTGGATAATATTGATTGCAGAGATCTGTCCCTATCATTCTTCAGTCATATTTTGAATCTATTACAGTTAATAGTTGAGACATCTGTGCTGCTGTTAGTGTCTCTACGAGCATAGAGAAGTTGAGGATAGCTTCCATTAAGGACTAGTAGGTTGATCTGTTTTCTTTCTGCTTTCTTCTTGATGGGGCTGCCTTTAGAGGATACCTCTGATTTCATACATTTAGGGACCAAGTTCTGGAATGGAACTCCTAGAGGCTTTCTGATTGGAAATTACTTCATTATTTTCCCTGTTGTTTGCTTTGGCTTGTTGCTTTACTCTTCCAGTTTGATAGTCAAAATATTTCTTAATATTTATCCTTATAAGAGTATGGGTGATGCATGTTCTTTCTAAAATGGATTGCCAAAAGGAGGAGGAGGAGGAGGAGGAGGAGGAGTTCCTATTCCAATCCTTGGATGTTTCTCCTTAAGTTACTAGTTTTCCCTGTTAAAAATAGATATTTGTTGGGCAAATAGCATTTTTAGTCCCTGTGTTGTTGCATTTTTCCTAGTTTAGTCCTTCTGATATGCGTCGAAGCACATTTAACCTTCATTAAGCAATGTGTATGTTTTTAGTCCTTAAACTAATGGAAGCCAAACAAATAATGGACTGTTAACTCTACAAAGGGCAATTCGGTATTCTGTGTTACTTTCAATGCAAAAACTTAAGACAAGAAAAAAACCCTATTTATGTGTTTTAATTAGATTATCTGCCATTACAAAGAAACCTTTCCTCTCCCTTTCTTGTAGAATTCTTCAACTGAAGACTAAGAACTTTCCTGAAATTCAATAGTAGTGTTTGTCTTCCATGTACTTAACAATTGCATACGGGACTTGAACTTCCTTTTCCATTCAGAGCCAACAGAGATTCCTTGATTATCTGCAATATTTCCATCTTAATCTTAAGAACACTGAAATTGCAATCTACAAAATCTTAATTCACCAAAATTGGCAAATGAAAATGACGAGCTGAGCAAAACTGAAAGAGTAACACCATATGAAATACTAGTGAATGTGAAAGTAGCGAAAAAAATGGAGGTTTTCCTGAGGGTAAGGAGAATGAATAATAAACTCGGCAAGTTTCTGGGTTCTTCTCATTGATATAACAGGCTTTTTCGTCGCCAGATGCTGCTCGTTATCCTTGGAAGCCTCTGCCTGCGGCTGCTGCTTGACGGTGGGGGTTCTCCACTTCTCCGGTTGCTCCCATGAATTTTTGTTCTGAAACTATGTAAGATTTGATTAAATGTAAGCTCAGATGACCTTTGCATGCTTAAACGAGATAGAAACAGAACATGACAATAACAAATGCAAAGTGTAGTCTTGAGTGTTCAATGTTGCTTTTCAACTTATTGCCACGTCTGATGACTAACCCACCAGAATAGAATACAAGAAATAATTTATGGAGTACAAAACAAGGGAAAATTAGATGCCTGAATTTGTTGTCCTTAATGTTTAACAGCCCATAATTTTGTTTGATGTTTGTTAGTATAAGGACACACACACATTGCTTAATTGAAGGTCAAATGTGCTTCTTCGCATATCCAAGGACTAAAAAGTAATAATGCAATAACACATGGACTAAAAATGCTAGTGGCCCTATTTTTTAGTAAGGTAATTAATTTTAATTTATGTAAGGGAAATCCCCATATACAAGTAGTATACCCAAAAGTAGAGCAACTTAGACCTAAATATGTTTCTCTACAAAAGTCAGCTAATCATCTATACAAACAAGGACCTTATGGGTGTACCAAAAAGGAACTAGAGACAGGAGGCTGCTCCTTACATGTACAAAATCATCGTCGACCCCTTCAAACACTTTCCTATTCCTTTCCCTCCAAACTACCCACATAAACACCTACTGGAACTACATCCCATGCCTTGGGTCTTCTCCTCCTTCTTCTGAAAGCTCAGATGTACATTGCCTCCTTTACTGTTCTTGGCGTGACCCATTGTACTCTTAAGCAGTTTAGGACCTCCCACCATAGGCGCGTAACTACTTGACAATGTAAGTAGTAAGTGGTCCACATCTTCTCCTGAACAATTACACATATAGCACCAGCTAACATGTATGATTCTCCTTCTCAAATTCTCGGCAGTCAATATTGCTCCCTTAGCAGCCAACCACACAAAGAAGCGACGTTTTTTGGGCGCCCTTGGTATCCAATCCAAAAAATGGGGGGAAGTCTACTTCATTCCTTACTAGGAGTTTGTGATAGAATAATTTGACTGAGAACCGTCTATCCCTCCCCTTCTCCCATATCCAACTGTCAAGTAGAAGGTGCAATGCATTCTGTTTGTAAAGTAGTTCTACTTTTTGCATCACTTGGCCATCAGTTTGCTTTCATTTTTCTTCTGTCTGACGGTGCTTTCCGTCCATCCCGTTTTAGTGTAGATTCCTTTTCTTCTAAGTTTAGATGAGAGTGAGGTGGACGATTTCATGTATTCTTAGAAAGTTCATTTTCTGGCCAATTCTCAGTGTTAATTTTCTTGGAAGGTTTGTCATAAGTTAAAAGATTCAGTACTCTGCAATTACCTGGGAAAGACAAGCAGAGCCCTTAACGGCTGATTTGGACATTGTGGCTCAAAAGTAGAAAGAACTAGTTGGCTTGGATAGGTGTATCAATGGATAGTGGATGGGTTGGAATGAGACTATGTCAGATGGTTATTAAAAAGTAATCATACCCTTGTAGAATAACAACTCCAACTCAATAAACTACCAGTGAGTTGCATCTTAACTAGCTTAGCTGAAGTCTCACTAATATATTCTAGTTTTTTCCTAGTTTGACAAAATTTTTGCATTAAAAGATGTGTTTCTTGTAACCCGAAAAGAAAAGACACTTTGGCCATCAGAAGCAGTTGAACCCAAGCCTTTAGGTAAAGATGCTTATAATTTTGTCCATTCTGGTCAAGCTCTATGATAGGCCATATGTTTGCTATCTGTCGTTATTCTCATTTCAAGCTTTGTATTGATTAGATGATGACTGGGGTTGAGCCACACCAGTTATTTTGTACACAATTTTACACCATTTTATTCTGATTTATCAAAACAAGAATAAAGTTTTCATGCTACTATCCGTTTTGTCTCCCAGATTCAGGTCTCGTCCTTCGAATTAATTTAGGCAGTTGTGCATGGATACTCTCAACATTGGTGCAATGATTGGAATTTCAACTAAATGTGATTGAAAAGTAGTTATATTGCTGATTTCATCTGTTCTCTCTTGCATGAATGTTGGTTGAGAAGCCTCCTATACCGCCTTTGGCTGGTCCTCAAGGTCCTCATCAGGGTGCTATTCCATCCATGTCGCTGCAGGTAAAGTTTTTTACGTATTTTGGGGGCTGGGGTGGAGGGATAAATGGTGTTTGACTATAGAATTGCTATGATAATTATGTTTCCCACGTTTAGCAGTTCCAGCCTATGCTTCCACCCCAGCAGGCACAACCATATGTTTCCGGGCCATCTCAACAGTTTCAGCCACTTGGACATACAAATGTTGCAATGCCTCCTCAACCTTCACAAATCCAATTTCCTCAATCAATGCAACAGGTTGCTGGTAGACCTGTAGTAGGAGGACATAGCATGCCTCAAGGACCACCTACTCCCCATGATTTTCAGCGAAATAGGCCTGTCACTCCTGTTCAAGCACCATTTCAGCCAAATCTTCCAATGTCAAATAACCACATGCCTGGTGCAGGTGGCCCAACTTTGCCATTATCTTCTTCATATAATGTAAGACCTTGAGAAGAGCTCTTGCGGTTATTGTTTTATTAGTTTTCAATGTTTTCTTTCATCATATTGTTGAAATTCATCATTTCTGTTGCCATCTTCATCTTGTGGGAAACAGCAGGTAAATGCAGATTCTTCCAGCTCCCATTATCAGATGCAGATACATGATCATAGTTTTCCGTCAGGGGGACAACCCTGGATGTCAACAAGTAATCATAATGTGAACTCTGTGACAAATATGCAGAAGACTGGGGAACTAGCAGCCCACTTGGCTGTTCCAGTGAGAATTCAATGTGTTTAATTGTTTATGTTTCTATCTGTTTCAATGTTTTTAATATATTTTGGGTTTCAGGAAGCTGTTTATGGGGTTGACTCTGTTGAGACTGCTCTGTCAGATTGGATTGAGCATACTTCTCGAAATGGGAAGAAGTATGTGTACCTTCTTTTCTTGTTTTTAATTCTTGGTAATATGTTAAGGTTAATGGGTGTGCGTAATGGCTAAGAGAGTCAAATTCAATTCTATGATACTGCAATTTCTGTTGAGGCTACTCCGTCAGATTGGATTGAACATACTTCTGGAAATGGAAAGAAGTATGTGATTTCCCTTTTTGACTTGGTTTTAATACTTGGTAACATGTTAAGGTTAATGGGTGTAGTCACTAAGAGAGTCAAATTTTCAATTCTATGATACTCCAATTTTTGATAAGCAAACGTTTAAGATTTCAGTGAATGTACTGATATAAAACATTGCTATACAGGAAAAGGAGTGGAAAAGTATTAGCTTTTCATCCAGATCCAATCATTTATAGTTTGAGTGCTCTAGACACTAAAAGAAGAGCATGCCGAATTTGACTTATCGGAATCCTTGCTTTTGGATTATATTCACCTAGGTTACTCATAAGAATATGACGTTCAATTCCCTAGAACACGTGTATTTGAGAGTCATTAGACCTTTGGTTAATAGTTCAGTTGTTCCTAGAGGAATTCACTCTGGGCATCCAAAAAAAGGGAGGGCTGTATCAGTGCCTGGGAGAATTATCCATCCCATCAAATAGAAGCTGATGATGTGAACTTAGAGCTTTTATCCCTCTTTCTAGATCGTCTTGCTACGCTCCATCTGTCAAAATGTTAAATGTGCTGCATATCTCAGGTGTCTGCTCACCAGGAAAGTTGACAGTTAGCACTTCCTTTCCTCTTTAAGACTCTTCAATTTCTCGCCAAATTGTCCACATCATTGCTGGAAATGTCACTTCCCAAGCAATGTCTCTATTTCTTCTTGTAATTCTGTCGTGAATCTGGAAAATGGTTCTTCATGTTTCCTTGCATACTCAACTGATATCTCTCATGTTTAGCATCTTATTCCATGCCCTTGCTACAGTGTAACTTTGAGAAATAAGTAGAAGAGTTTGGTGAAATGCATCAAAACAATATCTTACGCCTGAATGCTTCTATATGCACTCTTTACTATGTTTTTTTAAAGGTAAAATAACTTTATTATGATAGGAATTAGTTTGGAAAACAAGCTGTATAACCATAAAGTAGAAAATCCACAAAAAAGATGATTCTCTATAAAGGATACACAATCTCCTTGCAAACTGGATTCTAATTGGTGCACCAAAAAGAAATTAGAGGTAATATTCATCAATGTACACAATCACTTTCTATCCCTTCAACAACTCTCATATTTCTCTCCCTTTAAAGGAAGGACATAAGAGCTAGTGGAGCAACATCCCACACCTTTGTCTTCTCTCCCTTCTTCTGAAAGCACAACTTAATATTGCCTCCTTCACTGTGCCTGACATCCTCCATTGTAGCCGAACCATTTCAAAATCTCCCTTCATAACTGATATGCCACATATAATGCAAACGGCGATGATCTATATCTTTACACGAAGTGTTATACATAAAAAACCAACTGACATATGTAATCCTCCTCGTTCTAGTTTCGCTGTTGAGATCACTCCTCTTACTGTCAACCAAGACAAAAAACATACCTTTCTGGTGTCCCAGCCAAATTGATAGATACAGGGATGCTAGTTCTTCTCTAACCAAAAGCTTATGGTAATACGATTTAACTGAGAGCCTCCTGTTGATCCCAAGCCCATCTCCATTAGTCCTGTTTGACAAGCAATGCATTTACCTTGTAGAACATTTCAAATAGGCTTTCAAGTTCATCTATCTCCCAATCTTGAAGACACTCCTCCTATACTTCAAGTCCCATTGAATTCCTCCTCATGCATCCTTCTTACGCGTTGTTCTGTCATTTCTTTCCGTAGATGTTTGGAAATGTGTGAATCAACCACACCACATGTGCTGCCAAAAATTGCCCCTAGTTCCATCCCCAACCCTAAATAGGACATATCCGTTGAACTCGTCCCATCCCTTCATAATATTCCTCCACAGGCTGCTCCCAAAAGGAAAATGTGTTTTAAGTCCTCGGCCCCATCCACCTTTCATGTTTTTCCGCTATTACCCCCTTCATAGAGCTTGTTCCTCGATCTCAAATATCTATGTAGAGCCTTGCTGAAAACATGAAGATCTATCCGTGAGGCCTCCCCATCTCTTTAGTGTTGTTACTCTCTCCCATTTGACTAAGTGAAGCTTCGGAGCCCCCTTTCCTTACTCCCATAAGCAGTTCCTTTGGAGTCTCTCTAATTTATATGAATACTAACCAGTGCTTGTAGCGGTGACATGAAGCATGTCGGAATAGTCGACAAAGCACTCTGTACTCCCTTCCTCCCTTTTGACAAATAGTTCCTCTGCCATCCTGCTAATCTCTTTTCAACTCTTTCAATCATCACTTTTCACATTGTTTGGTCCTTGTTAGACGCACGCAAGGCACACCAAGATGTATAGTGGGTAGAGCTCCAAATCGATATGGTCCACTGCACCGCCCACTTACATGATCTCATACTTTGTGAGGTTTTATCTTCAAATCTTGGTACTATCTCATACCATATTGGGTTAATGTCTGCATCACAAACACTAATGTGTTGTCTGCGAACAAATAGTGGGTAAATTGGCTCCCATTACTGTCAAGAAGTCCCTCAAGTATCCACCTACAACTGCTTTGCCCATCCTTTTTGTTCCAGTAGTATCGAAGTCAATGTGCCCTGCAGTCTGAGTCCCCTCGGACTGCCAAAGACACCGCATGGACTGCCATTCACCGCAACCAAGTTCTATCTGACTATTGATTAGCATAACTTGATCCACCTCAATCAATGAAGTTATTTTGACCCCAATTTACCATCATACATCTTTTACATGTGGATTCATGCTAGTAGGTATTGCTAATTCAGCATCTTTTAATGATCACTTGCCAATCATGATTGCTATTGTTATTATATTTCCTATGGGTTTATCACTTCAACCAATTACTAACTTTCTTACAATTCTGCAATTGATTTGTAGATATTATTATAATCGAAGGACAAGAATCTCTAGCTGGGAGAAACCTCTAGAGCTGATGACAGAAATGGAGGTGAGGTCACTTGTCAGCCAGCTTTTAGTCTTTTGCTTTATGCAAGTAGTGACGGTTTAGTTTTATCCAATTTCTTGTACTTAAAAAAAGTTTTATCCTATTCTTGAAGTATGAAGCTTCAACACTCTTTCTTTCCTGAACATCTGTGATTTCTGCATAATGTTCGGAGAGAGAGAGAGAGCAGATCTCTCTGATCTTGCTATACTATGTAGTCTTCATTTGGATATTCATTTGCCTTTTGTTTCCAGTATAGATATAAAAGATTTTGTATTTTCCACTATCGTTCTAAAAGATGTGTGTTAAGCATATGCATTACATGATTATTTTGGGCCATTTTTTTACCAGCAATTTTTTTGTCTTGATTAATGTAATGTCATTGTCACTCTATAGCTAGATGGAGAGTGGAAACTTGATGTAAGACTGAGGTTCTCTCTTCTCATTCTGGTTTACAGAAGAGTAGTTTGGCTAGTTGGGAGATTTTTGGACTTTGATTGTTTAAGGTGAGGGACAAATATTAAGGGACTGAGAGCTGGAGGTATAAGGAAGTCTGAACACTTACAAAGCAGTTATGTTGCTATTCAAAGCGTAAAATTGTATCCTATTGAAATAAATATGCACAAAACATGGAAGAAGTAAAAAAGTAGAAGACTGATAATTTAGGATTTTGCCAAGACCCCAAAAGTTAATCTGTTGAGGATGGTCCCAAACCACAAATAAACTTTATAAACTTTTGGAAATTAATTCAAGTGTTCTAGGACTTAGTTGAAAAATAAATGGATATACGAAGCAACAAGTTTCTTTGACTAGTACTTTAAGATGAGGCTACACAATGCACATTTTCTTTGGATCTATTTGCCTAAATATGTGTCATACAATGAGAAACCATAGGTGTCCTGACTTTCTTCTTTTTGGAGGGAACATATGATATATCCTCGGAGTTACCTTCATTCTTTGTTCCTAAAACTTGAGCAATTAACTGTTGTTGTGATGTGCAGCTTATAAACTAGAAGATCAAACAATAAATATAGAAGTTACCGATATATGAAAAATAACCTGCCAAGTTTCATTAGCTAGCTCGCATTCTGGCGCATGTGCTTTTAGTTCTTTGTATCTTAATATCAGTAGGTGTGCTTAGATTAGGTTTTCTTTTAAGAGCTTGACTTCCTTCCTCTAGTCACTCTGATGGGATTGTTTAAATGTGAGGAAATCTAGTTATTTCCTTCTATTGTCAAAGAGAAACTATGGAAAAGTGTCAAAATTTGTTGGAGTTGTAAGGACAAAGCGCGGTGAAGTATGAGCTTTAGCAAAGAAAGACGCCAATCAAGAATATATACAAATAGTTAATTATTTGCAGAATATATCTAGACCCCCTTGACTTAGTACATTTTGTTAATTTTGGTTCTAATTACTCCCTGAACTTCGCATTTGATAGCCTCGACCCTCCAGGATGCTGATGTGGCTAAAACCATAAATACACTCTCTTATAGGCCATGGATGGGAAGAAAAAGAAATTAGCTTTCAAGTGGGGTATTTTCCTGTGAGAAGGCACGGGAGAAAATATGATATATTGATATTGTGTCTTCAATACAATACAAGAGGTCCTTATTTATAGCTACACTATACAAGGACATACTACTCCTATTCCAATGTGGGACAAGACTACATTATATACATATCTAACACTCCCCCTCAAGCCGGTGCATTCACATCATATGTACCGAGCTTGTTACACATGTAACTAATACGAGAACCAGTAAGATACTTAGTGAAAATATTTGCTAGTTGATCATTCAACTTTACAAACTTTGTAACAATATCTCCTGAAAGTATTTTTTCTCTGACAAAGTGACAGTCGATCTCAATGTGTTTAGTCCTCTCATGGAACACCAGATTTGACGCAATATGAAGAGCAGCTTGGTTATCACACACTATATCCATCCTGCTGATTTCTCCGAATTTTAACTCCTTGAGCAACTGCTTGACCCAAACTAACTCACACGTTGCCATAGCCATGACCCGATATTCCGCTTCGGCGCTAGATCGAGCAAATACATTTTGTTTCTTGCTCTTCCACGAGACCAAATTACCTCCTACTAGAACACAATATCCAGATGTAGATCGTCTATCAGAAGGTGATCCTGCCCAATCAGCATCTGTGTACCCAATAATCTGCTCATGGCCTCGATCCTCAAATAGTAATCCTTTGCCTGGAGCTGACTTTATATACCGAAGAATACAAACAACTGCATCCCAGTGACTATCACAGGGAAAATCCATAAACTGACTTACAACACTCACTGGAAAAGAAATGTCAGGTCTAGTCACTGTGAGGTAATTCAATTTTCCAACCAACCTCCTATATCTCGTAGGGTCTTTAAGAGGCTCCCCCTGTCCAGGCAGAAGCTTAGCATTCTGATCCATAGGAGAGTCAATAAGTCTGCAACCCATCATTCCAGTCTCCTCAAGAATGTCTAAGGCATACTTCCGCTGTGAAATAATAATACCTGAGCTAGACTGAACGACCTCAATACCTAGAAAATAGTTCAGTCTGCCCAGATCCTTAGTTTGGAAGTGCTGAAAGAGATGTTGCTTCAGATTAGTAATACCATCCTGATCGTTGCCGGTAATAACAATATCATCAACATAAACCACCATATAAATACACAGATTCGGAGCATAATGCTTATAAAACACAGAGTGATCAGCCTCACTACGAGTCATGCCGAACTCCTGAATAATTGTGTTGAACTTACCAAACCAGGTTCGAGGGGACCGTTTCAAACCATATAGTGACTTGCGCAATCTACATACACAACTACTAAACTCCCCTGGGTTGCTCCATATAAACTTCCTCGTCAAGATCACCGTGGAGAAAAGCATTCTTAATGTCTAACTGATAAATAGGCCAATGACGTACATCAACCATGGACAAAAAAAGACGAACATATGCTACTTTAGCCACGGGAGAGAAACTATCACTATAATCAAGCCCAAAAATCTGAGTATATCCTTTTGCAACAAGACGAGCCTTAAGCCGATCAACCTGGCCATCTTGGCCGACTTTGACGGCATAAACCCAATGACAACCAACAGTAGACTTACCTGCAGGAAGAGGAACAAGCTCCCAAGTGCCACTCGCATGTAAAGCAGACATCTCGTCAATCATAGCCTGTCGCCATCCAGGATGAGATAGTGCCTCACTTGTAGACTTAGGAATAGAAACAGTGGACAAAGAAGATATAAAAACATAATGAGGTGACGACAGACGATGATAACTTAGACCAACATAGTGGGGATTAGGATTAAGTGTGGACCGTACACCTTTGCGGAGTGCAATTGGTTGACTAAGAGGAGACAAGTCCGCAGTAGGTGCAGAATCTGATGCAGGACGTGAATCACCTGGGCAGCTGTAGAAGGTTGAACTAGATTATGTGGAGGAATTGGACCTATAGGTGATGAAACTGGAGCTATAGATGGTGGAACGGGAGCTATAAGTGGTGGAGCTGGAGATGTGGAGGAAGATGGATGAGAGATAGTGACTGAATCTCCAAAAGAAGAGATTGGTAGTATCTCAGAAATATCTAAGTGATTACCTGGACCTGTGAAGTATGATTGGGTTTCAAAGAAGGTAACATCAACGGACATAAGGTACCGCTGGAGGTCAGAGAATAGCATCGATACCCCTTTTGCGTTCTCGGGAAACCAAGAAATACGCACTTAAGAGCACGGGGAGCTAACTTATCTGTTCCTGGAGTAAGGTTATGGACAAAACAAGTGCTTCCAAAGACACGGGGTGGAAGAGAGAACAAAGGTAAGTGGGGAAACATAACAGAGAATGGAACTTGGTTCTGGATAGCTGAAGATGGCATACGATTAATAAGATAGCAAGATGTAAGAACTGCATCCCCCAAAAAATGCAACGGAGCATGAGATTGTATGGGTAGGGTACGAGCAGTTTCAATAAGATGTCTATTCTTTCTTTCAGCTACCTCATTTTGTTGAGATGTGTACAGACAAGATGTTTGATGAATAATCCCATTAGATTTCATAAACTGCTGAAATGGGAAAGATAAATACTCTCGGGCATTATCACTACGAAATGTGCGAATAGAAACCCCAAATTGATTTTGAATTTCAGCGTGAAAGGTCTGGAAAATAGAAAACAACTCAGATCGATTTTTTATCAAAAATATCCAGGTGCACCTAGAATAGTCATCAATGAAACTAACAAAGTAGCAATCCTAAGGTAGAACTGACCCGACTAGGATCCCAAACATCTGAATGGACTAAAGTAAAAGGTGACTCTGCTCGATTATCAATACGTCGAGGAAAATGAGAGCGAATATGCTTACCGAGCTGACAAGACTCACACTCTAGAGCTGACAAGTGAGATAAACCAGGTACCATTTTCTGAAGTTTTGACAAACTAGGATGTCCCAACCATTTATGTAATAAATCTGGTGAATCAGTAACATGACAAGTTGTTGAAGGAAGACAAGATGTGAGTCCATGTGATTTAGCAAGGATAAGGTAATAAAGTCCATTTGATTCACGCCCGGTACCAATGATCCGCCTTGTACTGTGTTCCAGTACAAAAACATGGTCATTAAGAAATAAAACGACACATTTAAGTGATTTGGCTAGGCGACTAACAACTATGAAATTAAAAGGACTATTAGGGACATAAAGAACCGAATCTAAAGGTAAAGAAGGAATTGGGCTTGCTTGACCTATTGCAGTTGCCATAGTTTGAGACCCATTGGCCATTGCGACTCTTGGAAGAGATTGAGAATACGAAATAGTAGTGAAAAGAGATTTGTTACCAGAAATATGATCCGATGCACCTGAATCAATGACCCAAGACTCAGAGGATGAAGATTGAGAGACACAAGTCACGCTATTACCTGTTTGAACAACGGAAGCTATCTCAGAAGATGTGTGCTTACCTGCTTTGTACTGAAGAAACTCAAAATAATCCACTAAAGAAACCATCCGACTATTCGAAGTATCGGTTCCCATGTCGCTACAATTAATAGTAGTAGGGTTAACTTGAAATAGTGAAAATTAGTAACTCCTTTGGGAAAACTGAAGAAATCGCTGAGAAAACACTGTTTACACCAGGAAAATAGAACACTGTTCTGCGCCGGAAAACACTGTTAACGCCGGAAAAATATAAAAGTGGTCGGAATTTGGTGTAACCTGAATGGGTAGGCTCGGAATTGCAAGAGGAACAATCTGTCCTGAAGAATAGTCGCCAAAAAATGGCCGCAAGGTGGCCCACGCGACGTCAGAACTTCGCCGGAAAATTTTCTTCCGACCGCTACACTACCGCCGGAGATTTTCACTGGGGTTTGGTCGCCAGACAGTGACTACTCTTGTGGTAGTGTTGGATTTTGCACAACACTAACCGAGACAAAGCAGACGCAAAACAGCTTTGAAAAGTCGCCGGACAAAAGGGTTCCGGTGACTGATCTCACTTCCCGGAATCGCTGGAATTTATGCACAGCGATAAATCTCTCATGATAGCTCTGATACCATGTGAGAAGGCACAAGAGAAAATATGATATATTGATATTGTGTGTTCAATATAATACAATAGGTCCTTATTTATAGCTATACTATACAAGGACATACTACTCCTATTTCAACGTGGAACAAGACTACATTATGTACATATCTAACATTTCCAACTATTTTTGCCACATAATAAAATACAATGATTTATTTGTTCCTATTGTATTTCTCCTTGTTTCTTCTTAATATACATGGCGTATTTTATGCCAATTGTGTTTGTTTCCTCTTTAGATAAAATGGTTATTTGTTCCAACTGTGTATTTCCTCTTTTTTCTTTTCAGGCCAAATCAAACTCCATTAGTTGAGCTAAATAAAAAGAAGGTTTAGCCAAAGCAATGGAGTTCAAAGAGTGTACTTTTTAGAGAAAGAAAAAGATTGTGTATTTTTTCCTCATGCAATAGCTATTTGTTTTAACTATTTATTATTTTTTTGGGTCAAATTTCTAAAACTTTTGGTTGGAATTTAATTATTTTTTTGCCAAAGCAATGGAGTTCAAACCATGTATTTTCTAGAGAAAGAATAATTTCTTTTTTTCATGCAATAGCTATTTGTTTCAACTATATATTTATTTTTTTGGGGTCAAATTTGTAAAACGTTTGATTAGAATTTCATTATTTTTAGCCAAAATAATGGAGTTCGTTTGCGTATTTCTTTTTATTTCTTCTTTAGATGCAATATTTTTTTTGGTCAAGTATGTAAAAATAACTTAGACTAGAATATCATTATCTTTAGCCAAACAAAAAAATTGTAGCCAAAACAATGTTGTTCTAAGTTTTTTTTTACATATATTGCCCGAAAAAGATGATCCATGTAATTGGTGGGTTTAAAAGGGTAAAAAAAAAATACTTTCAAAGATTGTCTTTGCCTTCAAAAATAGAAAAATTCATTATAATTCTAAACGTTTTTGCTAATTTTTATACTTGGGGTGTTTGGTATAAATGAAAAAATGTTTTTCAACTTTTCCATGTTTGGTTAGCTTAAATGTTCTAAAAAAATATTTTTCTCCTTACCCCACTTGTGGGATTCCACTGGGTTGTTGTTGTTGAAATCATTTTTCTCCAAATGGAGGAAAATGGAATGACTTCCCTACCAAGAGGAGGGAAAACATTTTCCAAGGCTCTCTTTCAACTTTCCCCATCCCCACCCTTACCCCCCAATCCACACCCTTGCCACCCCTACCCCCGGACCCTTGACCTAACCCACTGTACCTCGACCTCGCCCCGACCCACCCCCACCATGGCACCCTCCGCCCACCCTCTAACTCCCCGCCCTGACCAACCTCCCCCTCCATGGCCCACTGCCTACTTCCCCTACCCAATTTGGTCAAGGGCAACTTTCAAGTGGAGGGCAAACGTAAACTGTCTGGACCTATATTAGCCCAAACATTAAACTTGGGATAAATATTAACAATTTCCTAAAGTACATGTGTAAATATGATCATTTTCTTTTCTAATGATTCTGTTAGCTGAATTGAAAAAAGGGCAAATGTGTGCCAGTTTTGTAATGGCGAGGGTATGATTGACCCAACTTTAAAGGAGGGTAAAAGTAGACCATTTCACAAACGACAAGGGCAATTTGGGCCTTTTCCTTTTTTTCTTTTGAAGTTTGGCAGAGGATATCAATAACATCCGACTGGTGTTAATGTCAGTGTTTTCTTATTCAACATTTGAATTTGCATGTTTTCTTTGGTTTTTGATTATAGCTTGTTTGAGGGCTGTCTTTCTTGATGCATATGTTATTTTGACCCACTGCACGCATGCTTCCATGTTCCATCCTAGACTGTACAGCTGGAAGTTACTGATATCTATTCCTGAGATACGGTATGTTCAGCTTTTTGACTTGACCTGCTTCCATTCTGTTTTCATTGGGGACAGAGGGCGGATGCATCAACTGACTGGAGAGAATTTACAAGTCCTCAGGGAAAAAAGTGTGTAACTTATATAGGTTCTTCTTGTCCTTGTTCTAGTTGGTCTTTACTTTTGCGTCTTATTTATGCATAATGCTGATTGCTTTGATTATTCTCTACAGGTATTACTACAACAAGGTTACTAGAAAGTCAAAATGGAAAATGCCTGATGAAGTCAAGGTGATGTTAAATTTCAAATCCAATATGGATTTTTCATTGCTTTAAATTGCATGATAAAAAAAGAGGAAAATATTCTGTTTTGTTGTATCTGTTTCTCAAAAATCTATTATTTATGCATCTACAGTTGGCTCGTCAGAGTATGAAAGTGGATTTAGTCAAGGGATTGGGAAAAGAAAGGGACAGTATTTCACACGCTTCTGATTTTGGATCCATTTCTGGTGTGAAAACATCACCCCTCAGTGCAAATGGTTCACCAGTCTCAGCACAAGGAGCTATGTCAAGCCCAATTGCTGTGGCACCAGTTTCTAACTTACCAACTATTGTGGCTTCAGAATCATCAAGTTTATCTGGTAATATTTCTTCCCTGACGATTGGTGCAGTCGAAATGCAGAATTCTTTGGAACCTGCCTCGCCAGCTGTTGCTACTTCAGAGAAAAATGGAACAGCAGTAACCTTGGAAAATTCTGTTGCAACACCAGTGTATGCTAGAAAGATTCATATCTTTCAGATTGAATTTGCCTCTGGCTTGTGTTGCTATCATATTTGGACTTCAATTTTTGCAGGACTAGTTCTGAGTTTCCTTCAGCTCAGGACTCAGTAGTGTATGAAGATGGAGTTTCTCTGGAAAATACGGAGGTACTTTGCCTTTTTGAAATAATTATGTGATTAGGTAAGTACTAGTGGTTAAAACCCTAAGAAAGCTTTTATTAGCTGGATGTTGATCCAACAATGTACTGCAGTTGTTTGTCAATTGCTAACAGGTGAAGATTATGCTCCGATGAGTTTTTCTCTTTTGTACTTTGTGCTTGATGTTGCGCCTTAAATGCAGGAAGTTAAGAAAGATGCTACGGTATCTGAAACAGGAAGTGCTACTCCATCAGAAGAGAAAACAGTTGAGCCGGGACCATTAGTTTATGAGAGCAAAGCGGTAAATTTAATTGTTCTTCCGTTTTTCTCCCTTGGTTGTATGTTCTGAAAATTTCTCTTACTCCTATTCTCCTGTTTAAGTATCTGAGCTTTATTGCCTTGAGTTATTGCTTACGTTGCATGTTATGATATCCTTTTGCATATTGTCTTCAACTCTTGGCTGCTAAATTCAGGAGGCAAAGAGTGCATTCAAAATTCTTCTGGAGTCTGCAAATATTGGGTCTGACTGGACGTGGGATCAGGTTTGTTACTTGCTTTGTTTTGTGCATGCCGAATAATTGAGGAAGATCATTTGATATGAATTGTATTTGTCAGGCAATGAGAGCAATAATCAATGACCGGAGATATGGTGCTCTAAAATCTCTTGGTGAGCGGAAGCAAGCTTTTAATGAGGTATCTCTCCTAGTAGGCATTTGATGATGATGCAGTTGATGGAAAATTTTCCCTTTCCAGTTGATGTTTTGGTTACATAACAAATATCTGGAATGGGTCAATTGCTGCTTCAATGTTTCAGCATACTGTACTTAAAAAAAGATAAGATCTATAGCTTAATATGTAAGTTCTGTGTTCTGTTCCAGTATCTAAGCCATAAGAAAAAACTGGAAGCTGAAGAGAGACGTATTAAACAGAAGAAAGCTCGGGAAGATTTCAGGATAATGTTAGAAGTAAGCGAAATGTTCTTTTTATGATTTTCTTTTGTGAGTTTCTTCCATTTGATATATCTGAATGTGTAAGACACTTGGTATATTTCACTTATTTAAAAAAAGATTTGATAATTTTCACAACAATTGCTGTTATTTTTCAATCTTCCACAGGAGTGCAAGGAGCTGGCACCATCTACAAGATGGAGGTTTGTCTTTCATTTGTAATGCTAAGTTGTATGCTGCTGGTTTTCTGTTCTTGATCATTGTTTGTATTTTTTGTGTACCTTGAATTTGCTCCATCATTTGTGCAAGTTCAGTTTGATCCACTAACTATCTGCTATTGGTTATTCAGTAAGGCAATCTCCATATTTGAACATGATGAACGTTTTAAAGCTGTTGAACGAGCAAAAGATCGTGAGGACCTTTTTGAAGATTATATGGAGGAACTTGAGAAAAAGGTGAATCTTCTTCCACATAGTTAGTAAAGGAAGGCACTTACAAGAAGTTGTGGATTGCCCTTGCGTCGATCAATTCTTCTCTGCTTGTATTTGTTAGAATCCAGCATTGGTTAAGTTGCAGGCTGTAATTTCCTTGTATGATCTTGGACAAGCCTCACTAATTGAGTTAGCCTTTCATGTTGAGTTAGGCACAAGCCACAAGGTCCATTTTCTTAAACATGGTATTAGAGGCAGATTTATTCTGATGCTAGACTATTCAATGTTAGCCCACCAAGGTTACTCAACACCCCAAAAGTGTCCAGTCTTGGGTGTGCAATTTATGTGTTAGAATCCCACATCGGTTCGGCTTATGGGTAGTAGTTTCCTTTATATGGTCTTGGACAATCTTAAACATGGTTTAAGAGGCAGACCTATCCTGATGCTAGACTATTCAATATTACCCACGTAGGTTACTTGATGCTCTGTCCAGTCTTGGGCATGTGATTAATGTGTTAGAATCCCTCATCAGTTAGGTGTATGGACTGTAGTTTCCTTATATGGTCTTGGACAATTCTCCCCACCTTAGCTTTCAGAATTGAGTTAGGTTCTCGGTTCATTACCTTAACAATATTCATTCCATTCCCTCTGCAAAACGTCTTTTAATTTGTTACCCTTTTTTTTGGTATAAAGAGGGAAAAAATAAGTGTTTTTAAAGTTTCAACTTAAAATCTAGTGTTCATTGAATAAATTTTAAATGGGTTCTCAAGGGGCGACAGCATTTTAAATTTGTTCACCAATGGATTCCAATTTAAACAGACTTTATTGGTATTTTGCACACACTTTCTTATCTTCACTCTTCCGTCTTTCCTGTATTGAGTGTAATTTTGCTTGAATCGAAACCATGAAACGCTTCTTTCTCCCTCCCTCTGCTGCTCCCTTTCGCCCCAAAAAATAGAAGAAGGGGTCTGCTTTAAAGAGAAATTTTATCTTATTACTTTGTACTGAACCATTTTTAGGAGCGTGCAAGGGCATTGGAGGAGCAGAAGCGCAACCGAGTGGAGTATTTAGAATTTTTAAAATCCTGTGACTTTATTAAGGTATTTGTCCTAGTGGAATTAGCATCAGTTCCTATATTATGTTTTTCCATTTCCAGGAGGTAGAGCTTTCTTTTGTTGCTGACTTCTTTTGTTCAGGCCAGCAGCCAGTGGCGGAAAGTTCAGGACCGCTTAGAAGATGATGAAAGATGCTCTTGCCTTGAGAAAATTGACCGTTTGGAGATTTTCCAGGTAGTTCTTATTTTTCTTACACACAATTTTTTTTTAACATCTCATTTTTTAAGCACCAGGATTGAAGTTATGTTGCAACCTTTTTTTTTTCTTGTTCTTTTTCTGTACATTAGGAATATATACGTGATTTAGAGAGGGAAGAGGAGGAGCACAGGAAACTGCGGATGGTATATTGTTAATTGGACTCTGGGGTTTTCCATTAAGTTTACCTTTTGAGACTTCGTTTTATCTCTTTCTTACTGAACATATACCACGGATTCAAATAGGATGAAATGAGGAAAGCAGAACGTAAAAATCGTGATGAGTTCCGAAAACTGATGGAAGAGCATGTTGCTGCGGGAATACTTAATGCAAAAACTAACTGGCGTGATTATTGCATTAAGGTTATTAATTCTTTCTTACTTTCCCTGAGAGTGATTATATTCATTAATTTCCTTTTTGTTTTGTGTTCTTTTTGAATTTCATAACCAAGAATTTCCTTCTTTATTTTTTGTGCTTTCAGGTCAAAGATTTACCTGCATATCTGGCTGTCTCATCAAATACCTCAGGGCCAAAAGCAAAAGACTTATTTCAAGATGTTTTTGATGAGCTGGAGAAACAGGTGAACATAGGTTGCTAATATCTCTCTAAGTAGTACATTGGCTCACAAATGTATTGGTGAAGTTTCTTATGGCGTGGGAGATATGTTTCATGTGAATTTCTGTGGATGATAGCATTTTGTTTTTTATTGTTGATTAGTATTACCAAATCATGCTTAGTTCGGCCTAATATCAAAGAGGAAAAGGAGGTACTGATGGAAATAATATTGTAGGATATGGAATTTAGAGGTTAGAGAAAAAGGACTATACTTTTGTGGCACAATTGCTATGTGAAAAGGTGTGCACACAGATTTTCTTTTTATAAGGTTTTCATATTCTTTCCACTAGACAAACACAGATTGAATTTACAAACTGAGTGTTCTGCAGAGATCATGGTGCCAAACAACCAAATTGATTTTTTAAAGCAAGCAAGGACTAAATTGGTGATATATCTGTCAACTACAGTTTGTAACGGGATTTATTAAATCAGCCGTTAGAAAATTTTCAATCTGAAGCATTTTAGTCAATTACCAGTTGAAGCCTGACATGCCTCCACGATCTTCTCTGTTTGCTCTTCTATCAGAGACAGAATCTCCGACAGATTCTACTAGTGCAAGCTTCATGATATAAACTTTGCTCTTTTCTTGAGAAGCATAAACTAGAGGGAAGGCTTTCTTAAAGAAAACATAAACTACAGCGTTACGTGTATTTTGGGTGA
Source organism: Nicotiana sylvestris (assembly GCF_000393655.2). Classification (NCBI taxonomy): domain Eukaryota; kingdom Viridiplantae; phylum Streptophyta; class Magnoliopsida; order Solanales; family Solanaceae; genus Nicotiana; species Nicotiana sylvestris. The sequence continues at coordinate 57,501,637 of NC_091059.1, forward strand.
TGCATTAATATTTAGTAGAAGGTTACTAGTACTTAGAGTGATCCATTGATATTTAGTTGTCATTTCTGATGATATGATCACCTGAATGATGCACCTTAGCACATCTTTGGATGGCACTCTAGCTTAGCATTACAAGTAGTTGCATACTGGAAGAACTGCAAGTTCTTGTACAATGTTTCAACAACTCTCTCCTCCACCCTATTGTATGGAAACGTTATCTTGTTACGCAAGCGCACCTGTAGGTGCATAGTGTCTGTTGGGAGAAATTTTGCTTTTGAAATATCATTGTAAATGGGCCTTAGTTACTGAAAATATGTTTGACTAGCATGCGTGTCAAAAAGAAATGTCATTGTGAATGGGTTAGAATAATTGCTTTAACAAAAGGAATCTTACAAAGAAACAGTATCAGCTTGATACTGTTTTTTCTAATAAAATCTTACCTCATCAAAAAAGAAAATTCCTTTAACAAAAGGAGGCCTTACTTAAAGAAGATATGTTCGGCTAGCATGCTTGTCAAAGTCTGTCATTTGTTCATTGGGAGGATAATTGCTGTATTTTGGATTATCTGAAGAACCTTGAAAAGTTGATTTCAATAGCAGTTTTTGAAGTCCTCAAGTCCCTAGAAATTTTGGGAAGTTCTTTTTATGCAATTCCCAACACAGAAGAATCTTTGCAGGAAAAAGGGTTTAGGATCTTACATACTTCCCAAAATGCTTATTAGATACAAGTTTAAAAAAAAAATTGATATATCAAAAGACAACGGCTGGGTGTGGATAAGAAAGGAGTATACATGTGAGAAGACTTGCTTTCTATAAGGCGATGTTAACTGTCAAACATCAATTGTAATCCAAAGGTTATGGAATTATTAAGCTATCATATAGCCAAATTGTATAACATTTACACTTCTAAAGAGATGAAGAATGCGTTATATTGGTAACATCTAGGGTCAAAGCATTATGAATTCATGAGAGGCAGTTACCGATCTTAAACTCCTTATCAAAGAAAAAGAAAACCATTGGTAAAGAAATGGAAGGAGAATTTGGACTAGAGTTATTCTCTCGGAAATGATTAGATGTTTCATTTCCTATTCTATAAGACGCAATAGGGGAAAAAAAAAAGGTTAACCTGCTAGATGAATTTTATGTCTCACATGATTATTGCTTTTTACTTTGCATTCACTCATTTGTATGGAGGCCATATTTCCTTGGGATTTGGAGGTAACCAATAACTACTTCCCACTAGAGAAATTTCACTTAGAAACCAAGTTCCTAAACTCAAGCCTCTTTTGGCCTTTGGCTAGACACTTCTACTAACTAAAAGATATATTCTTTTATTTTTCTGCCCCTTCCTAAAAGAATTCAAGTTAATGATCAGATTTATCCGTATTTATCTCTTTGCTTGATGAAAGAGGTCCATGCTGGTATCCTCAGCATAATAATGATCATGTTCCCACTCTCCTTCAATGATTGAATTTTGTCATAATTTCTTAGATGCGCCTTCGAAATATAGTCAGATGTTGACATCCTTTTTTTTCTTTTGAGATAAAGATGCCGACTTCTATGCTTAAAGTTTGTATTACTGTTAACGTACAGAACTGATTCTTGTTAACAGAGATACGGTTCAATAATTTTTGCTTTTATCCAAACTGTGGTGCTTGATTTTGCCTTCAAATTCAACCTGATCAATGCAATCAAGTCAACTGCGTTGTGGTATTTCAGATGTCCTAACAAATGGAGAAATGATGTATTCATGACAAAAATTTCATGCCATCATCCTGCTTGTTATTTATAGACTTAATGGTAACTCAAATGCATGGACAAGGCTCCATATAATATCCTATTTTGGTTATCTTGCTGCAGTATCTTGATGACAAGTCACGCATTAGAGATGCAATTAGGATGGCTGAGGTAACCATTACCCTTCATATTTAACCACTGCGGTGCTTTGGCTAGTACCTAATATTTTTGCTGAGCCTCTGTTTTCAGATAGGACTGACATCAACCTGGACGCTTGAAGATTTTAAGGTTGCAATTTCAAAGGATATTAGCTCTCCACCAATATCAGATACCAACTTAAAGGTCTAATTATGGCTAAGACACTGTATATTCTGTTCCACATCGAACTTTTGTTAGAATTGAGTTTTAAGTGAAACTAAAGAGCGCTCTTTCACTATATAAATCTGTATATATTTGTCTCCTTTTTGTGTTTGGTGAGGTGCTGAGTAAGTTGATTGGACTGAGTGGTAAGGCGTAAGGGGTACTTCCATGTTATGTTTCATTGGAAGCTGGTCACTTTATGAAAGCTAAATTGGCAACTCCTAGGTCGTCAGTCAGCTGGGCTTAGTGTCATTTTTCATTAGTATCAGCCACAAGCCCACAACTTATACCGTATAAAATTTTGCATCTTTTGATAATGGAGTTAAAAGAAGACTTGTGCGTCGGTTAACAAGTAAACCTGAAACCTTCTAGCAAAAAGGCGAGGACCACGTTGATCCAACATTTGGTGTTAGTTTCTGCTTTTACTGAAGGCTATTTCCTGAAAAGAGCTGCAGAAGAGTGGGTCATTGGACTTGCTAGTTTTAATGTCATCCGCTAATGCTGGAAGGTTTTTGCTTCTATTGTCGTGCGACCATTCCCATAGTTACTTTATTTCTTTCCTGGACAGCGGTGCTTAATATTACACCTACAGCACATATCTCAAGTTGCTTAATGCAAAGCAGTTTGCCTTGTTTCTGTTTTTTATGGTTAGATGTACATTAAGTAATAGCTATAGAGGGTTAGAGTTTTACTCTACAAATTTGGTGAAACAACATAACTGGATGATATCAAAATTATTTTGTATTTTTGTAATGGGGATATTCTCATTCTTCAAATATCATTTGGGTGTTGGAAATTCTTTATGTTCATGGTTTAAACCTATAATCTATGTACTCGGGAATTGCAAGGTATCTTATCGAGGACTTATGCTTAGACAGTTGGTTGGCTTCTTGTATGCTTACGGTAAACTTTTAACATTTCAAAACCTTTGTAAGGTACTTTGTTAAAAAATAGCCATATTATATGAGGGATTACTCCAAAAAGATGATAATAGTACTTTTAAAGAACTTATCCCCCTTGCCTTTCCAAATGGAGGAATAAGAAGTCATACACGGACTATGTTGCATCTTCTGCCATGCTTCCTTTCAAAACTTTCTGCTCTATGCTTTTGGACATGCCGAGTCATTGAGTATTGAAGTTGCTTGTTTCATCCAAACAGTTTGTCTTTGAAGAGTTACTGGAAAGGGCCAGGGAGAGAGAAGAAAAAGAAGCTAAAAGACGTAAACGTCTAGCAGATGAATTCTATGAACTTCTGCATACATCAAAGGTATAGTAAACAGTTTATAATCTCTCACATTGCAACGATCCCATGACGTTTTCCTTAAAACAGTATATCTATTTTGCTCTGATTGCAGGAAATTACTGCATCATCAAAATGGGAGGATTGCAAATCCATCTTCGGAGATAGGCACGGAGCTACTTTGGCTTTTATTGATCTGGAATTAGTAATCATTACTGCAAGGATCATATCTTTGGAAACTCTGATAATTGATATTATTTTCAAAAACTAACTCCAATATTCTAATCCCATTAATTCACATACTTCTAAAAAATAACTTAGAATAGTCAATATGATGAATAATATGTTGCTTATGTTCCTCAACGTTTAAGTTGGCTATGTCTTTTATAGTATAGCGTGAATTACCATTTCACGAAATCACTTTTAATTACTTGTCGCTCAAAGGAAATGGGTTGATATCAATTATTAGTTGTTTCAACACCGAGAGTTTAATACCTAGCAGTTACTAGTTTTTTCATTTCTGATATTTGTGGATTGTTTCTAGATCCCAATGAAGTAATTATTATGATCTCTACTTTTAACTTGTCTATCCTCTTTTGCTGTAACAAAATGCTTTTGATATTTAATAGTCTTCTTTACTCATACTCTCACATTCTCATTATGTCGTAACATTGAATGGATTATTTTTGCTGTTATTATTTTACAGAATAATGGGCGAAGAGAGCTTTCTTCTGGAAATATTTGACAAATTCATTAGTGAACTAAAAGAAAAGGCAAAAGAGAAGGAGCGGAAGCGGCAAGAGGATAAGGTACTTGACTTACTACAAACCCTTATTCTCCTCTCGCTTTCGTATTTTGGGTTATAGATGTGGTATGGATGTGATATTGGTTGATATGGATTGTCTTCTATTTTCTTTCTGAAAATTTTAGATTCACCCTTATTGAACCATAAGATTCTAAGGAGTTCTCTTTAAACCTATGTGTCTTGGACTCATATGTGGGTATCCGGTACGGGTGGGGATCTAGAGGTCAGATTCTGCATTACATAAATATTTGGATTTGGGGGTATTCCGAGTGCGGATACGGGTGCTGAGATACAACAAATAAATGTATATTGCGACATAAAAAGGATATATTCGGTTAATTTAAGTTATTGAACTGAAACAAATAAAAAATTACTTCTTTATAAACGCCTAATATTTTATTTGTAAGATATTGCGTGTAATAGCAAAGGATTCTCATACTCTATGTATACGACATAAACCCAAAAATTAGGCCTATTAACAAATCAGTATATACATCTTGGTCATAGATGTAGTCAAAGCATCCAAGGTAAGCTGACTAGCGTTGAATTATGGCTCTGCAGGCAAGAAAAGAGAAGGAAAGGAAAGATAGAGAAAAGAAGAAGGAAAAGCATAGAAGGGATAAAGACAGAGGGGATAAAAGCAGAAAAGAGAGGGAAAGAACCAAGAAAGATGGCACAGACAGCGAGAAGGCTGATACATACAGTTTCGAGGAGATCAAAAGGTTAGGAAGTGACAGAGATAAGAAACACCGCAAGCGGCATATGAGTTCCTTTGATGACAATGAAAATGAGAAAGATCATTCAAGAAATTCTTACAGACATGATAATGATCATAAGAAGTCAAAACAGGTCTGATATCATCTTTGAAAATATCTGAAGATTAGGGAGAAACTTTCTAATGCATAGAGCTTTGATGTAATAGGTCGACCAGCACGTGTGGAGTTCTGAAGTTAATTCTGAGGGCCAGCATAAGAAACAAAAGCGAGATCATCGGAGTGGTTCTCTTAGGGATGGTGACAATGAGGATCATAAAGATGGGGAATTTGGTGTGGATGGAGAAGTTCGGTAGCTTTTTTGCTCTCAAAATGACCTTTTATATGTTCATTTTGTTGTGTAAATATAAAGTAGCAATGATATATTGTCCCCTCCCCCACCTTCCCAAAAAAGAAAAAGGAAAAAGGACTTGATGATAATGTTATTTGGCAATTGATTGTAGTTGCAGCAAAGTCAATTCTTGTTTTGGTTTAGATATTTTACAAGCAGATGTTTTGGTGGCATTATTTAGCTCAGGAATATAATTTGGAAGGTGCTGATTCATGCATCAACTTCTTTTATCCTTTGACCAGTCCAAAAACTTATATGCAGTGAAGCAACAGAAGTTAGTTATATGCCATGGACATTGACAAACAAATGAATTTTTAGAAAGCTCGGACCTCGTTAACTTCAATTTTAATGCCCTATGTTTTTCTTTTATGCTTTTCTTAGTTGAAAGTTCAGGCGTGACATACAATGGCTGAGCAAGACGAGTGCATCTGACTTGGGGGGTGCAATTCTGGTATGGTAGGTGCACTTGCAGTTTCTTCCATTCTAGCTTAGACGTAGGTAATTTCCATATTGAAGGCCAGAGGAGTTGTTCTTCAGGTCCTTCACTTCAGAGATGTCTTATTTATAATATGGCTGATATTGGAGCGGTGGGACCAATTATCCAGGGAAGGAGTCATCGCAGTGAACTACAGCAAATAGAATTTCTGATTTGCATCCGTGGTTAGGTTTTATTTTCATTTATTTGGTTTGTTGGGGGAAATTACCAGTTATGTCCGTCCATAAGTAAATTAATACATATTATAGCAAATTCATAAAATATTACTAATATTAGTTAAATTCTATCAATGTTAGCCAATTAGCTATTTGCAACCAAAAAAGGTTAAATATTTTACTTTCTTTTGAGTAGGTGTTCTTGGAATAGGAGTTTGAATCTTAGTTTTGGGATGATTTAGTGGACTGTTAAGGTGGTTTGAATTGAAAATTCGAAGTAGAAGAACATGGAAAAAGATGAATGTGTATCATTTGTGTAGTATCTATCATGTGTATCAAATGTATATCTATGTGTACGTATGTGTGGATACACGTGTGATATATATTTGATACATATATTGCTGACGAATTTTTAAACTCGATTTTAACTGAGTTTTGATGTCAAATCAGCCCAAATCATCTCCAATCTTGCTCAATTTTTATTTATTGCCTCATCTGTATGTTTCAACTAATTCAACCTATGCCCATTGAATTTTTTTTTTTTTGCCTAATTTTTTAAATATTGTGTATCACTGGTAGTGAATTTTGACTCCAAAGTAGTCTAATTCACCTTCAAAATTGTCAAATTTTGTATATTGTCTTATCTATGTATTTTCAATGAATCGTACAATGCATATTGAGAATTTTTTTTGCCTATGTTCTTTTAATATTGTATATCATTGGTAATTGTATTTTTTGGCTATTTTTGGTAGTATAACGAAATTTTGGTAAATATTGTCTTTTTTTGGTACGTTCCCGTAAGATTTCCTTTTTATTTTGATAAGGTAAATAATATTATTAGCAATGGAAATATTCCTGTATACAAGAGGTATACCAAAAAGTAGAGTGTCTACAACAAAACATTCTCTACAGAACACCCAATCATCTATACAAATATGAATTTTAAGGGTGCATCAGAAAGCAATCAAAGACATAAAGCTACTCCTTAAATGAACAAAATCATTCTCAATCCCTTCAAAAGTTCTCTTATTTTTCTCTTTCTACACGACTTACATAAGAGCTAACGGAACAATTTTCCTTGGCTTTTGTCTTTTCGCCCTACATCTACCATCCTAACTGTGCTTGCCATCACCCATTGAATGCCAAAGAAATTCAAAACACCCTCCACAAACTCGATGCCACTTTGCGATGCACCAATGGATGATCAACTTTTTCACCTGAACATTTATACATATAGCACCAATTGACATGACTACTGTTTTTCTTCCTCAGATTTTCGCTTGTTAGAATCACTCCCCTTGCTGCCAACCACGCGAAAAAGCACACTTTCCTAGGTATCCAAATCAAAGAATATGGAAAGTGTGCCTTTACTATGGAAGAAAGATTTGACTGCGAACAAACCGTTACTCCTCAACGCCCATCTCCATGAGTCAGTGTTGAAGTGTGGCCTGCTTTTCCTGTAGAGTAATTCCAACAACCTTTGAAACTCACCCACCTTCCAATCTTGCATGTTTATCCTAAACGTGAGGTCCCAAAGTACTTCTCCCTCATGCTCCATGTAAAATTGAGAGGACTATCAAATTCTTTTGATTCAGAACTCTGTGCACATTAGGGAATAAAATCCTCAAAGATTTCTCACAACACCACTTGTGATTCCAAAAGCTAATTCTTCTCCTATCGCCAACCCTAAAGCTAATATGACCACTGAAATTTTCCACCCCTTCATTATTCTCCTCCACTGCACCCAAATGGAATTGTGATGGCTTTAGTCCTCCATCCCCCTTCCATTGAATTATACTTCTCTACTACTTCCCTCCATCATGCGTGCTCCTCCAAACATAATCTCCATAGTCACTTCCTCAACAAAGCTCTGTTGATACTCTTAAGATCTTTCACCCCAATCCACCCTTTTTTTTTGGCATTGTAACAACTTCCCAATTCACCGAGTGGATCTTTTTGGTGTCATCCGCCGTATCTCGTAAGAATTTCCCTGAAGCCTTTCCAATTTTTCCATGACTCTTACTAGTGCTTGCATCAACGGTAAATAGTAAGAAGAGGGATAAAGTGCTCTTAATGAGTACTTCTTTTTCACCCTACTTTTGCCATGCTAGCCTTCTTTTAACCCTACTTATAACATGATTCCACATTACAATATCCTTGTGCGAATCACCCACATGCAAACCTAAGTAGGTGGTAGGTAAAGACCCTACCTTATAATTGAACACTTGTGCTTACTCATTGATGTTAGCTACCTAGCCCGCTGGTAAAATCTAACACTTACTGTGGATGATTTTGGGCCCTGACACAATTTGGAACCACACCAACACCTGCTTCAAGAAAGACAGCTCATGCATATATGAATCAGAAAAAACTAATGTGTCATTGGCAAAGACCAAGTGTGTAACTCTTACACTACATTTCTCCCCGATCAATGCCGTGAAGCCTCTCAAAATCCTCCACCTACCGCCCTATCCATCATCTTACTCAGAGCTTCCATCACAAGAATCTAAAACATGGCGGATAATAGGTCCTCTTGATTGAGACTTCTCGAACTACAAAAAGTCAAAGAGGCTACCATTAAGAAGAACATAGAATCTAATAGTGGAAATACAACTCTAATCCATCTCCTCCATCTTTCCCCAAATCCCTTTATTTGGTTGTTAAGCATAGACTTCTCGGTTAATGTAGAGTGAATAGATTAGTCATTTCATGAAATCTCTCTTGTAGTTCAATTATTGTAGTTTGTTACATTATGCTCCCTTAATGGTTGATCTCTTGGAACCATTAGCTCAAGGTTATTAAACCAATATTTGTTGGGCTTCATTAGCAAATGGCTACTTTTTGGGGATAATTAGTTTTATTGGGAGGTTTGAATTTTTGTTAATCTTTACTGAACCTTTATGGAAGCATGTTCTCATTTGGGTGAGAACATTGTTTATAAACAAAAGGATATTAATATAGTAATTTAAAGTCAAGCTGAATCTACATTTGGTTCAAAATAAGTTGATCACTTCACTGATGATAACATTCAAGATGGTTTCCCCTACCCCAAGTCCAATATGACTAGTTTGCAGGTTTAGATATCAAGTTTTTTATCGTATTTGAGTAATTTAGCTCTATTATATTCGTGGCATAAGTGGGAGCAGTTCCCTAGGAGTGGAGTTTGCCAAGGTTTATTTTGAATGTTAGAGATCTTATTATTTCTCTGATGCTGTTCTTCTGGTGCTATGTTTTTGCTTAACTTTGTAGTAAAAGGGGAGTTGCTTTGGAACTTCCAAAACTTTGTAAATGTGCTTCGACTCTCCTAGGCATGCACCTTTCTACTTCACGGGTGACTGAGTGCAAACATGATTTTTCTGAAGGTACCAAGACCATGGACATGTTTGAGGCTTTTCTAGGCATAAGTCTACTTGACGTGGATGTGGTTTGTTTCGTGTTCATTTTTACACTATTTGTAACTGTGGAGGAACAATCACTATATCTGAAATTTTATAAAGTAGGGAAGTAGGATAGTGATTTGTGTCTGACATTGATAGTAGCAAAGAGCAAAATTACTATTTCTATGTAATAGAGTTGCATTCAACCCAGAAGAAAGTTGTTAGACTGATTCATGGCTGAGTTGTATATTTGTTTCCATGCTTCCTCCTTGATGTTTTGTCTTTGATGCCTGCAGAATTTTCAGTAGCTAAGTTCATATAGAAGTTTTGCTATTAACATGTTTGCTGAAAATGTCACGATCCAAAATTCCAACCAAGGGATCGTGATGGCACATAATACTACTTGCTAGGCAAGCCAACACTTAATAATAGTAAGAGATATAAAATTAACATTAAATATTTTAATTACGTAAATAAAGTAAAACTCGTAAATTACATAACAAGTCTAAAGCAATACAACCATCTAATAACCTTACAAGACTAATGTCACTGAGTACATGAGTTACTAAGAGTGCCAAATACAAAATGTGAATGAAATGTAATACTGTATGATACAAGAAACAGTAATATGGAGATTGAAGGTGACTCCGGAGTTTGCGAACAGGAATGCAGCACTACCTCAGGTCTCCCTAAAATCCAAGTTGTGCTCCATTATGAACACTGCTAGGTCCCACACCAGAATCTGCACAAGAAATGCAGAAGTGTAGTATGATTACAACCGATCCAATATACTCAATAACTATCGAGCCTAACCTCGACGAGGTAGTGACGAGGCTATGATAACACACTTACTATATAAATCTGTACACTTAATAAATAATAAAAATAGCAAGAGAAAGAACAATAATAATAACATGATTAAAGACGAATAAAAGTAAAGGGAGAAATAACCACGTTTCTTGAATAAGAACAACCAAAAACCTTTCTCGGCTGCTTAAATCAACGGAGATAAAACAATATAGGGGAACAACATAGCCAAATGACAAAGGAGGACAATATCTCAAGTCAACACCAAAATTTATAACACATATGTTGTGCCACACAACTCGATCCAACATACAAAAAGTGTTGAAGCATTAACCTGATACCACAAACATAATAGTATTTTGACGAGCAACCCGAGGCTCTATCATAATAATGTAGCAGCAACAACCAGATCCCATTATAACAATGTAGCGGCAACAACCCGATCCAACATGCCAATTCATATGGAAACACCCAACATGCAACCAAATATGGAAAAATTCACAACATACCATAAAAGAGAACAAATACGTATAATTCATTAACAAAAGATGAACATGAGCAAGATGTGATACCAATATCCAAAAGCTGGTCTCACACATATAACCCAACAAAGACTCCAACAAGTTAACACATGAACAATCAAGTAGTCATACGATCCAACATAGTATAGGAGAATAAAGCATGAAACAAGTAAAGAAGTAGACCAAGTAAAGGCATGAAACAAGTAAAGGAACGTAACAAGTAAAGGCATGTGACAAATAAAGGCATGTAGCATGTAAAGGCATGTGACAAGTAAAAGCACAGAACAAGTAAAGTGCATATAATAATTAAAGGTATGAAATAAACTAGGTCTACTTGAATTTAGTCAAATAATATTCAAACAAGTTAAAACAAGCTTAAGGAACCCTCCTAATACGATTTTCTTTTTTATCTTTAACATATTTGAAAAAGTTAACAAAAATTCAACCCGAGACCTTTTGATCGAAATCCGAAATCAAGACCAAATTTTGATTGCCCGTTCATCCCCGAGTCTAAATATATGATTTATTTTGAGATTCGACCTCAAATCAAGGTCCAAATCTTTAAAATTAAAAATCATAAGTTACTATCCAAAAATCTTATGTTTACTCTACGAGTTAGATTTAGTGATAAAAATCTATGAAAAGAAATCAAAATTAATAAAAAATAAGTTAAAGTTACTAACCCTTGAAGTTGGGAAGAAAATTCTCTCCAAAATTGCCTCTTAGTGTAGTCTAGGTCTAAGAAATGGAATAAAATGAGCAACTCCCAAAATCCCTTATTTTTATCCAGATGTAGATATCGCAATTGTGACCTAAGCTTCACGATTGCAAAGCTGGAGCTTCCTCCCTATGTGTTGCAAAGCGAGCTAGCACTCACAAATGCGAGCCTCCCATTTTCGAGTTGGCCATCGCAACTGCATTGACTGCAGCACCAACAACCTCAAATCTTTCCAAAACGGCTTGAAATGTCACGACCTAAAATCCCACCGCAGGCGTCGTGATGACACCTAGTCTCTAAAGCTAGTTAAGCCAGTTACTAACAACGAATAAGCCGGTTTTAACTATGATAATTTGAAATAGAGTCTAATATGAATACCAAAACAAAAGCGAAATAAGCCTATGCGACAATAATCATAACAACCTCCCAAGATTTGGTAATACAGAGTAACAAACTCTAGTTGAATACATGGAAAAACCTCAAAGATTGAAATACAATATTGTTCAAATGGCAAGCTGACAGTACAACGAAAGGAAAGGACTCCAAGGGACTGCGACGACCAAGCAGCTCTACCTGGAATCCTCGCGATCAATAAGCTAACTCTGTCCGGGTCCGTTATCTCCAATACCTGGCTTTACATAAAAATATACAGAAGTGTAGTATAAGTACACCATAATCGGTACCCAGTAAGTATCAAGACTGACCTTGGTGGAGTACTGACATGGTACAAGTCAAGACACCTACTACTCAAAATAACCTGTGCAGTATAAAAGTATAAAGCTAATAATGGAAAGCAGGAATCACTAAATGGCAACAAGAATCAACATATGATATAAACAATAAAGTAATATGAACATTGTGAAAGTACCATTGAAACCAAATAAGGAAAACAAATAACAACCAATTAAGTCAAGTCGCTCTAGCACAAGTTTCACAACGAAATTTCTCCTAGATACCTCATCTCATAGTCACAAGTCACGGGTCTCAAACCACCATCATATGCTCACGACACCTCGTGCCCACATTTCAAATCACAACCACACGGACAACTCACGTGCCAATATCTCAATACATAGGCTCTCAATCAAAATCCGCTAGGCATGGTCACAGGCTCAATAACACAATCCGCTCGGCATGATCACATGCTCACAATTAAAATCCACCCGGCATGGCCGCAAACTCAATATCAGAATCCGCCCGGCATGTTCACATGCTCAATATCAACGTGAAAGCAGATAATGCAAGAATACATGGGCATGAACAATCAATGTCACATTTCATACTCCTACACTAGGATAAGTGGCATGCTACGATGTATGCTTGTGCGAGTGTATTATTATATCCCAAGTCAACAAGTAATATCAAAGACATCGAGTAGCTCTTCGAAGCAACACAACAAGTCATGTAAAGTGTATGACATACACAAGGAAAAACACACCATCGCACGGATAGCACCAACAAAATGCCCCCTGGCCATCACACATCATCCCTGATATTACTACCCTTATCTCTCCGATAGCCACCTGTATCACTCCACCTTGACAATAACGTTTGCCACCTGTATCACTCTGGTAGCCACCCAGACCGCTCTGTATAATAGCCACCCTTATCGCTTCGCCCGGACAATAACACAATAGCCACCCGTATTACTCCGTACACACAACAACCGTGAGATTCCACCCTAATGCCCCGCATAACAACAACAGTGAAATGCCACCCTTATACTCCGCATAACAACAACCAAAAACATGTGCAAACATCACAATAACACAACATATCAACTCGTACCACAAGTGCCCATAGGCCACAACCTTTCAAAAGATCCAACAATATCAATATTTCCACAATAAATAGCCCATGACTCAAACACAATGCGACAGAATCTCAATAACAACTTAAATGAACGAGAAAGTAACTCAACAAGGAAAAATACCCTCTTTTAAACACAATTTCAATTAAAATAGATAAATGACCTTCAATAACTTTAACTTCAATTAATTGCTTAAGCATAAACTCGATAATGAAAGTATTTCCATGAAATGACAAACTTCGAATTTTAGTGTATGAAATAGGCTAACAATTGAGAGAGACAACACGAACTAGCAACTATGTCTAAATGCATGAGAATAACCCGGCAATAAAAAGATATCATGTAAAAACGATTTCAATTAAGAGTAACTCGACAATAAAGAAGTCACATAATGATAAAAGAGGGTAACAACTTCAAGTAAAGCATATAAGAGTAAACTTGACAGGTAAAAGATGTGACATATAACGACAACTTCAAATAAAGCATGTGATAGTAAACATGATAATTAAAAGATATAACATGTGCTAACAATCCCACATAAATACATGAAAGAAGTCTAAGAGTCTAAACCGGACGATTTCCACATATAAGCCTGAGTATGTACTCGTCATCTCACGTACACGGCTTTCACATGACATAAATTAGCACAAACGACTCAAATCCTTAGGGGTAGTTCCCCCACACAAAGTTAGGCAAGACACTTATCTCAAAGAAGCCAAACCAATACTCTAAAATGACCTTCTTGTGTGAAACAACCCTCGGACTGCTCAAATCTAGCCAAAATAACTTAATATCATAAATAAAAACCATAGGAAATAATTTCGGATAACAAAGTTTCGATCTTTAATGAAAACAAAAGGGTCAACCCCGGGCCCGCACCTCATAACCCGACAAAATTTATAAAACCCTAATGCCCATTCCGATACGAGTCCAACCATACCAAAATTATCCAATTCCGACATCAAATCATCCTTCAAATTATCATTTTATATTTTTGAAAGTTTTTATAACAATTCCCAATTTTTTTCAACACAAATCACTAATTTAATGGTAAAAACAAAGATGAAATCATGAAATATAATCAAATCCGGGTGAAGAACACTAACCCCAATCCAAAGCATGAAAATTTCCTCCAAAATCGACCAAAACCGAGCTCTCTAACCCCAAAAGTGATAAAATATCAGAAGTCCTCGAAATAGAGTACTTTATATTTCTGCCTAAGTATTACATATAGCAATCGCGGAATTACCATCGCGATCGCAGAGACAAAAAAACATTAGGTGACAAAATGTTATTCGCGAATGCGATCAACGAGTCGTGGATGTGACACACAACTTGCAGCAACTACGCGAACGCGTAGAAAATCATGCAATCGCGGACAACAAGCATTTGATGCCCCTTCCAGCTTTCCCTTATGTGAACACGGACCACAGACTACTGGAAATTTGCAATCTCTTACATAGTCGTGTCCTCGAGGAACAAAAATGCTGAGCTCTCAGAATCACTTCACGATCGCGAAGAACAACAACCACACTAGAAACCAGCAACTTTAAAGCATGAAGAAATGGCTCGTAGCCCATCTGAGACACACTTGAGGCCCCCCAGACCACGTTCGAAGAAACCAACAAGTTCCAAATACAATACGAACTCGATCGAAGCCTCAAATCACATCGAACAACATCGAAACTATGAATCACACCTCAAATTGAACTTAATGAACTTATGAACTTTTAACTTCTATAACTCACGTTGAATCATATTAAATCAACTCGGAATGATGTAAAATTTTTCATGCAAGTCCTAAATGACAAAACGGAGCCATACCAACTCCCAAAATTGAAATTCGAACTCGATATCGACAAAGTCAACTCCCGGTCAAACCTCTCAACCTTCAATTTTCCAAATTTTGCCAAATTCATCAAATCAACCTAGGGACCTCCAAATCCAAATCCGGACATGCGCCTGAGTCCAAAATCACCATACAAAATTATTGGAATCATCAAAACACCATTCCGGAGTTGTCTTCACAAAAGTCAAACTCTGGTCAACTCTTTTTACTTAAGCTTCTAAAACAAGAATTATTCTTCCAATCAATCCTGAATCATCCGAAAACCAAACTCGACCACACACGCAAGTCATAATATATAATAAGAAGCTGCTCGAGACCTTAAGCTACCAATCGAGACACTAATTCTTAAAATGACCGATCGGGTCGTCACATTCTTCCCCTCTTAAACAAACATTCGTCCTCGAACGTGCCAAGAACCATTCTGAAGTCAACAAATCACTAAATGAACTCACCATACATTCTCGCTGGTGATCCCACGTCACCCCAATTCACATAGGCTCGACAACACAATCTCAGCTAAAGATTATTCCTTCCACCCACACTGATAACCTTAGAACCAGAGTTTTTTTCACTATCCGATCATTTTCCAAAGACCTAATTCCCATATAAACACACTGTATCAACCTCGACCAGATGCAACGACTCATGCACAAACCCACAAGGTATAACCACACGACGTAATACATTACACAGATGCCCATAATAATAACTCTGACCACGATAACTGCCCATAACCAAATCCAGCACCGGTAAATAATCTCATAACAGCTAGAACCCTATTCCAAACCTTCACAACCTTCACAACAATGCAATAAACATGAATATCCCATAACCAATCACTCAAATCAACAAGTCACACCTAACGCCACCTGGGCACACACCTCTCAAGCTAAAACCCAAGAAGCACTATGTGAATACGATTGTATATGCAAGGAGAAACACACAAGAGAACTATTAAACAAGCCCGACGAGCACAATTCCCTAACAGTACTATACTACAAATCAACTCCATAAGGGAGAATAAAAACATATGCACTAATCACAAGGATCTCATCCTAATATAACTCCACCGCAGCACGTATCCCGTTTCAAACATATCAAACCATATGAAAACGCGAGGGTCTTACCCTCAGCTTTGAATCACAAGTAGAATACACCTCACACCAATCGAAAACTTCCACTAACTCAATTCCGCGAAAAAAATCACCACATGTAACGGACTTCCCATATTGGTAGAGCACCTAAATCACAAATCGTAACGAAACCATCCAAAAATCATATCAAAACTTACCGTAATGAGTAACATAAAGTTCAGTCTAATCTTATAACTCTCAATGGTGAACAAAGCAAAACGATAGACACGGGCTACCACTATAGAATCCCCTAACAGTGGTAAACACATAAGCAGAGTACAAGAATCACGAAACTCACCCATATGTGAAGTAAGATAGGAGGACTCACCCCGATAAGTAGAACCGAATCAAAATAAGAATTATGATTCTATAACAAATTGAAACCATAACTGTAATGACATCATCTGGTGCAGCAGCCTCAGCCCTACCATAGAAAACATATCAACAGGTCGGGCCTCCCCTTCTAGGGCGCCCTCTACCCACCTGTCCTCCACCCTTAGCTGGCTTTTTAGGTGGAGTAGCAATTGGAATGGAGCCCATAGCTTGAGTGCTATAATGAAATTAACCTCTCCCGAGTTCGGGACAATCTCTCATGATGTGCCTAGTATTGCCACACTCATAACAACCCCTTTGCAGGAGTTGCTGCTCATACTAAGTCTATGCCGAATAGCTGGAATAACCATTGTGGGAACCCTGTGCAGGTGGTGCGCTAAAAGATGGATCCCCTATATGAGTACCCTGACTAACTAGAGAACCATGAATAGTCAGAAGTAAAGAGTGGACTGCTCTAGCTGTGGTGCATGCCCCCCTCGGCCCCGGCCTCTCCTAACTCTAGTAGGGAGCGCGGGTGTTTGCTCGGATGATTTGGTAGCGTGTCCTTACCATCTGTGAGAGAATATAGATACAAAGGCACTAACTTCGAAATCAACAAATCCGTACGACAGGAATGAAAGAAGTGGAATTTTCCTAATAGTTCTGTAGCCTATCAAATATAAGTACAGACGTCTCTATGCTAATCCGCAATACTCTACTAAAATTGCTTGTGACTTGTAGAACCTATGAACTTAGATCTCCGATACCAACTTGTCTCGACCCAAAATCCCACCGCAGGCATCATGATGACACCTAGTCTCTAAGAATATGTAAGCTGATTACTAACAACGACTAAGCCAGTTTAACAATGATAATTTGAAGAGTCTAATATGAATACCGAAACAAAAGCGAAATAAGCCTATGCAGTAATAATCATAACAACCTCCCAAGATTTGGTAATACAGAGTCAAGAACTCTAGCGGAATATATGGAAAGACCTCAAAGATTGAAATACAATACTGTTCAAATGAAAAGTTGACAGTACAATGAAAGGAAATGACTCCAAGGGACTGCAATGACCAAGCAACTCTACCAATCCTCACGATCAATAAGCTAACTCTACCCGAGTCTGATATCTCTAATACCTGGCTCGACATATATGCAAAAGTGTAGTGTGAGTATACCACAATCGGTACCCAGTAAGTATCAAGACTAACCTCAATGGAGTAGTGATGAGGTACAAGTCAAGACACCTACTAGTCAAAAATAACTTATGCAGTATTGAAGTATAAAGCTAATAACGGAAAGCAGGAATCAGTATATGGCAGCAAGAATCAATATATGATATAAACAGTAAAGTAATACGAACACCATGAAAGTACCATTAAACCAAATAAGGAAAAAAAATAACAACCAATTAAGTCAAGCCGCTCTAGCACAAGTTTCGCAACGAAATTTCTCCGTGATAGTAAACATAACAATTAAAAGATATAAAATGTGCTAACAATCCCAAATAAATACATGAAAGAAGCCTAGGAGTCTAAACCGGTCAATTTCTACATATAAGCCCGAGTACGTACTCGTCACCTTGCGTACACGGCTTTCACATGACATATTTTAGCACAAACGACTAAAATTCTAAGGGGTAGTTACCCCACACAAAGTTAGGCAATACACTTATCTCAAAGAAGCCAAACCAATACTCTAAAATGACCTTCTCATTTGAAACAACCTCCGGACGTCTCAAATCTAGCCAAAATAACTTAATATCATAAATAAAAACCATAGAAAACAATTCCGGATAATAAAGCTTCGATCACTAATGAAAAGTAAAAAGTCAACCCAAAAAGTCAACCTTAAGTCCGCACCTCGGAACCCAACAAAATTCATAAAACCCAAACACTCATTCCGATACAAGTCCAACCATACCAAAATTATCCGATTTCGACATTAAATCGTCCTTCAAATCATCATTTTATATTTTTGAAAGTTTTTGTAAAAATCTTCAATTTTCTCCAACTCAAATCACTAATATAATTGTAAAAACAAAGATGGAATCATGAAATATAATCAAATTTGGGCAAAGAACACTTACCCCAATCCAAAGCATGAATATCCCCTCCAAAATCGCCCAAAATCGAGCTCTCTAACCCCAAAAGTGATAAAATATTAATGCCCTTGAAATAGAGTAGTTTATATTTCTGCCCAGGTATTATATATTGCGATCGCGGAATTACCATCGCGATCGCGGAGACAAAAGGATATTAGCTGACAAAACATTATTCGCGAATACGAAAATGAGTCATAAATGCGAGACACAACCTGCAGCAACTACGCGAACACATAGAAAATCATGTGATCGCGGACAATAAGCATCTGATGCCCCTTCCAACTTTCCCTTACGCGAATGTGGAAGACATATCGCGAATGTGGACCACATCCAACTGGACCTTTGCGATCGCGTACATACAGTCACGTCCGCGATGAAAAAAACACTAAGCTCCCAGAATAACTTCGTGCTTGCAGCTTCATCTTCGCGATCGCAAAGAACAACAACCGCACTAGAAAGCAACAACTCTAAAGCATGAAGAAATGGCCCGTAGCCCATCCGAAACACACACGAGGCCCCCGAGACCCTTTTCAAAAATACCAAAAAGTTTGAATACACAATATGAACACACTCGAAGCCGTAAATCGTATCGAACAACATCAAAACTACGAATTGCACCTCAAATCGAACTTAATGAAATTACGAACTTTTAACTTCTACAACTCGTGCCTAATCATATCAAATCAACCCGGAATGACGTCAAATTTTGCTTGAAAGTCCCAAATGACACAACAAATCTATACCAACTCCGGAATCGAAATCCGAACTCGATATCATCAATGTCAACTCCCGATCAAACCTCTCAGCCATCAGTTTTCCAACTTCGCCAAAATGCATCAAATCAACCTACGGACCTCCAAATCTAAATTCAGAAATGTGCCTAAGTCCAAAATCACCATACGAAACTATTGGAATCATCAAAATACCATTCCGGAGTCGTATTCACAAAAGTCAAACTCCGGTCAACTCTTTTCACTTAAGCTTCTAAAATAAGAATTGTTCTTCCAAATCAATCCCGAATCATCTAAAAATCAAACTTGTGCACACATACAAGTCATAATACATAATACGAGGTTTCGCGAGACCTTAAGTCACCAAATAGAATGCTAATTCTCAAAACGACCAGTCAGATCGTTACACGAAACCAATTCGAAACTCATCCGAGCCCTCGGGTCCCCATCCAAACATTCAAACAAGTATATAAAACTCATACGATCTTGATTTTAAGATCAAACATCAAAATAATATATACAATCAAGAATCAAACATCAAAACTCAAAGATTTTCAAGTGTTTATAAGGTCAAATTTTAACTTTCAATAATAAGTGCCAAAATGGCCTTGGGTCATCCGAAATTCCAAACAAATATACGTACAAATCCAAAATCATCACACAAAATTACCAAAATTTTCAAAACACCGATCCGAGATCATTTACCATGAATGGACAGTGGTCAACTCCAATAACTTTAAAGTTTAAAAATCAAGAATTTCTTGCCAAAATAGATTTAACTTTTCGGGAATCAAAACGAATCATAAACACAAGTCGTAAATCATCAAATGAAGCTATTCAAGGTCTTAAATCATGAAATGAGAAGCTAGAACTCAAAATGACTAATCGGGTTGGTCATTCTCCCCCTTTAAAAGAAACTTTCATCCTAAAAAATACATAGAAATGTACCTGAACTGAGAAAGAGATGCAGACTCGAACTTAGACTCCCAACTAGCCTCCTCGGTAGGTGACCTTTCTAAAGAACTTTCACGAAAGGAATTTCCTTAGACCTCGACTTTCGAACTTGCCGATCTACAATAGCTACATGCTCTTCTTCATAAATCAGATTCTCATCAATTTGTGCTATGTTGAAGTCTAGAACATATGAATTATCTTCATGATACTTTCGGAGCATAGAAACATAAAATACTAGATGTACCTCTGCTAGGCTGGGAGGCAATGCTAGCCTATAAGCAACCTCCCCAACTGTCTCTAAGATCTCAAATGGGCCAATAAACTTTGGTCTCAACTTACCGTTCTTCTCAAATCTTATCACGCCCTTCATACACGAAATTTTCAAAAGTTCCTTCTCGCCCTCCATATAAGATATATAAAGGACCTTCTTGTCCGCATAGCTCTTCTGCCTATTCTACGTTGTCCAAAGATGATCCTGAATTAACTTCACCTTATCTAAGACATCATGAACCAAATTTGTACCCAAAATCAAAGCCTCACTCAGCTCAAATCAACCAATGGGATAACGACACCACCTACCTTTTAAAGCCTTATACAATGCCATTTAAATGCTAGACTGATGGATGTTTCTGTAGGCAAACTCCACCAATGGTAGAAACTGATCCCAATGGCCTCCGAAATCAATAACACTAACTCTTAACATATCTTTATGGATTTGAAGAGTTATCTTGGATTGGCCGTCCATATATGGGTAAAATATAGCGCTGAGCTACACTTATGTGCCCAACTCTCGCTGAACAACTCTACAAAAGTGCGATGTAAACTTTGTGCCACAATTTGAAATGACAGAAAAGTACATACCATGCAAGTGAACAATCTCCCTAATGTAGATCTGAGCCAATCTCTTTGAAGTGTAAGAAGTCATCACTGGAATGAAATGCACGGATTTAGTCAACTTATCCACAATGACCCAAATAATATCATACTTCCTTAAAGTCTATGGCAATAAACCACATAGTCAATAGTAATGTACTACGACTTCCACTTTGATATCACCAACCTCAGAGACAAACCACTTGATTTCTGATGTTCATACTTCACATGCTGGCAAATCAAGTACCCTGAGACGTGCCCAAAAATATCTCTCTTCATCGTCCGCCACTAGTAAGGCTGCTTCAAGTCACAGTACACCTTTGTGACACCTAGGTGAATGAAATACCTCGAAATATGAGCCTTCTAGAGAATCAAGCCCCTCAAACAATCAATATTTGGAACACAAATCCTGTTACACCCCATGTTTACGTACGTAAAAGTATGTCGTAAGTCAACTAATGTAAGCTCGAAAATAAGATCATATTTGAAAGCATATAAGGATAGTTAATCATGTTACCTTGGAGATTAAAAAAAATTTAGATCATGAACAACAAGTACCTAGAGGGTTTGAAGGTTTACGAGCTAAATGAATGTTTGAGCTGCTGTTTCAGAGGTCTAATGCGTACTTCTTCTTGATCTCGAAGCAAGGGTTGCGTTCACGAAGGTATGTGGTGTTTGGACATTTGTTCATTGCATTCGCAATATGGGGTACTCATTCGTGAAGTCTTGGAGGAGGCAGTTCTTTGCGATCGTGAGGGTGATTTCGCGATCGCGTAGAAGGGCAGGCAGGAAATGGGCACTAGGAATTTGTCCTACACATTCACGAGTATGGCGTCACGTTTGCGTTGGGATGGAGGAGTTGGTCACCACGTTTGTGACCAGTGCATAGCATTCACGAAGGGAGAGTTTGGCAGCTAGGGAGTTTGGTCTTCTCGATCGCGTAAACTTTCCTGTGATCGTGAAGAAGGGTCGTCTGGGCAGAGTTGAATTTTTGAAGAAAATCTAGAATTTGATATTCTTGGTTTTGACCACAAAATTGGACATGGAATTGGGATAAATTATATATTTGAGTTCGTGGTGTTATGGGTAATGTTTATCTTCAAAAATATTCAGAATCCGGGCACGCGATCCTGAGGGTTGACTTTGTTGACTTTCGAGCGGAGTTGGAAATTGTTATAAATTAATTAATTATGAGCATTGCAGTATATTTTATTGGTTTTCATGTTGACTAGTTTCGGATTAATGGGTATTGGTTTGAGGTGTTAGAGAGGTGTTGGAGCCAGTTATGGATCATCAAAGCAAGGTAAGTCTCCTGTCTAACCTTGTGAGGGGGAAACTACCCCGTAAGTGTTATTATATTTATTTTCTACTAGTTGTGGGTGCCACATAGGCATGAGGTGCTGAGAGTCCGTACGTAGCTAATATCAAGTTTATGTCCAAGTAGACTTAGGACTTTATCATGCAATATTTGTATTATTTGAATTCAACTTGTTAGTCTAAGTACCTAAGATTTATAAATGAAATCTGATCAGAGATCATGTTAGTTCCAATTTCATTACCTTGATCTGTATGGCAAGATTTTTGAAAATAGGTAAAGGTTATGATTACTTTACGTTCCCATGGTTATATTACAAACAAGTAGCCCATAACTCGATAAGTTTCTTCTCTTCCCAGGGATTGGGCCAAACGCCTCGGTAGTATATGTATTTATATGAGATGCATCCATAGATCAGGCCGTATTACCTTGGTAGTGCGTATACACGACTATATAGATTTGGCTGAACGACCTCGACATAATTCATGCGTAAAATTGCTAAGAGTCCAAATACCCACGAGATTACCCCTTAATTAAACTTGGGAATTATGTAATATATTCTTTTTATGACCTGAGATCGGATATCTTATTGATGGTTCCTATTTGTTGAGATAGCATATGGCCTTTGGGGACATTTAAACTGTTAATATTTGTTAACGACTTTCGTTATCAATTGTTCCTTATTCTATTGATCCTGTTGTATTTCATGCCTATTTATGATTCCTTCATTTTATTTATTGGACCACTAGTATGTGTCAATGTCGATCCCTCATCACTACTTCTCCAGGGCTAGGCTAGATACTTACTGGGTACACGTTGATTTATGTACTCATGCTTCACTTTTGCACAAAATTTGCAGGATTTGACAAGTTCATTTGATGGTCATCTTGGCGCGTAGACGCAGCTGCTGAAGGGACTTTGTGGTGAGTTGTATTCCATGCTACGTGTCGCAACCCACAGAATCTCCATCTTATTTATTTACCTTATCTTTTCTATTTTATATTCTAGACGGATGTTGTATTATTATTATGACACTCTTTAGTAGACGCTCATGCACTTGTGACACATGGTTTTGGGTTGTTCCAAAATTCACTTATGGTTTGATTTACATTGACACACTGTTACTTTATATTTTATCCAAAATATATGTATCTACGATTTTTAATGCATTACATTCTTTATCTAATAAGATTCATAATTTCAAAAAATATTAAAATAAATAATTAAGTTGGTAGATCACCATTGGCTTGCCTAACGACAATGTTGGGCGCCATCACGATCTATAGTGGGTTTTGGGTCGTGATAACTTGGTATTAGAGCTCTAGGTTCACTTAAGTCTCACGAGTCATGAGCGAGTCTAGTAGAGTCTTGCAGATTGGTACAGAGACGTCTATACTTATCTTCAAGAGGCGACAAGATTGTTAGGAGTACTTCCCTTATTGATTCATCGTCGTGTGATTTGATTCATTGAATCTTATGCCTTCATTTCCTTCCTACTCATTCTTATACGATGTCAAGCGCTTGTTATCAATTGGGCATCAAGGAGTTGTAGTGTTACTGCAGAGGTAGTGTAGGATGTTTCTCTCTACATATTCGAGTAGGCTATTATCATTGCCTTGTGGAAGGGCGCTCTATCATTTTTGCCTAGTGCTAGTATTGGCTACGGTTTCGAGGCTATGCATAGTGTTTATGAGGTTCATGCGTTGTTATCACACAGTGTTGGTGTGAATGGTAGGGAGCTTATTTATGTGTCACATCAGTTAATGATTCGAAAAGAGGATTACTTAGTTCATGGTTTAAAGGTTCGACATTTAATTCCATTGGGATAAAGGCAATTGGACTATAGATGTTCAGGCCTTGGTTGACGGAGTAGCAAGACTTGATATTTTCAAACATGGTGGAATTCCCATTGTGGTGTGGTGTAGTCGTCCTTGTTGGAATGTATTAAGGCTCATTGGTGTTATGGTCTCCTTTGAATTTCCTTCGGGGCAGAGTGTTATGGAATGGTAACTAAGAGGTGGTTATTATAGATGGCAATGTGTCGCGTCTTCGGGGTCGGATCGATGCTTGCCGTGTTTATGTCTCGAGAGGGATGATCTTTAGGGAGGCTTAGAGTTGGTGGCAATTTATCCGTTCGGGTCCTGCGAAGATGGATTATGATTTGAGGCAGTATTTTGGTGGGGAAGGAGGAGGAATGACTTGGTGGGAGGTGTCTCGCGGTGGTTGAATTGATAGCAGGTCAAGTATGAATAGTAGAGGCTGAGAAGTTGCTTAAGAAGATGGTTTAACCGAAGTGGGAGTGGCATAGTAACATATGGATTTGGTGATAGGATAGCCGCATGCTTTGGGGAAGTTTAGAGCGATTTGGGGATCATGGTGGACAATGACTAAGTCTTTAAATCTCATTTTGGATGTTGGCTACTGTACTGAGAAAGGTAGAATATGACGGAAATGAGTTTACTTGGAATGGAGAGGTGTGTGAAAGATTGATTATCATTTGGGATACAACATGACTTCAAGTTTTGAAATGTATAGTTGGACCTCAGTTGATGCTAATAGGGAATGAACAGACTCTTACAACTTATGGACGAGCAAGGGATCAAGAGGGTTACTGATTTCGTGGTAGTTGTAACCACGACAATTTCATTGGAAGAAGTCTATATAGAATTACACATGTGGTCTATCTCCTGTGGGAAGGCTAGCAGTTGCATGATTTTTGATAAAGTTCCTAGTAAGAGTTCTACTTTCTATCCAACGGGAGGAATGTACTACGATGCAGCTTGGATCGCTTGAAGAAGATGGTACAAGTGTTAGGAGGTCTAATGTGCGATCGTGGCTAATAATTCAGAATGTTTTATGAAAAGCTTGACAAGAGATTTTGAGAAATTTTGGGGTTAATTGAGAAGGAGGAGTTATTGTAGGTTCTAGATTTATGTGATCGTAACTTAAAGCTAAGTGAGGGAGCCCACCGTCCACGATTGGGTCACGTGGTTATGTGCTTGTATAGTTTCTGATTAGCGGTATATTAGTGGATTAGTTATGACAAGAAACGAAAAACATCAAGGGTAATTCGGGCAAAGGACTTGAGGAATGTGTGCTGCATTTCGCCTTATCGATTCAAGTGCAGATTTTGGGGATGACTTAGAGTGTATGCTTTTTTGGGATGGGATGTACAAGGAAAATAATTCATCCGGTTGCTTCCTTGGGAGTGTTCATATGCTAACAGAGCACTAGAGTTTTGTTATATATTCGGGACCAAGTCACAGTGGGTGACTCTCAACAATGGTTCTAGTGGGTTCATAAATTAAAGTGTGGTGTCTAAGGATTTTGGGTTCATTATATGGATAAAGACTGGGTTTTGCAGTAGGGTGTGAAGAATACTTGGAGAATTTCGACATTATCATTGGGTTTGCAGTGCAGTGTTGGAGCAATAAAAGGAAACAACTTTGAATTCGTAGAAGATCTTTTAGAACATGTGTATCAGTTGGAGATACTATTGAGTACGCGAGAAGGTTATGATATGGCTTATGGATATTAAGACGATGTGGTCTCGTGATTTGGGTCACTCAGGGTGAGTGTTGTTTGAGGTCCGTTGTGTTTAAATAGAACTATTATTTCCAAGAAAAGTAAAGAGCAAATTAGAATAAGTTGAGTCAGTTAGTAATGGCTTAAATCAGCATGGTTGTGGAAATGATCAATTCCTTCAGTATGTTAAGATATACAGGTGATTTGTGGTTGTACGTGCGGGCTTGACAACCACTGTAATTTGATTGATTTGGAGTTATTTGATTCTGATGGTCTTGTTATGTGTAAATGGATCCCACAAGAGTTATGGAGGTTTATACTCCGACTTGAGGTTTGTATTTTTTGTGGTTATGGGAATTCGATTGCGTGTTGCAATCGTTCTTTTGAAATGAGTTGAGTAGAAAGGGTTCTAGCTGATGAAGTGTTTATTCTATTGGTGGTTTAGGGGTTATGATGAAATTATTGTACTCTCGCATAGCATCATGATAGGTGTAGTGAGCGATATAGAAATTGGAATTTAAGGATCAAGGTTGTGGTTCAGTGTTGATGAGAATATCACAAGTTCGAAGGAGCGGGGGAGGATTTTAGACGTTCAGGGTATGCTGACACTATTTTCGGGTAACCTGTAGATGTTCTATTTTGTGGTAGCATTGTTGGGTCAATAGCCATTGATGTTCAAATTTTGCTACCTAGTGCGGAAGGTTGTGGGAGTATATCCAAGGGAAGATTGTCTAAGTGTGACGTGTTAGTCATTTGATGGTTAGAGATTAAAATCAAGTATGGAGTTTCTGGTACTGTCTCTAATGGGGGAGTTTATGCTTGAGGGGTGCTCTATTCCTTTGGTTGTGGATTGTGAGAGTTTATTCCGGATTCCGGATTGGACGATTGCTCGTGTGTGTCATGAATAAGGTCATTTTGGATCTTTGAAAGGTTATTGGCTCAGTATGGGATGACTAGAATCGGTTTGAGGTCCGCTGGTAGATCTAATGTGGATGCATGCCCTACATCAGGTTGGATATGTTCCTTCGGCATAGCATTGCTTGTGGAGGAGTCTTCGGGTGTTCGATGTTATTCCTGTCATTAGCTATTCTATATAATACTCTATTATGCCACGAGGGTTGTGAGACGGCTTGATTATTCACACATGTGTTATGATCCCGTGTAGGTTGTGGAGTTATATGAGCAACATGGCTCTCGAGATGCAGGTCGTAATGGTACCTTAGCCGTGCTTGGCATTTTGTAGCGCATGGCGCTATCTATCTCTCCAAGGTTGTGTTTACGCACTTGGCATGCTTGTGATCAATATTCAGGCATTTTGTAGGTATGAAAATTCTGGATCGGTAGGTAATTCCTTATAACTTGTTATGTGTCGATCGGGTGGCACGCTGCCACGAGTATGATGTTTGGATCGGGTTGCACACTACAGCGGTATCATTCGTGGATTGGGTTGCACGCCGCGATAGTGAGATGTTGAGTGTGGTTCCTTATACTTATTTTGTGTGCCTTGTATATCATCTCTGAGATAGGTTCATAACATCTGTTTGGCCGTTTTATTCGTTACGCAGGCTGGGTGGTTCTATGCTAGAGTTTGTTCTTCCTTATGGTCAGCTTTGAGTTTATCTTGTTGGCGCATTGATGGTTTCATATGAGATTTAGATAGTGTTAAGGTGGCTTATTTCCCAAGCAGCTTGTACTGGGTGACACGAGTATTGGACGTGAAATCAATGCGATCAGATTTATGTAAGGTATATTAAAGAGAAAATGTCATTATTTAGCACAAAATGAGGTAATGGTTCTTTCCAAGCGGAGAGATTGTATGGTCCCGTGATTTTTTTACTCAAAACCCGAAAGCTCGTAGTGCCAAGTTAGGTATATGTGTTAGAGATTTGTAAAAGCGAGCCGCGGTTCGGACCCTTTGGATTGATTTGTGCATTAAAAAGTTAAGGAACAATGTTTTCCAGAAAAGTACGTTTCTACGGTCCATTATGCGATCGCAGAATAGCTATGCGGACCGCATAGTCGCCGCAGAGTCATACAGTTTGATGGTTAATTTGAGGTCAACTATGCAGCCAATTATGCGATCGCATAATCAATATGTGGGCCGCATAGTCATCGCATAATCCCCTTGGAATTTTTGTGAGGGGAAGTTTTGCGGTGCATGATGCGACCACAGAATAGGTGTGTGGGCCGCATTTCTGTCGCATACCCGGGCAGTTTGTTCAAGTTTTTGGGGCCATTTTTGCGGTCCATTCTGCAGGCCGCATGTCCATTATGCGATCGCAGATCGTGTCGGGGATCCTATTTTCTAACTATTAATACCCGATCCTATCCCATTAAAAATACCCCATTAGACCCCTTTTAAGATATTCTTCTGCAAGAAGAGTGAGAGGGGAAGTTCTAGAGAGAGAGAGGGTGATCTTCATCAAATCCCCACTCAATTCTTGCCTAAACCCTTGAAGATTATCAAATAAAATTTGTTGGACCTTCACCCCAAGAGGTAAGAACTTGAGCCCTAACATTTGGTTTGGAAATTCTCACTAGAATGAGTAATTAACTTGGGGGTTCATGGGTATAAGAATGGATTTTCTTGGATGCATAAAAGGTAATAGGGTATGGGGAGGTTGTGAACTAAAAAGATAGCAATTGGGGTGTAAAATGATAGAAATCTCTCATAAAAGGGCCCTAAAATCACTGTGCACACTTAGTGCTTGATAATTTACTTAAATGAGCTAGAATCTTATTCATGTCTCTAATTCTTGGTTCAATTTGTAACTTTTATAAAAATAGATCGAAGTTACTAGGAAATTCCGGAATTTATTATAAGGATTTAAGGAAAGCTCTATTGAGGTATGTATGGCTAAAACCCCTCCTCTTAGAAATTGAGCCTCCATGGTGCCCGTGCAATTGTTGTAAGTCCGAAATTTGATTGATGTAGTACTTGTTATGTCAAATGAATTGATGTTATGAAAATGTATGTGGAAGGTGCTTCTCCATGTGTTTAATGTGTTATTCTTTGTAAATTGAGGATATGTGGAGAGCATGAACTATGTGTTAAATGCCTAAATGTCAAGTCAAGGTTACATTGTGATTAATATGCCGAACTAGATGCATTCCTCTCTATGCTTATAACTTAAATTGCTTTTGTATGTGCCTATGATCTTAAATGGCAAGGTTAATGTTGAAAATGGGAATAATGTGAAACGTGAGTTATGGAATGTGGTAATTGTGGCCCCAAGTGCCGATGAACTAATACATGTGAAACCAAATATTAAAGTGAGATGATTAACGAAAAAGGGTAACGTCTTGGTAAGACGACTTAGCCGATCGGGCCGTGATCTGACGCCATGTTATACACACATGGTGGTAATGTATTGATAATTAAAACTAGAAAGTGAGAATGAAATAAGGGTAACATCTTGGTTTGACGGCTTAGCCGATCGGGCCATGATCGGACTCCGCTCAAGGAATCGGTGGTATTGTGGATGATGATGCAACAATATGGAATGCCCCAACCTAAAACTTCGGAAACTATGTGAAACTTTTATATTGCTGACGTGGTGTTTGTTTGAATATTTGTAGTCCTTATGATTTTGTTTTACTCTTGTATGGTTGTTCTTTCTAACAGGATAGTGTTTAGTTATACATACTAGTACTATTCCATGCTACTAACATTCCTTTTGCTGGGAGAGCTACATTTTTGAATGAATGTAGGTGGATCCATAGCGGACAGTGCTGATCGCGCGTAGTGGAGTATCCTCCTCTCAGAGTCTTGGTGAGCCCCCCCTTTCCTCTTCCAAGGGGTTATGTTGTACATCTTTTATTGTAGACTTCCACTTTTGAGGTATAGCCGGGGCCTTGTTGTCGGCGTTGTCATATTTGTCTTTTGTATCTTTAGAGGCTCCATAGATGTTTGGGTGGGATGTGTTCGGATGTCGGATGGGACAATGTACTGTATTGACATTCTAAACTCTAGTTCTTCTAAGCAGTAACTATATGAAATCTTAAAAACTTAACCACGACTTAAGGTTCATGATATGAAAATGAATTAACAATGTTGAATGTTCGATTATGCTATTGTCTAAATAAATGAAAGCATGGTTTCTTAATTGTATTGAGCTGGGTAGAAATTGTTAAAAAGGCTTGCTTAGTTGGGTTCACTTGATTGAGCGCCGGTCGCGCCTCCCGAGGTTGGGGCATGACAGAGATTCCATGATTTATTGATTTGGTAGGTGGTTATAACTTCTACGGGTCGCTTACATCGTTGCAGTATCGCGAGGGTTAGATCAGGGCTTATACGGATTATGAAGTGTACTACGGGCATCAGGTTAGTGAATTTGCAACTTCTATGATTGGAGGATATTATTATGGGCATATGAATTGTGCGGTGCATTGTGTGGTTTCAGCATGAGCGCATGATCATATTTGGTACAACGGGTTGAGATTGTTACAGTATTCGTATGTTAGAATCAGTTTTTGTAAAGAATTTAGATGTTGGAATTCAGTTCTAAGGCTTGTGGGCTAAGAGAGAAGGGTCTTTAGTCTGGCTTGAGCTAATGTGCTTACATGGTTTGTGGTAGCACGAATAGGTGCACGAGGTGTTAAATAGTGGTTTGGGGAAATTCCAAAGCGATTCTTGGCACGTTTGAGGACGAATGTACGTTTAAGTGGGGGAGAATGTAACGACCCAACCGGTCATTTTGAGCTCTAGCGCGTCAATCTTTTGAGGCATTGAGTAGCTTCACTTCATATTTTATGACTTGTACGTGTGGTCGAAATTGAATTTCGGGAATTTCAAAGTTGATTCGAATGGAAAATTCTCAATTCGAAAACTTTAAGTCTGAAGAGTTGACCAAGGTTTGAATTTTGAGTAAATAGTTCCGGAATCAGGATTTGAAGGTTCCAATAGGTTCGTATGATAATTAGGGACTTGGGCATAGTTCGAGTTGAGTATCAAGTGGTCCGGGAGAATTTTTGAAAGTTGGCATTTTTAAGGGGATTTTGATGTTATCGATGTCCGTTTGGGATTCCGAGCATTGGGATAGGTTCGTGTCATGATTTGTGACTTGCATGAAAAGTTTGGCGTCATTCCCGAATGTTTAAGTATAATTGAGATGCGTTTGGCAAAGTTTGAAAGTTGAAAGAAGTATCTTGATCATCGATTCGTAGTTTGGATGTTATTTGGTGGGATTTGAGGCCTCAAAAGTTTGTGTCATGTTTTGAGACTGGTTGATATGATTGGATGGGGGTCCTGGGGACCTCTGGTGAATTTCGGATGGGCTACATGCCATTTCTCCATGTTTGAGCTGTTGTTTCTGAGGTCTGGTGCATCCTTCTCCACGATCGTGAAGCAAGGGCCACGTTCGTGAAGCTTTGTGGGGTGTCTGGCTATTTGTTCATCGCGTTTGCGAATCCTTGGATGAGGCAGTGCTTTGCGATTGCGAGGGTGATTTCGCGATCGCGTAGAAGGTCAAGTAGGAAGTGGGCACTAGGAAATTTTCCTATGCGTTCGCAAGCTTGGCGTTGCGTTCACGTAGAGCCGGAAGAGTTGGTCACCGCGTTCACGAAGGGAGAATTTGGCAGCTAGGGATTTTGGTCTTCGCGATCGTTTAATCTTTCTTGCGATTGTGAAGAAGGGTCGTCTGGGCAGAGTCCTTTTTAATTCGGGAGTTGGCTCACTTTTCTCTCATTTTCACTTGGGTGGCCAATTTGCGGAGCTATTTTAAGGAGATTTTTTCATCAAGCAACACAAGATAAGTGATTCTCACTTGTTGTAAGTTAAATACGCAAGTTATATATGGATTTAAACATGAAATATTGTTGAAATTGTGGAATTTCTGAAGAAAACCAAGAATTTGATATTTTTGGATTTTGACCACGAAATTGAATATGGAATTGGGGACAAAATATATATTTGAGTTCGTGGTATTATGGGTAATTTTATCTTCAAAAATATTCAGAATCCGGGCACGTGGACCCGAGGATTCACTTTATTGACTTTCGAGCGGATTTGGAAATTATTATAAATTGATTAATTATGAGTGTTGGAGTATATTTTTATTGGCTTGCATGTTGTTTGACTAATTTCGTATTGATGGGCATCATTTTGAGGTGTTAGAGAGGTGTTGGAGCCGGTTATGGAACTTCGGAGCAAGGTATTTCTCCTATCTAACCTTGTGAGGGAGAAACTACCCCATGGGTGTTATAACTATTATTTGCTACTAGTTGTGGGTGACATGTACGCACAAGGTGACAAGAGTCCGTACGTAGCTAATATCATATTTATGCTTGGGTAGACTTAAGACTTTATCATGAAATATTTGTATTATCTGAATTCAACTTGTTAGTCTAAGTACCTAAGATTTATAAATGAAATGTGAGCCGAGATCATGTTAGTTCAAATTTCATTACCTTGAGATGTCGGAAAGATTTTTGGAAATAGGTAAAGGTCATGATTACTTTACGTTCACATGGTTATATTACAAACACGCAACCCGTAAGTCGATAAGCTTCTTCTCTTCTTGGGAACGTGCCAAACGCCTCGGCAATATATGTATTTATATGAGATGCATCCGTGGATCGGACCGTACAACCTCGGCGGTGTATGTACATGACTATACGGATCAGACCGTACAACCTCGACGGTGTATGTACATGACTATATGGATCAGATCGAACGACTTCGGCATAATTCGTGTGTAAAATCTCTAAGAGTCCGAATACCCATGAGATTACTCTCTTAATTAAACTTGGAAATTATGTAATATAATCTCTTTATAACCTGGGATCGGATATCTATTTGTTGAGATAGCATATGGCCCTTGGGAACATTTAAACTGATAATATTTGTCAACAGATTTCGTTATCTATTGTTCGTTATTCTATTGATCTTATTGTACTTCATGCCTATTTATAATTCTTGCATTGTATTTATTGGACCACTAGTAAGTGTCGATATCGATCTCTCGTCACTATTTCTCCGGGGTTAGGCTAGATACTTAATGGGTATGCGTTGATTTACGTAGTCATGCTTCACTTCTGCACAAAATGTGTAGGATTTGATAGGTTCATTTGATGGTCATCTTGGCGCGTAGGCGTAGTTACTGAGGGGAATTTCAGTGAGCTGCATTCCATGCTACGTGTCGCAGCCCATAGAATCTCCATCTTATTTATTTACCTTATCCTGTTTATTTTATATTCCTGACAGATGTTGTATTATTATGGAACTCTTTAGTAGGCGCTCATGCACTTGTGACACCGGATTTTGGGATGTTCCAGAATTTGCTTATGGTGTGCTTTACATTGACACACTGTTACTTTATATTTTATCTAAAATATATGTATCTACTATTTTATAATGCATTAATTTTTGTATGTAATAAGATTCATGATTTAAAAAAATAATTAAGTTGGTAGATCACTATTGGCTTGCTGACACCATTATACATTTAATATCTGCCAAGCATATTCCGAACCTGTTAATTGGTAAAGACCTCCATTCAACCCTTCTTCCTTTTCGACTTGCTCAGTTATTAAACCACATGTGACTTACGACTAAACATATCCGTTACAATATTGATTCCGCTCTTTTTATTCTAGTTCTAAGCCTTCTTATATGAAACATGTATACTATTATGGTCTTTCATTCCTCCTTATTTTTCTCACTGCCCCTAGTGGTCAACGTCTTCTTATTAAGCTTATATTATGATATTCCTTATTTGCGATTCTGATCTAATTCCCACACATTCTGAATCCCTTGTATATATAGTTCTGGACCTTATCGATTTATTTTCATCTTCTTGTTACCTTATACATTTGATGTATTTGTGAAATAGATTAACTTCGTACTTCGTCCTTTCCTTATTGTCTATCATAAGTTTTATCCTTGATGTCGACTTTGTTTTTTCCACTTTGATGGTTTCTCTTCTTTGTGTTTTTTTTCTTAAAGTAATAAAATATCGTACTAATACCTTGTTCTTGTTGCCATCTCGTCTATCCCTAATGATTGCAACATTTAAATATTATCATGGTTTATCTTTAATTTCAAGAGTCAACGTACTCGGGTCCCTTTCTAACTCCTTATGATGGTTCTTCCTTCTACTTTCAATCTCAACAATTTCATTAGGAGTCATATCTACCAACTTTAACACATTCTTCAGGTTAATATTTCCATGTACAAAGTATTTGACTATGCTTGGCGTCAATGTATAAACCAATATCGTCTCTTTTCCATATCGTTTATACCCGCGAGTTACTTTAAAGTTCCCATATCATTTGTCGAACGCATCTGAGCAATACTTAGACATTTCGGATCACAACCAAACTTTGCACATAAGTTTCAATCAACCAAATGAACCTATCTAAGGTCTCAAAACCTTCGTAAGAGTCCGATGACACCAATATCAATTCCCGATCAAACCTATGAACCCTCTAATTATTTAAATTGCCAATTTTCGGCAAATAGAGCCAAAACGTTCTAGGAACCTCAAAATTGAAAAATCCAAACATATGACCAAGTGAAAAATCACCATACAAACCTATTGAAACTATCAAATCCCGATTTTGAGGCAGTTATTCAAAAGTCAAACTGATCAACTCTTCCAACTTTAATCCAAATTGAGAGTTACTCTTTCAAATCAACCCCGAACCTCTTAGAAATCAAAATCAATCATATACACAAGTTATAATACATCATATGAAGCTACTCAAAGTCTCGACCTACATAATGAAAATGCCAGAGCACAAAATGATCGGTCTTGTCATTACAGAGGGCATTCAAACTCTATCAACTCACGAAAGCATAATGTTCTTGATAACCCACTCCTTTTCTCTCTCTCACAATTGTACAATCAAGCTTTCATCAATCAAGTCCCTGCCTTCTTTTTCATAGATTATTGAATAAAAAATTATTTCCCTCTTTTTACTCATTCAATTTTATATTTATCTCAAATTTTTAGCTATTTTTTGTTGAATTGATTGTCTGTGGCCTACGTTTCAATTTTAATTGATTTATCCTAATAAGAAAATTTTAGGTTAAACAGTAAGAGAATTTAAGTTTATATAACAAATACATGTCATATGTTTATAGATTTAATATAAATTTTTGATAATAATGATTTTTACATGGAAAATATCTCATTTTAGGAAATGCGGGAACCTTATCCATAAAGTGTGAATGGAGACAATCTTACTCTCAAGTCAGATTATAAGTTGTTTGTCTAGCTCAGAAAAGCAACTTTGTTAAGGGGTTTTTATTAAATAAAAAGAATTATTGGGGTAAGGAAAATAGGTAAAAACTTACCCGCACCAGGTATTTACACCCATCGAATAAATAGTTTGTTTACCGTGAAAATGGTAACAACAATTAAATTTGTAAATGGGATTCTAAAAATACATGATCTATTCTCGAGCTAGTTGTTTAGAGCAGTTGATGCTAAGAATACGAAGTTTAGCGATGAAATGCAAGCTAAAAATGGGGCGATAACCTAACCTAAAGGCTTACTGCCCGGGTTGTTTTACCAAGGGGATACATGCTAAAATGAGGGGTTGAATGAGCTGAGGAACCTGCTGCCCGGGTGTAGGATCGGTCGATAAGGGGCCTCGGGGTCGATGCCTGGGTCGAGCTCGAGCTATCAGGGGAGTCGAAAGTGGGATAACAGTTAATATATGATTAAAAAAAGCTCTATATGGCCAAAACCAAGCGATAAATAAAGAACAAGTAAGAAGGCAATAAATGTTAAGTGGCCTCGAGCCAGTAAGAGCAAGTGAGTTAGAGAGAAGAAAAAGAGAGAGAGAGATATATATTATTGCACTTGTGGAGAAATGGAGCAACATCAGCCCTTTACAAGGTAACACGAGTTCCTTTTATATAGGAGGGGAACTCAGCTATAGTACAACATGCATTAATTGTTTAAGTATGGAGATGGGACGGCTTGACGCGACGCTTCGGCGTAGGCCCTGGATAGGCCCGCTTTGTCAGACTGAGCCGCGTGCTTGGAAGCTTCCCCCTCTGTTCTGGCTTCGATTTCTGTCTTCTCTGAGTCGGGACTTGATGGGCCCCCAGGGAGGGGACTCGACCTTGGCTCCCCGTCCTCGGGGTCTCGAGGCATTCTTCCGAAATGACTTGATAGCGAGAAATTAAGTCCTCTGATTTTGCCGCATATAAATAGTCTTCGCATTTCCCAGAATGAAGAGATGGGAAATGATTCTGATACTTGACTTCTCGAGCTTCTTACAGCGACGTCACACTAGCGATGTAACCTGTTGCGCAAGCTTTTGTGGCAACTAGGGCATCCTACGGACGTGTGTATTTCGACCTCATTCAATGCACTGCCGATTCCCGTTCTCCAAGGTGAATATACTGCCATAGATTCGGTTTTTCAAGAATACAGTAATTGCATCCGCTGGTCAATCTTCCAAGCCTCGATGACCGTGTCATTATCCCCTATAAATAGGGGTGCCTTGGCGTTGTTTTTCTTATCCCAGTACCCTCATTGGCTCATTTGCCCATTCTTTCTTATCATCTTCTTCTATCCTTGAATGTCGTGCTTGGGGCTCATGGCCTCAAGGCCATTTGGTAGAGCTCCAGTACATTGTGTTGCGGACTCTTGTCGGGGCTTTCCTTTGTCGAGCATGGTCATGCTGCCCTGTCACTATGGTAGTTGCTGATATGTTTGCCGTTGCTGTTGCTGTTGGCCCGAGATGGTGACGGATGGGGAGTCGGCTTTCCCCTTATGTAGACAGCCGTTCGGACTATGCACCGCTGCTCACTCTGCTACCCAGGCCTGGTGTGGCACTTCATCCCTTGGGTTTTTTCTTTGCCAAGGGATAAGTGGCACTACCGGCCGCTGAGGCTGGGGCCCGCTGAATCTTCAACCTTTGGCTTTGGCGGGCCATGTCTCTTTTCTCTGCCTCCTATGCATCCTCTCCTTTTCCTCTTCTTCATCTTCTCCGACGGGAATCCCTCGGGGGATTGAGCTGGGAACCTAGAGGAGGCGGCGGTCGAAGGAATTACCCTCGAGGATGCGTGCTCGAGGGGGCGGTGCTCGAGGATGCTGATACCGGAGATGGACCCTCAAGGACGGACCGGGCTCTCGGGTTTCATCATATGTACATCTTTTCGTTCCTCCATTTTTGGTGTAGAGAACCTCTGTAGGCTTCTGTAGTTGTATTTAAGGACCCCTCGAGGGCTATTGTACATGGAGTTTTACGAATATGAATATACTTCATTGGCTTTCGCTTTTGATTTTTGCCTTATTCTTGTATGCTCTCATGCCCTTCGAGGCTTTTGAATGTTTTTCTTTGTTGTTGACCGGTGATACCTAACTTGAATGCGAGCGTTCTTCCCAATCCTCTACTGATTGTCATGGCCCCTTTTCGAGCCCATCGTCGTACCTCTGATCGAACCTGGATTGATCTGATAGGCTCGGGTTGTTGAGCCCTCCGTGTTGCGTGAAGATAGTATGCGGAGCTTTCGAGAATGATATCCTAAATGAAGGTCAGCTTCGGGTACCTGGGGGTCCCTTTTGAACTTAATGTAGATACCTTTTTAAGGCGTATGAGATAGGCTTATATTGAGGAGTTGCCTGTACTCAGGCGCTGCCTCGAGCCTTCGTGGAGACTTCGTGATTGGAGCTTCACGTGCTTATTTTTAGAAAAGGAAACCATGAGATCGGGTACTACCTTGAGTCGAGTGATGGTGTTGAAAGCTTCCCAAAGCCCGACTTCTTTTTTGGCGGAGGTCCTCGGGGTCGGATGCTGCCTCGAAACTGGAGATAATACGGCCGACTCCTTGAGTCCTGGCTTCTCGTTGAGGGATGTCTCTGGGATCGGATATCACCCTATCGATCTATCTTGAGGCTGTTGGCTTCCCAGGGCTTACTCCCGATAGGTGAATCGTCGGTGTTTTCTGCATATATGTTGGCGCACGTTCTTTCTTTAGTCTATCAATTTTACCATAGTCATGGCAACTACTTCGGAGCCAGCTCAGCAGAGAGTGGGGAATGCTGCTCCTGGCGCTCAGGATCCGTGGGAGTTCGCTCTGAAGACCCTGTCTTTGATAAAAGAGGAAAATTTGGAGACGGTGAGGAGATATTACGGATGGAGCGAAGGGATAACACTGCAGGTGCTTTCCCCAAATGAGAGCATTACGGACTCCGCTGATGTATTCTTGAGCGTATACTTATATCCTTTCGCATTTGGCCCCCTTGATAGGGTTGTGCTCGATATTTGCTTGAAGTATCGGGTTACTTTGGCGAAGATACATCCATCGTTTTGGCTAGTGGTGTTGATGATGAGGTCCTTTGCGTAGAGGGTTGGCCTTGAATTTACGCTTAGTTACCTCGTCAAGCTGTACCGGCCCTTTCATCACCAAGGTCTGCTAACCCTGAGGTGCCGTTCGTCCACGCCCTTTGTCGTTGATGAAGAAGAAGATGGGGATCAAGAATGGGCCAGTTGGTTCATCCGGGTCCGGACGACCGACATTATTCCTGTGGAGCTTTTGCCATTTCCCGAGGGATGGAGTTATGCACATGAGTGGAGCGTCTGGTACTTTTTCAAATTTTGTTTATAGCGAAAACTAGTTGAGTAATTACGTTTTCCCCTTTTGCAGCAAGGATGCCGGGCGAAGTTCTTGACCTGCCCGGCTAGGTCTGGAGGTTGGTGACCCATTTGACCTGCGATGAGCATAGGTGGCGAGCTGTATTCCGCATCAGATGGGGAGCGAAATACCAAGGTATGCGCGTACGCTGCCTTTGCCTTGGCCTTCGTGTATTCGAGGTAACATTTTCCCCTTTCTTTTGTACTGGCCTTGCCGTTTGTAGGTATAGGGCGGTTCCTTGGGATGAGGCAGTGCTCTTTAGAAGAGGGGAAGGAGTCATCGGCCTCCAAGCTGAGGGATGACGTCAACGAACGGATCCGTGCCCGTAGTGTGATGGAGCTTTTAGTGGCGGTGAACGAGACCGTGTCTTTGAGGAGAGGGCATCGTCTGAGCCTGTGGTTCCCGGGGTGTTTGATTCCTAGACGGCGTTCCTCCGAGTGAATATGCTTTACCTGAGGTCGGTTCTTCTGGGGCCGAATAGGCAAGATTAACAGGAGTGTGTTCTGACTTTGAGGAAGTCCGCCGTCTTCACTTCATGGTGAGTTTAGGCGCAGGTTTTCTGTATTTCGCGCTCTCCTTTCTTCATCAAGTTTTCCTTTTGCAGGCCTATGATAGGCTCAGGTCTAAGCTGCTCCGTTAAGG
The DNA here is from genome assembly GCF_000393655.2 of Nicotiana sylvestris. Lineage (NCBI taxonomy): Eukaryota > Viridiplantae > Streptophyta > Magnoliopsida > Solanales > Solanaceae > Nicotiana > Nicotiana sylvestris. The sequence continues at coordinate 57,540,805 of NC_091059.1, forward strand.
ACCCAGGCTTCGGAAAGTTCTGGACGAGGCTGAATCCCTTAGGCTCCTTAGCGAGGAGAAGGAGGTTGAGTTGCTGCATTAGCGATATGAGGCGTACCGAAGCTTGAATTACGAGAGCCATTTGATGGAGCAGGTAACCTTTCGTAGTACGCGCTTTGCTCTTTTTGGCCTTTAAGGTTAACCTCTTTCTCCTATATTAGCTGTAGAAAAAGACGGAGGCCTTGGAGTACCTCAAGGGCGATATCGATCGCATCAGGAACGCTTGTGGAGATCTAAGGGCTCAGGTGCAAGCTCAAGCTTTAGAGGAGAGAGGCGCTTTAGCCAAGGTTCCTGCCTTCGAGGCCCAACTCCGCTTGGCTCATGACAATGCTATAATTCAAGCGGATATGATCGAGAAACTCGAGTCTGATCTCTCGAAGATCAGAGCTGAGATTATCGATGCCCCGGCTGAAGCGGCATTAAGCCGAACCAAGGCTGATCAGGAGATGGCGATTTGTGTGAAGGACGCTGCTGACGCCCAAGCCGAGCTGAAGCGGGTCCTCAACCGGGAGAAGAGGATTGAGGAATATGTTCGTTGCAGATCCCGAAGAGAAGTACTCGAGGAGATCGGCGCAATGGGTTTTGTTCTCTCAGAGGAATTGGCTCGAGCAAGGGTGGACAAGCGTGACGCTCGGTCACATTTTGCTGACGTCGCAGAGAGCGAATCTGATAGGCCGTAGCCTGTTGGAGTGAAGAGTAGATTTCACTGTTTTTCTGCTTTGTATTTGATACTTGTAAAGCATGTTTGTAGATGGAGAGTGCACCTCTTTTTTGTGTATGTAAGATAAGAGGGAACTTGAAGCTTTATTTCTTCTGCATCTCTTTCTGTATTGCTTTTGACCAGGCGGGCTGGTTTCGGTGTTTGGCGGGATCCTTGTAGGTCCGGAACTAATCAGGCAGGCCTGGAAACTTTTAAGTGCGACTTTTGTCGTAACTAGGCGCTGGGGTATCTATGTTTTGCCCATCTGTTTAGGCTTAGTCTCCAAGTCGGCCTTGACTCGAGCTTTCCTAACCTTCGATCTTCTTTGCCCGTGCGGGCGGATAGTGACTGTTCTCATTTCTTGCCCTTGGGCATTCGCTATTTCAACTATTTTGGGTCCAATCTCTAAGTCGCATTGCGATTCGAGCTTTAATTGACCCTTAAGTTCTTTCCTGCCTGCATGGGCGGACGATGGTGGCCTTTATTTCTCACCCTTGGGCGTTTGTTGTTTCAACTATCTCGGGTCCAGTCTCCGAGTTGCATTGTGATTCAAGCTTTAATTTACCCTTAAGTTCTTTCCTGCCTGCATGGGCGAACGACAATGGCCTTTATTTCTCGCCCTCGGGCATTTTTTGTTTCAACTATCTCGAGTCCAGTCTCCGAGTCGCGTTGTGATTCAAGCTTTAATTGACCCTTAAGTTCTTTCAATTTTCAGACCAGCGACAGTGGATCTTACGCTGTTTTGGTCATTGAGAACTTTTAATATGTGGCCCGGAGGCTTGTAGTTAACTATTTTGGATCCGGTCTCCGAATCGGGTTACAACTCGAGCACATTTTAATCCTCAAGTTGTCAATTTTCAATATGGCGACAGTAGATCTTACACTGTTTTGGTCGTTGAGACTTTTTAGTGTGTGGCCCGGAGGCTCGTTTTGGCTGGAGACAATGGCTCCTACGCTTTTGCTCATGGGCTTTTTGTAGGCTTTGTTTTCCGCTCGTTAAGGTCGTTTGAAATAATTTTGCCTGACCCGTCGTCGGTTCCGAAAGAACCTCGATTTCAAGTCGTTATCGGCGATGTTTGAGCACCTCAGAAGGTTCATAGCTCATAGGCTGAGTAGGTCGAAGCCTTGTGATTGACATGGTCGAAGCTCGTTTTTTTTTCTGTTGAGGGAAGCCTGTTTTAACCGGTTCTTTCCAAAGTATATTCGAAGTAATGGCCTGCAATTTTGTTTAGCGACGGTCAAGCGTCCCCGAGTCGTGTTTAATTTGTCTATATCAGTCATTTTGATCGTGGTCATATGTGTTTGGCCGGAGCCATTTTTGATCCCGAGTGATAGTTTAGGCGTCTACACCGAGGGTATGCCCTTTCGGGATTCTTACAAATGCGACGTATAGCCTAAACTTTGGGATTTTGAATTTCATGCCTGTTGAGGTCTTACAGTTTGTCATTCCTGTTGAGTTCTTACAGTTTTTGTTGTAATATAGAATAGATCTGGTTACGCCGAGTCTGCCCACTCGGGGTCTTACAGTTTTGGGTTTTCCAGTGCTTGGCGATTAATGACAGTCTCCGAGTCATTAAGTTTATTTAGGCTCGAAGATCGCTTTTCATGAGCTCGGAGTTGCCTTGCTGGGGCTTTGTGAGCCCGGAGTTCCGACCCTAGGGTCGTGCGGGTGCCAAATTGTTGACTCTAAGTCTCCGAGTATTTCGGGATGCATTCGGTGGAGGAGTCCCTGCCGGGAGTATACTGAGATTTCCTTGTTTGGCGTATGAGGTCCTGAAAAGATATTCTTTTATTGCTTGGTGTAAACACACATCGTTTCATTGTTGTGAGCTCGGACCGTGCGGGCGCGGCTCCTCAGACCATTTGATCAGGTACATGATTCCCTATTGAAACGCAGTTTGTCGTTCCCCGGTCATTCCAAGGGGATGACGCCCTTAAAAGGAGATCATCGCTCGTTGTTTGATTGCAGAAGGAGGCCTGTGATCTTATCGTATCCTTCTCTGGGGGTACGTTGTTCCGCTAATAATCTTGTTGGCGAGATGCTCTTCGGGGTGGAAGCCCGACCGAGGGAAAACGGCGGGTCCTGCTATGGCCTTGGGATCTCTGGGTGGAGTTAGAACTTCCGAATCTCTCGGCCGATTGTCTGCACATAGTTTAGTGAAAAAATAGCAAAGGAATGGAGCAGTTCTTCTTTACCTTGGGATGTGTAGGAGACACTTTGAGATTTGGTACGTTCCTACCGTTTCGTGGTATGAGCCCTAATACAGCCCTCCGCTATGTTTAATCAGGCTTGGCCGAAGATGTGGTTTGCTTACCCTTTGATCCTTTCGAGGGTGGAGGTATTGATGACGGCGATGTGTCACATGGTGAGGATTTCCCCTCATCGCGTATCGCTCCCCGTCGACAATTTTAATTCCGCTCCTTGCGTGGGATTTCATTCTTTTGGCAAAGTGGGGTTGCCGCTGTCTCCGGATGGTGTGCCCGTGGCCATCTGAACAAGACATCCGTGCCTTGCACCTTTTTTGACGATATAGAATTCGGCATTCCAGTCCGAGCTTAGACGGGCTGTATCGAGAGGTGGTCGTGTTTTGGCCCGGCGGTTCGAGCCGCATTATTAACCTCGGCCAGACAATGTTGATATGTTGACCGAACCACCTGAATTCATGAGCACATGTTTTATTTGAAATAGATCAAATGAGGGAGAGGGATACCAATGCGTCAGTGTGAGGCCGAGGCGAAGTCTCAGTGCCTTTTTTGCCGGATGTAAGGGCGTCCTCTAGAATATATCCATGGACCCGTTTTTCCCCGACGACAAACATTTTTACTTTCCATTTTTATGAGTCCTTGGAGGGTGCTGCCGCTTTTCCACTATCGTGGCAATACGTCGCGACTCCTTTGCTTCGTTTTTCCTGGTTGCCTTCCTCCCTTTGGGACGAATTCAAGCCTGATTGCTCAATAGTGATCGGCGACGATTTTTATTGAGTAGCACGACTGTTTTCCTCCTGAGATGGTGGCTATTTTCGACCCCGTGGTCGGGCGCGCCATGCGGTTTCTGTGCCAAGTTGTAGTTTCCTCGAGGGTGATTCAGTCGAATAGTTCTGAGGCATTTTGTGTCCCTGGTTTCGCTTATGGTGATCACGACGTTCGATATAGCAATGATGAGATCATACTCTGACGGGCGAGGTACCCCTGCCGGCCATGCCTCGCTGAATCTGGCTTTGCTGAAGATTCCTCGAGGATGTTGCCCTCGAGCTATTTCCCGCTCGTTGCGAGGTAGATTGCATCTTGGGGCGTTCCTCCTATCCATGGCACATGGACGATACCTCCATCTCTTTGGCGTTAGTTTCTTTGCCGGGAGCCTGCTTGGGTATACCGAGCCCGAGAAGGCTCCCGAATGGTCATCCACTATCCTAATTCGTGGCTGATGATGGGTACGGGCATCCAACCAGATCTCGGCTGGGTATCTGATCAAGCTTCATTTGAAATGCCCCGAAGTCGTCGGGCATGGTTTGTTTAGCTTCGGGCGAAGGCTTGTGTTGCCCAGTTATCCGAAACCAGGGGCGATCTCGTTTGTTCTATTAAGGAATGAGGTGCGACTTCCCGTGGGATTTCGTTCTTCCTTTGTTCGTCCTCGGATGTGTCGGGCTCTCCCGTTGCTGCTTCGATGGCATCGGCGTGTGCCTTTGCGGAGGAATCTGCTGGTATGGTAAGCGAGTTCGTGAGGTCAAGTGCTAGGCTATGGCGCCACATCATGGTTCCTTTTGAGAGTGTTTCCCCGAACTTTTTCAACGAGATGGGATCAAAGTCATCAACTTGATGGTCACTGCCTATTCCCGCACACGTGTAAGCGGTGGTGCGCTCGTCAGGATCCGAGTTCCTGTCGTACTTAGGGAGTTCTGGCATTCCGGACTTCCGTGAAATGGGTTCCGGGGCCGCTTCCTCGGGGGACGACTGTTGCATGAACTTCCACGAACCTGACTCGATCCTCTTGGAGAGATCCCCAGGAATCTTTGCTATGGCAGGGTCTGTTATTGATCCGTTGTTGCTTGATCTCTCTGGTGTTCGTTTGGTGCGGGGATCTGTTTTCGGTGCTACTGTGCTGGGAGTCTTCGGATGGCTTTGCAATTGAGCGATGGCCAACTGTTGTGCCTGCAACATTTTAAAAATATCGTAAAGACTAACTTCCTGTGTTTCCCGAGCCGGGGTTTCTTGTGCTTCCTGTTGGTCGATATGCTGTATGTTCCCATCGCTGTGCGAGGCTTCGTCGACCTGCTACGTGCCTTGTGAACCCGCATGCGCTAGAATCGACCCAGATGCATTATCGGGGTTCTGCGCGTCGCGCAAACCACTGGAACAACCACACCGTTTTCGCCGTGATTTTCGAGGCAGTCGTTCTCAACTCTGTTTACCAAGACAGACATTTTGACCTGATCAAGAGATCTTTGGACAAGAAAAGTGTGAAAGATAACTCGCGTTTGTGCAATGAAACCAACAAGAAAATAATCACTATTATTTTTAGCCCCACGGTGGGCGCCAAACTGTTTACTGTAAAAATGGTAACAACAATTAAATTTATAAATGAGATTCTAAAAATACGTAATCTATTCTCGAGCTAGTTGTTTAGAGTAGTTGATCCTATGAATAAGAAGTTTAACGATGAAATGCAAGCTAAAAATAGGGCGATATCCTAACCTAAAGGCTTACTGCCCGGGTTATTTTACCAAGGGGATACAGGCTAAAATGAGGGGTTGAACGAGCCGAGGAACCTGCTGCCCAGGTGTAGGATCGGTCGATGAGGGGCCTCGGAGTCGACGCCTGGGTCGAGCACGAGCTATCGGGGGAGTCGGAAGTGGGATAACAGTTAAGATATGATTAAACAAAGTTCTCACTCTCAGAAATAACATTCATATGACACAAAAGATGTACCATAGACTTTCTCGTAGTGTACTACTCTACTAATCGAGCTCATTCAGTCTAGAATCAAGTAAAACTTTAATTGGTTGTAATGTAGGCTGCGGGTCGGGTAGGATCCATTTGGATATAAGAGTGACTACACCTCCCTAAGCACTTTAATACATATACTTTAACATTCAAACCCCACACTTATGTCAAACCATGACTCCACATTCACATCAATATACATCAACTCCCAAGTTATTTAAGCACAATTACATCAAGAGTTACCACTTATCAATGAATATCTGCACACAATAAAACTATTTTTTTCTTTTCTTTTTCAATTCAAGTGGCTCTTGCTCTTTTAAATCAGTGCACCTTTCTACTTATTTCATTAGTTCCACTCAAAAACCAACCCACCACCCCACACTTTAACTTTTTTATAATCCATCACAATTCAAGTGCTCATGAGAAGTGACAAGGTTCAAATATATAGTCGTTTCAAACAAAGGGATACGGCTTGTAATGTGGTTACCAAAGAAATAGGATTATAGGCTCAAAGAGGTTAACTAAGATACATAACAACTAGGCGGGTAAATTATATATATCTGGCTCAACAAAGAAATGCCTATGTCACTTCCAAGACTGAACAAAACTACTATTTCGCTTTGCAAACACACGGGGCAAGTTCTAGACATCAAATGCAATGCACAGAATACAACAAAACCTCACACCCACACATAGCACATAACTCACTCAAGATTGGATTCATCAAGACACTCTAGTCAAAGAAGTTAAGCAAAGTTAAGATCATACAATTTAAGGCACTTCTACAATAGTCAAAAACTGAGCCTAAGCGTCACAACCAAAGTACTCACTATTCTCAAGGCATAACAAAGTCAAGAGATATTGCTTCAATTCAAAACACAATGGCTCCTATTCCAAAAAAAAAAACTAGCTACACCTGGTTCAAACAAAATCCTTGGAAAAGAACTGCGGCACAAAGAAAAATCAAGGGAGAATTACTATACTACCTACAAAAAAAATCTTTTTTTAGACTTAAATCCCTCAAGAAATTAGTCTAGGGATATCCATCGTCGGGAAAAGTCCAATTGTTTTTATTTTTTTTCATTTTTCTAAAAAAAAATATTATTCAATTAAAGAAACACAACTAAAATAGCATAGAAAGTCACCAAGACAATCTCTTCACCCCACACTTAAAATTGTACATTGTCCCCAATACACACCATACTAATAAGAGGGTAAAAGAAACTCCCTGGTAGGCCAAAGGCCGAAGCACTAGTAGCTTATGGGGTACTCAGGCTTGGTCCTTCATGCGGGCACCTCACACTTAGTTCCAATCATCTGGTTTGCTGTTGCATCCTTCCAATAGATTTGCTTTCCATGATCCTAAAAAATAAAAAATCGACACTACAAAAATAATACAATAATAATAAAATTAAAATAAAAGAAAGTAGTAAAGTTGGGTTGCCTCCCAACAACTGCTTGATTTAACGTCGCGGCACGACGCGAATCACTTTCTGCCTCCACTTTGAACTTATAAATTGGACCCCAAGTTTTGATTCTGCTCTATGATCATGCTCCTAGGGTGGTAGAACGAATCTGACTGGCCCAATAAAATAATGTAGTATTCTACACTTCTTGGTCTTTAGATAAGATGTGTATTCTCGACTTTCTAGCAAGAAGAATTCCAGAATGTAGGCATCTTGTTCCTTATCCCTTGACTCCTCAAGTGGCTCAGACGACTCTATTTCCATATCATCATCCAAACACAATGTAGCAAAATGCTTGGAGTGTGGACCAATGCGCTCAACTACATGAACATTGGGACTGTCTACATTCTCAACACTAATGACAATAGAGTCAACTAAATATGTATCCTCACTATCTTTGGTTGACTCTAGTATCTCTTCTACAACATTGGCATCCTCAAAATCTAGTTCGATTGATTGTTGGTGTTCTACTCTGGTCTTCTCCACTAGCACCTCAATTTCTGTATCTAATTCACGCTCTTCTTGGATACTATTCACAATATTGGCTTGTTGAGCATTAAAATCTTCAACCAGTTGACTCACGTGAACTTTCAAGTTGTGAATAGTTTCATCTTGCCTTTCTATCTGCAGTTGTAATTTACTATGTTGTTCCAAAGACACTTTAACATATCTTCGATCTTTTTTAGGTCAGCTTCCCTGGGTTCTTTGTTCCTATTATCTTCACCAGAAAAAGAAGAACCATCAAAGTGAAGGGTTGGGGGAGGATAAGACATATAAGCACAGCCATAAAAGTGACCATCTTGACCACCACACATATCACACACATTCCACACATAAGATTGAGTTGGTGCACATAACTCGCTCTCGAAAATATTTTGATAATTTTTCCCTGGGTGGTTTCCTTCACAATATGCATAAGGAGGATTAAAAGTAAAATTACCAACATCAAAATTCTCATAATTCCACGATGTCATGTTCTTCAAATCAAAAATCATTTTCTTAAAATAATCAAATACAAGAAAACAAAAATAAAAGTTCAAACTTGCAACCTAAAAATATGTACACCTATAGCTACACCGTTAGTTCCCCAGCAACGACGCAAAAAATTGATTACGCCCAACTATGCCTTATAAAAAGGACAAAGCGGTCGCTGCAAATATATTCCGGTTAACAAGTGTGGAGTCGAATCCCACAGAGAACTAAGGTGTGGCTACAGATATTCACTATCACCAAAAAGACAAGCTTGAACAATTCCTAACTTATAGATATTTAGATTTTTGTGTTTAACTAACTAACTAACAAATTAAAATAGTAAATTAACAACTAAAGATACTAAGGTTTGGACAAAAGATTAAGGAGGTCTAGAGTTATGATTTCCTCTATTGTCGGAATTCTTCCCGCTATGTTTGCTATAAATTTGCCTACGTCTTCTCTATCCACCATAAGCACTCTGACAGTCGTAACTCTCTCCCAAGTAATTACAACAAAATACTAGATATATTCTCCCGAATTATGCTAGCTAGCTTTTAAGTATAGTTCACTTAGATCGTACCCAAGGTTTCGTTATCCCTAATCCCACCTTTAAACCCTTCGTATTGATCCTTCATATACGTTAGTGATGATGTTCAACAAAAACCTAAATGTACACTCTCTCCCGAGTAATTCATACTAAATAGGAACAACTAATTGAGGGCCCTTCAATCAACAACAATAAGAATATAGTTGAACAAATAGAGGTAATACTACGACAAATCTATATTAACATAACAAGAAAATCATCCTTCAACAGGTTCCATCAAAACCCTAGATAACAAATTAGCTATTCATAGCAATATGCATAACTACAATATTAGAATTCATAACCAATAATGAAAATAGGAAGAAGGAAGTGAAAAACGCGTAGAAGAATTCTCCACCTTGCTCCTACTGTGTTTTTGTCTTCTTAGGTCGAATAGTATGTCCAAACTCGTTCTCTCGTCTCTCTCGACCTTCTCCCCAAAAAGTGGCATTTTTAGGTCTATTTATATGTGTAGGAAAAGACCTAAATGTGTGGGCTAAGTCCTAGTCAGATCAGGAGACAAAATAAGCCTTCAAAACTCAGATTGGACTTAGCTTTAGGCTGGCCTCGCCTAGATAACGCCAGCCTAGGCCTAGCTATAAGCTGGCCTCGCCTAGATAACTCCAACCTAGGCCTGGCTTTAAGCTGGCCTCACCTGGATAAAGCCTGGTTAGGCCTGGATTTAAGCTGGCCTCACCTGGACAAAAGCTTGGTCAAGCTGGCTTTTGCCTGGCTTCTGCTTTTCACCGTTCTCGAGCACACTTTCGACGTTTAAGCATCCCTTTAGCTCTACTTTCATCTTCAATTCTCCTACACATAAAATAAAATCCATTACGCACAAATAAAGTGTAATTTATCATTAAAGCATGTATAATGCAAGGCAAATAATGTAGGAAAGTACAGAATTATAGCCACACGTCACAGAGCCAAAGGGAAAACAGGAATTCAAATAGCAACCACAAGTACCAGCGGCCTCGGCCCCGTCGGAGGAGCAAGAGATCTTCGAGGATGAAGATTTTATGATACCTCGAACCTTCATGACCCTCGATGATTCTGATGCAACGAAGTCAACGGTCGAGGAGATGGAACAAATCATATTGATCGAGTATCTTCCCAATCGAACATTATACTTGGGCACGGGGTTAACTCCTGAGCTCAGGAAAAAATTCGTTCATTTCTTTTTAAATGACATGGATTGTTTTGCTTGGTCCCACCTGGATATGACAGGAATCCCACCAAAAATCACAACACATAATTTGAGCCTGGACCCGAAGTTCAGACCGGTAAAACAAAAGAGAAGGCCCTAGTCCAAGGTAAAACATGCATTCATCAAGGACGAGGTAACTAAACTTCTCAAAATAGGGTCCATCTGGAAAGTAAAATATCCCGAATGGTTAGCAAACGTAGTTGTAGTCCCCAAGAAGGGGAGAAAAATTAGAATGTGCCTAGATTATAAAGATTTAAACAAAGCATATCCCAAAGACTCTTTTCCTCTGCCGAATATCAATCGCATGATCAATGCCACGGCCAGCCACGAGATCCTTAGTTTTCTCGATGCTTATTCCAGGTACAATCAAATTCAAATGAACCCGGAGGATCAGGAAAAGACTTCTTTCATCACTAAGTATGGCACCTGTTGTTATAATATAATGTTGTTTGGGCTAAAAAATGCCGGTGTTATGTACCAACACCTAGTGAATCAAATGTTTGAAGAACAAATAGGTAAATCAAGGGAGGTATATATTGACGATATGATAGTTAAGTCCCTGCACACAGAGGACCCATTTGACACATTTGTAGGAAACTTTCAACATATTAAGAAAATACAACATGAAGCTCAATCCTGAGAAATATGCATTCGTGGTCGGTTCAGGCAAGTTCCTCAGCTTTATGGTGTCAAATCGAGGAATCGATATCAACTCCAATAAAATAAAGGCGATCGAAGACATCATAGTCGTGGATAGCATTAAGGTCGTACAAAGATTTAGAGAAGGTGAAGTTGATTCAGGAGATGCTTTGCACCGCTCAATCCAGGCAGAAGAGTTATGCTGATGGGGAGGTTCATGATGTGGCTTTCATAGAGGACAAGAAGGTGCTTCTGAGAGTTTGGTCTATGAAGGATCTAATTAGGCTTGGGAATAAAGGCAAGTTGAGTCCGAGATTTATTAGTCAATTTTAGGTGTTAAGAATTGGCTAGGTTTATTATAGACTTGCTTTGCCCCCTAGTTTTTCGATAGTCCATCTGGTATTCCATGCTTCTATGCTCCAGAAGTATCATGAGGACCAGTCGCATATTTTGGACTTCAACACTGTACAATTGGATGAGAATCTGAATTATGAAGAAGATCCAGTGGTCAATTTAGATAGACAAGTTCGAAAGTTGAGGTCAAAGGAGATCGGATCGATGAAGGTTCTATGGAGAGGCCAACCGGGCAAAGAGACTTATTGGGAGATCGAGTCAGATATGTTGAGCAGATATTTGCATCTTTTTAGCAGTTCAAGAACATTTCTAAATCTATTCGAGGACTAACGTTTATGTAAGAGGTGAAGAATAAAATGACCTGGTCGATTGTTTTGAGGATTAGAATTCCAATCCCCTATTTGATGCTTTCCGTATGTATAGTTGATATTTTATGACTTGTGGGGATAGGTGGTTTGGTCTTCATGGGGCTCGGGAGTGATTTGGAATACCTAGTTCTATTTTTGAAAGCTTAAGTTGTAAGAGTTGACCAAAATTTTACTTTTAAGTAAACGACCTCGAAATCAGAATTTGATGGTTCCAATAGGTCCCTATGATGATTTTGTATTTAGACATATGTTTGAATTTAGTTTTTTGATGTTCCTAGAAGAATTTAAAGAATTGAAGAGTTTTTAAGTTTAATCGATAGTTGACTTTGATGATATCAGACCCCTATTGTTGTTCCATGATTGTTAATAAGTTCATTTTGTTGAATGGAACTTGTGTGCAAAGTTTGGTTGAGATCCGAATTGTCTAAGTATGAATCAGACGCTTAGTTGAAAGTTTGGAAGTTTATGAACTTAAGAAAGTTCAATGTGAGGTTTGGTTTTTGATTTTTAGATGTGATATTTTTATATGTGTTTGGGGTCTTTGAATAGGTCTAGGTAGTATTTATGGACTTGTTGGTATGATATTGGACGGAGTCTCGGGGAACTCAGGTGAGTTTGAGACCATCCAAAGAATGTTAGGTGTTGCAAATTTTTGCTGGTGTCAGGTTGATCATCGCAATTGCAGAACTTGTCTCCTAATCACATAGAGTAATTTGGATAAGGGGAAATGATGAATCGCGATAGCATAAGGTAGGACGCAATTGCGTAGAAGGAGGTCTGGCGGGCAGGTTATTCATCGCAAATGCGTTGGCAAGTTGTGGATTGTGATTGCATAAGCTGATCTGTGATAGCGTAAGAGGACTGGCAGGCGGCAGAATTTTATACATCGCGATCGCGTGGGTAATGGCTACGATCACGAAGGGCATCGTTGGTCAGACAACTTAAGTTATGATTTTTGGAATTTTTCTCATTCTTCTCATATTTTGAACCCTTGACATTGAGAGGAAAAGATTTTGAAGAGGGATTTAACTACAAGCTTGGAGCCAGGTAATTTTCACTTGGATTTGGTCATATATCTTGATTTTCTATGGATTTTTGTACCTAAAACATGAAATTTTAAAGTAAAATTTGGGGGTTTTGTCTACAACTTATGAGATGATAATTTAAGATTTTGAACATCAATTTGGGCTTGGATTTGAAATCTTATCATATATTTGAACTCGTGAGATTATAGATAAATGGGATCTACACCCAAACGCAGATTTTGATTATGTGGGCATGTATCGACTTTTATTGACTTTTTGAGAATTGATTAAACAATGAAGCTTTATTGCTTGGGATTGATTCCTATGATGTTATTTGACATACTCCTATTAAGTATTATTTAGTTAAATTCGAGCCGGTTGGAGATGATTTTTTTAAAGGAAAGGCAATTTAGCTTTATTGTTTGAAATCGATTCCTATGATGTTATTTGACATTACTCCTATTAAGTATTATTTAGTTAAATTCGAGCCGGTTGGAGGTAATTTATTTTAAAGGAAAGGCAATTTAGAGGATGGATTTGGCTTCAAAAGATAATATCTTGCCTAATCTTGGTATGAGGGAGTAACCCTTAGGGTATGACCTTGATACCGCATGACCTATGAAATCAACCTAATTAAGCTAAAACTCACACTTCGAGAACTTAATATAAAACTTGCATTCTTTCAAAATCTATAGCTCGTGCTTAACTCTACTACATGAGTATATCAAGATATCATTAATAAACACAATCACAAAAGTATCAAAATAAGACTTGAAAACTTGGTCAAGTCCATAAATGTCTATGAGGTATTTGTCAATCAAATAACATAACAAGGAACTCGTAATACCTAGTGCCTATGACGAGTCCTAAAAGCTGTTTTTGGAATCTCTGAGTCTATGCTTTCAGTATTATTTCTTCTGAGTATTTTTTGAAAGGGCTAAGATGCCAAGGGTTAACCATTGCTTCTTAAGCCCCATTTTTTCATCCTTCTGGAAAGTGCTACGAGCCAACAGTAGGTACAAACAACTTTACGCTTCAAAATGCTCCCCCACCTTTACTCTTAGTGAATTTTATTTAAGTTTTGCACTTTTATCACCTAGCCGGACACTTCCAACACTACCAAAAATAAGTAAAAAGCTTAAAAGGAACTAAGCAAATTCCCATACATTTCTCAAACATTGTATAAGTACTTTTACACCTTCTATTAGGTTTTTCAATGGTCTGGAATTCAAATAATGAGCATTCATTAGGTTTTTCAATGGTCTCTAAATATTATTCCTTTCACTCCACAATAACTGACCAATTTGCCTTGGGCATATCCATTAAGAAAATACTAAATTCTAGACAAAAATAGTTAGTGTGACTAAACTACAATTAATTAATTATTGCAGCGTAATTTAATGTAAGGAGTACAAGACTATTTAGGGATACGTACATAAGGGTAATTTTTGAAAAATAAATTGGATTTTTTCTTGATTATATAAATGAACACTTATTTTGGACCAAAATAAAAGGGCAAATTGGTCACTTATTATGAACCGGAGGGAATATGAGATTTTCTAAGTTGCTACATATAAAAATAAGAGATAATTTTAATTTACAATTTTACTAGTTGAATGACTATTTGAACAACCATCTCTAACAATATTGGTTAGTTATTTAAAATAAGAAAGTAATATCCATGACATCACTTGTCAGTAATGAGAGGGCCTATATAAATTATGTTTTTTTTGGTTAAGTTATGTTGGGTATGCGATATATAAAAGAATTACAAGAAAATATACATGACTTCACACCATAATAAAAAATGGCCCATGTTTTTAAGTTTTACCCCACCTAGCCCACATTGTACATATTTTGAAAGTACTAGCAAATTCAAAATCTGTGTTCTTACAAATATTGCTTCTAAAAGCTATGGAGTTAAATCTGTGTTCTCACAACCATTTCTTTCACTCTCTCTTCTTCTCGCATCTTCTACATATGATTCAAGGGACCGTGTATTTTCTGTTTCTCCTCTTGTGTCACCTGCTTGCAATGTAAGAAAATTGAAGAGTAGAAGTCCACCATTGAAGACCATTCAAAGCTTTGCTTTTGAAAATGAGTTTTTTTTGAATTTGTTAGTTGTTTGGATTGGGTGTTGTTACAATTGATTGAAATATCAAAAGGAGTTCAAAATTTAAATTTGATGTTATTTGGAGTAGATTTGATCAAGATTTGAGTTAAATTTCAGAAAAGACGCAAGGAAGAAGACGAAGTTAGTTTTTTGTATAATTATGTATAATCTGGTATAATAGTGTATATGAGTGTAAAAACACACCTTATACACTTTTATACACCTTTATACAAGCGTCTGTAGATGAACTTCTTCCACGATTTTCAGTTGCAATTCTTGTTCAAAACCAGTCCAAATCTCCATTAAATGAATTCAAATTTTATATATAACATCCTTATACTATTTATAATAAGTCTAAATAACACCCACTCCAAATTTCTCACAAAATCAAATTCGAAATTTAAACTCACATATTTAAGCTTGTTAAAAAGTTAATTTTCACCACCCAAATAAATTTGGTTTGTTGAATTAATTGTTTACCATGAAAATAGTAACAACAATTAAATTTGTAAATGGGACTCTAAAAATACGTGATCTATTTTTATGCAAGTTGTTAGAGCAATTGATGCTAGGAGTATGAAGTTTTAACGAAGAGATACAAGCTGAAACTGGGCAGTAATCAAACCGAGGGGCTTGCTGCCCGAGCTTCGGACTGGTCGATAGAGGGGCGTCGAGGTCGATATCCGGCTCAAGCTCAAGCTATCGGGGGTAACCGGGAGAGGGATAACAGTTAGATTATAATTAAAGAAGGCTCTTTATGGCCAATATCAAGCAATAAATGAAGAACAAGTATGAAAACAATAAATGCTAAGAATGGCCTCGAGCGAGTAAGAGCGAGTAAGTTAGAGAGAAGAAAGAGAGAGAGATATTATTGATCTTGTGGAGAATAGTTGGAGCAACATCATCCCTTTACAAAGTGGCGTGGATCCCCTTTATATAGGAGGGGGAATACAACATAGTACAAAATGCATTAAGTGTAAAGACACAGGGATGGGACGGCTAGGCACGATACTAGACTCTGTTGATGCTAGTTGCTTGCCTCGGGAGTTCCCCACCCTCGGAATCTTTGTTGGGTAGTGAGCGAACCTCGGGGGAGGGAGCTTGACCGTAACCCTGCAGCCTCGATATACCAATATGACTCCCTGAACGCACCTTAGTGGCGAGAAATCAGTCCCTCTGATTTTACCGTATACAGATAGTCTCCGCATTTTCTAGAACGAAATAATAGGAAACGATTTTGAACCGTCGTCTCGAGGCCATCATTGCCGTGACGTCAACCCTTTAAGAGAATTAAATACCATGTTTCAGAGAACTATGCAAGGCCGCTGTCAGGTGCGATAATCGAGAAACCCATGAACTGCCATTGGCTCGTCCTTTCCGCTTCCCAAGCGGTTCCTATAAATGCATCAGTTGCTTGACACTTCCCACTTTCACCCCATTTCCAAGCACACGAGTCAGAATCTTTTGTATTTGACACTCTTTCATCTTTTTATAAAAGAATTTTTACCATTGACATGGCTAGGACTTCTAGGACGGTTCCCCGGCGGAACGACGCTGCATCATCATCTCAATCACCTAAGGAATAAAACCAGAGTGATTCCCTCTTTGGAACAGTGTACCCCACCTGATCTAGATATGTCAAGGGATTTTAGCATCGATGCCACTTCGTCTACACTGGGACGGTGCGAACATGTGTCCCGATATGTTAGCGTCGTGACCGATATTAGCAAAGTGAGGAAAGACTGCCGATGGAGCGAGGCGGTGGGGGTGGAGATTCCCGGTCCCAATGATAATATAATGGACCATAAGGCAGGCTTCCTTCACGTGTACACCTACCCATTCAACCTGGGTCCCGATAATTCTATTGAGTCCTCTACCGAGTCCTCTCCCCTTGAGATAGACCCGGTTATCCTTGATTTCTGCAACCGATACCAGGTGACGCTTGGTCAGATCTACCGTTCTTTTTGGAGGATAGTGTTGATGCTTTGCCATTTCACAGAAGGGGTTGAGAGTGAAATATTTACCCTCAATCACCTGATCAGGATGTACAACTCTCGATTTTATCGGGGTTTAATCAGGCTCTGTCATCGGTCCAAAAACTTTTTTTTCTCGAGTGTCGATGAGGGAAAGGATCGAGGATGGATGAGCAGGTTTATCCGGGTAAAGACCTCGGACATCATCCTGGCCCAGAGGATGCCCTTTCCGGAGAGGTGGAATACCCGACGTAAGCAACTTTTCCCTTAGCCGCTTTTCAATTATTCTTCCTTTAGAAATAGTGATCTTTTTGTGCTTCTTGCAGCCGCTGCTTTGTACCCAGAGGCAGTTCTAGATTTGTCGGGATAGATCAGGCGGTTGGACGAGAAGTTCCCATATCGTGTTTGGTCTTGGACTGGCCTGGCCAAGAAGCATTGGGTAGTTAAGAATCATGGTGAGGTTCCTTTACCGCCTATGCCTTGTACTTTGTGTTTCTTTCTGAGCCCTTAGTGAAAGCGTCTCGCGGTAACTGCGCTGGTGCAGGTCTTGGAGAGAATATGTAGATGAGGCTACCCCCTAGTGGCGAAGTAGGGGCTTTGGAGCCCGACACGAGTAAGAAGAGGAAAAGCAGGGCAGTTGTTGTTCTTCCTGCGGCAAAGAAAGCCAGGACACTTGAGCATCGAGCTGCTGCTGGGACTTATGCTTCAGTCTCAGAGGCAAATCCTGACACTAAGGGAAGGGGTGATAACGAATGCCCGCTAGAGCGGAGAACGAAGTCGAATGCAAGAGCCTCGCAGACACCTCAGCCAGAGGCTGCTGAGTTCGGAACGGATGGCTCTGGTCGGCCTCGTGAGCCGAGTACCCTTGAAGAGGATGTTGATGTAGCTTCAAATCGCGCAACTAGATTCGATGCAGCTTCCACTTGGGGAACCGCTGCCGTTGATCCTGAGGGGTTGGGGATCGAAGCCTTTCAGGAACATGGGTTGCCACTTGGAGAAGTCGCGATCTGAACGACTTCTTTTCGTACTTCCCAGTCTCGTCAGGGGAACTGCGCGATGCTCAAAGGATGATCGGCACCACAGCGGGGATTCCTCTCCAAGGGGAGGCTCTATTGCCAACATCTTTGATGGTGTTAGTGATAGCACCAATCTTTATATTTCTGGTGCCGTCAAAGCGGCAGAGAAGCTCATGCAACAGGTGATAGCCATTTCTTTCGTCCTCGAACGTCATTCTTCGTCTTTCTAACTTTTTCGCTATGCCGTAGTGCAAGGAGATGTACGATCATGCCATCCTTCGGCTCCGCGGGGAGCTTTCTTATCATGAAAAGGAGTGTAAGGAAGCTACCTCAAAGCTTCGGAATTCGGAGGCTCGCTCTGCTCAGGGAGGGAAAGAACTGGGAGAACTTCGTGACGCTTTGGAAATGACGCTCTGGGAGAAGGCCAATCTTGCTGCTCAGGTACTTTGCTTTGCTTGTGCCCGACTTTTATTCTGTATTCCCAATATATATTGGCTCACCTTTCTTATGTAGGTCGAGCAGAGTGGCTCACAGATTAATCAACTGAATATGGAGATCTCTGGGCTGAGGGAGTAAAATGAAATAGCGGCCGGGGAGTTGACGACATCCCGTGATCTTCTCAAGGATGCTCGTAGGGAGATTGCTGTCTTGGCCACGGCTAAGTCCGAGGTTGACAAAACACTGTCACTTATCAGGAGGATGCATCCACGATGCATAGAATAGCTCGTGACATATCAATAGCAGCTGGGCAAAAACTAACCCGAGCTATTAGGCATGCTAAGGCGGAGGCGAGGAGAGAGACCCTGGAGGAAATTGGAGCCAGAGGTATCGACCTGTCAGCTGATCTCAAGGCGGCCCGTGGAGTGGAGGAAGAACTGGCGCTTTTAGTTGCCCCTTATCAGCGTTAAGATAATAGCGATGAGGAGTAGTCTCTGAGTCATTTTGTATCCCTTCCTTTTCCCCTTGTATGCTGCCCCCGAGAGAATGGGTTGTGTAAAGATGTTTTTCTTTTTGACAATGTAAAAAAGGGGGTTTTCATTTTGTTAGTCCTTCTTTTCCCCTCTTTTTTTTGTCTCCTTTCCCCTTTGCTTTCGCATCTTACTTTTGCCTCTCGGCATCGGCCCTTCGGAGCCTACTCTCGGATCAACCGGGACCCTAGAACCGGCCATGTCCCGGGGTTAAATTGACAGCTTCTCTCGGACTAGTGCTCGTGACGTCAGGGAGCTCCCCGAGGTCCCGTAGTTTTTTGAGTTATGTAGGGTAACAATATTCGCATGATCCGATAATAAAAAAGGGGGGGGGGGTGATTCTGCCAGTACGCTTCCCTAAGAGAGGGTGACGTTAACGCGACTAGAATTAATTGGCTCTCTTGGGTAGGCAGGCAGTTGTTGCTCTGCCTCTATATTTTTTTTATCTATTTCTCAAGTGGCGAATTTGCTGTTTTGTAAAGGTTGTTTCTTCTGCAGAGCCTGGCGTTTTGTGCTAGTCCTTCTACTTCCCTATTTCAGAAAATTTTCGCCCAGATCCTTATTTTTTCCCTCCCTATTTTGCCAAAGCCATGGTTGCCATGTCGACGTCCGATCATTGGGTGGAGGGGAGTTTCTCCTATGTTCCACATTCGGTTAGCGCCAGCGGCTCACCTCCGACGTCAGGTGAGCGAGGTTCGGGATGCCCTGCCTTGATGAGAGTTATCATGTCGGGGAAACCTCACAATGTTCCAGGCAATCGGGAGCATGTGTAGAGGATCATTTCATCAGTGGGGGATAAAAATCTCGAGATGATCAGAAAAAATTGTGGAGGGGGGGAAGGCATGATTTTTCAAGTACCTTCCCTTGAGGAGAGCGTTATGACATATGTTGAGGGATTTTTGTGCGTATATACTCATGTTTACGAGCCGGGTTCCCTTGACCGAGTCGTGCTCGATTTTTGTCGGAGATATCAGGTAACACTGGCACAGGTTCATCCCTCCCTTTGGAAAATAGAGCAGGCGATGATACATTTTGCCGACAAGGCCAGGATAGAGTTTACCCTCAGCCATCTCGTGAGGTTGTATTAGCCATTGCGATATCGGGGCCTGATTGCTCTTCAGTATTGATCCACCCGAGCTCTTATAGTCGGCAGCGAGAAGGACGAGGACCGGGGATTGATGAATCGATTCGTTCAGATCTGAATGACCGACGTCATTCTTGGAGAATTTTTCCCATTCCCTAAGAAATGGAACTTCACACATAAGTGCCTCATATGGACTCTCTTCGTTTCGATCGGAGGCTGGCTCCGTAATGATATCTTTCTGTTCGTTATTTGTAGCAACTCATTGGTCGCCTAGCGAGGTCCCTAATTTAGCCGAGTGGTCTCGTAAACTGGTAGCTTGCTTGATTTATGATAGGCGCTGGTGGCAAGATCTGTCCAAAGGGAGATGGGAGGCGAGGCATCATGGTAGGTGCCCGGTGCTCTTCCTCTTAAAAATGGCGCTTTTCTTGCTGGTTTATTTGATTTAACTATCGCAGGTGTTGGGGGTCCTTTTGAAGTGAGGTCGTGTCCCCTGGGGGAGGAGGAGAGATTGCTGGCCTCGGGATCAAAGAGTGTTGATAAAAGGAAAGACATTCCGGGATGCGAAAGGGCTTGTAGTGAGGCAACTCCCTCTCAGCGGTTAAGGAGAAGCGATTCGGTCGATCAACCTTCTGGAAGTGGTACGCCGTCGGACGTTGCTTCGGCCTTTGGCGAGGCTCAGCGTTTTGACCTTGTGGTGAGTTTTGACTACTGTAAGGTTGTTCTGGCCCCGCGCTTTTCCTTTTCCCCTCTTCTTATTCTTTATCCGGCTTTCTTTCGTAGGCCTTTGACAAGCTTAAATCCGAGTTGCTTCGTTGTGAGGCCCTGTTGCGGGAGGCTCTGGATAGGGAGAAATCTCTCAAGCTTCTTTGTGCGGCAAAGGAAGGCGAGCTCGTTTCCTTACGGTGTGAGGTGGACCGAAGCCGGATCCGTGAGATCCGCCTGGAGAAATAGGTACCCTGTAATTCATGCTAGCTCGCACTCCCTTTCTATCTTGGCATCTTGATGTTTTGATGTTTCAGTTGAAGGACAAGGTAGATGAGCTGGGACAACTCTGGGTGAGGTTGGCCAAGTCAAACGCAAATTCTCTGAGCTGCAGGCACATGCGAGTGCCCATTTTGCGACCAAAGAGAGGGCTCAGGCCGAGGTGTCTACTCTCGAGGTGCAAATCTAGGTCGTTCGAGTAAACAATTCTACTCGGGCAAAAATGATCGTAAGGCTTTCGTCCGAGCATTCGAATGCGAAAACAGAGGTGGTGAATGTCCGGGCCGAGGTTGTGATGAGTAATACTAGGGCGGGACAGAAAGTGGCCGCCTATTCGAGGAGCGTTGTTGTTTCCAATGCTGAGCTGAAGAGGGACCTTGATCGTGCAAGCAATAGCAAGGAGTATGCGAGGTGCAGATCCAGGAGGTAAATCCTCGAGGAGATTCATGCTAGGGGCTTCAATCTCTCGGGGGAGATCGAGCAAGCCAAAGGGGAGAAGTACGATGCCAAGTTCCTTCTGTCCGATGCTGAAGACGATGAGGAGGGGGCCACCGGGCCGTAGTTGTCGAAGGGGGGAACGTTTATTCCCTGCCTTCTTCTTTGTGTATGTGTATATAGCTTTCATAATATGATGTAGATTGAGATTGTGCTTCACCACCTGTATGTAAAAATAAGAGGGGGAACCCCACAATTTGTATCTTATATACTCTTGTTTGTCAAGATCTCAATCGGGTCAATTCGACCTTTGGATCGGTAGAAATCTCCGAACCTATAATATGGCCCTGATGTTCGTTAGGCCGGCGGCAGCGGCTTTTATTTTTTGCCCTTGGGTGTATGCACTTTAACCACTTTGGGGTTTAGACTCCGAGTCGGGCTCTGACTCGAGCTCAATTCACCCTTGAGTTTTACGTCTGCACGGGCTGGCGACAATGGCTCTTACGCCTTGGATCGGAGAGACCTTTTATGTATATGGCCCTGAGGCTTGTGGAGCTGGCGACGATGGCATTTGTGTTGTGCTCTTAGGCATGTGTAGTTAACTATTATGGATCCGGTCTTCGAATCAGGTTACAACTCGAGCTCATTTTAATCCTCAAGTTTTCAATTTTCAAGCTGGCGACAGTGGCTCTTACATTGTTGGTCATTGCGACCTTTTAGTGTGCGGCCCTGAGGCTCATTTGGCTGGCGACAATGGCTCTAATGCTTTTGCCCATGGGCATATTGTAGGCTTTGTTTTCCTCTCTTTAAGGTCTTTTTGAAATAATTTTGCCTGACCCGTCGTCGGTTCGGGAAGAACCTCGATTTCAAGTCATTAGCGGCGATGTCCGAGCACCTCGGAAGGTTTAGCTCGTAGGCTGAGTAGCTCGAAGCCTTGTGATTTGGAGCTGACATGGTCGAAGCTCGCTTGCCTTTTGAGGATAGCCTGTTTTAACCGGTTCTTTTCGAAGTAGATTCGAAGTAATGCCCTACGATTTTGTTAGTGACGGTCGGGCATCCCCAGGTCGTGTTAATTTGGCCGGTGCAGCCGTTTTGACCGTAGTCATATGTGTTTGGCCGGAGCCATTTTGATCCCGAGTAATAGTTTAGGCGTCTACATTGAGGGTATGCCTTTTCGGGAGTCTTACAAATGTGACATATAGCCTAAACTTCGGGATTGAGTTTCATTCTCGTTGAGGTCTTACAGTTTGTCATGCATGTTGAGGTCTTATAGTTTGTCATGCCTATTGAGGTCTTTACAGTTTTTGTTTCTATGTAAAATAGATCTGGCTAGGCCGAGTCTACCCGCTCCGGGTCTTACGACCTCAGGTTTTCCACTGTATGGCGATTGACGTCAGTCTCCGAGTCATCGAGTTTGCTTAGGCCCGAAGACCGTTACTCGTGAGTTCGGAATTGCCTCGTTGGGGCCTTATGAGTCCGGAGTTCCTACCCTGATGTTGTGCGGGTGACAAATTGTTGATGCTAAGTCTCCAAGTATTTCGGGACGTATTCAGTGGAGGGAATCCTTGCTGCGAGCATGCCGAAATTTTTCTTTTTTGGAGTACGAGATGCTGAAAGATATTCTGTAATTGCTTGGCGTAAATACATGTTGTTTCGTTGTCGTGAGCTCGGCCCGTGCAAGCACGATTCCTTTGACCGTTTGGCCCGGTACATGATTTCCCATTGGGACCTCATTTGTCCTTTCCTGGTACGGGGTTGATTGCGAAGAAAGTCCGGTAGGCTTGTTGAATCCTTTCTAGGAGGCACGTCGCTCTGCTAAGAACCTCGCTGGCGAGACCTTTTTCGGGGTGGAAGTCCGATCGAGGGGAAAGAGCATGATGGGTGTTGTTAAGGCCTTGGGATCTTTGGGTAGAATTAACACTTCCAGATGCCCTAGCCAGGTGTCTGCATGCAGGTTAATGTAAAATAACGAAGGAGGGGGTAGTTTTACCTTACCGTGGGATGCGTAGGTGATGTTCCGAGGCCCGATATGTCCCTGCCATTTTGGAGCGAGGACTCTAGTACAGCTCTCCGCTGTGTTTGACCGGGCTTGGCCGAAAACATGGTTCGCTTACCCTTTGACTCTTTTGAGAGTAGAGATATTGATGTCGGTGATGCGTTATGTGATGCGGAATTTTCCTCTTGTCGCGTGTTGCTTTCTTCCGACGGTTTTAATTCCATCCCCTACGTGTAATTTCATCCTTTTGGCGAAAGGGGGATGGTACTACCCTCGTGCAGTGCATCCGCTGTCGTCAGAATAAAGCATCTGTGCCTTGTGCCTCCTTTAATGATACGGAACTCGGCGTTCCAGTCGGGGCCAGCCGCGCTGAACTCAGAGAACGGTCTTTCTCCTTGTCGTTGCGATTGTCGTCTGGAATTCGCCAAAGATTAGAGAGGCGAGAGTGATTTGACCCGGCGGTCCGAGCCGCCCTATTACCCTCGACCCAACAGCATTGATCGACCCACCTGAATTCATGAGCACATGCTTTATTTAAAATAGATCGAGTGAGGAAGAAAGTCGCCAGTGCATCAGTGTGAAGCCGAGACAAGGTCTCGGTGCCCTCTCTGCTGATTGTGAGGGCGTCCTCGGGGATATATCCCCAGATCCGCTTTTCTCTGGTGACGAGTGTGAGCATGTGATTTTTGCCCTATACGAAATACTCCTATAAAATCCCAAGAAAATAGATTTTTGTTAATTATTTGACATTTTAGGAATTTTTGTAGAATTTTCTTAATTATTTGCATTTTTCTGTGCATGTTTAATTCTTATTTAAATAATGGAAAATACCAAAATATCATGCATTGCATTTAGGATTTTGTTTTTACATTTTAGAATAAATCAGTAATTATTTGTTTTATAAAATTTTGAAAATCACAAAAATAGCTTATTTCTACATTTTTGTCTTTTAATTTTTAGCTTATTGATTTTTCTCTTTTAATTTAGAATTAAATATTGTTTATATTTTTTATAATTAACTAATTAGTTTAATTTCACACTTTTGGATAATTTAGGAATTTTAATTTGTAGGATTTTAATTAAAAGAAAAGGAAAAATTAGAAAATAAAAGAAGGAATTGGAAAAATGATTTGTCATGTGAAATTGGGCTATTTTAATTGAAGACCCGCTCAAATATTTCCCAATATAGGCCCAAAATTAAGTCCCAACCCGGTCTAGTCTTCAGCTTAACCAAACGACATTGTTCTACCCTGTACCATCTCAACCGTTGGATCATATTGATCCAACGGACCAGAACTAAGGCTCCCTAAGTATTTAAATGTCCGAACCTAGGATTCCCCCCTCCCCTAGTCCAAACACCCCTCTTCTGTCTCTCATCGTCTCCACTCAGAGACTGAAGAACCCTAACGCCGCCCTAAAATGCCTCACCATCTCCGGTGGCGGCGCCACCTCAAACCACCCCTAAATTACACCCCATAACCCCCAACCCCTCTTCTTCCTAAACCCCAAAACAATTTCCCTCAAATCCCTCTACATCGTCTCGAATTTTAGATCTAAGGTTAATACCCCAAACCCTAAAATTCCCAAATCTCCCAAATCGTCATGTTTCCAAGAAAAATTAATGTTGAAATTTGTGTTGTTCGCTTGTTCTCAACAGAACATGCGATTAATACCAATTTCATCTCAAATCGGAGGACGCCGGCAAGTTTATCAAGTGATGTTGTTCATCGACTCACGCATGTATTTCTGGTAAAATAGCATTTGCTTCTCATTTTGATTGCATGTCCGTTTCTTCTTATCTCATGTCTCGTCAGTCCTTCGTCAACCTTGTTTTATTTTTTTTTACCACTCGTTCATTCATTTTCTGTTATGTGTTGTTCAAGTCAGTGGGTTCTAATTTTTGTTTAGTCCGTTAATTTAATTATGTTCATCTGAGAGTCCTTCCTGTTTTAATCTTCTAATTAGGTTAATTAGGTTTTGTTTTGACTTAATATTCTTGTTTAATTCTAGCTTATCTAGGTTAGTTTAATAAATTATTTGTTTAATCATGCTTTTGATTTTGAAATCGTGTGGTTCTAAGTTGTTTCTTCTTCTTCTTTTCATAAATCACTGAAGTTGATTTTGGGGTTTGGGTCATGTCGTGTGATTGGGCTTATGTGTCCCCTTTGACCCGGTTCACAGAAGCCCAGTCATTTGGTTTGGGTTTTGTTTTGTTTTGACCTATGAGTTGTTGTCTCCTGAAGGTACATAACAGTATTTTAAAGGGTACTTAGGGCATTCTCATTAGAAGAATCTTGTGTAACCAACTAGGAAATTTCTAGGAAAGTGGGGATTGGGTTTTGGTTTAACAAACAGACTTTAATTTTGGGGTTTAAAATAGAAGAATGAAAAATCAGGGAAGGGGTAATTGGTAAAACTAAAAACCAATACTGCTGCCCTAAAGTTTCTCTTTAAGAAGCTTGTTTCCTTCTTGGTCAAGGCAGATTAGAACCTGGAAAAACTGAGAAATGGCTGAGTTTTTTAGACTCTAAAAGAATACTGAAGTTTTCCTGCATTTCTTTGGTTGAAATTGGCTTTGGTTCTGCTCTTAACTTTCATAGTTAGTCAGATTTGTTTAAACTTTCAAAGTATTTCTGGTGTCTGGGCTACAAATGGTCTAAGGAAGTTTGGACTTTGCTGTGTTTGGTCTACTGGTTCACTCAAGCTGTTGCTACTACTGAAATCTCCATTTTTCTTTTGGTTTGCTTTGATATTCACGTACATCTTTGGACCTTATTGATATGTGAAGTTTGAGTTTGAAGCATGTTGAAGATGTAAACCTTAGATGGATAAATATCAAGTTGTGTTACTGAAAACTCATCCATATTCCACATTAAATTGTGTTTTATTAGGTTACTCATTGTATTTATTCATGCCAGGGACATTATAATTTGTATTGGGGTTGTAGTTGGACTTTTGTTTGTTATTTTGGTTTCAACCTGTTTTAAAACTATTTCTGCTGAGTTTTTGGGTGTTTGTACTATCATGTTATGGGTTCAATTGGGATAAGTAACACTACTTTGGGTTTTGACTAAGTTGGTTCAATTTCAGTAATGTTGAGTTCCAGATTGATCTTCATTAATGATTTTGCTGTTGAGAATTTCTTTTTTAATTGAATAAACTCAAGAGCTATTGGGTCATTGTAATACTTGATGTTTAGAGTATCTACTGTAAGAATCACTATGTAGGAAATCATGATAGTAATTTCAGTGTTCAAGTGATGGGGCTTGTAGTACATTAATCATATCGTATTTCAATTTTCTGCATGTTTGCATCTCAATTAGG
Organism: Nicotiana sylvestris; assembly: GCF_000393655.2. Lineage (NCBI taxonomy): Eukaryota > Viridiplantae > Streptophyta > Magnoliopsida > Solanales > Solanaceae > Nicotiana > Nicotiana sylvestris. The sequence goes on from NC_091059.1 coordinate 57,566,995, forward strand.
TAATGCATTTCCTGCTTATTTTGCTGAAATTGTTTAAGCTTAATGGTACTTGAGCCACTGAAGGGCAATTTAGAGCCAAAGGCCCTTGGGTTTCGAGTGTTTATTTGTTCTTTAGGGAATCGATCTTGAGTCCCATGCCCTTTAGCGTTCATACCTTCACCAAGTTTTGGTCTACTTTGGGCCTAAACTTGAGGCCCCCTTGTAAATGGGGAATGGTATGCCTTATCATGTTTGGGCCTATTTTTTTTCGAGCTCAGCTCCTCATTTAACTGCCATTGCTGGCCCAAGCCATCTTCAAGTAATCAAACCCGTTTTATTTGACGCGATTCCATCAATTATTAGGTATAGTTTGAACGTTAGCTTAAAATAAATTCGAATTCCTTTAATCTTCTTTAATTAATTAGAATCTTTTAATTAGATTGTGGTGTGCCATATCAACAAAATCAATAGTTTATGGCCCTCATGAGACTAAATTAAGAAATCATTTTAGGAAAAGTAATTTGAGGCGTGCCATGCCAAATAAGATCCCTAAGCCCATGGCCCTCACAAAACTAATTAGTTTTTCTATAGAAAATTCGATGTGTGCCACTTTCATTAAGTAACCCATGGCCCTTATGTAATTAATACTAACTCTTTTTAAAATCGAGGTGTGCCATCAATTGAATTTTCTATGGCCCTCACAAACTTTGTTATTAATTTGAACTTTTCGTAGTTGCTTTAGGCGCGTTCTTTAAATTGATTTTCCTTTAATTATTAATTCGGGTGTACATTTCATGTGACCTAATTTCAATTCTTAACAATTTTATATAGAACGTGTCGCGAACCGCGGGTGCATTTCATGTGGCGTGGTTCAAGGCACGTTTTAAATAACGTTGAATCTTCCTAAAATAATTAGAAGTAGTTAATAAGTTAAAAATGCACCATAGGCTAAAACATGTAATAAATTGGATAATAGGCCAATTTTAATTGTTTAAGTGACTGTGCTAGAACCACGGAACCCGAAAATGCCTAACACCTTATCTCGGGTTAACAGAATTCCTTACTTAGAATTTCTAGCTCGCAGACTTTAAAATGAAAGTTGAATTTCCTCGATTTGGGATTTTAAAATAAACCGGTGACTTGGAAAACCAATTAAACTATTCCAAGTGGCGACTCTAAATTGAATAAATAATCTCATTTCGAATAATGTCACTTAAAGTGGAAAAACTCCCTTATCCACTCTCGGGTGGTAAAAAGGAGGTGTGACAGCTCTGGCGACTCTGCTGGGGATCCAAACCCAGAACTTTGGTTCAGGGTTTAAGAATTCGAGCTTAGAATAACTGTTATAGTTGGCTTGTTTTATCTGATTTTTACATGTTGGGCCTAATGTGCTAATTGCCGCTTTTTACCACTTTGATATTGTTTGGACTGTATATAAATTGCTACGAAACCCTCTTCTCTCTGATTCTTCTAAATCATCTGGGAAGTGTGCACTTCGTGTAACTACTTTTCTGTTAGAGTCATATCCTAATTCTAGAACGAGGTTCAGACAAGTTGCAAAGCCGGTGAAGCTTCTATATTTTCGGTACGCTGCCCCTCCCTCCTCTGGCTCGAGCTGTCCGCTCGGGTAAGCCAGGTCTAGAACAACACACCCAGGTTCTTAAACCTAGTATAACAAAGCGTCATGCCAGATTCCTAGTAGGAACGTTTGTTTGCATCACGTGCATTTGACTTTGGAGACTCAACATAGGGGTTGGGTCTGTCTAGGACAGGTGTACCCGAAATGTAAAGATCACCCTGATGCATTCTACTTGCTACTTGTGTATTTGTTTGCTTTAGATTGCATGTTGACCGGCTTATGAATAATGGAGAAAAATTAGGAAAGAGAAAAATAAATTTGAGGGCTGAGAGAGATAATTACCTGTTTTTGAAAAACCCGTTGTCCAAAAAGTACCGAAACTCTGCCGAAATTTTGAAAAAAAAAGAAAGAAAATTTGTTTTAAGAAAATATTTGGTATTGTTTTTATTATGTCAAAACTGCCCGAACTACACCATTTTGATTCTCACCGGATGTGAGATACGTAGGCAACCCTCACCGGGTCCAACTCCATTTTTGCAAAATAACCCAAAAAGAATAAAATTATTATTGTTTTGTCATAGATAAGTTTGGTGATGCCATTCTTGTCTAAATAGCCAAAATGTCCCCAAAAGGGCGCCGGAAGGCCGCTTTTGCAAGAACAGCCACCTATGGTTTCTTTTTCAAATTTTTGGCCGATTAGCAAATACAGCCTTAAAAACTTCTTTTCTAAAGTGCTGAAGGGCCGTATTTGCAAGGCCGAGTTTTTGTTTTGAAATGAAAATTCTTGAAAATTTCATAACTTCCTCTTGAGTCAAAAAAAATAATGATCTTTTAACCAAATCACCTTAATAAATGTGCAGGATGAGCACAATTGAAAATAAACCCTTCGCAGTTCTTGAGGAAATCCCATTATAGCTCCATATGTGGTGGAACGACTTAGAAAAAGTTAGCAGACAAACTGTGATAAAAGTTTTGGACGGTCTCGTGGGACTTCTGAAAATCAAACCGAGGTTGGATGTGATTGAGGATTTGATACCTTTCTGGGACCCGACTCATAATGTGTTTCACTTTTCTGATTTTGAGCTCACCACCCCGAAGGAAATTGCGGGCTATGCCGGTCTTAGTGGGAATCTCAGAAGTCGGTACCCGGTGGCGCCAAGAATAGTGTCTCCTCACAAGTTTCTAGATCTGTTGAGCATCAGTCGGGAGGTTCAGGATGGGAATTTATCCGAAGGGTTTGCACATTCCACTTCTTGTACCAGCGCTATGGCAACCCCATGGTTTTGAGGCACCAGATACTGGCCTAACCCATTCAGGAAAAAAAGATAAATGGGAGGCACGATGGGGTTTGGCTTTTATAGTAGCATTCTTGGGTGTCATAATCTGCCGAAGAAAAGATGGAAATATAGAATTGGGTCTTGTAGAAATGGTCGACGTCATGATTAAGAAAGCTAATGGCACTCTTGTTCTAATGATATAGCGGAGATTTACCGAGCTTTAACTATCTGTCGAGAAGGGGGGAAATTCTTCCAGGGCTGTAACCTGCTCCTACAACTTTGGATACAAGAACATCTTTGTCACCGCTTGGGGTACATGAACTACGGCATGACTGGTCTGAATTGCATTGAAGAGTATGAAAATCGAGTGGTGGGTTGTGAATTTCCAGAAGGTACCAAGGCTTGGTTTGCGCATTTGAGTTCCTTAACTTTGGACAAAATTGAGTGGACTTTCAATTGGCTCCTTGTCACTAAAGTCATTTATATGTCAGCCGATGTGTGCTATCTTCTCTTAATGGGTCTCCGGAGCATTCAGCCATATGCTCCTCATAGGGTGCTGCGCCAATAAGGCAGGTTTCAAACTATCCCACATGACGAAGATCTAAGCCGACAAGTCATCGAATTGGGTCCAAACGCTGTATTCCCAGAAGGAAAAGTTCGTCAGATTTGGAATGAGTGCAGATTTCTAGAACAAAAGACTCGGGTGTGGGATCTACTGAAAGCGAGTTAGACCCTAATTACATGACTTGGTTTGGTAAGAGGTTTCAAATCCCTCGAGAGCCCGAACGGCCTACTAAAAGACCCCACGTCCAGCAATTCACTAACGATTCGCGGGAGCAATGTGACTAGTTGGCGAAAGAGACAAGCTATAGGGCCAAAATAAGCAAATTGGAGGAAAAAATCAGGGATCTCAAATTTGACAATAGTGTACAAGCTGCTGCTGATGAAGGGGAAAAAAAGAAGCTGGCTCAAGAAAACAAAGCCCTTAGAGCTCAGATCCAAAAAATGAAAATAGCTGCTGAGAACCAAGAGAGAAGCCGAGCCAATGAAAGGCTCATAAGTGGACTTAGAAGGAAAGTATCTGAGTGTCAGAATGACTTAGAAAAATCTGAGGTTAACCTAGCAAGAGTCCGAGCAGAGCTGACAAAGAATGCAGAGGGACGAGCGGAGTTTGTATGGCAGTTGAAAAGGAAATATGAGGGAACAGTCACAGATTTGAAGAAAAAGCTAACTACCCTCGAAAATAAGATGGCCAAACAAGCTAAGAACTTTAAAGCCGAAAGGGAACATTGTTACGCATTGATGTCCCAGCTAGAGGAAGATATGCAATAGTTGTAGAGTCAAAACCACCATGACACCCAAGTGCTAGGTCTCAGCAAATCCGGCGTTTGCTCCAAGAAAAGGGTATCATCAGGGAGAGGGTTAGAGCAATTGTTGATTACATCGTCATGAAGTGCCATGAATGTGAAGACATGATTAGAGCCACCTTCTTTGCTGCAGTAATGACCTTTGTTCGCCAAATAATGAGTGATCTGGAGTGTCTTCAAGGGGATCTTGCCCATAGGCCTGTGGTAAAACCGACTAATGTCCCACGGGCCCCTAGAGTAGAAGCACTTATGTACTCGTGATGTTCATTATTGAGTCTGTATTTCAGTTTTTAGTTTTAAAATATGTTCGAGTCTGTTGTAGTTTTAAATTCCTAGATAGGGTATGATGGAGTCTTTTGTAATAAAAACAGTAGAGTTTTATTAATGAAAATTGGAAAATCCCAAAAATTTGTTTCCTTATTTTCACATTTATTTCTTGAACTACGTGATGATCTGATTCGCACGGCATTGTAATACGTAGGCAATCCTAATCGAATCCGGTCATGGTTTTTGTAAATAACTCAAATTAAAGAGGAATGTGGAAAGGAAAGGACCAAAGGAAAAACCAAAAAAAAGAGAAACGCCAAAAGAAAAACCAAAAGAGAAAAAATGAGAGTGCAAAAGAGAGCAAGAGAGAAAGTCGGGGATATAAACAAAAGCCGGGATGAGACATGCAATCGTTGCAAAAGCATGTAGAAACACATTTAACTGTATAGGTGCATCACACCCCCAATGTGCGATTCCCTATGTGTTAATTGATTCAAACTAACCAGTTTGTTATCTACTGTTGAGTATAAGTTCTATATTAAGGTGGTTGGTTTTGTGGTAATCTGGCTTCACACCCGTACTTCACAAGATCAAAAGGCAGTGTAGAGATGTCGTCAGAGGGTCTTTCGCCAACAATTCCCATCTCAGACGATAGCCCGCTATCTGTTATCCTAACCTTTGAGTCAGTAGCTGCTGAAAAGAATAGGCCACTGCGCCTCCACGTTCTTGAAATGTGGGACGCCTGGTCCAATGGTAGGGAGCCGCCAAGCGCCATACCTGGTTTCCCCGAGTTACTTCCTAGGGCAAGTGGAAATTCCAATATTCCAATAAACTAACCGAATACTCCACTTGGATACACCACCATCTCAGCTCATTTCACCGGAACACCTTCTGAAGTTCACCCCCAGGTGGTTTCGGGAGTAGCCTCCAACATATTTACCGCACCACCCATTTCGGCTGCAGTGCAACCCACTTTACCCAGGCCAAGCTTTGATCCATCATCTTTCACCTTCCAAGGACCATCTTTTCCATCGAAACCTACCCAGTTCACCACCAATTCTTACCCTCAACAACCCCGGTACGAGTTTACCGCGGGACCGGAGAAAACTACCAAGAACCCCGAGCAGGAGAAAATTACTCGAAAAATGAGGAGCATGGAACAGGGCCTTAAAAATATACAGGGTTTGAGCGGACAAAAGAGCGTATCCTACGTTGATCTGTGTATGTTCCCACGTGTGCATTTACCCCTGGGAATCAAGACCCCAAAGTTTGAAAAGTATGATGGGCATGGGGATCCCACAGCCCACCTGAAGAGGTACTGCAATCAACTGAGAGGAGCAGGTGGAAAAGAGGAGCTCCTCATGGCTTATTCTGGAGAGAGTCTAGTTGGCATTGCATCTGAGTGGTACATGGATCAGGATATATCTCGTTGGCATATTTGGGATGATCTGGCTCGGGATTTTGTCAGGCAGTTTCAGTATAACATAGACATAGCTCCCAACAGGAATTCTCTGTCGAACCTCAAAAATAAGTGCTCGGAAAGTTTTCGAGAATATGTTGTCAAATGACGCGAACAAGCGGCCAGGGTCAAGCCTCCGATGGATGAAACGGAAATAGTTAGTTTTTTCTCCAAGCCCAAGAGGCTGACTACTTTCAAAATATGATGTCTGTGATGGGGAAACCATTTGCTGAGGCCATCAAGATTGGTGAGATGGTCGAGAATGGTCTGAAAACAGGGTGCATATTGAGACAATCTACCATAAGAGCTACATCCCAAGCAATTCAAGGCGGGTCCGGAGGTGTAGCGAATAGAAAGAAGAAGGAAGAAGTGGCAATGGCGGCTTCAGGTCCGAGAAACCCTCGCCCACCCAGAAATTACTTCCATCTAAACACCCCATAACATTATTATCCTCATCAGGATGTGGCCTATGCTATGGCACCTCAGCCATATACAGTAATGAACGCCCAGCCATACGCTCGGCCACAACAATAGTTCAACCAAAACCAAGCTCCATTTCCTAGAAACAACCCTCCTCACCAAGCTCAATATAATCCCTGACCTCCACAAAATAACTTCCCCTACAATGCCCGTGCTCGGGATCCACCCAGGAGAACAAACTTCACACCTATTGGTGAGTCATACTCTAGTCTTTCCCCTAAACTGGTCCAAATGGGTCTATTGCAACCCGTACCCCAAACCAGGCAAAACCTAGAGTCGCCTTCCTACCGAGCCGGTGCTCTATATGCTTACCATTCGGGAGCGGAAGGGCATGACACTGAAGACTGTTGGACTCTGAAAAGGGTTGTTGAAAATCTCATAGAACAAAAACGGATCGTGCTAAAGGATGAAGAAATTCCTAAAGTGACCAACAACCCATTATCGGCTCACAACAATGGGCCGGTTATTGGAATGATTTGCGAGGATAAGGAGTTTGATCCTGCTTTGAAAGCCATCATTGCAATCGCTGATGCCGAGAAGAAGCCAAAGGCTGCTGCAAAGCAAGACAAGGGGGAGAAGAAGAGTAAACCCACCCCTCAAAATACATAAAAGACAATAGAAACCAAAACTGGGGCAGTACCCCCAAAAGATGCCATTCTTTACGTTCCCCGGGGTCACAAGAAAGAACAAATGACATTGAGCCCTCCAAAAAGGTTTGAGGTGAACAAGGGATCTAAGATGTACGTGCCTAAGGGGACCTATGCAGTACAGGGGCCAGTAATTTTACCAAGGCTGAATGAGCACGTGGTTATTGTCCATGCACCGTAGAGGCCCATGACAGATCCTACTATCGTCCCATGGAATTACAACAAGGTAGTGGTAACCTACAAGGGAAAAGAGATCCGGGAAGAAGAAAATGAAACTAACCCAGCTGAGAAATACTACAATGTGGGAGAAGTGAAAAATGCCAAGCAGAAATGCTTCCCGATCAAAAAACCAGTTAGTGCCAAAGAAGCAGAAGAGTTCTTCCGAAAAATGAAAACTGCGGACTATGAGATAATTGACCAACTCCGGAAGTCTCCTGCTCTGGTCTCTTTGTTGTCTCTGTTAATAAGCTCAACCGAGCATCAAAAAGTGTTGATAAAAACCCTCAATGAAGCTTATGTTCCGATTGAAACCAGTGTAGAACAACTGGAAAGGATGGTGGAAAGATTCTTCGCAATCAATCAGATTTCCTTTAGCAAAAATGATTTGCCCCTGGAAGGGGCCGCCCACAACAAATCCCTCCATCTGATAGTTAAATGTGAAGGATACTACATGAAGAGAGTCGTGCTAGATGGCGGATCCGGAGTTGATATTTGTCCTCTCTCAACTTTGCAAAGAATGGAGATTGGGACTGAGAGAATTAGGCCTAACAATGTCTGTGTGCATGCCTTTGATGGCATCAAGAGAGATACCATAGGTAAGATCGATTTGATTTTGACTATTGGTCCTGTGGATTTCGAGGTGACCTTTCAAGTCCTAGACATGGATACTTCTTACAATTTCCTCTTGGGAAGACCTTGGATTCACGCGGCAGGGGACGTACCTTCCACTCTCCACCAGATGGTGAAATTTGAATATGAAGAACAGGAAATTGTGGTTCATAGAGAAGACGAGCAGTCAATTTATCGGGACCCATCAGTCCCATGTCTCGAAGCTAAGGAAGGTAGCGAGTATATAGTTTATCAAGCTTTCGAGGTGGTGGTCGCAGATCAATATGAGGAGGGAAGCCCTTGTCCTTAGCCTTTTCTGTCAAATGCGTCCATTATGGTCGCTGCTGAAATGATCAAGCACGGTTATAAGCCTAGGAAGGGACTCGGGGCATCATTGCAAGGTATCACGGAACCTATCACCCTACCTACCAGCAAGAAGTTCTTCGGTGTGAGCTTTCGCGCCACAAAAGCTGATGTCACATGGGCAAATAAACGAAAGAGCGATGGTTAGGTGTTACCTCAGCCGGTTCCGCATCTTTACAAAACATTCGTCAGGACCAAGTACAACGAAGAAGAAGAAGATGAGACCTTCATGGTCGAGGAAATTGAGGACATATGTGGGGCCATGAGGCAAATGTTGTACGAAACCCACATGGTTCAGCCGGGAGAAGGCTCAAGCACCGCTGAGGTGCTTTATATGGGGCCAAATGCCAAGTTGCAAAACTGGAAGGATACTCCGTTCCCAGTCAGGAGGGAATCCCGATAGTCCAGTATTGCCACCTTTTCTACATCACGAGTTATTTTAGGGTGTAACTCGGATGTTTCTTTTAGTTTATTGTCTTTAAATTCCAATGTAAACCTTGTTATCTTCAAAAATTCAATGAAATGAAATCAATATTTCATCGTCCATATCTCTTTATTCTTTCTGATTCTTGTTACTTTTTCTTATTTCTTCTTTTAGTTCTAATAATGCGACATTAAATAACATGACATGCTTGCAGACTTCATGCCCAGATCCAAACACATTGTCTAATTGTGAAATAATGAATCAAGAACCGGAATATGATGAAGAAGAGGCTTTTAGGGAAATAAATCAAGAATTGGAATAATTTGAGAATAAACCTAAGCCGAACTTAAATAAAACCGAGCTGGTTAATTTGGGTAGTTCTGAAGAAGTCCAAGAAACCAAAATAAGCATTCACACAGATGAAAAAACTAGGGATGCATTGATCCAACTTTTGTTTGAATTCAAAGATGTGTTTGTTTGGTCCTACGATAATATGCCAAGATTAAGTGTCGATTTGGTGGTCCGCAAGTTGCCAACTTACCCCGATTATCCCCATGTCCAGCAAAAACAGAGGAAATTCAAAACTGATATCAGTGACAAGATTAAAGAAGAGGTCACAAAACAGTTGAAGGCGGGAGTGATCCGAGTGGTCCGATACACCATGTGGCTGGTTAATGTGGTTCCTGTACCAAAGAAAGACGGGAAAACTCGAGTGTGTGTGGACTACAAAGATATAAACAAAACAAGTCCCAAGGACAACTTTCCTTTGCCAAACATCCACATCCTTGTTGATAACTGTGCAAAACATGAGATACAGTCTTTCGTGGATTGTTATGCAGGATATCATCAGGTGTTGATGGATGAAGAGGATGCGGAAAAGACAGCCTTCACCACACCCCGGGGCACCTATTGTTACAGGGTCATGCCTTTTTGTTTGAAGAATGTCGGGGCAACTTTTATGAGGGTCATGACTGCCATCTTTCATGACATGATGTACCAAGAAATCGAGGTGTATGTGGACGATATGATCATTAAATCCAGAACACAGGATGACCATGTTCGGGAACTGAGAAAGTTCTTTGAGCGGCTGCGTAAGTATGATTTGAAGCTAAATCCGGCTAAATGTGCATTTGGGGTTCCATCTGGAAAACTCTTGGTATTTATAGTCAGTCGAAGGGGCATCGAGCTAGACCCAACAAAGATAAAGTCTATGCGGGAGTTGCCTCCTCCAAGAACAAAGAAAGAGGTTATGAGCCTGCTGGGAAGGTTGAATTACATTAGTCGATTCATTGCTCAGTTGACTTCTACATGTGAACCCATCTTCAAGCTGTTAAAGAAAGATGCAACAATTAAATGGATGGATGAGTGTCAAGAAGCCTTTGACAAAATCAAGAATATCTGTCGAACCCGCCAGTCTTGGTCCCACCTAAATCAGGGAGGCTTTTGTTTCTGTATTTGATAGTCTTGGAGAATTCCTTCGGATGTGTCCTCGGGCAACATGATGTGACCAGGAGGAAAGAGCAGGCAATTTACTATTTGAGCAAAAAGTTCACAAGTTATGAAGCTAAATATACCCTGTTGGAAAGGACTTGTTGCGCCCTAACTTGGGTCGCTCAGAAGCTTAGGCATTACCTCTTGGCCTATACCACTTACCTTATCACCAGGTTGGATCCTTTAAAGTACATATTCCAAAAGTCGATGCCCACATGGAGGTTAGCAAAATGGCAGATCCTGCTCACTGAATTTGATATAGTCTATGTCACCCACAGGGAAATGAAAGCCCGAGCTTTAGCGGATCACCTAGCTGAAAATCCTGTTGATGATGAATACCAGCCCTTGAGTACCTACTTCCCGGATGAATAGGTAAATTCAGTTGAGGTAACATCAGAAGACACCAATGCTTGGAAAATGTTCTTTGATGGAGCTGTAAACTCAAAAGGCACCAGGATTGGGGCAATTTTGATCTCACCTGCTGGTCAACACTATCCGGCCACAGCCCGGCTTTGGTTTTTCTACACAATAACACTACGGAGTATGAAACCTGCATTATGGGTATGAATATGGCAATCGACCAAGATGTTAAAGAACTTTTGATCATGGGAGATTTAGACTTGATTATTCGACAAGCTCAGGGTGAATGGGAAACCCGGGATGTTAAGCTTATTCCCTACAGACAAAATGTGGAAGATCTTAGCAAGTGGTTCAAGTTAGTCAAGTTCAGGTACATTCCTCATTTTCACAATGAGTTAGCCGATGCACTCACTACTTTGGCCTCGATGTTGCCTTATCCAGGCAATCTCCACATTGACCCCTTTGGAAATCCAAATCCGAGAAAGGCATGGTTATTGTAATACAGTTGAGATGGAACCAAATGTTTAGCCATGGTATCATGATATTAAGAGATTTCTGAAAACAAAAGGATATCCCGAGCAAGCCAATGAAGATAAAAAAAATACCATTAGAAGGCTTGACGGCGGTTTCTTATTGAGTGGCGAGGTCTTGTATAAAAGGACTCCAGATCTCAACTTGCTAAGATGTGTGGATGCCGAAGAGGTAGGAAGAATCATGCATGAAGTGCACGCAGGGGTGTGTGGACCCCACATGAATGGGTATGTTTTGGCAAAGAAGATCCTTCAAGCAGGCTATTACTAGATGACTATGGAAAAAGATTTCTTTAGTTTCGTCCGGAAATATCATCAGTGTCAGGTGCACGGTGACTTGATTCATGCACAGCCTACTGAACTGCATCCCATGTCAGCACCTTGGCCATTTGTTGCCTGGGGTATGGACATCATTGGGCCGATTGAGCCAAAAGTTTTAATTGGGCATACATTCATATTGGTCGCCATCGACTACTTCACAAAGTGGGTTGAAGCAATTACTCTCAAAGTTGTCACTAAGAAAGCAATAGTAGAACTTCGTGCATTCTAATATCATCTGCCGTTTTGGTATTCCTGCAACTACCATTACAGATAATGCTGCAAACTTGAATAGTCACTTGATGAGGGAGATATGCGAGCAGTTTAAGATCACGCATTGAAATTCTACCCCTTATCGGCCTAAAGCCAATGGTGTTGTCGAAGCAGCAAACAAGAACATCTAGAAGATTCTGAGAAAGATGATCCAAAGTTCTAGGCAGTGGCATGAAAAGTTTCCATTTGCATTGTTGGGATATCGCACAACTGTGCGCACATCAGTCGGAGCAACCCCATATCTATTGGTTTACGGCACTAAAGCCATAATACCCGCCGAGGTTGAAATTCCATCTCTTCGAATCATTGTTGAGGCTGAAATTGAGGATAGTGAGTAGGTCAAAGCTCATCTAGAACAGTTAAACTTAATTAATGAAAAGTGAATGGCTGCAGTCTGCCACGGGCAGTTGTATCAACAAAGAATGGCCCGTGCTTACAACAAGAAAGTGCGGCCTAGGAACTTTGAAGTGGGGCAACTCGTTTTGAGGCGTATTCTCCCTTACCACCAGGAAGCAAAAGGAAAGTTCCTCCCAACTAGAAGGGCCCGTACATTATCAGAAAATTGTTGCCAAAAGGGGCGTTATACCTGAGAGACATTGAAGGAAATGACCCTGAAACAACTATAAATGCAGACGCAGTCAAAAGTATTATGTCTAGTCTGTCTGCAGCAACAATATTATCTGATTGGGATGACGAAGGCTTTCATTCTCGCTACCTCAAACACTCCATTCCTTTGCTAACCCTTTGAGCTGGTTACCTTTCTTTCAACACCCTCTTTGGAACTTGAAAACGTTTGCAAAAAAAAATCAACACAAAAGAAAAAGAAAACAAAAACAACAAAACAAATGTTTCCCTGAACTACGTTCGACTTGATTCTGAAAGGATGCGTAGGAAGCCTCTCTCTAGGGTTCAGTCACACCAAAATAAAAATCCAAAGTCCCCCAAAAGTGAAACTGGGGCAGATATTATAATGGTTCGGCGATGATCCCGCCCAAAAGGTTCCAAAGTTGTAACTCAATCCAAATCCTTTTTTACCCAAACCCTGTTCAAGTCCTTCCAATCAATCGGTGAGAATGTTCAAGGATCGAAGAATACAATTACTTGGATCCGATATAGTCAAAATAAGAAAAATAAAATGAGAGAGTCTTATTGGGGAAAATCCACACGGGCATCGTGAGGCGCAGCAAGTAAAGAAATCAAAATGAGAGAGTCTTGTTAGTGAAAACTCGCAAAGAGAACTATAAGGCGATGGTGATAAAAGAAATGAAAGAGGTTAGCTCGTGAAAACCCGCAAAGGGCGCCTCTGATCGAAAAGAGGATCATCACAGCCATCGGTATCGACAGAGTCCCGGCAAAGTTCTCGATTTTGAGGCAAAAGTTGGGATGAATTTCTAAGAGTTGGACAGTTTATACAGATCAGGCATCCAGTCCAAAAGGCATGTCATGTTCATTGAAGTCCGCATGTACTCCAGATAAGTCCTTCTTTCCTTTCACCGAAAAGGACACTTCTTGTTTTAAACTCATTCTCCATTCCATTTTTTGTTTTCTTTGAATCACTTTCGGTCTAACTCTGTTCCGAAACTAAGACAAAGAAAGGATGGTAAGATTGATTTACAAGGTTCTCATTTGATACGAGACAATATTCAAGAAGATACCTGGCCTCGGTAGGTGCATCGAGTCGACCTCGACTGGCCATGATGGTCGGTGCTTTGAAATAAAAAGAAACTCCTGAAAAGAAAGGAAATCAAAGTCAAATTCCCACAAAGGAAAAATAAAGTTGGAAAAGGTTAAGTCCCACGTGGCTAACCGTCTCGGCAAAGGTTTAAAAGGCCAAGGTACCCCAAATGGTCTGAAATTGAAGTTGGAAGAAAGAAGCCAGAAATGAAAGGCCTACAAGGGCGAAATAAAGTTGGAATAAGTTAAGTCCCACACAACTAGTCGTTGCAGCAAAGTTTGAGGAGCCAAAAGTTCCCCGATACTCCGAAGTTAAGAAAAAAAGAAGAAGAAAAGAAGTCAGAAGGGAAAGGCCTACGAAGGCAAAATAAAGTTAATAAGGTTAAGTCCCACCGACCAACCGTCATGGCAAAATCTAGAAAAAACCAGAGGTTCTCAGGGCCTGAAATGAAATCGGTCCCCAGGAAACGAGCAGTTGCAATCGAGATCTTCATCAAAGAAGTCGGGCTGAGATCAAGTGATTGAAACAATAAAGGCCACAAAACCAACCACTGTTTCAAACTAACAATTGTTCTTTGTTTGAAAACATGAAACATGTGCAATCCAAAGCAACCTTGCAAGAAGCAGGTGCAACTAAAGAGAAAATGTGCAAGGGCTAGAAACAGCTTTGCAGCAACAATCCATAAAGGGAAGTTCCCTCCAAAATTCTTTCCCGCATTTACTCATTCTATGAAAAAAAAGAAAAGAAAAAAGAGATAAGAAGAAAAATTCAAAAAAAATGGTAGCTTAGGGTCCCCAATCTCTTGTTACGTTTTTTCCAACATAGGGTCTCCACTTCCTAATTGATTTTATTTTAGACATAGGGTCTCCACTCCCTAGTCGCCATTCCAACATAGGGTCTCCACTCCCTAGTCATTTTTCCAACATAGAGTTTCCACTCCCTAGTTGAGATTATTTTTAGACATAGGGTCTCCACTCCCTAGTCGCCTTTTTCCAACATAGGGTCTCCACTCCCTAGTTTATTTTCTTTTTAGACATAGGGTCTCCACTCCCTAGTTGCTTTTATTTTTAGACATAGGGTCTCCACTCCCTAGTCGACTTTTCCAACATAGGGTCTCCACTCCATAGTTGAGTTTTATTTTAGACATAGGGTCTCCACTCCCTAGTCGCCTTTGCCAACATAGGGTCTCCACTCCCTAGTTGCTTTTATTTTTAGATATAGGGTCTCCACTCCCTAGTCGCCTTTGCCAACATAGGGTTTCCACTCCCTAGTTGATTTTATTTTAGACATAGGGTCTCCACTCCCTAATCACCTTTTCCAACATAGGGTCTCCACTCCCTAGTTGAGTTTATTTTTAGACATAGGGTCTCTACTCCCTAGTCGCCTTTTCCAACATAGGGTCTCCACTCCCTAGTTGAGTTTTATTTTAGACATAGGGTCTCCACTCCCTAGTAGCTTTTCCAAAATAGGGTCTCCACTCCCTAGTTGAGATTATTTTTAGACATAGAGTCTCCATTCTCTAGTCGCCTTTTCCAACATAGGGTCCCCACTCCCTAGTTGATTTTCTTTTTACACATAGGGTCTCCACTCCCTAGTTAATTTTATTTTAGACATAGGGTCTCCACTCCCTAGTCGCTTTTTCAACATATGGTCTCCACTCCCTAGTTGAGTTTATTTTTAGACATAGGGTCTCCACTCCCTAGTTGAGTTTATTTTTACACATAGGGTCTCCACTCCCTAGTCGCTTTTTCCAACATAGGGTCTCCACTCCTTAGTTGAGTTTATTTTTAGACATAGGGTCTCCACTCCCTAGTCGCTTTTGCTTACATAGGGTCTCCACTCCCTAGTTGAGTTTATTTTTAGACATAGGGTCTCCACTCCCTAGTCGCCTTTTCCAACATAGGGTCTCCACCTCCTAGTTGAGTTTTATTTTAGACATAGGGTCTCCACTCCCTAGTCGCCTTTCCAACATAGGGTCTCTACTCCCTAGTTTATTTTATTTTTTTAGATATAGGGTCTCCACTCCCTAGCCTTTTTTCTAAGATACACAATCCTGATTTTATTGCTTTCAGTAAAGAAGTAGTTTAGATTTCGTTACAATAACTCACAAAATTTTCCTAGTGAAAACTAGGGCAGAAAAATTTCGTTCGTTTGTTTGCTTTGGTGCCTGAACAGGTTTTCACTGTGAAGCACAAGGTTGAGATAACCAAAAGAAGAAGTCTCAATCCAAATAAAAGAAAAGAAGAAACAAGAAAAGAAGTGAACTCTACGTGCAGAAGCGGAGAAAAGATGCGGACTGCTCAAGATATAAGTTTTGCATGTCCCGCCTTGATCCAAAAAGCTGACAAAGAATGAACCAGTGTTTGCATCTAACGAGCATCAAGATTCAGATCAAAGTCTGCAGGAAGAACCAACTAAGACTCAAGATCAAGCTCCAGAAGATTTATAGATAGGAATCTTGTAACTCGTAGTTGATCGGCTTAGCTAGTTAAACTTTTTATTTTTTATTTTGGTGTAATAAGGAGCTCAGCAAGTAGAAACAGCAAAAACAACAACGGTGAAATCACAGTTTTCCGGTAGTCCCAGCTACCAAAACTTCTAGAACTACACTGACATGATTCCTTTATAGCCAAGGATATGTAAGCAACCTCCGAAGCAAGGTTCGGTCAGATTTTTTCAAAAGATGCTTCTCATGGAGTTTCCAAACGGGCAAAAATTGCTTGTAGTTGCTCACTTTATCTTTGCCCGAAAACTCTTCATGTTTCCAAGAAAAGAGGGGCAGCTGTGAGCACGTGATTTTTGCCCTATACGAAATACTCCTATAAAATCCTAAGAAAATAGATTTTTGTTAATTATTTGACATTTCAGGAATTTTTGTAGAATTTTCTTAATTATTTGCATTTTTCTGTGCATGTTTAATTCTTATTTAAATAATAAAAAAATACCAAAATATCATGCATTGCATTTAGGATTTTGTTTTTACATTTTAGAATTAATCAACAATTATTTGTTTTATAAAATTTTGAAAATCACAAAAATAGCTTATTTCTACATTTTTGTCTTTTAATTTTTAGCTTATTGATTTTTCTCTTTTAATTTAGAATTAAGTATTGTTTATAATTAGCTAATTAGTTTAATTTCACACTTTTTGATAATTTAGGATTTTTAATTTGTAGGATTTTAACTAAAAGAAAAGGAAAATTAGAAAATAAAAGAAGAAATTGGAAATATGATTTGTCTTGTGAAATTGGGCCATTTTAATTGCAGACCTACTCAAATGTTTCCCAATCCAGGCCCAAAATTAAGTCCTAACCCGGTCCAGTCTTCAGCTTAACCAAACGACATTGTTCTACCATATCCCATCTCAACCGTTGGATCACATTGATCCAACGGACCAGAACTAAGGTTCCCTAAGTATTTAAATGTCCGAATCTAGGATCCCCACCCCCAAGTCCAAACACCCCTCTTCTATCTCTCATCGTCTCCATTCAGAGACTGAAGAACCCTAACGCCGCCCTAAAAAGCCTCACCATCTTCGGTGGCAGCGCCACCCCAAACCACCCCCAAAATTACACCTCATAACCCCCCAACCCCTCCTCTTCCTAAACCCCAAAATAATTTCTCTCAAATCCTTCTCCATCGCCCCGAATTTTAGATCTAAGGTCAACACCCCAAACCCTAAAATCCCCAAATCTCCCAAATCGTCATGTTTCCAAGAACGATTAAAGTTCAAATTTGTGTTGTTCGCTTGTTCTCAACAGAACATGCGATTAATACCAATTTCATCTCAAATCGGAGGACGCCGACAAGTTTATCAAGTGATGTTGTTCATCGACTCACGTGTGTGTTTCTAGTAAAACATCATTTGCTTCTCATTTTGATTGCATGTCCGTTTCTTCTTGTCCCACGTCTCGGCAGTCCTTCGTTAACCTTGTTTTATTTTTTTTACCACTCGTTCATTCATTTTCTGTTATGTGTTGTTCAAGTTAGTGGGTTCTGATTTTTGTTTAGTCCGTTAATTTAATTGTGTTCATCTAAGAGTCCTTCCTATTTTAATCTTCTAATTAGATTAATTAGGTTTTGTTTTGACTTAATAATCTGGTTTAATTCTAGCTTATCTAGGTTAGTTTAATAAATTGTTTGTTCAATCATGCTTTTGATTTTGAAATCGTGTGGTTCTGAGTTGTTTCTTCTTCTTCTTCTTTTCATAAATCACTGAAGTTGATTTTGGGGTTTGGGTCATGTCATCTGATTGGCCTTATGTGTCCCCTTTGACCCGGTTAACAGAAGCCCAGTCATTTGGTTTGGGTTTTGTTTTGTTTTGACCCTTGAGCTGTTGTTTCCTGAAGGTAAATAATAGTATTTTAAAGGTTGCTTAGGGCATTCTCATTAGAAGAATCTTGTGTAACCAACTAGGAAATTTCTAGGAAAGTGAGATTGGGGTTTGGTTTAACAAGCAGACTTTAATTTTGGGGTTTAAAAATGAAAGAATGAAAAATCAAGGAAGGAGTAATTGGTAAAACTAAAAACCAATACTTCTGCCCTAAAGGCTCTCTATAAGAAGCCCGTTTCCTTCTTGGTCAAGGCAGATTAGAACCTGAAAACTGAGAAACGGTTGAGTTTTTTTTAGACTCTAAAAGAATACTGAAGTTTTCCTGCATTTCTTTGGTTGAAATTGGCTTTGGTTTTGCTCTTAACTTTCATAGTTAGTTAGATTTGTTTAAACTTTTAAAGTATTTCTGGTGTCAGGCTACAAATGGTCTAAGGAAGTTTGGACTTTGCTGTGTTTGGTCTACTGGTTCACTCAAGCTGTTGCTACTGTTGAAATCTCCATTTTTCTTTTGGTTTGCTTTGATATTCAGGTACATCTTTGGACCTTATTGATATGTGAAGCTTGGGTTTGAAGCATGTTGAAGATGTAAACCTTAGTTGGCTAAATATCAAGTTGTGTTACTGAGAACTCATCCATATTCCACAATAAATTGTGTTTTTATTACGTTACTCATTGTATTTATTCATGCCATGGACATTATAATTTGTATTGGGGTTGTAGTTGGACTTTTGTTTGTTATTTTGGTTTCAGCCTGTTTTAAACTATTTCTGCCGCGTTTTGGGGTGTTTGTACTATCATGTTATGGGTTCAATTAGGATAAGTAACACTATTTTGGGTTTTGACTAAGTTGGTTCAATTTCAGTAATGTTGAGTTCCAGATTGATCTTCATTAATGATTTTGCTGTTGAGAATTTCTTTTTTAATTGAATAAACTCAAGAGCTATTGGGTCATTGTAATACTTGATGTTTAGAGTATCTACCGTAAGAATCACTATGTAGGAAATCATGACAGTAATTTCAGTGTTCAAGTGATGGGGCTTGTAGTGCATTAATCATATCATATTTCAATTTTCTGCATGTTTGCATCTCAATTAGGTAATGCATTTCCTGCTTATTTTGCTGAAATTGTTTAAGCTTAATGGTACTTGAGCCACTGAAGGGCAGTTTAGAGCCAAAGGCCCTTGGATTTCGAGTGTTTATTTGTTCTGTAGGGACTCGATCTTGAGTCCCATGCCCTTTAGCGTTCATCCCTTCACCAAGGTTTGTCTACTTTGGGCCTAAACTTGAGGCCCCCTTGTGAATGGGGAATGGTATGCCTTATCATGTTTGGGCCTGTTTTTTTTTTCGAGCTCAGCTCCTCATTTAACTGCCACTGCTGGCCCAAGCCATCTTCAAGTAATCAAACCCGTTTTATTTGATGCGATTCCATTATTTATTAGGTATAGTTTGAACGTTAGCTTAAAATAAATTCGAATTCCTTTAGTCTTCTTTAATTAATTAGACTCTTTTAATTAGATTGTGGTGTGCCATATCAAAAAAATCAATAGTTTATGGCCCTCATGAGACTAAATTAAGAAATCATTTTAGGAAAAGTAATTTGAGGCGCGCCATGTCAAATAAGATCCCTAAGCCCATGGCCCTCACAAAACTAATTAGTTTTTCTATAGAAAATTCGAGGTGTGCCACTTTTATTAAGTAACCCATGGCCCTTATGTAATTAATACTAACTCTTTTAAAATCGAGGTGTGCCATCAATTGAATTTTCCATGGCCCTCACAAACTTTGTTATTAATTTGAACTTTTCGTAGTTGCTTTAGGCGCGTTCTTTAAATTGATTTTCCTTTAATTATTAATTCGGGTGTACATTTCATGTAACCCAATTTCAATTCTTAACCATGTTAAATAGAACGTGTCACGAACCGCGGGTGCATTTCATGTGGCGTGGTTCAAGGCATGTTTTAAATAACGTTGAATCTTCCTAAAATAATTAGAAGTGGTTAATAAGTTAAAAATGCACCATAGGCTAAAACATGTAATAAATCGGATAATAGGCCAATTTTAATAGTTTAAGCGATTGTGCTAGAACCACGGAACCCAGAAATGCCTAACACTTTCTCCCGGGTTAACAAAATTCTTTACTTAGAATTTCTGGTTCGCAGACTTTAAAATGAAAGTTGAATTTCCTCGATTTGGGATTTTAAAATAAACCGGTGACTTGGAACACCAATTAAACTATTCCAAGTGGCGACTCTGAATTGAATGAATAATCTCATTTCGAATAATGTCACTTAAAGTGGAAAAACTCCCTTATCCACTCTCGGGTGGTAAAAAGGAGGTGTGACAACGAGTATTTTTGCTTTCCTTTTTACAAGTTCCTGGGAAGTGTCGTCGCTCCTCCACTAGCGTGGTAATACCTTGCGGCCTATTTGCTTAGTTCTTGCTGGCCGCCTTCCCTATTCGGGACTGAACTTGAATTCGGTTGCTCGTCAGTTCTCGGCGGTGATTTTTGTTGAGTGACTTGGCTTTTTTCCTTCGGAGCTGGTGGCCATCCTCTGCCCTGCTGCCGCACTTGTTATACAGTTCTATTCCTCTGAGAGGGATTCTGCTGAATAGGTCTGGGCCATCTGGTGTCCCTGGTTTCGCTGATGGTGAACACGATGTCTGATATAGTGATGTTGAAATTGTATCTTGATGAGCAAGGCACCCTCGCTGGCATTGTGTCCCCATCGAATATGACTCTATTAACGATTCCTCGAGGATATTGTCCTCGATCCATTCTCCGATCGTTGCTAGGTAGATTGCATCTCGGGGTGCTCCTCTTATCTGCGGTGTATGGGCAGTATCTTTCTCTTTTTGGCATTGGTTTCTTTGCTAGGAGCCTATTTGGGCACACTGAGTCCGGGGGGGCTCTTGGATGATCATCCACGACCCTGGTTTACGACTGGTACCGGATGTGGGTGTCCAATCGGATCTCGGCTGGGTACCCGATCAAGTTTTGTTTTAACTGCCTTGAAATCGTCGGGCTTGGTTTGTTTAGGCTTTGAGTGAAGGCCTGTACCGCCCAGTCATCTGAGACCTGGGGTAATCCCGTTCGTTCCACCTGGGGATGAGATGCGAATTCTTGCAGCATTTCGTTCTCCCTTTGCTCGGTCCTGGATGTGTCGGGCATTCTAGCCGTTGCTTTGATGGCACCGACGTGTGCCTTTATGGAGGATTCTGTCGGTATGGTAAGTGAGTTTATGGAGTTGGGCGCTAGGCTATGATGCCACATCATTGCCCCTTTTGAGAGTGTTTCCCCAAACCTCTTCAATAAGACAGACTCGATCTCGTTGTCTTTTAGGTCATTGCCTTTTACCATGCACGTATAGGCACTGATGTGTTCGTTAGGATCTGAAGTCCCGCTGTACTGAGGGAATTTCCGGTGTTCTAAACTTCTTTGGAATGGGTTTCGGAGCCGCTTCCTCTAGGAACGGCCGTTGCACAAACTTCCTCGAATCTACACCTTTCAGGGCCGGAGGCGCACCCAGGATTTGGTCGACTCTGAAGTTGTAAGTTTCGACCTTCTTATCGTTGGCTGCTATCATTTTCTCGCCTGACTCGATCCTTTTAGTAATGTCCTCCAGCATTTTCACGATGGCAGGATCGGCCACTAATCCGTCGTTGCTTGAGCTCTACGGTACCCGTTCAGTTGGGGGAGTAGTTTCGGCGCTACTGTGCTGGGAGTCTTCAGGTGGCTTTGCAACTGAGCGATAGCCAACTGTTGTGCCTACAACATTTCAAAAATATCGTGAAAACTGACTTCCTGTGCTTCCCGAGCTGGGGTCTTTTGGGCTTCTTGTTGGTCGCCATGTTGTATGTTTCCGTCAGTATGTGAGGTTTCGTCGACCTGCTGCGCGTCTTGCGAACCCGCATCCGCTGGAATCGGTCTGGGTGCGTTATCGGGGTTCTGCGGTGGCGCGCCAACGACTGGAACAACCACACTGTTTTCGCCGTGATTTTTGAGGCAGTCGTTCTCAACCCTGTTTACCGAGCCAGATATTTCGACCTGAAATCAAGAGATCTTGGACAAGAAAAAGTGTGAAAGATAACTTGCGTTTGTGTAATGAAACCAACAAGAAAATAATCACTATTATTTTTAGCTCCACGGTGGGCGCCAAACTGTTTACCGTGAAAATGGTAACAACAATTAAATTTGTAAATGAGACTCTAAAAATATGTGATCTATTTTTATGCTAGTTGTTAGAGCAGTTGATGCTAGGAGTATGAAGTTTTAACGAAGAGATACAAGCTGAAACGAGACAGTAATCAAACCGAGGGGCTTGCTGCTCGGGCTTCGGACTGGTCGATGGAGGGGCCTAGGGGTCAATATCCGGCTCGAGCTCGAGCTATCGGGGGTAACCGAGAGAGGGATAACAGTTAAATTATAATTAAAAAAGGCTCTTTATGGCCAATATCAAGCAATAAATGAAGAACAAGTATGAAAACAATAAATGCTAAGAATAGTCTCGAGCGAGTAAGAGCGAGTAAGTTAGAGAGAAGAAAGAGAGAGAGATATTATTGATCTTGTGGAGAATAGTTGGAGCAACATTAACCCCTTACAAAGTGGCGTGGATCCCCTTTATATAGGTGGGGGAATACAACATAGTACAGAATGCATTAAGTGTAAAGACACGGGGATGTGACGACTAGGTATGATACAAGACCTTTGCTGATGCTAGTTGCTTGCCTCGGGAGTTCCCCACCCTCGGAATCTTTGTTGGGTCGTGAGCAAACCTTGGGGGAGGGAGCTTGATCGTAACCCTGCAGCCTCGAGATACCAATATGACTCCCTGAACGCACCTTAGTGGCGAGAAATCGGTCCCTCTGATTTCACCGTATACATTAATATTTGAGTCATAGTTACTGATTCGAAAACTAATTTAAAAGTTTGAGGAATCTTTTTTAAAAATTAAATAGTAATTTTGAGAACTTATTGGAATTGAATATTGAATTTTAGCCTATTATTTTTGGGCTAGTTGATTGTAAATTGAAATATGGATTGTAAAATTAAAAAGTATGGAGCCAAGTTATTCAAATGTGAAATTTTTCCGATATATAAAACAAAATTTCTTACTTATTCATTTTGCTGGAATCTTTTAATTGTATCTTTTTTACCGAGGTACATTTTTGGGGTTAATTGGAGTTAACAAAAAGAAAAAAAACCGAGCCAAATAAGCAACTAGGGTTTATCAAAACCGAAAACGAAAAATCCCTCCATTTCTTTTATCTACCACTCAGCCCCCGGAGAATAATAACATTCCCACAATGTCCGTCGACGATTCCACGCCGCAGGTGGACAAAATCTCCCTAAGTGACGGCGTTGAGGAGGCTCAATTCTCCCAACGCGTTCCTATCCGTTCAATTCTTGGCCGTCCTGACGGCGGAGCTGGACTCGCCGGAAAAGTTGTGAAAATTGGGGGTTGGGTTAAAACCGGTAGGGAACAGGGAAAGGGTTCTTTTGCCTTCCTGGAAGTGAATGATGGATCATGCCCTGCAAATCTACAGGTAATTGTGGATAGTGCTGTGTATAAACTTGGAGATTTGGTACCTACTGGCACTTGTGTGCACGTAGAAGGTGAGCTGAAGTTACCTCCTGAAGGTGCAAAGCAAAAGGTTGAGCTTCGTGTCCAGAAGGTTCTGTCTGTTGGTACCGTTGATGCTGGCAAGTATCCATTGCCCAAGACTAAATTAACTCTTGAGTTTCTTAGAGATGTTGTTCATCTGCGGCCTCGAACTAATACTGTAATGATCTCTTTTGTCTCTTGATTTATGTTTCTCCATCTGTCCCATTTTAGGTTATGTTGTTGGACTGGGCATGAATTTTATGAAAAGACTTTTGAAATTTGTGGTCTAGAATAAGTCATATTTGTGACTATAAATTTTTTAATTAACGGTAGATGACAAGTTTAAAGTTAAATTATTTCTAAATATATATCATTTTTTGGGACAAACTAATAATTAAAGTGCATCACATAAATTGTGATAGAGGGAGTAGGACTTTCTGTTTACTCTGCGAATAGTGAATTAGTCAATGCCCTAATGTGGAATAAAAATACTTGTATTGGCACTACACCATGTCCATTCAATAAGAAATGATTTAATTTTTAGTTGCGCTTCTGTGATACCTTCTGGTAAATTACATGTTCACGTTTTATACTTGCACTTCTTTTATTGAGCTGGAAATGCAGGGATCAAGGGATATTCATGTTAGGGGACCTTGTTTTTCTTAATAGATGTTTTGTGAAACTTCCTTATTTGCTCTTTGATTTCCAAATATTTTTGAGTTTCATACCCAGCTTGTTTTTTTGCTTATGTTTCTATATAAACGGAATAATGACGAATTATTTGGAAGTGAGGTAGGATTGATTGATGCAATTAGTCCTTATGCTTCTTGAAAGAAGATACGTGGTTGCCTGTTTTGCTCCTTTGTTAGTGACAACAATCATCAGTGCTGAAATATGTTAGATCACAAAATAAATTTGTACCATTTTATGATGTTGGTTAATTTTACAAATAAAACATATTCTCATAATTAGGGATTACATGCATATGGAACTTTTTTGTCTTTTGTCATTTTATGAGGATGTCATAGTTTGAGCTTACAAATTTATTTTGATATTGCATCTGTATAGTGGGATTACACTGGGTAAGTTTTTCTTCTGTTTTGTTCTCTCTCTCTCTCTGAATCGTCCTAGAGAAGCATAAATATATCTTGAGTCTTGCAGTTTATTTAGAATTTAATTCACGCGTCCTTTAACTACAATCCATTTCACTTTTTGGTTTTGTACATTTCAGATATCTGCAGTTGCAAGAATCCGTAATGCCTTGGCTTATGCCACCCATACATTCTTTCAGAAGAATGGCTTTCTTTATATCCACACACCAATCATCACCACCAGTGATTGCGAGGGTGCTGGCGAGATGTTCCAGGTCACTACATTGATAAGTGAAGCTGAAAAATTGGAGAAGGAGCTGAAAGAGAATCCTGCTCCTTCAGATTCTGACATTAAGGTTGTTGAACAGCTTGTCAAAGAGAAAGGAGAGGCAGTTGCTAGGCTCAAAGCTGATAAGGCAAGTAGGGAAAAAGCTGGCTCCAACATTGCAGCCATAAATAAGCAGATCAGTGCTGCAGTCGGTGATCTCACAAGGGCTAAAGAGAATCTCCTGAAGTTGCAAGAGAGATTCAAATTGGGAGAGAGGGTAAAGCGCTCTGCTGGCATACCTAAAAAGGATGGAAACATTGATTACGCTGATGATTTCTTTGCACGTCAAGCCTTCTTGACAGTATCTGGTCAACTCCAAGTTGAAACATATGCATGTGCACTTTCTAGTGTCTACACTTTTGGGCCAACTTTTCGAGCTGAACAGTCCCACACTTCCAGGCATCTTGCAGAGTTCTGGATGGTGGAGCCTGAAATTGCTTTTGCTGATCTCAAGGTATCATGCATCACTTGCATCGTCTTCTCATCGAACTACTTCACAGCTACAAGAAGTTTTTGATACCAACAGAGATGTGGATTCAAGTTAAAAATGTGTGAACTTTGGTATCATAAATACTTTTCCTAGTCATAATCTGGATGTTATCTGCACATGGACGAAAATAGAGTAAAAAGCTTTTGCCAAATTCTACATCTACTTCGATAGAATTTATTGGGAATGAGTAGAGATTACCACTAGGTTGTTTGGTTTCTTGTCGCAAAAAGAAAATTACTCCATCCGTTCCAGTTTATGTAAACCTATTTCCTTTTTGGTCCGTTCCAAAAAGAATGACCCCTTTCTAAATTTGGTAACAATTTAGCTTAAACTTACAATTCTACCCTTAATGAGAAGTTTTTATAACCACACAAATACTTTGGGCCCCTTTTTCACTTGTTTAGGACCACAAATTCCAAAAGTCTATTTTTTTAAAACTCCGTGCCCAGTCAAACAAGTTCACATAAATTGAAATGGAGGGAGTACCATTTAGTGGTTTGTTTTCCATGATGAAAAGTTGATCAGTGCCTGAAACAATTTTTTATACCATTTTAACATATCTTCCGACTCCTTTTCTTCTGGACTTGAAGTGTATTCCTATGATGTTTTTGATTGGGCTATTTGTTTTGATTGGTTATCTGTATTCTTTGCTTTCCTTGATTCGCATTACTCACAATTTAATTTTTTTGTTTAGGATGATATGAACTGTGCTGAGGCATATGTGAAATTTCTCTGTCAGTGGTTGCTTGACCATTGTCTTGATGACATGGAATTTATCACTAAATTTATAGACAAAGGTGCTCTAGGTAGACTTAGAATGGTCACCTCATCCAAATTCCATCGCTTAACTTACACAGAAGCGATCGCCATTCTGGAAGAAGCATCCAAAACGAAGACATTTGAGAATAAAGTAGAATGGGGTATTGACTTGGCATCTGAACATGAAAGGTACTGTCTTATCCATTACTATAATATAATCAGTTGGATTGATATATTTCTGTACTATTCTGATTCCTGATTGGCTTGTTGCTAGATATTTGACCGAAGAGCATTTTAAATCACCTGTTATAGTGTTCAACTACCCAAAAGGCATCAAAGCATTTTACATGAAGGTGAATGAAGACAAGAAGACAGTTGCTGCGATGGATCTGCTTGTACCAAAGGTTTGCATATTCTGTTTGTAGCAATGGTGGACTACATACTCTAGTCTTAAATATAATGGTTTGTCACACCACCCACCTTGGGATAGGCTGCAATGTCAAATGAAATGGATGAATTAGTATTATTACATAGAAGCAAGAGTTGCTCAATCTTAATTTTTCTTCCACACAATTCAACACTTACTGTAATACTGGAAATCAGCACTTACTGTAATACTGGAAATGAAAACTTTTTGGCCACCATGGACTAAATTAAACAGACTGGACTTTTGCCTAAAATGATTTATATAGTGATAGCAATTGTGTACCTGACCAGCCCGCATGCCTTCAGCTTTACATGAAAGTTAAATATAACAAAAGGAAGAACAACTGCATTCTTTTAACAAAGAATCATATAAAACATCCAGCGGTGGTCTTTGGCATTGCATCCTCCGTCACCTTCTATTTTCAGATCGTGAGTACTGGCGACCCATATGAGTTAATCTATCTGCTGCTTAAATGCATGTCTGCATTCGTCTGCAGGTTGGAGAACTAATTGGAGGTAGCGAAAGGGAAGAGGATTATGAGGTTCTCAGATCAAGGTACTGTAAATTGGCAATATGTAAAGGATAATGTTTGTCTATTTGATCATTTAACTGATCTTTTGTCGATATAATATATTTCTTTGCAGGATATCGGATATGGGTCTGCCATTAGAGCCATACGAGTGGTATCTTGATTTGAGACGCTATGGTACTGTCAAACATAGTGGTTTTGGTTTAGGCTTTGAGCGGATGATTCTTTTCGCCACAGGGATGGAAAACATTCGAGATGTGATTCCCTTTCCCAGATATCCAGGAAGAGCCGATCTATAAATGTCAATGATAATTATGGATTCTCTGTCTTTGAAATTTATGATGCCAATTTTTTAACCTTGTAATTGTGAGTTGTGACTATGGATTGTTGAACATATTCAATTACAGAAATTTTTTATAAGGCTCTATAAGAGATAATCCTTATAGAGCCAGATTGTGTTTCGGTTCATCCACCACTTCAGGAGGGTCGTTTGGTTGAAAGACAAGTTATGTTGAGATTAGTTATTCTAGAATTATTTCTTATTGAAGGTTCAGTATTGTTGTATTAATCATGAGATTGTCAGTTTTAATACTATATATTGGGATAGATTATTTTGGGATTACTATTCCACCCTCTGACAGGTATAAGTTATCTGGTGCTATTTTTAATTCTAGGATAACTCATCTCACTATTGGTAACTAAACAAGGGATAAGGCGGTACTAAATTTTTATCTCAGGATTATTTTTTCTTATCCATTGTACCAAACGACCCTTAGTTGATTTCGTTGTCTCCTTGCTCAATGTGTTAGTTTTGATAGGAGTCTGATTCTTTGTTTTGACTTTTTAGATGGAGCAGCAATGATTGAAATAGAAGGTTGTGTACGATTAAAATAGGGCTTGCCCGATTTTGCCATTTAATCGAGACCAGGGAATCATGTCGAGGGTTCGCCTCGTAATGGATCAGGCCAGGGCACGAAGATAAGGTATCAAGCTCGAGAATCGAGGTGGTCATCGAGGTCAAGGCCAATAGCGATCGAGACCAAATATGACTGACTTCGAAAGATGCGCAATAACGGAAAGGTGAGATATTCGTAACCGGTCGAAGATCACAGCAGAAATCCCGGATCATATCAAATCAAGGGCGGTTATTTATGCCAATAATCTAATTTACTTTCGTAATTAGAATTGCACCATAGATAGGATTCCTCTACAATATGAAGAGGGTTCTGATCATTTTGTAATCACCGTACATTCACGAATATCAAATCAATATAACATTTTCCTAGCTTACATTCTTGTTCGTAAGCTTCTTGTATCTTTTACTATTTCGGCATTAATCTGTTCGAGAGCACACGAGCTCGAGAGCTTAATTACGTTGCAATACCAGTTTGCTTTGTTTTATTGTCAATTTTTATCATTTATCTTTACGTTTATCAATTGATATTAGGCGAAATCACACATTCTTAAAACCACATTATAAGTTTATTTGTTATCCAATTTTTAGGGCAAACGGTTTGGTGTCCACCGTGGGCTAAGGATAATAGTGATTGCCTAGTATTAATCCTTATAATACACACTGCTTTTACAATTGTTCTCGTAAGTGTCTTTGATTTCAGGAATCAACATGTCAAACTCTCAAGTAGTGCCCACTCACACAGACACCGGCCTTGGTCTTCATGCCGAGAACGAGCACACAGTCGCCCAGGGAAACAGAGTACCTCTAATCAATCCCGATGGACCACAGGCCATAGATCCATTCGATGTTAATTCTTGTGTTGCGGTTCATGAAAATTTAGGCGCCGACCCTGAAAATAGCATCTGCAGAGACGCCCGGGCAACCGATCAGAACGCACAGAGTGGTGAAGAAGGCGGGATTAGCCTTCGAATGATAATTGAAATGTTGCAAACTTAGTAAGTTGCGATAGCGCAGCTCCAAAATCAGAATCGAGCACCAAGCAGAATCAAACTCGATACATCACAGGAAGTTATTCACAGGGTCGAGCCTATACCGGAAAAATCAAACGATAACAGATCGGGAATTGACCCCGCCATCATGAAAATGCTCGAGGAGCTCACTAAACGGATCGAATCAGGAGAAAAGAAAATTGAGGCTAACGATAAAAAGATAGAAACATACAACTCACGGGCTGATCAAATACCGGGGGCACCCCCGATTTTAAAGGGTTTGGATTCGAAGAAGATCGTACAGAAGCCTTTCCCACCAAGTGCGGCTCCGAAGCCCATTCAGAAGAAATTCCGCATGCTAGAAATTTCCAAGTACAATGGAACCACCGATCCTAATGAGCATGTCACTTCTTATACATGCGTAATAAAAGGAAATGACTTAGAAGATGATGAAATTGAATCTGTTCTATTGAAAAAATTTGGAGAAACTTTATCGAAGGGGGCAATGATATGGTACCACAATTTGCTGCCCAATTCCATCGATTCCTTCGCCATGCTTGCTGATTCGTTCGTAAAGGCACACGCCAGAGCAATAAAGGTCACGGCTAGGAAATCAGACCTCTTCAAAGTGAGACAAAAGGACAACGAAATGCTAAGGGAATTCATATCTCGATTCCAGATGGAATGCATGGACCTACCCTTAGTCACCGATGATTGGGTTGTCCAAGCCTTCACTTAAGGTTTGAACGAGCGAAGTTCGATAGCATCACGACAACTTAAACAGAATTTGATTGAATATCCAGTTGTGATCTGGGCCGATGTACATAACCGATACTAGTCAAAGATCAGAGTCGAGGATGATCAGTTAGGATCCCCTTCCAGTTCCGTTTATCAAATAGATCGGAAGGCAGGATTCAAAGAGACATCGATAGAGAGCCCCGATCAAACAGATATCGGTACCAACCATACAATGCAGATCATAGAAACAGTGGACCAGGACGTAACCCCGTTTGAAATGATCGAAGGAATGATCGAGGAAAAAACACCCGAGGGCTCATGAGTAAGAGTGGCTTCGATATACATGTTGAGCCCAAGGAAGCGCCATGATTATCGGAATACAACGTCAATGTCTTTGCATAGGGTATTGTATTAACCATTGGACGGATCAAAGATACTAGATGGCCCAGAGCCTACAATCGGGCCCGGCTCAACGAAACCCTAATCAAATATGCAAATATCATGGAACCCATTGTCACAAAACCAAAGACCGCAAACAATTAAGGGAGGAGATAGCTCGTTTATTCAACAAAAGTTATCTTCGAGAGTTCTTGAGTGGCTGAGCTTAAAATCATTTCAGAGACAGGGATGCAAACAGGAAAAACGAACAGGAGGAACCACAACACGTGATTCATATGATCGTTGGTGGGGTCGATATTCCTCAGGGCCCGATATTTAAACGTACCAAAGTTACAATCACAAGGGAGAAGCGTACCTGGGACTACTTACTAGAAGATACCTTATCTTTCAACGATGAGGATGCAGAAGGGATCGAACAGCCTCACAACAATGCACTGGTAATATATATCCTTATGAATAAAATTCAAGTTAAACGTGTGTTGATTGATCCAGGTAGCTCGGCAAATACTATTCGATTAAGGGTCGTAGAGCAACTCGACCACCAGGATCAAATCGTGCCTGCAGCTCGAGTACTCAACGACTTCAACATGGCGAGTGAAACCACTGATGGGGAAATCATTTTGCCAGTAAACGTGGCCAGAACTATCCAGGAAACGAAGTACCATGTAATCAAAGGTGATATGATGTACAATGCGCTGCTCGGAAGACCTTGGATCCATAATATGAGGGCAGTACCATCAACGCTTCATTTTGTCTTGAAATTCCCAACACCGGAAGGAATCAAAACGGTGTAAGGCGAACAACCACCAACTAAAGAGATGTTTGCAATTGATGAGGTAATACTAGCATCGACACTAATATCAATAAAGGGACCAGAATCAAAGGAAAAACAGGAAGTCAAATAGCAACCACAATCACCGACCTCGACCAGATTGGAACAACAGGAAACTTTCGAGGATGATGATTATATGATACCTCGAACCTTTGTAATCCCCGATGATTCCGATGCCACGAAGTCAACGGTTGAACAGTTGGAACAAGTCATACTGATCGAGCATCTGTCCGATCGAAAGGTATACCTGGGCACAGGGTTAACTCCCGAGCTCAGGGAAAAAATCATTAAATTCCTTATTAAAAATATGGATTGTTTTGCTTGGTCCCACCTTGACATGACATGGATCCCATCGGAGATTACCACTCATCGATTGAGCTTGGACCCAAAGTTCAAACCGGTTAAAATAAAAGTCCACAATCTGAAGTAAAGCATGCATTCATTAAGGATGAGGTAACCAAACTTCTCAAAATAGGATCCATCCGGGAAGTAAAATATCCCGAATTGTTAGCAAACGTAGTTGTAGTCCCCAAGAAGGGGAATAAACTTAGAATGTGCGTAGACTATAAAGACTTAAACAAAGCATGCACTAAAGACTCCTTTCCTTTGCCGAATATCGATCGCATGATCGATGCCACAGCCGGCCATGAGATCCTTAGCTTTCTCGAAGAATACTCCGGGTACAACCAAATATAAATGAGCCTGGAGGATCAGGAAAAGACTTCGTTCATTACTAAGTATGGTACTTATTTCTATAATGTAATGCCGTTTGGACTAAAAAATATTGTTGCTACTTATCAACGCCTAGTAAACTGAATGTTCGAAGAACAAATAGGTAAATCAATGGAGGTTTATATTGATGAAATGCTAGTTAAGTCCCTGCGCAGAGGACCATTTGACACATTTGCAGGAAACCTTCAACATATTAAGAAAATACAACATGAAGCTCAACCCCGAGAAATGTGCATTCGGGTCGGTTCAGGAAACTTCCTCGGCTTTATGGTGTCAAATCGGGAAATCGAGATCAACCTCAATAAAATCAAGGAGATCGAAGAAATCACAGTCGTGGACAGCATTACGACCGTACAAAGATTAGCAGGGCGGATAGCATCTTAGGTCGGTTCATCTCGAGGTCACAGGTTCTTCTCACTGCTCAAAAAGAAGAACAATTTCACTTGGACCCCGGAATACCAACAAGCGTTAGAAGAGTTAAAGCTTCGAACCCTCCATTGCTTCACACTACGAAAGCGGACGAGCAACTCTACTTATATTTGGCAGTATCGGAAGTTGCAGTAAGTGGTGTCCTAGTTCGAGAAGAGCAAGGTACGCAATTTCCTATTTACTATGTTAGCCGAACTTTAGGTGAAGCCGAGACCCGGTACCCACACTTAGAAAAATTAGCGCTTTCTGTAATAAGCGCCTCTAGGAAATTAAAACCGTATTTTAAATGTCACCCAATTTGTGTTGTAACCACTTACCCTCTTCGCAACATTTTGCACAAGCCCGAACTCTCAGGCCGACTGGCCAAATGGGCCATCGAAATCAGTGGGTATGATATTGAGTATCAACCCCGAATGGCCATCAAGTCCCAAACTTCATGGCCGACTTCACGGTAGCCATCATACCCGAGGTCGAAAAGGAAATTTTGTTAAAAACGGGTACGTCTTCGTGGGTGTGGACCCTTTTCATAGATAGAGCTTCAAATGTGAAGGGGTCCGGCATCGTTTTGAAGCCACCCATAGGCAATACAATTAGACAATCTATCAAAACTCCTAAGTTGACTAACAATGAGGCCGAGTGTGAGGCCATGATTGCAGGTCTCGAGCTTGCCAAAAGCTTGGGAGTAGAAGTCATCGAAGCCAAGTGTGATTCCCTACTTGTGGTTAACCAAGTCAACAAGACCTTCGAGGTTCGAGAGGACTGAATGCAGAGGTACTTGGACAAACTATAGGTAACCCTACACCGGTTCAAAGAATGGACCCTACAGCATGTACCTCGAGAACAGAACAGTGAGGCCGATGCCCTTGCAAATTTGGGGTCGTCATTCAAAGACGATGAAATTAGCTCGGGGACAGTCATACAACTTTCAAAGTCAGTAGTCGAAGAAGGCCACGCTGAAATAAACTCCATAAGCCTAACTTGGGATTTGAGGAACAAATATATCGATTATCTAAAGAACGGGAAGCTTCCGTCAAACCCTAAGGAATCGAGGACTCGGCGAACAAAAGTTGCACGATTCACATTGGCCGAAGATGGAACATTGTACAGAAGGATGTTCGATGGGCCGTTGGCAATATGTTTGGGTCCGGGAGACACCGACTACATCCTACGAGAAATTCACGAGAGTACTTGCGGGAACCATTCTGGTGCCAAATAACTGGTTCACAAAGTCATTAGAGCAGGGTACTATTGGGTTAATATGGAAAAAGATACTAAGGAGTTTGTTTGAAAATGCGATAAATGTCAAAGACATGCTTCGGTGATCCACTAGCCCGGGGAGCAACTTCATTCAGTCCTATCCCCATGGCCGTTCATGAAATGGGAAATAGATACCGTCGGCCCTCTGCCATCGGCCCCAGGTAAAGTTAAATTTATTTTATTTATGACTGACTATTTCTCTAAATGTGTTGAAGTACATGCTTTTGAGAAAGTTAAAGAAAAAGAGGTTACAGACTTCATATGGGATCACATAATATGCCGATTCGGGATACCTGCCGAGATAGTATGCGACAATGGAAAATAATTTATCGACTGCAAAATAATGAAGTTTCTCAAGGATCACAAAATAAAAAGGATATTATTGACGCCGTATCATCCTAGCGGGAACGAACAGTCCGAATCAACAAACAACGACCACCATTCAGAATCTAAAGAAAAGATTGAATGACGCTAAGGGGAAATGAAGTCCTTTGGGCGTATCGAACAACATCAAAATCTAGTACGGGGGCAACACTATTGTCCTTAGTATATGGCGCCGAAGCCTTGATCCTCGTCGAGGTCGGGGAACCCAACATCAGGTTTTGATACACAACATAAGTGTCAAATCACAAGGCTATGAACACAAGCCTCGAATTTCTAGATGAAAAACGGGAAGCCGCCCTCGTCAAAATGGCAGCACAGAACCAGCGCATCGAAAGATATTACAACCGAAGAGCCAATCTTCGCCACTTTCAAATTGGAGACTTAGTTATGAGAAGTCACCCTCAACACTCTAGACCCGAACGAGGGGAAACTCGGCCAAAATTGGGAAGGACCATATCAGGTCCTCGGTATCATCGGAAAGGGATCTTACAAACTTGGCATGATGAACGACGAACAATTGCCAAATAATTGGAACATATCACTCCTCAAACGATATTATTGCTAAGGTATGATTGTCTCCTTTTTTTCATTAATATTTGATACTAACTTATTGCAGGCGTGCAATCGAAGACGTCGAGAAATTCTTCAACTCAAAGACCTCAGGTTTTAAAGCACGCGTTGCACCTATTTTCCTTTAGATCAATTTTTTTCCCAAATGGGTTTTTATGGCGAGGTTTTTAACGAGGAAACAATCATTTGTGCTACCTGGGGATAATTCAACAGTATCTGAGGCTTCTTTACAATCAACCTCAAATACTGGGGGGGGGGGGCATCACCCTCGGATGTTATGCTCTCAAGGAAAATACTTCGTATCAACAAGTCTCGATAGGCAAAATTTTGTAAAAGGCCAAACGGCCAAATGAATCGTGTCCTTACTCTCACCCGATGGCAAAACCTGTACGCATGAATGATCTACTGAAAGAAGTATATTTTCCTTACCATATATTCCATGCCTTAGTGAAATTTCTACTTTACTTATGATCCATTGTGTAAACTAGCTTAAGCACCGATTGAACCTAAAGCTCGGGCTATCAATCTCGTACTCGGGGACTGCCGTCCAAAAATCTACATGTTCGAATTGTTAAACTTCGAAATCATAAGATCGTAAAAAGGCAACCCTCGATTTTTTAGGCCAAGGCAACCCCACTCAGCGGACTGACGCCTCGAACAAAGTTTAAAGTATAATTGAGAAACAAACCCAAAGGGTAAATCTCAAAATTTAAGGCTACGACCAAACTAACACGGTTCGTAGACGTCCGAATACTGTAGCAAAAATAGGCCTTCTAATATTTTCACAAAACCAGTTAAAAGGGCTACCCTCAGCAAAATTGCAAAAGGTTTAGATAACATCAACCCTCTAAAACCCTAAGAGGTACCTAATTGTTCGAACTCTCGAGCAAGCCTATGCTAAGGCATAACAAAGTAAAAGGTTTTCGATAACACTGAATCCTAATGGATACAGATTTATTTCGTGCTAAGGCATAACAAACTTTCATTTGATTAAACTTTTTAAGCCGAAAAGGGAAAACACCACTCTTTTAAGGCCATATCAGCCCAATTCAAGAGCCTAAGGTCCACTATGTTTTTGAGTTCGAGAATCCACTCTTACTCAACTCAAACCTAAGGGATTTTTTTGCTTCAAGTTCGAGTAAGTACTCACTCGATTATAAAGACTATACAAATCTGACTTCGAAACAATTTTCGCAAGGCGACGAAGTGAGCCAAAATTCTCACAAGGCATAATGTATAAGACAAAAAGAAAAACAGAGCTTTCACAAAATGGAAATCGGAAACGAATTGAAAAGAAAAGAGATATTTCATATATGCAAAAATATTTACAAAAACCACCATGGGTCTTACACAAAAAATCCAAAAAAGGAAAAATTCTAAGTGCCTAATCTTCCCCGGGAGCCGCATCTTCATCCCCTCCACTCTTGGATCCACTCGAGCTCTCAGAATCATCATCAGAAGAGAGCAACGCTTTGGCCTCGGCCTCGAGTACTTTCATGTTCTCAATATCGATAGTAAGGCCAAAGCCGCGAGCATAAATCTCCTCGAGAGTCTCTCTCCGAGACTGACATTTGGCATGATCGGCAACGCAGAATGCTCGAGCCTGAGCAGCATCAGAAATTTTCTTTGCTCGAGCGTGAGTAGCTTCAACATCAGCACGATAGACAACCACGATAACCTCCGTATCAGCCTTTTCTTTTTCTGCCTCAGATGTGGCCTTTGCAAGCTCAGCGACTAACTGAGCCTCGAACTCCTCCATTTTCTTGGCTCGGGCCAAGCTTTCCTCCCTCATTCTTTGTAATTGACGTTCGGCCGAAGACAGCTAGGCCGGAGCAGTATCTTTCTCCGAGGCAAGGCGGTCCATGTTTTGTTTCCACCCCAAAGTTTCTGCCTCCTTCTTCTTGGCCTCCTCACGAAGTTGCTTGAACTTTTTGGCCTTATGTTGAACCTACGGGATTGAAGTGTTAGTCATCATTCCCCAATCAATATATCGAGCTTCCAAAAATTTACATTACCTACTCAATCAGGTTAGTTTTCCCTTTATGAGTTGTTGCCAATTCTGCTCGAAGGTCCTCGATCTCCTCTTCCTTTTGCCCACTGAAAAGTTTTAGGGCGTCTCTCTCATCCGTAATCCTTTTAATATCGGCCTCACACCGGTTTAGCTATTCCTGAGATTTAGAAAAATGTTTCCCGATGAAGCGTCAAGGCCTATGAAGAAAGAAAGGAAATCAGACAAGAGGAAATAAAGACAAAATTGATATTGATACAGGGAACTAAGGCTTACCTGACTTAGGAGTCAATGATCCCCATCGAAGATACTCGATGTATCACCTAGATCGGAAGCATCTTCGACCCCCACGAATCAACCACTGGGAAAAAAATCCTCCCCTTCGTGGGCCTAGGCTTCCTTAATGTCTATTGCCCCAAGCGAGTCACTTGGGGCGTTCTCTTTGCTTTGAAGGACCTCAGAACTGGACCCTCTAGGTATGTCCACCGATTGCCCATCACGGTGGGAGCCATCTTCAGCCTCCAACGACTCGGGGGCTTTGCTCGGGCCATCTTCTGAGATCCCCTTGGTCCGAGGCTGAACCTCTTCGGTCATTACCGACTCAGCGGTCTTTGGGACCTCGGCGCTCCTCTTTCGAGCTGCCAGCTCGAAGGCGGCATCTTTATTCTAC
The DNA here is from genome assembly GCF_000393655.2 of Nicotiana sylvestris. Lineage (NCBI taxonomy): Eukaryota > Viridiplantae > Streptophyta > Magnoliopsida > Solanales > Solanaceae > Nicotiana > Nicotiana sylvestris. The sequence goes on from NC_091059.1 coordinate 57,603,796, forward strand.
TCTTCTTCATCTCGTAGATGCTGAACAACATCCGCAGGCAGGATGACGACATCTTTCTTTGACCTGCGAGCCTTGCTCTTCTTGGGCTTTGGAGTATCGGAGAGCGATACCCTTTTCCTCTTCTTATCCTTAGCCGGCTTCGGGGCCTCCTCCTCTTCCCCAGATGGGGGCCTCATGACAGCATTATCTCTAAGACCTGTATAAAAGGAAATCAAGTAATAAATAAAAAAGAAACATTTCAAATAAGAACATCAAACATGAGTAAAGAAGCTTGCCGTGATTTTCGGCCTCCCATCGGCCCTTTGCCAAATCGCGCCATGAGCGCTCAACATACGAAGAGGTCGAGGCCAGTTTTCGAACCCAGTACTAGGTTCGGATTTGCACCAGGCACCCAAGAAACCATTGCATCATAGGAAAGGATGTTAATAAGAAAAGGCAAAAGAAACAATATAATAAACAGAAGCTATAGGTGGATTTGTACTCACGTTTCTTGTTCCATTCTTCGGGGAATGGTATCTTCTCAGCCGGAATTATGTTGGAAGCCCTCACTTAGACAAACCGGCCAATCCATCCTCGATCCTTGTCCTCATCTATGCTTGAGAACAACACCTTGGTATCCCGACACTGAAGCCTTATTAATCCACCTCGATAGAGATGGGGGATGTGTAGTCTACTGAGATGGTCAAGGGTAAAAGGCATCCCTTGACATTCTCACGAAGAATCGAAGCAAAATGACAATGCACCAAAAAGAAGGATGGATCTGGCCTAGGGTTATTTGGTATTGGCGGCAGAAGTCGAGGATAACATGATCGACGGGAACCAATGTAAAAGAGTAAGTGTAAACACTTAAAGAACCCTTTCACGTATGTAGTGATGTCCTCTTCGGGGGTCGAAATCACCACCTCTTTGCCTTCCCAATGGCAATCTTTCTTCACCTGCTTAAGGTCGCCCTCAGTTATCGAGCATATATATCTCGACATTGGCTCACATCGGCTAGGGACCGACGCGGGTTTCTTGACTTTGAAATCGAATGTAAGATCGCACACCCCGGGAACACATTCCTCGAGGCGTAGCTCCACCGGCATTTTATCGTCTGCCGGCCGCGATGAAGAAGCCTTTTCCTTTTGAGGAACAATTTTTGATGTTTTTCCCATTTTTATGTGTATACAGAAAAAGAAGAAGATGAGATTTGTTGTTTTGAGAAAGGGTTGACAACGGGATTTGAAGAACTTGCAGAATTGAAAAACTTGAAGGAAGTAGAGTGCTTTGAAGATTAAGAGAAGTTTTGAAAGTAAAGTTTGAGAAAATTATGAGGAAGATCTATTTATAGTGTTTGCTATGACGGTTTGAAGAAACTAGTGGCCAACCATTAACTAATGCTCATTAATTATTTTGGGAATTGTACCGATGCGACGCTTCAGTCGCTTATATCACGAGGATGACGTCATAACTGGTCGAGATATAAATCGAAGGTTCAATTTGTTCCTTCTCACTACACTCCAAGAAACAAGGGGACTATTCGTGTATGATTAAAATAGGGCTTTCCCGATTTTTCCATTTAATCGAGACCAGGGAATCATGTCAAGGGTCCGCCTCGTAATGAATTAGGCCAGAGCACGAAGATAAGGTATCAAACTCGAGAATCGAGGTGGTCATCGAGGTCAAGGCCAACAGTGATCGATACCAAATATGATAGACTTCGAAAGAAGCAATAAAGGAAAAGGCGAGATATCCGTAACTGATCGAAGATCACGACAGAAATCTCGGAACAGATCAAATTATTGGCAGTTATTTATGCCAATCATAGGATTTACTTTCGTAATTAGAATTGCACCATAGATAGGATTCCTCTACAATATAAAGAGGGTTCTGATCATTTTGTAATCACCGTACATTCACAAATATCAAAGCAATATAACATTTTCCTAGCTTACATTCTTGTTCATCAGCTTGTTATATCTTTTACTATTCTGACATTAATCTATTCGAGGGCATACGAGCTCGAGAGCTTAATTACGTTGCAACACCGGTTTGCTTTGTTTTGTTGTCAAATTCTATCATTTATCTTTACGTTTATCAATTGATATTAGGCGCAATTACATACCCTTAAAACCACATTATAAATTTAATTGTTATCCAATTTTTAGCGTAAACAAAGGTCTTAAAAAATACTTTTACTGGCGTCTTGATTAGCATTTAAATTTCTTTGTATCTTAACTTTTTGTGTGATGTACCGTAATTTGACATATACAATTTACTTTAAATAGGTTCAGTCCAAGGTTTATATTGTTTCTATGGTTTGAGCATTTAGATTTTTCTTTTTGGTCCAAAAATATTCTAGACCTACCAATTCCCAAAACATGTCAATTATTTTACAAGGTATTGATTTAAGATACATGTAAGGGTAAGCCTATCATTTCCTTTGTACAAAATGATGTTTTCATGCCAATATGCATTGAGGATTGAAATATAAGATATTACTACAAACAAACTAGTATACAGGAGAAACATGTAATCAATCATATACAAGAAGGCCAAGCATTACTACATACTAAATACAATTACTTATCTTCTGCCGTAAAATCTGGTTCAGCTGGTTTCTGAAGCAAAATGGGTGATATCCTGTCTGCCATCCTTGCTTTCTTTGAAGTATTGCGCCGCAAAGCACGAAGTGCATTAGCAGCAAATCGCGATGCATAGATAGTAGCACCCAAACTTGGCGAGCTACCACTTCCCCTCGCTAATGCATCTTGCAATCTGTTTTCTTCTTCGCGAAGAGACTCCTCTAGCTTCTTCCTACAATGACGGCGCCATGCTGCTTGTATGAAGCAAGCCGCCCAGGTTCTCCATTGCTGCGAGTAAAACCTAAAAGTATGGCGGAGTTGCTTGCTATGAAGTCTTCAACACTGAGAGGCTACAAACTTCAAATCATCGGCCACTAGAGCAAATGCTTCAACTTCTGAGAGCGCTTGGACAGTTCGGGTTGAAATTGGGAGGTTATTTGATAGATGAGGATCCAGAGCCCAAGTAAGAAGCTCTTCTCCACAAAAATCACCAGCTTTTAGATAATCAGAGTTAAAAACGCCTGTCCTCCCTCCATTAGTGGTTACGGTCAATAGTTTGCCCCGCATTATAAAAGCATCTCATCAACTGGATCACCTTCACGCACAATGAAGCTGTTCTCCGTGTAGAGGACTGGCCTGAGACGGTCACATAGTGCATCCAGGAGTTGCTCATCCATTTTTTCAAACATTGGAACTCTTCAAATATTCATATATTTATCAAAATCGAATACTACTATTTAACAAATTAATACGATTAGTTCGAATTTAAAGAAAAAACTTTTAATCTAACTAGTATCATAAAGCAAGGTCATTTATGTGCGATGACATACATACAAAAAAAAATTATTGAGTTGCAAAGCAGGAATAACAGAACTTGCCCCTCATCAGCAAAGCCAAACAAAGATGGCGCTTTATATCTCTTCTGAGGTCTTTGGGTAGGTTGTGGATCAGATTCTCTTCATCAACACCCCTAGTTTCTAAATTAAACACTTACACTCCTATACTATGAAAATCTTACAGAAATGTAATGACTCAGTTACAGATACAACCAATATATCTTAAAATCAAATACTTAACCCTCTATACTATCGGAATCCTACACAATTATAATTTGAGTCATTTTTTCAATTAATTAGGGTGTTAAATTGTTAGTTTTGAAAAACATAGGGTATACCCATAACTAGGTAGGGAAGGTTGGTCATATGACCTCTATTCAAACTTAAATTGTCAATTGACCTTCAAATTTTAATTATTGTTCAAAAGATCATCTTGTTTATTTAGTATTAATGTGGATTTTGGGTTAATGAGAAGGTGAAGGGGAATTCAAACTGCAACCCTAAAGTTGTACTTGTTGCACATTAGCCCAATCTATATTAATTTTGTCACGATACAAAACCCACCAAGTTATGATGACACATAACCCAAGCCGCTAGATAAAACAACCAACATGTAACATAAGTGGAACTGAGAATTATCAAACAAATAATAAATAAGAATGGAAAAATTAATTTTTAAAAATTGGCACGTGGGTACGCCTTCAATGCAAAGCTCCCTCTTCACGGCTACTCAGCTCCAGAATCTGCACGCAAGGTGCAGAAGTGTAGCATGATTACAACCGACCCCATGTACTTAGTAAGTATCTTGACAAATCTCAAAAAAGTAGTGACGAGGTTTTTAAGTCTAATGATACTCACTTGTCAAATAACCTATGTAATATATCCAAGACTGGAACAGAAAGTATAACATATAAACAATAACTATAGTCTTAATAGAACAAGTGATAGCAATTTAATACAAGTAAGGCCCAACTTCAATAGCAAGGCATCAAATGGAATCGCACACATATGGCATCTCGTACCCGCATTATTAATTACTCTTGCACGGTAAAGACCTCATGCCACACACATCACACCCGCAAGGCAAAAACCTTGTGCCACATTATAATCCGATTCCATATTAATTTCCAAATAATATTTCAAGAGAACATTTCAAAATCAATTATAGCAATGTATGATAACAACTTTGTTTTTACTACAATCCATTACGTATCCAACAATTCAACAGAATATGAGGTAACAACTCCACGAGGTAAATCCATCTTGGCAAACAATCATCAAGCAATAACAGAGGCATAGATTAGTATGTTAGAAACAACGCAGCAAACCGTGTAATAATACATGTCACACATAAAGAAGTCATAAGCAAAACAGGAATGCCCCTGTTTCACCACACACATAATCAATACAAATCACCCCGGGCTATCACATACCATTCCAATGCCACCCTTATTTTGTCGCGTGAGCATCACAATGAATATTTTCCCTTATATTGCTACAAGTGCATAGGCCACCCTTATCTCGTTGCGTGCACATCAATACACACCACCTTTATGCCGTCACACACACATCTATACACCTTTATCTCGTTGTATGCGCATCACAAATGAAATGCCTCCCTTATGTCACCGCATGTGCATCTAAAATCAATCCATGTGCCAAAATTACACATCAATACAAAGAAACAAATTCATCAAGAGGCACATCCTCATATGTCAACAAAAGGCACACAAGGACATGACAACAACAACAGTGCGAATAAAGCATAATCATTGTTAAATCAAGAAGAGCAACCAAGTTGAAGTAATGGTTCAAACGATCACATAAGCATCACAAAGTGTACACGCCCTAATAAAGGTACATTACAAGATCAAGTTCGGATATGTATTCATCGCCTATAGATGTCTATCCCCAAGGCAAATATCGCATAAGTCTCAAGGCTTTTTCATCATGTTCAACATAAAGTACCAATAGCCTCAACATTCCTCTAGCATGGTTTATAGTACTCACGAAGTCGATTAAATCAATAACACATTGAGTCAAGTAAAACACACAACCAAATAAGGCATAGAGTAAGCTAGAATCTACCCCGAGAATGAATACCCATGGCGTATGTATATACACTCGTCTCCTCATATATACATCACCCCCGCATGTGGAAAACAACATAGTAGGAAAACTTCCCTCAACCAAATCTAGGTAAGACACTTACCTCAAACAAGTCAAATCAATACTAAAAAGTTGTTCCCTTAAAAATCACATCCGTCCGGCTCAAATCTAACCAAAAATGACTCGATTACATTAAACAATGCAAAGGGAATCAATTTCAATAATAAAGTTGTAGTCTTTACCCAATTTCCAAAAGTCAACTGTAGGCCCTCCCGGTCAAAATCCAAGTCGAAGGGTAGATTTCAACTACTCATAACCCCACGAGTCCTAATATATGATTAGTTTTCAAAATTAATTTCCAATTCGACTCTCAAATCTCAAATTTTTATTTTTCAAAATATAGTAAATAATTCCCAAAAATTTCCTTCAAACTTATGCTTTTGATGTTAAAATCTACAAGAAATTAAGTTATAATATCAAAGCTGAGTGAAAATCACTTACCTAATAATTATGTTTGAAAATCCCCTCCAAAATTTGCCTCCCACCGAGTGTAGGACTCAAAATGTGATAAAATGAGACTAAATCCCGAAATCCCAATTATATGTTAAGCTGCAGATGTAGCGTTTATGATCAGATGTTCGCAAATGCGACTATCGCAAAAGAGACCCCAGGTCCGCGAATGCGAATCGCACTGACACAGTTGCAATTGTGACATAAACTTCGCAAATGTAAAGTCCTTCCTAGATGGCCAAATCGCAAAAACGATGCTTGGCCTCGCAAAAGTGATCCACTCACCGTCGCAAATGCAACTCCCGTTTCGCAATGCGAACATTACTCAACTCGCCCAGACTCACAAAAGAGAAGATGACTACACAAATGCGGTGGCCGCAAATGTAACCATTTCCTCGCAATTGCAAGAATAGCAGCACCAGTAATGGCAGAAATTCCCAAACCAACCTGAAAACAATTCGAAACTCACCCGAGCCCCTCGGGATCCCGTCCAACCATACCAACAAGTACATAAAATTCATGAAATTCTATCGAATGCTCGAATAATCAAAATAACATATAAAACCACGAATCAAACACAAAAATGCATCCAAAATCATAATGAAACTCAAGAACTTCCAAAATTACAACAAAGCGTCTGATTCATACCAAATCAATTCGGAATGATACCAAAATTTGCATACAAGTTCCAAATGACAAAACAGACCTATTCCAAGTCCCGAAGCCAAAATCCAAACCCATTATCCCTAAAGTCAACTCTCGATCAAACCTAGAAAATTTCTAAACCCTCAAATTGCCAACTTTTACAAAAAAAAAAGCTAAATCAACCTAGGAAAATCAAAATTGAAGACAAGTGAGGCTTGCTCAGTTGGTAAAAGCACTTTCACCTACGATCGTTAGGTCCTGGGTTCGAGTCACCATGGAGAGGAAGTGTGGATACACTATAGATCCTCCTAAAAAAAGGAAAAAAACAAAGAAGAAAAAAAATCAAAATTGAAATCCGGGCATATACCCAAGTCCAATATCACCATATGAACCTATTGGAACCCTCAAAACGTGGACTTGAAACTATTTACACAAATGTCAAACCTTGGTCAACTCTTTAACTTAAAGCTTCCAAATATGAAATTTTCCTTTTCAAATCAATCTTGGACCTCTCGAACATCAAAACCAACCATACACATAAGTTTTAATACATCATATGAAGCTACTCGAGACCTTAAACCACCAAACGGAACGCTAATGCTTAAAACAACTAGTCGGGTCGTTACATTCCCCCACTTAAACATACATTCGCCCTCGAACGTGCCAAGAGTCATTTTCAAGCCATCAAATCACTCTATAAACTCACCATACATATACCCACGATCCCACGTCACTTCAATCCATAAAAGCCCATCAACATAATCTTGATTGAAGATTCTTTCTTCAACCTTACCCGCTAAGCCTTAAAACCAAATTTTGACATCTAGTACTCCTTTTAAGATCCAATTCTCGCATATACACAATGTATCAATCTAAACCACCTGCAACAAATCATAAATATATTCACAAAATATAACCACAGCGTAATCCATCACTCATATACCCATAACCATTTCTCTTATCGCAATAGCTGCCCATTACCAAACCCGGTACAGGTAACCTACCTCATATCAATTAAATCCTTGTTTGAAACCTTCACAACACTGATAATGATACAAGAGGCATGTAAAACTCATAATGATCAGCAAGTCATGGAGTTCTTTCGTCCGACATGAACCATTACCAAACTCTAAGATGACAAATGACATTCCCATCCCAATATACCTTATCTAAGTTTGATTGCACAAATTCCAGGTCTAATAACCTCATATCACCTAGTACAAGTTGGTTGACCAACATGCCACACCCTAATGCCATCTAGAGCCACTTATGATGCAATTCGCATCCAACAACCTATCATAGCTCTGATCCAGTGCCGATCCAAATATACTGATCCATATGAAATACTCATCGAGCCATAATGCTCACAACCCATAACCATATGTGTACCAACAACAAACACGCGAAATGCATGACCGTAACCATAGACAAACGGATAAAACAATATACCCTAGATAGGAAAACCATGACAATGGCGTAATAGACAATTCAACGCCCCCAAGATCCATCTTGCTCGAATCTCGCAACAAGGCCTAAACGGAATCACATCAAGCATGGGAATAGTTGGGTAGTCTCACAACCCATTGTAGCATAAGAGAGCAACACATGAATAAGGTCAACTCTAGCCGTTGAGTAAATAAAACTCGGTACAATGCATAATACACATTCTCCTTAGGTCAACCAATAGGCCCCCAAATCAATTGCAATCATCCCAAATAGGTTAAAAAATTATAAAAATTTGTAGTAACCTATCCATAGCACATACTATCAGTTGACTAGCTCTTAACAAATCTTCACAGCCCGCAACCAAGGAACAGTCTGCCTCTAAGAACATCTGCTCCCTAAACCTCGAGATACATAGATATCTATATCTGACCTTGACTCCACAACACAAATGATGGACACATCTCTCATACATCATCATCAATGGAAAATACTCACATAGATCTTCTGAGCCACGTAGCAAAACCTGAACATCAACAGTCAACATCTAGAGATTATTGTAATACTAGTCGAGAACCCGCAAGTCAAAAACACAATGCGTCTCCTAACACGCACACCCTTCTCAGGTGATACACGGTGGTGTTGGCCCAAGAAAAAGAATAGTTTTGAAGAATGACAAAGGAACTCAGAAATGAACCATGTCCATCATTGGTAGACATAGACACATGTATACTCAAGGCACATGAGATGCACATGCAGGGGATAAACATATTCTAGCATAATAGATATTCCCTGATCGAAAAGATTGCATAAATGATAAGGAGAAGGACTTCTTACTCAAAGAGAACATTATCCAAGATAAGGAAGGATTTAGTAGTTAAGATTAATTAGAACTCTTCCACCAAGGAAGAGTAACATTAAAACTCTAATTATTTCTTCATCTACTAACTTAATATATGGCAAAATGTTCTAATTTTATAGGTTGCGCAAACGCATAAGGTAAACGTGAATTAAGAGCAAAATACAAGGCAACTTTGCAAGCAGTTCATGTACGATTCAAGTGTGCAAACCTGAAGCTGCATGAACCGGATAGAAGAATTAGTTCCAAGTTTCTGTCTTTTATTCTAGTTCAACTGTAGTAGGTGCTTTCATATTGTACCTTTCAGATTTATCTAGAGGTAATTGTAATAGGTACTCAGAGTTTTCAAGTTAGAGTTAACTTGAAGTTGTCACAGCAGTTAGAGGCTGTTTACCACAACGGGATTAGAGTTAGTCTTAGGTTTACAAAAGCATTTTTGTAAATGCAGTTTTTGGCTCAGTGATTTAGTGAAGAGTTTGGGAAAATCCTACTAGGAAGTAGGTCGTGGTTTTTTCACCTTTTTAGCCAGGTGTTTTCCACATAAATACTTGTGTTCTTTACTTTCCGCATTTACTATTTCTGCAATAGTAGGTAAAGGAACACTTAGAAGAACCAGGTCATTCCATAATCAGTTTAAGCGAAAAATTAGACACCACACAAATAACCCCCCCTATCTTGTTTGGTATTGAAGTATAAAAAATCAATTGGTATCAGAGTGAGTTATCCTTAAAGGGGCTAACACCTTAGAAAAAGATCAAGATGAGTGCACCACCTGGAAACTGGGAAGGCAATCCACTGCTAGGCCTCCACTCATTAATGGTCAGTACTACTCTTGGTGGAAAAACAAGATGAGAGATCACATCATCGGAGAAGACTATGAGCTATGGGACATTGTCACTGATGGTCCCCTGGCTATTATGAAGAAGAATGCTGAATGAGTAGATGTGCCAAAAACAAGAGCTGACTGCAATGTTGATAACTTGAGGAAATGAGAAAAGAATGCTAAGGCCAAGAAATAGCTTGTGTGTGGACTTGGTCCAGACGAGTACAATATAATTCAAAGCTATACCACTGCTAAGGAAATCCGAGACACTCTGCAACTGGCCCATGAAGGAACTCCTCAAGTGTAGAGGTCAAGTGGAACATTGTTGTACTGTCAATATGAGAAATTCACCATGAAGGAAGGCAAAACCATCCAAGAGATGTATACAAGGTTCACCACACTAACAAATAAACTTAAGTCTCTTGGAAGGGTAATTCTTGAAGAGGACAAAGTTGAGAAAATTTTGACAAAGGTTCTGCCAGTCACTTAGGAAAGCAAAATCACTGCCATTCAGGAATCAAAGAACATTGTCACTCTTAAGTTGGGCGAGCTAATTGGAAATCTTACTATCTATGAACTTAGAAGGCAAACCATGAAGACACCCAAGAAGGAAAGGAGCCAGGCACTCAGAATCACTGAAGGTACTGATCTAAAAGAGGATGAAATGTCTATGATCACAAAGGACTTTAAGAAGTATCTAATGAGAGAAAAGGGTTCCTCAAGAGGTGCAAGCTACAAAAAACCAAGGGTTCCTGAAAAACAGACCAACGAGGGCTACTATAAGTGTGGGAAGACTGGTCACCATATCAAAAACTGTCCTCGGTAGGAAATTGAATAGAAGAAGGAAAGGACTGAACGAAGAAATAGGAAGAAGGAACAGGTTCATCCCAAGAAGAACAAAGGACCAACAAAGGCTATGGTTGCTGCCTGGGGAGAAAGTTGAGATGAGGATTCAGAGGATGAAGATGGAGATGAACAAGCACTTATGGCCATTGGAGAATCTGATGAGGAATCTGAGGTAAGTGTAATTCATCTCAAAGACAAGATTAAGTTTTTGTCTAAAGAAAGTCTATCTGAGTTAATTCTATATTTCATTGATGAATCTGAGGTCATAAACAATGAAAAGGAACAACTGTCTAAGAAATATGTGATTTTGAAAGCTAAGTGCAAAAATCTGCAACTTAGGGCTAGTGAAAGTGATAGTAAAAATGCTGAGTTAAAGAACCAGGTTCTTGAACTTGACACCACTGTGCCAGAGCTTAGATCTGAAAATTTAAAACTAAAATTAGGAACAGATAAAAAGAAAGCTGATCACGCACATATCACTTTAGAAGAAAATCTAAGAAAAATGAAAGATGAGTTGTACAAAACAGATGAGCAGATAAGAGTCCTAAAAGAGGATTTAAGCAAGGTTAGGCACGAGCTAGACAGAACCTGTAAATGAAATAGGTCCTCTGATGCACTTTCATGGTTACAAGAACATCATAGTAGCAATAAGAGAGGACTTGTATACCGGACCCCTGCACCTAAGTGGGATCCCAAAAGTAAGGACATCATACTTCCTGAGAACAACATCTGCACACACTGTGGTAAGACTGGTCACTATAAAAGTGAATGTACTGCAAAAGAAAAGGCTAGTCAAAGAACAAAACATTTGTTCAAAGGAAAAATAGGCTGTCAGGATGGGCTAAAAAGAATCTAATTCACCCTTTTGCCTATAGAAAAAGACCCAAACTAGTTTGGGTTCCTAAGACTAACCCCTGATTTCCTTTTGCAGGTCCAAATGTCACACCCCAAACCTGAAGAGGCGTGGCCGGCACCCGGTGCCATACTCGGCCCGAGCGTAGCACTCTGTAACTATAAACTCTGGAGGGGTAACCCTCAACTTAGGCCAATGAGGCCATATTCTGAATTATATAAAAATATCGTCTCTCTTATCTAAGGAGTAAACATACCCAAAGCGCGCGCACACACACACATATACATATATATAACTGTGGAAGCTGACAAAGCCTCCATGAACATCTACTGATATACGAACTATACAGGACTCGTCTACAAGCCTCTAGAGATAATTGAACTGTTTACCATGGTCGGGAAAGGGCCTCGACCTACCCATCAAACCTGTGTATATAAAATGGACTCCAAGGTCTACACCTAGTAACTCCGATGAACTGGAGCTTACAAACCAAGTTGATGTTTGACTCTATCTGCTGGGAGGGTCTGTCCAACTGTCAATAAGGACCTGCAGGCATGAAATGTAGCGTCCCCGGCAAAAGGGACGTCAATATGAAATAATGTACCGAGTATGTAATGCAACAGAATAACTGAAAGATGATATTAAACTGATAATATAATAAATGAAAGTAATTGGGAGTCAAAGATAATTTGAAGGTATGCGTACCTGCTGATACTGACTCAACTCTCTCAATATAGTAAGTAAAATAGCTGTTCAGCCTTATAAGGCTCAGTATGTGTAACTGCTCTGCTGTAGTAGGCTCGCTCATAGGTGCTCGGCCATACTAGGCTCAGTATCTCGGCCATTCTGGGCTCGCTCATAGGCGCTCGGCCATAGTAGGCTCGGTATATAACTCACCATCTGATCAGAGGTTGCCCAATAGGGGTCTGCCCATTGATTATAGCTCGATGGTAGTGAAAATAATGTAACACTGTATGTATATAGACTCTCTGCTCTCTTGGCTGAAAGAAAACAAAACTAAATTGAATTTGAAGTCCTAATAAGGGAGAACACTGTAACTTATGAGACTAGGATAATGTACATTAGTTCAAGAATACGAACTTCTCTTTATGTCTCATTATTAAGCACATGTAGTTATGGGATCATGCCAAAATGAAGGAAAAGTTTACCCTTAACATACTTTATCACAATATTTCCAATCACCTAGTTGAAATCGCCTCTTAGCACCTTAATCTACAACAATGATAATAATACTATCATTAAGTTGCGAAAGGTACAACTATCACACAACGAACGACAAGCTTATCTTGAATTAAAACGGGCAGCATCTCCCCTATAATCCTTACTTCCTCCAAATTAAAGATAACACAAACAACACAAGAAAACAACAATAAAAACATATATACATTATTTTCCAGCCTTATATACACCATCCAATACTACAAAACAGCCAAACACACCCCAATCTCTTCATACACAAAACGACCACCGTAGTAGTGTCAAACGACTCAGAAATATTATGAAGAATGACCAGCCCACCACCCTACATTAATATGGTTTTTCTCCAAACCCTTCCTCCTCCAAAAATCCATAAAAAAGTAGTAAAACACGCAGCGAACAGCAACACAAAACAGTCTGCTACAAGTGAATAACTCGAACTCACTGCTTCCGATCACTGTCTCGTGAGTTCTTACAAGTATAGAACGACTTGGCATAAATTTATAGAAGAATAAAATGCATGAAAGAGATCAGTAAACTCCCCTTATTTGTTGGATAGCTCAGCTCCTATCTTGGTTCTTCAAACTTTAGGTTTTACCTCCAATTAAAACTTGAAAGGGAGAGAAAATCAATTAGGGTTTGTGGGAAATCTTTGGGAGGATTTTTGCAGAGCTTATGTCTGGTTATTATGCCCTATTTTCAGTCTAATATATGAAGAAAATATTCCTTTAAAAGGCCTCTTTGGATGACCCGAAATGGCCCATTTTTGGGCTCTCATTTAAGCAAGTAGGTGACACACCTTCTTATCACCTAGCAGCCTGTGCAGTCTTGCAAAAACGCCCATGTCTCTCTACTATAATGTCATATCAATGAACGGTTTAATTCTTTGGAATCTAGACTCATAGATCTTCAATTTTATAGATAGATCATCCCGTAGATCCATGTATATTGGGAGAAATGCTCAGCTACATTTGACCTAATTTTCAGCATATTTATGAATGTAACTTGTGATGACCTTTGCCAACTTTTGTTCCACAACTCGCTTGACTTCAAAACATAACATACGACTATCATACGACTAGAATAATTCATAACATAACCTCCTTATCATGTTAATCACCCTAGTCTCACCCCAAAAGTACATGTTATAACATTCCCAACTTCTCGACTTTCGACGAAACATTATTTTTTTCAAATCCTTAGCTTCTGAACCCTCTTTGTACTTGTTGTTCATGATCCTCAATAATTGTAACCTCTGAGGTAACATGATTAAATTACATTATATCCTTTTAAAGATGATCTCATTTGTGAGCTTACATCAATTGACTTACGACGTACTCTCACGTACGAAACTATGGGATGTAACATCATTCCCCCCTTCAGAACATTGGTCCTCGAATGTTGACTGATCCGCTTATCAGTCTCATAACCTATAGATCTTACGAATAATCTAGTATTGTCCTTGACATATAGGCAACTGCTTTGTGAATAAATCCGAAGGCCAGGGAATTTCTCCCTTTAGGCCTCTTTCCCACACAATGACTTGTTGTCAGAATTCTTCCAATCTCGTAACTGTTGTGACCTTTTGTCATGCAGCCTGTACGACTTTGTCCTTGTATGTGCTCCTATGCAACCCTTCTGCTATTTTTCCTCCAACTTTTAGCCAATATCTAGGCCTCACTTTGGGAACATATACAGAACTATGGCAAGATGTCGCTCTAGGAATCTATAGGTGTACTGAAGTCCTTCTCTTGGTACTTCGTTGAACTTACGAATATTGCTATATCTTGCTTCACAACCTCGGATATTTATCCTTATGGCTTTACTTCATCTAGGTAGGTCATACGATACCATAACACTTACTTAGATTTATTATTACCGAGGTCTGCTACCAAACTCCAAGTTACTCTCTTGATGCTTATCCTATATGTATAAATATATGTCCTTTAATGCTTCCTCATTACTGTTTATCTTAAGAATGGAAACCAAATCTCATCTCGTACTTTGGAACTTTTATCCATCTATTGCTGATTCACCTTAATGTTGATCTTTATCTACCACTTATAACTTGAAACCTCTTACGTAATATATTGCCACTAGGACTCACGTCTCATCGGGGAACATCTAGAGCTATTTTCTTATCCACTTACGGTCAATACTATACTTCAATAACTGTATTTTATAACATCCAAACGTGATTCAACTTATGGGGGTATTTTAATCCTGTACAATTCATGAAATCCATTCTCTTCTAAATTCTCCTAGTCTTAAACTCCTTTGAGTTCACTCATACTATACTGAGCTTTTTATAACTTACAGAAACCACATCTCTCTTGTTGTGATGGGTTTAATCTCGAGGATTTACCTATTCTCGTCACCTTCTCACTCACCTTTTCTTATCCTTACTCCTGCCCACCTAAAAACTTGTTGCTCTACCATACTTTAGCTTGCGACCTACACATATCTATTTATGGTACTCACAACCTTCCTTCCATTTTCTAGCACCATACATTTCCTTATGTTATTCTGGAACCTCAAGCAATACATCACGCCATCTCTAGCTCTTCTGTACACTCTTAACTAGACCTCTCAGTACCTGGAAACCATAGGGTGGAAGATATTCTAGTAATGACACTACTGTCATTTATGGATACCAAATCACGACGTTTCTAGCCCTCTATTTGAAGTCTGGACTATTACCAAGCTTCTGCACTTGAGTATCTCATACCTTCATTACCTTTACCTTACTTACCTTTAGATATCACATCATATATTCTGTCTTTTTCATAACCTCCCTTCCACATAGGTGGAATTTACATCCACAACTTGAATCTCTACTATAATACTCTCATTTCTGGTGCATACACAATCCGGTGGGAGTTCCATACTGACTTCTCTCTACTATGAATATTACTATCTCTCTTGTACATCTGATCTTAAGGGTGATTCTGCAATGTTCTCAATCACGATTTTTATAATTATCTGCGTCTAGTAATCAAACCCCCGATTTACTTAGTTGATGTAACTCTTCAGTTTGCTCTTCTATCTCAGCCTTTAAGTAAGCTTACGATATCTTCTGATCTGTGGCTCAGGGTATTAGTTATAACTTTAGCCCCTCGTGGACACTATGGAACATCCATGATATAACCTTTTAGCAATTCAAGCTTTTGTCTGTGATGTGGACTCAATTCTTTCTTTTAACTTATACTGGAGTCTCTTATAGCTGTATCGTTGTCAATATATATGCTGCATGGATAACACTCCAAAATCTTAAGTGTGTTCATAACATAACTAACTATGGGTCATAGATCGGATAATTTCTCTTGTGCCTTCTAAGCTTTCGTTAAAAGTAGGCAATTACTTTTCTTGGTCGCTCTGCCTCTTGTTGCATGAATACTTGGCTTATCTTAGTGCCCATATATATGGGAATCTTTTGCAACTCATATGATCTCGAATATTACTTTGGATTTTACTTCCCGTTCCTTAGTAAAAATAGGTACCACTTTCTTATAGAGTGCATACGATATTGTAGTGAGACTATTGCTACAAGACCATTATTTATTTAGGTCACTATGCTTAGTTTGAAGCCTTCTTCCTTGTTTCCTCAGCTAGTCTTTCATTGTAGCATTTAGGGAAGACTCTCTGACTCTTGTAAAGTTGTGAGCTTATCCCATCATATACCTGACGAAATTTTTGATGTTCTTACTCACCTATAAATATCCTTAGTTATATACCTCCGTGCCCTTGCTCTCGTATGGTTACTTCTGAACTCAATTTTTTTTGTCTCCCCTGTGGTGCTCTTTTTTATTTCCATAACACTTTTACGACAACTATAACTACCTCAACTCCTATTTGAATATTTCTAAAGGATTACGATGTTGTATCTGTGAGACTAAATTCCCTATGCTGGGGTTCACTACGTTTATCTTGAACGATTTGCTAATTTATTTGTATCCTCTTGTCTAGCCATAACTAGGCTCTTCCTGAATCAACTACTAAATACTCGTTGGTCCATTCTCATATCTATATTCTGCATAATCTCTCTTGGGTTGTTTCCTTTATCTTAACTTACCTCTAACACTAGATCCTTATGTGTCAAGTGTTCATTCGCACTTAGTATCAATAACATCCTTGTCGGGAACCCTTACTGCCTCTCCCCAACAGCGTGCTTGAATAATGTTCTAGAGTCGTAACATATTTGTAGGATCTGAATAAATGCAATCTCATTCCTTTCGCCTTTTTACGACATTCTTTCTTTACTATTCCATAATTACCTGAACTATATAACTCCGACTTACTACCATATCACTCCGTTTTCCCCCCTTTAGGGGAGTACTAGCATTTAATGCTATGGAGATTTACCTATATATGGTTTACCTCTTCATCTTTGGCTTCTTTTCACGTCTTCACTTACTCTTACTTGCCTTGAGGTAACCCTTCTCTACCAGGGATAACTGAATTCCTTACGCATGAGGGTGACACCTAACATAACTGACACACTTAGTCCCTTAAGCATAACTCTGCTCACATTGCTTGCTTTAGGGAAGCGTCTTCCTAAATGACCTTTAAGGGTTATTCTTCCGTTGTCCATTCTATCATTTCTGAAACACGACTTCTAAAAATTTTATGATGCCGACTATTATCGAATCCTCTAGTCCCTAAATTATGTTCAATTTTTTTCTTATTTACTAGCCTATGTTGATTTCTATTAATCTGGGGGGTCTAACTTAGCCTTCTGGTAATGACGTTGGATTCGCCAATTCATTTTCTCAAAATGAGGATATGACTTTATGGCTTATACTCTTTTATAGTATCAAAGCCTGTCATCTCATTTTTTCCTGCACTTGACCATAGACTCTATCATCATACCATTGTTTGATTTACCGTTATAACCCATTTATCATACCTTACTCATAATGCTTTATTTACTCTCTTCTTATTCTCCTGCTAATACTTCTCTCTGTCACATTATTCTGAAAACTTCAACAAAACATTGTCTCACCTTCGGCTCCCCTGGCTCAATCTACCATTTTGGGTTACTCTAACCCAACCTGGATCCTGATATCCCATCTTTCTCTTAAACTATATATGTTAGCTCCCATAGAGCATAACTAAGATGGGTGTGGCCAATTGTACATACCTCTATTTTTGTTGACGGTAACTTAGAATCCTTTTATTTCTCTGCCTGACGTGGAAATTCGGATATTCTTTATTAACTAGGCGCCTCGTACCTTTCTTCACCTTGCTTCTGTTACCTATTGAAACTTATACTTTTACCTTCTGATAATGCCATGGCTTGCTATTCGCGGGGTATGTTAGATATTTCCATCTTAGAGTAAGTGGGAAATTGGCACATCTGGTATGCACGATCTAATAGGGTCTCAAACAGGGCCACATCGTCAAGAATTCTCGCTCTACTAATGACCTTACCTGCTATTGTATTAACCCTTTGGCTAGCTATAATTTTTCTAATTGAAAGCATCTTTATATTAATAGAAAACATAAGCTTTAGCTCGAACTCTTATGACTCAGCTCTATAGCACGATTTGGATTTGAAAGAAGGGAAACAGACTCCTAAATGCCTTGTAGCTTCCTGTTTATATAATGTTGTGCACAAAACATCTATAAACAAGGATCTACTAGACACGACTTGTAGACTCCCTAGGTGTCACGACCCAAACTGATGGGCCACGATGGGAAACCGGTAGCTTCAACCGAGTACCAACATAATGTATCTTTTCATGTCATACTATCATAGATAACTGAGCCGGAAGGCTGCCGTGGGATAAGTAGAATACAACATGTGATACCAACTTATACATAAAAAATACGGGCCTATAAGGCCAAAATAACCACTTGTACACTGAACATAGGCCGACAAGGCCATACAATCTTTTACGTACATGACATCTATCTACAAGCCTCTAAGAATACATAATTTTCATAAAGGTCGGGACAGAGTCCCTTTCTTAAGAAGTATTATGATAACATATTGTTTAACAAAGTGCTTTGATTTTTAATAGACTATCCACACCATCCCAAACAATACATATCTAAATCATACTAACCAAACAAGCAATTTCGAAGCAAATAGAGCGCACCAACATCTTCCGCTAAGCTGATAGCCTACTTGATGACTCTCGACCTGTCTATCAGGACCTGCGGGCATGAAACACACCATCCCCAGGCAAAAGAGACGTCAATACAAATAATGTACCGAGTATGTAAGGAATGAAATTAGTAAATAATAGACATGAGAGAAACATGGAGTAAAGGACTCGACATGTACGTTTGCATAACTCTGTGAATAATTTTATTTTTATAATGTCATACATATGCATATAAATGTCATACCATGCATGGGTATATGCGTTCATAACATCATCAAGCCTCTGAGGGCATCCCATCATATCATTTCAGCCATTGTGGTTAAATCATCAACGTATACCAGCTGATAAGGTGGTGGTGCATATATAATATCGTAACCTTTTCCCATATCCCATATACATATATACGCGTATATAAGGCCATCTGATCATGGGTCAATGTACATGTTAATGAATGCAATGCATGAGAAGTACGTTAATAAAATCTTTGGGAACGTAATAAGACCATTATGCCTATGATTAATATCATGAAATAAACTTTATCAACTTACGTATTTTCTGAGACCCGTGAACAGATGATAGAATAATATGATACATGGGGAATCAAGAACATAGGAACCGCTAGTATTTCTATGAATAGAGTCACTTATGAAAGTTGTGCATTTACTCATTTTGTTTGTATCGTATAGATCATGCCAAAAGGAAGAAAGGATAGCCTTAACATACATGGAGTAGAAAAAAGTCCGTATGATGTTATTGAAAAAGGTTGTACCGTACTCCTTTAGAACCGCAAAATCTTACGTTGCTAATGTGTAAATAATTCTCGTTGGAATTGTTGAAACTTGTAGGAATTCTAGCGTTCTATTGTAGTATTCCTTTGTAGGAATTTGTAAAGAATTTGTAGGAATTTGTAAAGAATTTGTAGGAATCCTTATAAGAACTCACGTTAGTATTTGGAGAACTCACATCTGACTCTTTGTATTGAAAAAGCTAGAAGGAAATGTCTTTTGTAAAGAATTTGTAGGAATCCTTATAAGAACTCACGTTAGTACTTGGAAAACTCACAATTGATTCTTGGTATTGAAAAAAACTAGAAGGAAATGTCTTTTGTATATTACATGTTAAGTTGCCACCTATTTAAAATGGAATAAGAGTCATACTTCCATCAAATCTTGGCTGCCACGTTTGGAGATATAAGACTTATCCAAATATTTGGATTAATTATCCACTAATCATTTGATTAACTTGTTAATCTCCCATTAACTAATAATTAACTAATTACCCACATAATTGAGAATTATTTCCACTTACTTAAAATATTACTCACTTTTCACATACCTTATACACCTTACTATCATGGCCAAGTGGTACCTTGTATGGAATATCGGGTATTTTAGCTCGGGCCGTATTTTATCCCAAAATGCCAAATTTCAACGGAATTTATTTCCTTTGATTTTCTTACCCTCTCACCTTTACGAATTTACTCATCACTTGTTTGAAATAGCATAATCCTTATAATCTCCAAATAATCTTTTCCTTGGACTGATGTCAATTACCTTACGACAAATTCAACGTATAATACTATAAGGTGCAACATCGTCGTAATTTAATACTGCGAAGCGTAATATCATTGTAATGTAATACTGCAAGGTATAACATCATCGTAATATAATACTGTAGGATGTAACATTATCGTAATATAATACTGCGAGACGTAATATCGAGGTGCGTAACATCATTCCCCCCCCCGGAACATTCATCATCGATTGTTGACTGATGCTCTTATCATTTTTATAACTTATAGCTCTTGCGAATACCTTAATACTCTCCTTTCCATTTAGGCAGTTGTTCTGTGAATAAATCCAAAGGCCAGGGCATTCCCCTATTTAGGTCTCTTTCCCGTGCCATGACTTGTGATTGAATTCTTTCCAATCTCGTAACTGTTGCTACCTTCTATCATGCAACCTCTACGATACTGACCTTGTAAGTGTGCCTATGCGACTCTTCTCTCCTTTTTCCTCCAGTTTTTAGCCAATCTCTAGGACTTACTTTATAAACATATACAAGGCTTTATAGGATGCCTCTCTAGGCATCTATAGGTGTACTGAAGTTCCTAGCTCAGTACTTTGTAGAACTTGTGAATATGGCTATATCATATTTCATATACCTGGTATTTGCGTAGGTTATACTATACCATAATTCTTACTTTAATTTATTGTTAATCAGGTATGCAACCAACTCCAGGTTACTCTCATTGTTTATCCTTAAGACTGATGGTCTAATCTCATCTCATACTGTTGAACTTTTATCCATCTATTGTTGATTCACCTTAATATCGATTTATCATCTACCACTGATAACTTGATCTTTTATGTAACACTGCCGCTAGGGCTCGTGTCTCATCGGGGATATCAGGAGTAATTATATTAATCCTAAAGGTGATACTATACTTTCATAACCGTACTTTATAGCATCCCAATGTGACTCACCTTATATGGGTATTTAATCCCGTACAATTCATGAAATCCTCTTTAAATCATTAATCAACCGAAGGCCCAAACGTTATCCTTTTTCTGACACAATTACACCCCCATTCTACTACCAGGGCAGCATTCCATTTCTTCTAAATGCTACTACTTAGACTCCTTGGGTTCATTCAGGCCACACTAAGCTTTGTATAACTTAGAGAAATCACTAGCTCTCTTATTTTCATGTGCTTAATCCCGAGGACTTATTCACCTTCTCATTTGCCTTTTCTTATCATTACTCCTATTTTCCTAAAACCTTGTTGATCTACCATACTTTAGCTTGCTTCTGATTCCTTTATGCTTTTTTGGAACATCGAGTGAGACATTACATCGTCTCAAACTCTTCTTTACTCTTTTAACTAGACCTTTCGGTACATAAAAACCATAGGCTGAAAGGTATACCACTGACGATGCTGCTATCATTCCTGGATACTGAATCCCAACGCTTTCTAGTCTTTTACCTGAAGTATGGACCACTCTCATCCTTCTATACTTGAGTATTTTGTACGTTGTTTACCTTTACCTTACTTTAAAATATCACATCACATTCTTCTATCTCTCTTTCATAAACTCCCTCCCACACAGGTATAAATCACATCCACTATTTGAAACTCTATTATAATACTTGCACCTCTGGTGCCTATACAATCCGATGGGAGCTTCGTACTGACTTGTTATGAGGTTGGTACTATCGGCTTTATCATAGGGCCGTTATAGAATATGGTTGTTGGAATATCCCTTTGGTACCTCTGATATTAAGAGTGACTCTGTAATGTGCTCAATCACGATTTCTATACTTTTCTGGGTCCAATAATCAGATTCCTGATTTACTTTGTTGATGTAACTCTTTAGTTTCCTCCTTCTTCTTATCAACCTTTATGTAGGCTTACACTATCTCCTGATCTGCGGTTCATGGTATTAGTTGTTATGTTTAGCCTTTCATGGGTGCTACAGAATATCTATGACATAATCCTTTAATAATTCAATCGTTCATCTACGACCTGGGCTCAATTCTTTCTTTTAACTTATACTGGAATCTTCTACGGCTGTATATGCTGTATGTATAAAACTCCAAACTCTTAAGTGTATTCATAGCATAACTAACTCTGGATCATGAATCGAATAATTCTTTTTGTTCCATCTCATTTTCTTCAAATGTAAGGAATTACTTTTCCTGGTCTTTTTGCCCCCTTTTTGCGGGCATACTTATCTTATCTTGGTGCCCATGCATATTGGAATTCCATACAACTCATATGATCTTGAATATCACTTCTGATATTTCTTTCCATTCATTAACCATAATAGGTGCCATTTTCTTATGGAGTGCATACAATGTTGTTGTAAGACTATTGTTATAAGACCATTTCCTCCTTAGGTCACCTAGCTTAGGTTAAATCTTCCTTCCTTACTTTCTTAGCTAGTCTTTTATTGTAGTATTTAGGGAGGATTCTATGACTTTTGTAAAGCTGTGAGCTAATTACATCGAATACTTGAATTTTTTTTTGATGTCCTTTCTCACCTATAAGAATCTGCAGTTTACACTCGTGTACTTGTAGGGTTGCTCCTGAACTTGATATTTTTATTGTCTTCCTAGTGGCTTTTTTTTTCCAGTAACACTCATATGGTACTTTTAACTACCCCAGCTCCTATCCAAATATTTCTTAAGGATCATGATGTAATATCTGCAAGACTAAATTTACCATATTGGGTTTTACTTTGTTTATCTTGCACGATCTGCTAACTCGTTTATAACCTCCTGTTTAGCCATAACTAGGCTCTTCCTGAATCAATTACTGACTACTCATTGGCCCATTCTCATATCAATATTCGGCGTAATCTTTCTTGGGTTATTTCCTTTGTCTTAACTTACGTCTCGCATTGACTCTTTATCTATCAATAACATCTTGGGCAGGGACCCTTACTTCCTTTCCTTAACGTCGTGCTTGTATAATGTTCTTGAATTGTAGCATATATGTAGGATTTGAATAAGTACAATCTTATCCCTTTTCTTAATCTTATCGCATTCTTCCTTTATTATTCCATAGTTACTACAACCACTTAATTCTGATTTAATACCACATCACTCCATACTCTCCCCCCTCCCCTCTTTAGGGGAGTACTAAGATTTAACACTACGATGATCTACATATAGATGTTTTACCTCCTTATCTTTGGCGTCTTCTAACATCATCGATGACCCTTACTCGCCTTGCGATAATTCTTCGAGGGTGACACTTAGTATAACTGGCATATACGGTCCCTTAAGCTTAACTTTGCTTACATTTCTTGCTTTAGGGAAGCGCCTTCCTGAATGGTCATTCTCTGAATTTTACGCGAATCTTCTTTTGTTGTCCATTCTACTATCGCCGGAACGAAATCTAAGATTCTCACGATACCAACTATTATCAAATCACTCAGCCCCTACTTCATGTTTAGTTTATCTTGTTCATAAGCCCATACTAATTTCTATTACTCTGGGATTAACTCTCCCTTCTGGTAGTCGTGTTGGAGTCACGAACTTATTTTTCGAAATGCGGATATGACTTTATGGCCTATACTCGTTTGTTGTCTCAAGGTCTGGCTCCTCTCATATTTGTTTTCTTAACTTGACTATATATCCTATAATACCATTATTTTTTTTTCTCCCGTTGTCATCCTTGCATTACATCTTACTCATAACGCTTCATTAATTTTCTTCGCATTTCCTGCTAACATGTCTGTCTAACACTTTATTTTGAAAATTTCAACAGGACATTCTTTTGCTTTTAGCTCCCCTTGCTCCATCTATTGGCTCTTCGGGTTGTCTAACATTCTTTCTTTACTAGGGACGGGATCCATACTAATGTAACATTTATCCTTTCAAGGCTTCCAGTTTCTATATTTGTAGTACTCATATCCCGTTGTACTAATTTAGAGTGCACCATCTGGGTATTTCACAAGGAGATCTATTAGCACATTTGCAATATCCTTCGAAAATGTCAACTAACACAAACACTTCATTCACCATTTTGGGTTACTTTAACCCCAGTCAGATCCTGCTATCCCATCTTTCTCTTAAACCATATTCGTTAGCTCCCATAGGGCATGACTGAGATAGGTGTGGCCGATTGTACGTACATTTATTACTATTGAAGGTAATTCAAAATGCTTATATCTCCCTTCCTGAATGGTAAATAATGATAATCTTTATTAACTGGGTACCTCGTACCCTTCTTTACCTTATTTCTTTTACTTGCTGCAACTAGTGTCTAACTTTCGGTTCCATTATTCCTTTTTACCGTAAGAGTGGATAAGTATTCTTTCCTAAAAGCTCCTTATCAATAACCGTACACCTTTTAGTACATGCATGATCTGCTGAAGACCTCATATTTACTTATCATAAGAAAGATGCAAAATTGAGTTCCTTTAACTCAACACTTCCATAGCTATATCTCGTATCAATTGTCTTTCTAGATGTAGGCATCGTCGTATCATAAATAGGATAGAGTTAGGAAATTGAGTTCTTACAATTGAGCTCTATCACACGATCTAGAGTAAGAAGAAAGAGTGACAGTCCTAAATGCCTTGTAGCCTCCTGCTTATAAGTGTGGTGCACGACACACCCATAAACAAGACTCTACTAGACACGGCTTGTAGACACCCTAGGACAAAACTGCTTTGATACCACTTTTGTTACGACCCAAACCGATGGGCCGCAATGGGAACCCAGTAATTTACTCAATCGAGTACCAACATAACGTATCTTTTCATGTCATACTATCATAGATAACTGAGCCAGAAGGCTGCCATGAGATAAGTAGAATACAACATGTGATACCAACGTATACATAAGACATACGGGCCTATAAGGACAAAATAACCACTCGTACACTGAACATAGGTCAACATGGCCATGCAAACTTTTACATACATGACATTTGTCTACAAGCCTCTAAGAATACATAATTTTCCTAAAGGTCAGGACAGAGTCCCGCCATATCAAACAATACACATCTAAATCATATTAACCAAACAAGTAACTCTGAAGCAAATGGAGCGCACCAACATCTTCTACTGAGCTGATAGCCTACTTGGAGGATTCTCAACATGTATATCGGGACCTGACCAGGCAAAAGGGACGTCAGTACAAATAATGTACCGAGTATGTAAGGAATGAAAATTAGTAAATAATAGACATGAGAGAAACATGGAGTAAAAGACTCGACATGTATGTTTGCATAGCTCTATGAATAATTTCATTTTTATAATGCCATGCATATGTGTATAAATGTCATACTATGCATGGGCATATGCATTCATAACATCATCAAGCCTCTGAGGGCATCCCATCATATCATTTCAGCCACTATGGGTAAAGCATCAACGTATACCAGCTGATCAAGTGGTGGTGCGTATATAATGTCGTAACCTTTTTTCCATATCCCATATATATATATATATATATATATATATATATATATATATATATATATATATATGACGTTGCGAAAGATTATATTAACGTACTTCTCATTCATTGCACTCATTTACATGTAAATGAGTGCAATGCATGAGAAGTACGTTAATATAATCTTTCGCAATGTCATAAGACCATTATGTCTCTGATTAATATCTTGAAATAAACTTTATAACCTTACATATTTTTCGAGACCCATGAACAGATGATAGAATAATATGACAAACGAGGAATCAAGAACATAGGAACCTCTAGTATTTCTATGAATAAAGTCACTTATGAAAGTTATGCATTTCGTTTCGTTTGTACCGTATGGATCATGCCAAAAGGAAGAAAAAATAGCCTTAACATACCTGGAGTAGGGAAAAGTTTGTATGATGTTCTTGGAAAAGGTTGCACCGTACTCTTTTAGAACCGCAAAATCTTATTATTAGCTTATATGAGTCCACAAAACTATAGCGTACCTGGTCCTCTATGAGACTGATACGTAGAATGCAGTAAAGACTGAATGTAAAGAAGGTAAGAGATTTTCTAAGTGGAAAAATCCCACACAAGGGGATAAAAAAACCACGACCTACCCTTGTAGGTTTTTAATTCTACTAACTTGTAATCTACCTATTACAAGCCACTTTGCAAACACCCTATTGCAAAGACTTCAAACTAACTTGTGATGCAACCACCACAAGCCACTCTCTAACTCTCCTAGTTATAGAGGATTTAACTTATGACTATTCCTAGTCACAACATAAACTCTAAAGTTTACGAATTTGGTTTGTTCCTAAGACAATGCTTCTAAGAAAGCAAACTAGGAATTACAATGTTGAACAATTAACAAGATTACAACTCAACTATGGATGTACATAAAGCTCGTTTAGAAACTAATCCTTAGTGGAGTTGTCTTCTTGTTCTTGACACACCAGTGACTTCAATGCCGGATGAATGCTTTTTCTTCTTGAGAGAATATCACTGAATGCATAAGTGATGGTGTGTCTTGCACCAGGTTGTTTCATCACAAAAGATATCACAATGGATAGTGATGTCAACTCTTGGTGTACTTCTTCCCAGTGAGAAGTGACTGCTGTATTGTCTGCACAGCCACTTCTGGGCAGTTCTGTTCCAGCTGGATAGTGGACTTTATACTTCTGTCAGGACACACCAACGGACAAGGTCCTGGTTGTGTTCCTCTTCTGTAACAGTTGCCAGATGGTCACTTTCTTCTGCTACGTTCCAGCTGTGCACTTGAACTGTATTTCTATCAGAGAATCCCAAGGGAGCAAGTCCCTGTTGTGTTTCTCTTTATATTGATTGTGTATAGTCACTGACTTGTGCTTTTGTCGGAGAACCCTAAGGGACCAGGGCATCGGGTCCCTGTTGTGTTCCTCCCTGTGGTCATTCATCCATTCGCATATTCAGACTTCGAACAGTTCACATGAGATGTGTATCCTGTGGGACACGATTCTCTATCTGGTTCTTCACAACAAGTTTGTTAGATCATCAAAACATAAGAAGCATAAAGCTAAGACATTGAAAACCCATTAATTTTTCCCTTTTTGATGATGACAAACTTAGGCATGGAAAGCATTTGTTTAGATCAAAATTAACCAGATGAGATGCTAGTTCCCCCTTAATCTTAGATCTCCCTCCTTGTGATTTTTAGTTTCCCCTTTTTTTATCATAGGCGTATTACCCCCTCAACCTCCCGCTTCTTTTCCCCCTTTTGGCATCATTAAAAAGAACAAGTATGTCGAAGAGCACAAGCAGGTAATAAGCATAAAGAAGTCTAACACAGCTAGCTCATGCCATATATGTGCACACAACATGACAGAAAAGAGAAGTCGGAGGAGCACAATATTGTACACGCAAAAAAGGGGAGCTATTTTATTAATGTTTACATTGGACTGAGCAAGACATGAGCAATAATGGTTAAGTTCAACATGCCATCACAAAAACAAGTAAACAAAAGTAAAACAGCAGCCACAAGATGTTGGAGCAAAAATAGCTTGACACTAGGGAGGATCCTAGGGAACACTAAAGGAAGGAGGCTTGGAGGAAGAGACAACAATGGTTTTGAGAACCATGTCCCATCTAGCATTTGCAGCTAGTTGTTCTTAAAGTAGTTGAGCCCGAAGTATCTCGTTTTCCTTTCTCAGTCGGGCAACCTCCTCATGTACAGAATCAGGTCCCTTAGCTGCTTGGCTAAGCTGAGTTTCCAGTATGGCATTTCGAGCCCTCAGCCTTTTTATTCCTTAGAGGCTACATTTTGAGCGTTTATCAGCTAAGAAATGGTTGAGATGCTTCCGCCAACTTTTTTTATACATTCACATTCTTCTAGAGTGGTCTTAGAGAAGGTCTGCTTGTGTGTGCCCACTCTGGGATTTCCCAAGGGAACCTTATAGAATCTGAACACTTGAGTGAGGAGAAAGCCATAAGGTAACCCATGATTGTCACCCTTAAAATTTGCCACCTTCTGCATATGATCTATCATGATTGTTGGCAAATTGATTGGTACAAACTCATCAAGCGCTTCCATCAGGACCAAATCTGATTTTGTAGCAATGGAACATCTCTCAGAGCTGGGTAAGAGTACTTTATTAACCAGTTCAAAGAGAAGCTGGTACTCAGGAAGCAATACCTTTTTATGGACCTGTTCCACTTGTTGAATAGCTTGCTCTTTCATGATAGCTCTCCGAAAGTTTATTGCACAGACATCCTTAACTGAGGACACACCTTCACGCGGAATTCTGAGAATTTTTCCCAATGTTGAAGCGTCAAGTACAATATCCACTCCATTTACAAGCGTACATATATGATCCCCCTCAACAGTGAAGAGAGATGCGTAGAAGGTTTGCACTGCATCTTCGTACAACAAAGGCATGATCCCTTCAAACAGGTGTTCCCATTGTTGAAATTCCACAATCTCCAAAATTTGTCTCATGCCCGCCATCTCCGAAATTGCTAGATCAAATGTTCGGCCCCTAACACTTTTTGAGTTCTTAATCTCTGCTGCCACTGAACACCATCACAGGTCAAGGACCTTGTTGAACCAGGTTCCTTAACGGTTTCCCCTTTTTATTTGCTAGTCCCTTTGGCAGACTTTCCTTTCCAGCTTGTGCCCCCACAGTATTGTCCTCAGACACAGCTAGCTCAGTTTGACTCCGTTTAGACTTTCTGTTGTCCTTCACGGATGACCCTTTCTGTTTCTCAATAGTTTCCTTAATTGTCACAGACTGTTGCACTTAGGAACCAGGTTCCCTAGAAGCATCTTTGTCTATCTGATTTACTGACACACTCTTTATGAACTCCTTTGGATTCATTTTCCTCTTTTTCCTTGTCTTGACGTTCCTCTTAGTTTTCTGCAATGAGGATTCAAAATTCTCTTGTTGTAGTGACCTGGTGATGGGTGATTTGGAGGAAGACTCCAAGAGCTTGGAATGAATAGGAAGTGCAGGAGTGAGTTTGCATAGAAGTGAATCAGGTTCATCAGAAGGCTTTTTTGAGAATATCTCATGAGCCAAGGACTCGAGGAGTGTTGTGGTTCTTACATCTCCTAGAAATGGAATGTCTTCCCCTTTATACTCAGAAGAGAGATATGTTCCTTCATTCATCAGACTCTTAGCAGATATAGCCATAATGTTATGAGCTACTTCCTTTTTTGGTGACTCCTTGAGAGTCACTGAGTCCAACATGGAGGAGTTCAGGTACTAGTCAAGATCATCCTTAGGGGCTTCTGATACTCGAGGAGTAAAACCTCTTGTGTGGTCTTTGATGAGATCGTAGGATTGACTAGACATAGGATTCTCAAAATAGTGGTAAACAGGGTTTATCAGAAATGGAAAAACTGTAGGGGTGGAGGAGGAACCAAAAGTGTGTAAGGTGGTAGAAGGCGTGAAATAATGATGCTTTGGGAATGATTTCAAGTATAATGAAAAAGTGGTAGCAGTGTTAATGGAGGGGGATGATAAGATTGTTCGATCGCCATTAGATGAGTACTTAGTAGACAAGTAGAGAGATAAAGAGAGAGATGGGAAGAAGATCCTAGCTATGCATGGGAGATGAAGGTTCACGACTTGCCGTGAGAGAGAAAGAAAGTTTTATTGGAAGAAGAACTAATGATGAGTGGAGAGCGAAATAGGTTCTAAATAGTTCTAAACATGGCGATAGGTTTGTGGGGAAGTGTTGTCGTGCAGAGGGGATGAAAGGATTTGACGGACAAGACATGACACACAGATGTTGAAAAGTCGGATGGTGTGCCAGTTTACAAAATATTTATATGTTTTTTTGTTTAGAAAGGGCATGCAGAATTAAGCACATTACTACTAACCTGAGATACAGGAACCTGATGCCAGAGCAATCTTTTTGACAAGGTTTTAGCAGCCCCCTCTTGCAGTTCATACTGTACCGTTAGCTTCTATGATCGTCATGTGTGTTTACCTACAACGGTATTGATGTGAGTTAGGCTTGGTTAGAAAACACTTTAGCTACCTTTACCTGATGGTGTCTTGCACAACCAACAGATGGAGGATAAGGTTCTTCATTAGATTCTTGTGACCCCTTCTTCACCTTGATTTATCTGAAATATTCTCTACTTGAGGCTTTGATGCAGATATCTAGAGTTTGGTCTTCTGTTCTACAATGCTTTCCCCCGATCAATCCCTTCTTCATATTGACCCTCAGAAGAGGATCTCACCCTTCAATGTGTTTGCAATTTCTCTCCAGTTATTGATGAGGTCATTTCGTTTTGCTTCCTTGTCTCCCAGAAGATAAGGCATGAATCATGACAGGTGCACTTTGGTTTTCCAAATTGATATAGAAGTTGGTTGAAGAGAGAGATATGGAGGTTAATTTGATTTCCCCACACATTGTGTTCTGCTGCTTGTGTAGTGCCATGAACTGCATCTTTACTTCTTCCCTCAGGTTCAGTGGTAGCAAGTGACGTACCAGGTTCTTTGTGAGACGTGGAGGATGATGTTGCATTGTCTTTTGCCAGTCTCCTTCATCTTGTTCACTTTATCATCCTCCTTATTTGAAGCCTCAAATATTTCCCAGAGACTAGATTGGTTCATCATATTGATCCTCACGGTTTCTTTCTTAGCAAGGGAGAGTGTCTTGTTGAATACTCCATGAGCATCTCCTGCCATTTAGGGCTTCCTTTGTTGGAGACCTTGTGGCCTTGTTTTGTGGGTTGTTCCCCAGAAGGATTCCTTCACTCATCTTTTTGCATTGAGCTTCCCAAGCTGATCCTTCATGTTGTCAGGAACAAGGCATTTTCTTCCAATTGGTAGTTCTTGGTGAGTTTTTATTTAGGAGGGACCTGGTTCGACACCTGTTCTCAATGTAGAGAGCAATATCCATTCCTTTTGCCCAGAATTTCTTGGCGATTCCATAGGCGATGAGCACTGTCCATGCAGCATTTTCCAGTTCCGTTCTTTCTTTCAGCTACGCCATTTTGCTGTGGAGCCCTTGGTGTTTAGAAATTATGCGTGATCCCTTCTCCCCCTCCTCCATCATTTTTGTGAACTCATGTCCAGGTGACACTTGAATTTGGCAGACCGCTGACCAGGTCCAGCTGAGTTAATTTATTCGGAGGTGAGAAGTTTGCATATACCAATCCTTCATGCTATAGTTGCGACTTCACTCATCTCATACCGCCAGCTTGTGGAGATTAGTGACTAGCAGGAGTGACTGTTCTTGTTTCCTTTGTCCACTGAGACTACTTGGCAAGTTATCAGATTGGTGACTGCACCTTTTTAGGCCATTCACATAGTGCTCGTTCCCACTCGAGTGCCAAAGGAACCTTTCTTCCTTTTAATTCACTGAGAATGTACCTTTTACTTTCTTCTCAAGGATACATTCCCTTCCTACAGTGCTTTCAGTGAGAAGCAATTCATGATGTTTTCAGCTGCATGCTTTAGGCATCCACTGTCTATAGTCCATCGCAGTCTGCTTCCTCTCACTGCTATCTGCACATGCACATCAAGGATTAGATTTAGAAACTCAAACTAGTTTGGGTCCCTTGTTATTATAAAAAGGATGAATGAGGGAT
Source organism: Nicotiana sylvestris (assembly GCF_000393655.2). Taxonomy (NCBI): domain Eukaryota; kingdom Viridiplantae; phylum Streptophyta; class Magnoliopsida; order Solanales; family Solanaceae; genus Nicotiana; species Nicotiana sylvestris. The sequence goes on from NC_091059.1 coordinate 57,635,636, forward strand.
TTCCTAGTCCACGCTAGCAGCATCCGCTTTTTGCGAGTGGCACCTGGTCCTTTGCTAGTAGTCACTCTATTAGTAAATGCTTTGTTCTTTTGAACAGACTGAACCCTGGCTTGGTAAGTTTCTTTAAAATGCCTATTGTTTCCACAGTGGGTACATAGCCAGTTATCAGGTACAATAACATACTTACTGTGTGGGTTGTAGGGAGTTTTCTCCCTTTGGAACCCGATGCCCTGCTTGTTCCCACTATTGTTGAGATACATGGAAGTGACATCATCTGAGGACCAAGTCTACTTCAGGGATTTCTCAAGATCATTTCTTATTTTCTCCAACTCAGTTTGGAGTTGCTGATTCCTCTTGAGTTCACTGCAGAGACTGGTTTTTACAACAGTTAACTCTTTTTCGAGCATGATGTATGACTCACTGGCTACTTCCTTCCCTTTCCCAAGATTTACATTCCTATGTTATCTATTGAGTCCCTTAATGGTTTCCTCTAGATCATTGCATATCACTAGTAGGTCAACCCTTTTCTCTTCAGTAGATGCAACGTTTTCTTCTAAAGTGTGTTTCTCACTACTAAGACCTTGTATTGTTTCTTTTAGATCAATGACTACTACCATCAGATCGTCTCTTTCATTTTTGACACTAGTTATTCTTTCATTCAGGGCCTCCTTCTCTTGTTCAAGATTAGCTATGGTCTCATTTAAGTCCACTACACAGACCAGTAGATCATCTCTAGATTGTTCGGCATCTCCTAGTTCTATGGTCAGGATCTCCTTATCATTTACAAGACTATAATAAGCATCAATTAGGACATTTGATAAAGACCTTAGCTTCTTAGAAGAATAGGATTTCAAATTTCTCTGAACATCCCTGAAGTTTACCTCATCATCTTCATCTTCATCATTATCTGACTGAGCCATCAGCGCGAATAATGAATCGTACTTCGTTGCTTCAGTTTCCACTGCCATCATGGAACTATTTTCTGCATCTGATTCCCTTTCGGATTCACTTGAGGAGTCTCCCCAAGCAGCAAGAGCCTGCTTAACGATATTGTCTGCAGCACTTTTTCGATTGAATCTTTTCTCTGGAACCAAGTTTCTTTTTCCTGCTTTGTCAGGATTTTGCTTGTACTGCTCATGTTTTGCGAGTGGGCAGTCTTTGATGAAATGCCCTGACTTTCCACATCTGTGACAGAGATCGTTGTTCCTTGTTTTACTTGAACTGCCCCACTTTGGTATGCCACCATTTCTTTGAATCATTTTTTGAAATCTCTTAGTAAGATAGGCCATGTCACTATCTTCATCACTTGAATCACTGCTTTCAGCCTTAAGCACCAGGTTCTTTTCCTTCTTAGGCTCTCATCTTTCACTGCCTTTCTTTTTTTTTCATCTCATATGTTTTCAGATTACCAATCAACTCATCCATGGTCAGAGTCTGTAGATCTTTAGCTTCAGTGATGGCATTTATCTTACTTTCCCAAGACCCAGGTAGAACACTGAGAATTTTCCTTACAAGCTTGTTTCTGGGAATGACATCTCCAAGTGAGTGAAGCTCATTTATGATAGAGGAGAATCTAGTGTGCATATCGTGTATAGACTCATCATTCTTCATCCTGAAGAGCTCATATTTAGTGGTGAGCATGTCGATCTTGGATTGTTTGACCTGAGTGTTTCCTTCGTGTGCGGTTTGTAAAGCTTCCCATATTTCTTTGGTAGTATCACAAGCTGATACTCTGTTGTACTCATCAGGTCCTACGCCACACATCAAGATTTTCTTAGGACGATAGTTCTTTTCTACAACTTTTCTGTCAATGTCGTTGTAATCTCTTCTCCCTTTGGAAACCAATGGTCCAGTTTCTTCAAGTTTCTTCATGGGAACATGTGGACCATCACAAATGATGTCCCACAGCTCTGAATCTTCGGCCATCATAAAATCATGTATTCGGCTCTTCCACTAGCCGTAGTATTGACCATTGAATCTGAGAGGTCTATAGGTTGATTGTCCTTCTTCAAAGTTTGGTGGAGCAGCCATTGAGGATCCTTCCTAGGTGTTAGCCTGATAGGAGGAACCTGCTCTGATACCAATTATTAGCTTATATGAGTCCACCAAACTATAGAGTACCTGGTCCTCTATGAGACTGATACGTAGAGTGCAGTAAAGACTGAATGTAAAGAAGGTAAGAGATTTTCTACGTGGAAATATCCCACACAATGGGATCAAAAAACCACGATCTACCCTTGTACGATTTTAACTATACTAACTTGTAATCTACCTATTACAAGCCACTTTGCAAACACCCTATTGCAAAGACTTCAAACTAACTTATGATGCAACCACCACAAGCCACTCTCTAACTCTCCTAGTTACAGAGGATTTAACTTATGACTATTCCTAGTCACAACATAAACTCTAAAGTTTACGAATTTGGTTTGTTCCTAAGACAACGCTTCTAAGAAAGCAAACTAGGAATTACAATGTTGAACAATTAAAAAGATTACAACTCAACTATGGATGTACATAAAGCTCGTTTAGAAACTGATCCTTAGTGGAGTTGTCTTCTTGTTCTTGATACACTAGTGACTTCAATGTCGGATGCATGCTTTTTGTTCTTGAGAGAATATCACTGAATGCACAAGTGATGGTGTGTCTTGCACCAGGTTGTTTTATCACAAAAGATATCACAATGGATAGTGATGCCAACTCTTGGTGTACTTCTTCCCAGTGAGAAGTGACTGCTGTATTGTCTGCACAGCCACTTCTGGGCAGTTACGTTCCAACTGGATAGTGGACTTTATACTTCTGTCAGGACACACCAACGGACAAGGTCCTAGTTGTGTTCCTCTTCTGTAACAGTTGCCTGATGGTCACTTTCTTCTGCTACGTTCCAGCTGTGCACTTGACCTGTATTTCTGTCAGAGAACCCCAAGGGAGCAAGTCCCTGTTGTGTTTCTCTTTATATTGATTGCGTACAGTCACTGACTTGTGCTTTTGTCGGAGAACCCTAAGAGACCAGGGCATCGGGTCCCTATTGTGTTCCTCCCTGTGGTCGTTCATCCATTCGCTGATTTTTAGACTTCGAACAATTCACATGAGATGTGTATCCTGTGGGACAAGGTTCTCTATTTGGTTCTTCACAACATATTTGTTAGATCATCAAAACATAAGAAGTATAAAACTAAGACATTGAAAACCCATCACTTACATTGCTAATGTGTAAATAATTCTCGTTGGAATTGTTGAAACTTGTAGGAATTATAGAGTTCTGTTGTAGTATTCCTTTGTAGGAATTTGTAGGAATCCTTATAAGAACTCACGTTAGTATTTGGAAAACTCACATCTAACTCTTGGTATTGAAAAAGCTAGAAGGAAATGTCTTTTGTAAAGAATTTGTAGGAATCCTTATAAGAACTCACGTTAGTACTTGGAAAACTCACAATTGATTCTTGGTATTGAAACAAAACTAGAAGGAAATGTCTTTTGTATATTACATGTTAAGTTGCCACCTATTTAAAATGGAATAAGAGCCATACTTCCATCAAATCTTGGCTGCCACGTTTGGAGATATAAGACTTATCCAAATATCTGGATTAATTATCCACTAATCATTTGATTAACTTGTTAATTTCCTATTAACCACTCTTTAACAAATTACCCACATAATTAAGAATTATTTTCACTTACTAAAATATTACTCACTTTTTACATAACTTATACACCTTACTATCATGGCCATGTGGCACATTGTATGGTACTAGTCCATAAATACCAGGTATTTTAGCTCGACCCGTATTTTTTTCCCAAAATGCCAAATTTCAATGGAATTAATTTCTTTTGATTTGCTTACCCTCTCACCTTCACGAACTTATCACTTGTTTGAAATAGCATAATCCTTATAATCTCTAAATAATCTTTTCCTTGGACTGATGTCAATTACCTTATGACAAATTCAACGTACAATACTATAGGGTGCAACATTGTCGTAATTTAATACTGCAAAGCGTAACATCATCATAATGTAATACTGCAAGGCGTAACATCACCGTAATATAATACTGTAGGACGTAACATTATCGTAATATAATACTGCGAGACGTAATATCGACGTAATATTGCGGGGCGTAATACTAGGATAGAACTACTCTGATACCAAGTTTGTCACGTCCCAAACCTGAAGAGGCGTGACCGGCACCTGGTGCAATACTTGGCCCGAGCGTACCACTTTGTAACTATAAACTCTGGAGGGCTAACCCTCAACTTAGGCCGATAAGGCCATATTCTGAATCATATGAAAATATCGTCTCTCTTATCTAAGGGGTAAACATGCCCAAAAGCGCACACACACACACACACACACACACACACACACACACACACACACACACACATATATATATATATATATATATATATATATATAACTATGGAGGCTGATGAGGCCGCCATGAACATCTACTGATATACAAACTATACAGGACATCTACAAGCCTCTAGAGATAATTGAAATGTACCATGGTCGAGACAGGGCCTCGACCTACCCATCTAACCTGTGTATATAAAATGGACTCCAAGGTCTAGACCTAGTGACTCTGAGGAAGTGGAGCTTACAAACCAAGCTCATATTTGACTCTATCTGCTGGGTGGGTCTGTCCAATTGTCAATGAGGACCTGCAAGCATGAAATGCAGCATCCCTACCAAAAGGGACGTCAGTATGAAATAATGTACTAAGTATGTAAGGAAACAAAATAACCGAAAGATGAAACTGAACTGATAATATAATAAATGAAAGTAACTGGGTGTCAAAGATAATCTGAAGATATGCTTGCCTACTGATTCTGACTCAACTCTCTCAATATAGTAAGTAAAATAGTTGGCCGACCTTATAAGGCTCGGTATGTGTAACTGCTCTGCCGTAGTATGCTCGCTCATAGGCGCTCGACCATACTAGGCTCAGTATCTTGGCCATTCTAGCTTGCTCATAGGCGCTCGGCCATAGTAGGCTCGGTATATAACTCACCATCTAACCAGAGGTTGCCCAATAGGGGTCTTCCCATCGATTATAGCTTAATGGTAGTGAAAATAATGTAACACTGTATATATATAGACTATATGCTCTCTTGGCTGAAAGAAGACAAAACTAAACTGAATTTGAAGTCCAAATAAAGGAGAACACTGTAACTTATGAGACTAGGATAATGTACATAAGTTCAAGAATACGAACTTCTCTTTATGTCTCATTATTAAGCATATGTAGTTATGGGATCCTACCAAAATGAAGGAAAAGTTTAGCCTTAACATACCTTATCACAATCTTTCCAATCACCTAGTTGAAATCGCCTCTGATGTGTTTTCAATATCTTTGCCTTATGCTTCTTATGTTTTAATAATCTAACAAACTTGTTGTGAAGAACCAGATAGAGAACCTGACCCACATGGTATACATTTCAAATGAATAATGTCCAGTCTGATCTCCGGCAAATGAATGAACAACCACAGGGAGGAACACCAACAAATGAATGAACAACCACAGGGAGGAACACAACAGGGACCTGGTGACCTGGTCCCTTAGGGTTCTCCGATAGAAGTACAAGTTAGTAACTGTCCGCAACTATTATAAAAAGGAACACAACAGGGACCTGATCCCATAGGGTTCTCCGACAAGAAGTAAAGTCAATTGTATAGTTGGAACATAACAACAGAAAGTGACCATCTCGCAACTATTGCAAAAGATGAACATAATTGGGACCTGGTCCCTTAGTTTTCTCTGACAGAAGTACAAGTCAACTATACAGCTGGAACGCAACTGCACAAAAGTGACTATGCAGTAGACAGTGCATCAGTCACTTCTCATTGGGAAGAAGTGTGTACCAAATAATAGACATCACTATCCATTATGATGTCTTTTGTGATATAACAACCTGGTGCAAGGAACAACACTTCACTTGTGCATTCAGTGATATTCTCTCAAGCTTAACAGTGTTCATCCGGCATTGAAGTCACTGGTGTGTCAAGAACAAGAAGACAACTCCACTAAGGATTAGTTTCATAATGAGTTTATATATATCCATAGTTGAGTTATAATCATGTTATTTGTTCTTCATTGTATATCCTATTTTGCTTTCTTTGAAGCTTTGTCTTAGGAAAACCAAAATCCATAAACTTTCGAGTTTATGTTGTGACTAGGATTAGTCATAAGTTTAAAGTCTTTGTAACTAGAAGAGTCATAAAGTGGCTTGTGGTGAGAGCATCACAAGTTAGTTGAATTCTTTGTAATAAGGTTATTACAAAGTGCCTTGTAATAGTGAGATTGCAAGTTAGTGAAGTTAAAAGCCTAGAAGTGTAGGTCGTGGTTTTTTGATCCCCTTGTGTGGGATTTTCCACGTAAAAATCCCTTGTCTTCTTTACTTACAGTTTTATTAGCATTCTCAGCTTGACCTCATAGAGGACCAGGTACTCTACTGTTTGGTGGACTCATACAAACTAACAATTGGTATTAGAGCGGGTTCTTTCTAAAAGGCTAACACCTAGAAAGGATGTCAACGGCTGCTCCACCCAACTTTGAGGAAGGACAATCAACCTACAGACCTCCTAGATTCAATGGTCAATACTACGGCTGGTGGAAGACTCGCATGCATGATTTTATAATGGACGAAGACTCAGAATTATGGGACATAATCTGTGATGGTCCACATGTTCCTATGAAGAAGTTTGAAGAAACTGGACCAATAGTGCCAAAAGACAGAAAAGCCATAGAAAAGAACTATCGTGCCAAGAAAATCTTGGTGTATGGCATAGGACCCGATGAGTACAACAGAGTCTCAGCTTGTGATACTGGCAAAGAAATATGGGAAGCGTTGCAAACCGCATACGAAGAAACTACTCAGGTTAAACAGTCCAAGATTGACATGCTCATTACAGAGTATGAGCTCTTTAGGATGAAGGATGATGAGTCTATACAAGATATGCACACCAGATTCACCTCCTTCATAAATGAGCTTTATTTACTTGGAGATGTTATTCCCAGAAACAAGCTTGTAAGGAAAATCCTCAGTGCTCTACCTGGTTCTTGAGAAAGTAAGGTAAATGCCATCACTGAAGCTAAAGGTCTACAAACTCTAACCATGGATGTGTTGATTGGTAAGCTGAAGACATACGAGATGAAAAGAAAGAAAGATAATGAAAGGAGAGAGCCGAAGAAGGAAAAGAACCTGGTACTCAAAGCTGAAAGCAGAGACTCAAGTGATGAAGATAGTGACATGGCCTATCTTACTAAAAGATTTCAAAAGATGGTTCGAAGAAATGGTGGTATACCAAAGAGGGGCAGTTCAAGTAAAGCAACGAACAATGATCTCTATCACAGGTGCGGAAATCCATGGCATTTCATCAAAGACTGCCCACTCACGAAACAGGAGCAATACAAACAAAATCCTAAAAAAGCAGCAAAAAGGAACTCGGTTCCACACAAACGATTCAATCGAAAAAGTGCAGCTGACAATATTGTGAAACAGGCTCTTGTTGCTTGGGGAGACTCCTCCAGTGAATCAAAAAGAGAACCAGATGCTGAAAACATTTCCATGATGGTAGTGGAAACTGAAGCAACGAAGTATGATTTATTGTTCACGTTGATGGCTTAGTCTGATAATGATGAAGAAGATGAAGACGATGAGGTAAATTTCAGGGATGTTCAGAGAAATCTGAAATCCTACTCTTCTAAGAAGTTAAGGTCATTAGCTAATGTTCTAATTGATGCTTATTATAGCCTTGACAATGATAAGGAGACCTTGACCATAGAACTAGGAGAAGCTGAGCAATCTAGAGATGATCTGGTGGTCTGTGTAGTGGACCTAAATGAGACCATAGCTAATCTCGGAAAAAAAAAGAAGCTCTAAATGAAAAGATAACTAGTGTAGAAAATGAGAGAGATGACCTGATGGTTGTGGTGATTGACTTGAAGGAAATAATAGAAGGTCTCAGCAATGAAAACACACTCTAGAAGGAAAATTTTTAGCTACTAAGCAAGAGAGGGATGATTTTTTAGTGATAATCACTGACCTAGTGAAAGCCATTGAGGGGCTCAATAGAGAACATAGGACTGTGAGTCTTGGGAAAGGGAAGGAAGTAGCTAGTGAGACACACATCAAGCTCGAACATGAATTAAGTGATGTGAAAACTAGTCTGTGGTGAATTTGAGAAAAATAGGCAACTTCAGCTGAATTGGAGAAAGTAAAAATTGATCTTGAGAAATCTCTGAAGTAGACCTAGTCCTCAGATACTGTCACTGCCATGTATTTGAATAATAGTGGAAACAGGCAGGTAATCGGGTTCCAAATGGAGAAAACTCCTTACAACCCTCACATCAAGTACGTCACTGTTCCTGATAACTGGCTGGTACCCACTGTGGGAATAATGGGCACTTCAAAGAAAATTGCCAGGACAGGGTTCAATATGTTCAGAAAAACAAAGTGTTTACTGATGAAATGACTACTAACAAGGGACCAGAACCGGTCGCAAGAAACGAATATTGCTTGCATGGACTAGAAAAGCCATTATTCATCCCTTTTATAATAACAAGGGACCCAAACTAAATCTAACCCATAATCTGCATGTGCAGGAAAATGGTGAGAGGAAATGGACTGCAATGAACCAAGGACAGTGTATGCTCAAAACACGTGACTAGAAGCACCATAGATTTCTTCTTACTGAAATATCTGCAGGAAAGGAATGTATCCATTGAAAAAGGAAATGGTACATTCTCAGTGCTGGAAAAGTTGGAGAATCTCTCTATCACTCAGTTGAGAATGTGTACTATGTGGATGGCCTAAAGTACAATCTCTTGAGTGTCTCTCAAATCTACGTTAAAGGGAACAAAGTAGAGTTCTTGTCAAAAGAGTGCACAGTTACCAATCTGGTGACTGGCAAAGTGGTCTCAGTGTTCAAAAGAAACAAGAACATCTACGTTGCTGACTTTCAATCTTTACAAGCTAGTGATATGAGATGCTTGAGAAGGACCTAGTTCGTGGTCTGTCAAATATAAGATTCACCTGGACAATGGTTCTTAGAACAAAGGATGAGACTTTTGAAATGTTTAGGGCCTTTGTCAAGAAGATCCAAGTGAAGATAAAATTGAAGGTAGTATGCATTAGATCTAACCACGGGACAGAATGTGACAACACCAAATTTGATGAGCTAGTAACAAAAATGGAATCACACACAACTTCTCAGAACCAAGGACTTCACAGCAAAATGGTATTGCTGAAAGAAAGAATAGAATTAGAAGACATGGCATGGACAATGCTCATCGACAATGGAATCGCCAAGAGTTTCTGGGCAAAATCAGTAAATACTATTTTCTACTTGGTGAATAGGTGTATGATCAGGTTCCTCCTGAATCAAAACCCACTATGAGCTGCCAAATGGAAGAAAACCAAAGACTACTCATCTGAGAACCTTCTTGACTGAAAATGCCATGTTCTCGACAATGGGAAGGACCAGCTTGGGAAGTTTAATTCAAAGGCGATGAAGGAATCCTTCTGAAATACTCTCCACAAAGCAAAGGCCACAAAGTCTACAACAAAGGGCACACTAAGTGAAAGGAAGTGCTCATGGGGTATTCAACTAGACACCTTCCTCTAACCAAGGAAGAAACAGTGATGATCAATATAATGAACCATCTCTGGTCCATGGGAAATATCTGAGGTTTCAAATAGGGAGGCTGATATGATGAGTAAGATGAAGGAGATAGGTGAAAAATAATGCAACATCATCCTCCACTTCTCACAAGGAACCTGGTACTTCACTTACTACCACTGAAGCTGAAGAAAGAGTGGAGATGCAGTTCATGGCGCTCCACAAGTAACAGAACAAAGAGTGTAGGGAAAACAAATCAACCTCCCAAGTTCCCCTACCTATCAAGACTCAATCACAAACTGGAAACACAAAAGCTCTCATCTGTCTGATAACCTAATCACTCCCTTTTCTCTAAAGTTAGACAAGTATTAAAAATTTAAAGAAAAAATGTTTTTAGGTCCCTTCTGTATCTCCACTCCAGAATAGAATCCAAAGTCAAGTCCTTAGCAATTCTACTTGAGGGCCGCCAAAAGAAGTTTGAGATATCTTAAAAGAACTCAGCACCTGGTCCTGTATTACCCCTCAAGTGACAATTTTTAATTCTGTTGGGTATGATGAATATGTTAACTGTGTAGATTTTCTTGTGGACAGGAAAAGCACTTCTAGAGTGGTTCACTTGCCATGTTCATGTCTCATTCTTTGGGGTACAAGGAAGTAAAACTCAATGGCATCGTAAACAACTAAGGAAGAATGTGTAGCGGGAGCATCCTGCTGTGCTCAAACCTTATGAATTGAGAAGCAACAAGAAGATCTTGGGGTATCTTCTGATGGTATATCTTCTCTATCCAAGTCATAATAAGAGGACCAAGTACATTGAGGGGTAGCATTATCTTCTGAGGGTCAATATGGAGAAAGGGTTGATCTGTGGAAAATCCTGTAGCACAGAAGACCAAATTCCAGATAACTTCACCAAAGCTTTGAGTAGGGAACATTTTGGAAGAAACAAGGTGAAAATGGGGTATTGAGATCTAATGGAGAACCTGATTCCCCATCAGTTGGCTATGAAAAACACCTTCAGGTAAAATTAGCTAAAGTGTTTTCTGGCCAAGCCTAACTCACATCAATACCGTTGCAGGTAAACACGCATGACAATCATAGAAGCTAAAGGTACAGTTATGAACTGCGAAAGAAGAGGTGCTAAAACCCTTTTCAAAAAAATGTTCGGGCATAAGGTTCCTGCACCATATGTTAGTAGTAATGTGTTTATTCTACATGCCTTCTCAAAATTGTTTAACAAAATCAACTCAATTGTCATATCATCCGACTTTTCAAAGTCTGCATGTCATGTCTTGTCTCTCAAATCCCTTCATCCTCTCTATATGATAACATTTTCCCACAAACCTAGCGCCATTTTCAGAACTATTCAGAACCCGTTTCTCACCATTAGTCCTTCTTCCAATAAAACTTTCTTTCTCCCTCACAGCAAGTCATGAACCTTCGTCTCTTCTGTATAGCTGAGATCCTCTCTTCATCTCTCCCTCTCACTCTACTTATCTTCTAAATACTCCTATAATGGCAATCGAACAATCGCCTCCTTCTCCCACTATTAACACCACTCCCACTTGCCTATCATCCTTGAAATTATCCCTAGAGATTCACTATTTCACTCCTTCCAATACTACTGTACCCACATCTGGTTCCTCTTTTTTTCCTATAGTTTTTCCTTTTCTGACAAACCCTATTTTTCTCCCATATATTGAGAACTCTATGTCCCGTCACTCCTCTGATCTCATCTAAGAATACTCAGGGGGTTTCACCTCTCAAGTGTTAGAGGTCCCTGAGGATGATCCTGATCAGTATCTGAACTCCTCTATTTTGGACTTAGTGACTCTCACGGAGTCACCAAAAAAGGAAGCAGCGCATAATATCATGGCTATCGCTGCTAAGAGTCTGATGAATGAAGGAGTATATCTCTCGTCTGAGTATCAGGGGGAAGAAACTCCATTCCTAGGCGATGTAACAACTATAGTACTCCTCGAGTCTTTGACTCATGAGACGTTCCCAGAAAAAACTACTAAAGAACCTGATCCTCTTCTAGGCAATCGCACTTCTGCACCTCCTAATCATCCGAAGCTCTTAGAATCCTCCTCCAAGTCACCCACTATCAGGTCACAGCAGAAAGAGGGTTTTGAGTCTATATTGTAGAAAAGTAGGAGGAGTGTCAAGACAAGGAAATAAAGGTTGATAAATCAATGGGAATTTGTCACTAACAAGAGTGTTCTAGTAAGTGGGATTGACAAAAATGCTCCAAAGGAACCTGGTTCCGTAGTGCAACAATCTTTGAAAGTTCAAAAGTCTGTAGATAAAGCTTTCGATGAAACTATTGAGAAACAAAATGGTGCATCCGTGAAAGGCAGCAGCAAGTCTAAGAAGAGTCCAGTTGAGCAAGCCATGTCTGAATATGATGATGTGGGGCTAGTAAGCTGGAAAGGAAATTCTATTGAAGGATCTAGCAAACGAAAACGGGAAACTGTTAGAGAACCTGGTGCTCTGAGGACCATGCCCAGTGATAGTGGTATTTGGTAGCAGAGATTAAGAACTCAGAAAGTCTTATGGGGTCGTATATTTGACCTAGCAATTTCAGAGATGGCCGGTATGAGACAAATTCTGGAGATAGTAGAATTTCAGAAACGGGAGCACTTGTTTGAAGGGAGTATGCCTCTGGTGTACGAAGATGCGGTACAAACTTTCTATGCATCTCTCTTCACCGTTGAGAGGGATCACATTTATGCGCTAGTAAATGGAGTAGACATTGTACTCGACGCTTCAGCATTGGGAAAGGTTCTTAGAATTTCATGTGAAGGAATGTCCTCAGTCAAAGGTGTCTGTGGTGTCAACTTTAGTAGAGCCATCATGAAAGAGCAAGCTATTCAGCAGGGGGAACAGGTGCATACGAAGGTATTACTTCCTGAGTATTAGCTTCTCTTTGAACTGGTCAATAAAGTGCTCTTACCTCGTTCTAAGAGGCGGTCTATTGCTACAAAATCGGTTATGGTCTTAATGGAAGCGCTTAATGAGTTTGTCCCAATCAATCTACCAGCAATTATGATAGATCATATGCAAAAGGTGGCAAACTTTAAAGGTAGGAATTATGGTCCACCATATGGGTTCTCCTCACTTAGGTGTTAAGATTCTACAGGGTCCCCTTGGGGAATCCCAAAGTGGGCACAAGCAAGCAAACCTTCTCTAAAATCACTTTAGAAGAATGTGAATGTGTAGAAAGAGTTGGTGGAAGCATCTCGACCATTTCTCAGCTGATCAATGCTCAAAATATAGCTTCTGAAGAGATTAGAAGGTTGAGGGTTCAAAATGCCATACTGAAAACCCAGCTCAGTCAAGCGGTTAAAGGACCTGATTCTGTTAATGAAGAAGTTGCCTGACTGACAAAGGAAAATAATAAACTTTGGGCACAATTTCTTGAAGAACAACTGTCTACAAATGCTCGACTAGACCTGGTTCTCAAAACCATTGTTGCCTCTCCTTCCAAGCCTCCTTCTTCTAGTGTCCCCTAGGATTCTCTCAATGGCCAACTATTTTTACTCTAATATTTTATGGTTGTTGTTTTCCTTTTGTTTGCCTTTTTTTTGTGATGACATGCTGGAATTCACTATTACTGCTCCTGTCTTGCTCAGTCCATTGTTAATATTAATGACACAACTCCTCTTTTTGCTTGAACAATGTTGTGTTCCTCTGGCTTCTCTTTTCTGTCATGTTGTGTGCACATATGTGGCATGAATTAGCTGTGTTAGACTTCTTTATGTAATTACCTGCTTGTATTCTTTTTAATGATGCCAAAAGGGGGAAAAAGTCATAAGTGAAAGGGATCTAAGATTAAAGTCATAAGGGAAAGGGATATGAGATTAAGAGGGAATCAAAAGGAAAAGGAGAATAAGTGGAAATCAAAAGCAAATAGTCAGGGGGAACTTATGTAGTTTCAGGGGGAACTTGTGTAGTTTCTTGTATCTTATATGGTTATTTCTTCTCTAAACAAATACTATCAATGCCTAAGTTTGTCATCATCAAAAGGGGGGAAATTGATGGGTTTTCAATGTCTTTGCCTTATGCTTCTTATGTTTTGATGATCTAACAAACTTGTTGTGAAGAACCCGATAGAGAACCTGACCCACATGGTATACCTTTCAAATGAATAATGTCCAGTCTGATCTCCAGCAAATGAATGAAAAACCATAGGGAGGAAGACCAACAAATGAATGAACAACCATAGGGAGGAACACAACAGGGACCTGGCGACCTGGTCCCTTAGGGTTCTTCGACAGAAGTACAAGTCAGTGACTGTCCACAACCATTATAAAGAGGAACACAACAGGGACCTAGTCCCTTAGGGTTCTCTGATAAGAAGTATAAGTCAACTGTATAGTTGGAATGTAATAGAAGAAAGTGACCATCTCGCAACTATTACAAAAGAGGAACACAACTGGGACCTGGTCCCTTAGTGTTCTCTGACATAAGTACAAGTCAACTATACGGCTGGAATGCAACTGCACAAAAGTGACTATGCAGCAGACAGTGCATCAGTCACTTCTCATTGGGAAGAAACATGTACCAAATAATAGACATCACTATCCATTATGATGTCTTTTGTGATATAACAACCTGGTGCAAGGCACAACACTTCACTTGTGCATTCAGTGATATTCTCTCAAGCATAACAGTATTCATCCGGCATTGAAGCCACTGGTGTGTCAAGAACAAGAAGACAACTCCACTAAGGATTAGTTTCATAATGAGTTTATGTATATCCGTAGTTGAGTTGTAATCTTGTTATTTGTTCATCATTGTATCTCCTATTTTGCTTTCTTAGAAGCTTTGTCTTAGGAAAACCAAAATCCGTAAACTTCCAAGTTTATGTTGTGACTAGGATTAGTCATAAGTTTAATGTCTTTGTAACTAGAAGAGTCACAAAGTGGCTTGTGGTGAGAGCATCACAAGTTAGTTGAAGTCTTTGTAATAGGGTTATTACAAAGTGGCTTGTAATTGTGAGATTGCAAGTTAGTGAAGTTAAAAGCCTACAAGTGTAGGTCGTGGTTTTTTGATCCCCTTGTGTGGGATTTTTCAATGTAAACATCCCTTGTCTTTTTTACTTACAGTTTTATTAGCATTCTCAGCTTGACCTCATAGAAAACCAAGTACTCTACTGTTAGGTGGACTCATACAAACTAATAGCCTCTTCGCACTTTAATATATAACAATTATAATAATACTATCATTAAGTTACGAAAGGTACAACTATCGCACAACGAACGACAAGCTTATTTTGTATTAAAACGGGCAGCATCTCCCCGATAATCCTTACTTCCTCCAAATTCAAGATAACATCAACAACACAAGAAAACAACAATAAAATATATATACATTATTTTCTAGCCTTATATGCACCATCCAATACTACAAAACAGCCCAACACACCCTAATCTCTTCATAAACAAAATGACCATCGTAGTAGTGTCAAACGACTCGAAAATGTTACGACGAATGACCATCCCACCAGCCTACATTTATATGGTGTTTATCCACACCCTTCCTCCTCCAAAACTCCATTAAAAATTATTAAAACACGTAGCCCAATAGCAACACAAAACAGTCCACAAAACAGTCCGCTACTAGTGAATAACTCGAACTCACGGCTTCTGATCACTGTCCCGTGAGTTCTTACAAGTACAGAAAGAAATACCATGAATTATAGCAGGAAAAAATGGATGAAAGAGAACAATAAACTCACCTTATTTGTTGGATAACTCAACTCCTATCTTGGTTCTTCAAACTCTATATTTTACCTCCAATTAAAACTTGAACGGGAGGGAAAATCAATTAGGGAAATTTTTGGGAGGATTTTTTTACAGCTTATATCTGGTTATTATGCCCTATTTTCAGTCTAATATAAGAAAATAGGACTTTAAAAGGCCTCTTTAGACGACCCGAAATGGACCATTTTTGGACTCTCATTTAAGCAAGTAGGTGACACACCTACTTGTCACCTAGCAGCCTGCACAGTCTTGCAAAAATGCTCATATCTCTATACTCTAATGTCTTATCAATGAATGGTTTTATCCATTGGAAACTAGACATATAGATCTTCAATTTGGTAGGTAGATCATCCCATAGATCCATGTACATTGGAAGAAATTCTCAGCTACATTTGACCTAATTTTCAGCATATTTATAAATGTAACTTGTGATTACCTTTGCCAACTTTTGTTCCACAACTCACTTGACTTCAAAATATAACATACGACTAGCATAATTCATAACATAACCTCCTTATCATGTTAAACACCCTAGTCTCACTCTAAAAGTTGTGATGACCCAAAAGGTCATATCTTGCTTTAGAAGTCAAATCTGTGTTTTGAGGCCTTAAAAACCTCCTTTTCTCCAACCTTAATTTACGTGCGTAGTCCGGGCTCATTTCCAGAAGGTTTTTATGTGAAATTTACGAGAAATATTAAATTTAGCCTTTAAAATTGATTAAAGTTGACTTCGGTCAACATTTTTGGTAAACGAACTCGGACCCATGATTTGACAGTCCCATAGGGTCCGTAGTAATATGAGACTTGAGAGTATACCCGAAATCGAATTTCGAGGTCCCTAGCCCGAGAAAAGAATTTTTAAAGAAAATTATTTGCTGGAAAATATAAAGACTTTTGGAAATGAAATGGTGTGTCTTCTTAATAGTATCGGGCTTGTATTTTAGTTCTGGAGCCTGGTACATGTTTAAAATAATATTTAAGCCAAATCTATAAAATTTGGTAAGAATTGGAGTTGATTTGATATAAATCGGACCCTAGGTTGAGAAAATAGAAAATTTGAACTATCTTATGAATTTTATGAATTTCATGAATTTGAGGTTAAATTCGTAGTTGTTGATATTATTTTGATGATCTAATCACACGAGCAAGTCCGTATGATGTTTTTAGACTTGCGTGCATGTTTGGTTTGGATCCCCGAGCGCTCGGGTGAGTTTTGGATAGGCCACAGAGTGAGTTTGGACTTAGAAATTTTTTGATCTGTATCTGGTGTTTGTTGCAGGCACTGATTTCGCAATTGCAAGGTCAGGCTTCGCAATTGCGAGCCTGTCGGGCTTGGTATTGCGAGGGGCCTTATTGCAATTGTGATGAATCCTAGCCAGCACTAGTTCGCAATTGCGAACCTCTCCTTCGCATTTGCGAAGTCGACAGGAGTCAACATTCGCAATTGCGACTAACTGTTCGCAATTGCGATAGCAGCAGATATTGCAGTAGGTTCGCATTTGCGAAGCCTGTATTGCAATTGCGAGCTTCGCAATTGCGAAGTTTCTGTCGCAAATGCGACATCTGTAGTTGAGTAAAAGGGGTCTTGGACGGGATTTTCACTTCATTCTTTAAAATTTCAAAAACTAAACTCCTAAGGGCGATTGTTCTAGAGCAAGTTCTTCCCCCAAATCATAGGTAAATGAATCTTAACTCTTTTTCTTCAATATATTTCATCTTTTTACACGATTTCACTTAAAAATCTAGGGTTTTTCATGGGAAATTGGGTGTTTTTGGGTAGAAATTAGGATTTTCAAATTTTGGGGATTTGGACCTCAATTTGAGGTTGGATTTCAAAACCAATTGCATATTTGGGTTCGTGGGTGAATGGGTAATCGGGTTTTGGTTTGAACTTCGAGTTTTGACCAAGCGGACCCGAGGTCGATTTTTGACTTTTTGGGGAAAACATTGGGAAATCTATATTCATGCATTAGAATTGGTTTATTAAGCATTTATTGATGTTATTAAGTAAATTATGACTAGATACAAGCGGATTGGAAGTGGAATAGAGAGGTAAAGCGGTAATTGAGGCTTGATTTTGTCCGTGGAATTGAGTTAAGTATTTGGTCTAATCTTAGCTTGAGGGAATATGTATTTTGGCCTTATTTGCTACGTGTTAGTGTTGAGTATGACGTATAGTTATGGTGACGAGTATCTATACGTTGGTGTCGAGCATGCCCGTGAGTCTTATACCATGATTGTTGTGACTCTATTATGTATTGTCATGCTTAATTTGATGATTATCAATGTTGAACAAGACTTATGATAATTTCTTGGTAATTGACCATTGTTTAGTATTGACTCAAGTTGAGATTTATTTTGTGATATAACTGTTGAAACGAGATTGGTTATAGTTGATTCCCTTGCCAGGATGTTATTGTTTATATTGTTGATTCCCTTGCCGAGATGTATTGTTTCTATTGTTTGAGTGAGGAAGAGTGTAAAGGATGAAGGGTGATGCCATGCATGATATTGTGAGTGAGTGTTAATGCACGAAGGGTGATGCCCTGCCGATATTGTGAGTGTTAATGCACGAAGGGTGATGTCATGCCAAGATTTGAGAGCTAATGCACGAAGGGTGATGTCGTGCCGATATTATGAGAGTTAACGTACGAAAGGTGATGCCATGCATGATTTTGAGAGGTAATGCATGAAGGTTGATGCCGTGCCGATTTTGTTGTTTCTTATGGTAAGGACAAGAGTAAAATCACGAAGGGTGATGCCGTGCACGTGTCACTATTTTCATTATTTCTGTTGATACAAATATAGTGTTCTTTATGCTTCTCTACTAAATTACTGTTAGAAGTTGATATTCCCCGCAGCATGTTCCCCTTCCCATCTTTATCTATTATTTCATGTTGCTATCGTTCTGTTTGTATATAATTTAGCTGCACAAGTTTATATGGTTGTCATGTCCTAGCCTCATCACTACTTCGCCGAAGTTAGGCTCGACACTTACCAGTACATAGGGTCAGTTATACTGATACTTCACTCTGCACTTTTTGTGTAGATCTCGGTACCGGACCTTGTGAGTAGCTTGAGGTAGCTGCCTTCAGTCCAGGGAGACTTAGTTATTTGTTGTCTCTTTTCATTTCAAGAATAGTTGTACTTTTCTTTCTGAATTGGTGTTTGTAGAAATCTTTAGATGTTCGTGAGATTGTGACACTAGATTCTATGGGGTAGTTATGAACTTGAGTTGTTGCGCTGTTATATTACTTCCACATTTCTTAATTATTTTGCTTAGCTAATAGCTGATTCTGTGTGATTAATAAAAATGGTGGTAACAACTGTAATTTTCAGCTTGCCTAGCTTTTACGAGTAGGCGTCATCACGACTCCCGAGGGTGGAAAGTCCGGATCATGACAAGTTGGTTTCAGAGATCTAGGTTGCCTAGATCTCACAATTCACGAACAAGCTAGGTATAGTCTAAGGGATCGGTACGGAGATGTATGTGCTTATCCCCCAGAGGCTATAGAGTTTAGGAAAAACTTCACATCTATTCTTTCCTATCGTGCGACTTGATTTCTCAATGCTAATTGAACCTCCACTCTGTTCTTTCACAGATGGTGAGAACACATACCGTTTCATCAGCTGACCAGTAACTCGAGCCCCTAGTAGCAGCTCCTGCGAGGGGCAGAGGTTGTGCTAGAGGTCGAGGCAAAGGTAGGGCTCAACCCAGAGCTCGATCAGCAACACTAGTGGCGGAGCCTCAGGTAGAGTTCGAGGACAAGGCTCCGTCCCAGATAGAGCCAGCAGGCCCAGCTCAGGTCATAGAGGGGTTCATCGCCACCCCAGTACTCCAGAATGCTCTGATCCGTCTAGTGGGCCTTAAGGAGAGTGTCACTCAGGCAGGCATATTCCCTATAGCACCTGCTGTCTCTCAAGCTAGTGGAGGAGCCCAGACTCCTACTACTTGCACTCCGGAGCAGATGGCTCTCTAATTTTAGACTCCAGTAGCTCAGCCAGTTGGGGTAGTTCAGCCGGGTATTATGGCACAGACCGGTGATAGATCAATTATGTCTGCTGATGCCTTGTGGAAACTAGATAGGTTCACCAAGCTTTTTACTACCACATATGGCGGTAAATCTTTAGAGGATCCTCAGACTATTTGGACAGCTTTCATAAGGTTCTACGGAACATGGGATAGTGGAGACCAATGGGGTCAACTTTTCTTCTTTTTGTCTATCAGGTTCCGCCAAGACTTGGTGGAGGGATTATTGTTTGGCTAGACCATCTAGGTCACCGGCTTTGACTTGGGATCAGTTCTCTTAGCGATTTCCAGAGAAGTTTCTTCCTATCACTCAGAAGGGGGACTATCGGAGGTAGTTTGAGCATCTCCAGCAAGGTTCTATGTCTGTCACTTAGTACGAGACCAGATTTACTGACTTGGCCCATCATGCTCTTCTTATACTTCCCACCGAGAGAGGGAATGTGAGGAGGTTTATTGAGGGACTAGCTCAGCCTATCAGATTGCAGACGGCTAAGGAGATAGGGAGCGAGATTTCTTTCCAGGATACGGACAATATGGCCAGGAGGGTTGAGATGGTTCTAGCTCAGGGGAGCATTCAGGGGTCTGATAAGAGGCCCCGTCATTGTGGTCGATTCAGTGGTGCCTCGTCTGGAGGCAGGGATTCATTTGGTAGGGGCCATCCTTCCAAGCCGTTTCATTCAGCACTTCAGGCTTCTCATGGTGCTCCAAGTTGTCGTGGTTCTCATATGTAGTATTCACATCAGTTACCCTACAGTGCACCACCAACTCCTATCAGTGCACCTCCGCTCTAGAGTTTTCAAGGTGGTTACTCAAGCCGTTAGGGTCAGTTTCAGGGTCAGCAGTCCTAGCAGCTGAGGACTTGTTATACTTGTGGCGATCCGAGGCACATTGCTAGATTTTTCCCTCGAGCATCGAGCAGTTCTCAATATCAGGGTTCTCGTGCCATGCTTCAGGCACCGGGTGTTCCACTGCCCGCTCAGCTAGCTATAAGTAGGGGTTAGGCAGCTAGAGATGGAGGTCGAGGTATTAGAGGTGGAGGTCAGGCCGCTAGAGGTGGAGGCCAGCCAGTAGGAGGTCGTCCCAGGGATATAGTTTAGAGTGGCGAGGCCTAGCCCCGATTGTATGCATTCCCAGCCAGGCCTGAGGCTGAGGCATCCGATGTCGTTATCACAGGTATGGTTTCAGTTTGTAGTAGAGATGTTTCAGTTCTATTTGATCCAGGGTCTACATACTCCTATGTGTCATCTTATTTTGCTATGTATTTGGTTGTGCCTCATGATTCTTTGAGTGCTCCTATATATGTGTCCACACTGGTGGGTGATTCTATTGTTGTAGATCGTGTCTATCGCTCATGTGTGGTTATTATTGGGGGTTTTGAGACCCATGTAGATCTCTTACTTCTAGATATGGTTGATTTAGATGTCATTTTGGGGATGGATTGGTTGTCACCTTATCACGCTATATTGGATTGTCACGCCAAGATGGTGACCTTAGCCTTGCCGGGTTTGACTCGATTGGAGTGGAGAGGGACTCCTGGTCATTCTTTCAGTAGGGTTGTTTCTTATACGAAGGCTTGGTGTATGGTTGAAAAGGGGTGTTTGGCTTACTTGGCATATATTTGTGATTCTAGTGCTGAGGTTCATTCTATGGATTCCGTGCCAGTTGTTCAGAAGTTTCCAAAGGTTTTTCATGCATACTTGCTGGGGATGCCACCCGACAGAGAGATTGACTTTTGCATTGATTTAGCTCTAGGCACTCAACCCATTTCTATTCTGCCATATCGTATGGCCCCGCCAGAGTTGAAAGAATTGAAGGAGCAGCTGAAGACTTGCTAGATAAGGGCTTTATCAGACCTAGTGTCTCGCCCTGGGGTGCACCAGTGTTGTTTGTTAAGAAGAAGGATGGGTCGATGAGGATGTGTATAGATTATCGGTGGTCGAACAAAGTCACAATCAATAACAAGTATCCATTAACGAGGATTGATGATTTGTTTGATCAGCTTCAGAGTGCCAAAGTGTTTTCAAAGATTGATTTGAGATCTGGCTACCATCAGTTGAGGATTAGGGCATCCGATGTCCCTAAGACAATTTTTCGCACTCGGTACGAGCATTATGAGTTCTTAGTGATGTCATTTGGGTTGACAAATGCCCTTGCAGCTTTTATGATTTGATGAACCGGGTGTTCAAGCCTTATCTGGATTCCTTTGTAATTGTCTTCATTGATGATATTTTGATCTACTCCCGTGGCCGAGAGGAGCATGAGCAGCATCTTTGAGTCATTCTTTTGACTTTAAGAGACAGTCAGTTGTATGCTAAGTTTTTGAAGTGTGAGTTTTGGTTGAGTTCGGTTGCCTTCTTGGGTCACGTTGTATCAGTAGAGGGCATTCAGGTGGATCCAAAGAAGATAGAGGCAGTCAGGGACAGGCCTAGACCCATACCAGCTATAGAGATTCGGAGTTTCTTAGGTTGGCGGGTTATTACTGTCGATTTATGGAGGGGTTTTCATCTATAGCAGCCCCGATGACTAGGTTGACTCAGAAGGGTACCCAGTTCCGGCGGTCGGACAAGTGTGAGGCGAGCTTTCAGAAGCTCAAGATAGCTTTGACAACAACACCGATGTTGGTTTTGCCCACAGGTTCAAGGCCATATACAGTATATTGTGATGCATCTCGTATTGGACTTGGTGCGGTGTTGATGCAGAATGGCAAGGTTATTGCATATGCTTCACGACAGTTGAAGATTCACGAGAAGAATTATCCAGTTCATGATTTGGAACTAGCAACCATTGTACACGCACTGAAGATTTGGAGGCATTATTTATATGGAGTGTCATGTGAGGTGTTCATAAATCACAAGAGTCTATATTATTTGTTCAAGAAGAAGGAGCTAAATTTCAGATAGAGAAAGTGGTTGGAGTTGTTGAAAGACTATGATATCACCATCTTATATCATCCAGGGAAGGCCAATGTAGTGGCCGATGCTTTGAGTAGAAAGTCAGCCAGTATGGGCAGCCTTGCGTATATTCCAGTCGGTGAGAGACCGCTTGCTTTGGATGTTCAAGCTTTAGCCAATCAGTTCGTGAGGTTGGATGTTTCTGAGCCCAGCTGTGTTTTAGCTTGCACAGTCGCTCGTTCTTCATTATTTGAGCGTATTAGAGATCAGCAGTATGATGACCCTCACTTGCTAGTCCTTAGGGACACAGTGCGGCACAGTGGTTCCAAGCAAGATACAGTTGGAGATGATGGAGTTTTGAGGATGCAAGGTCGAGTTTGTGTGCCTAATATGGATGGACTTTATGAGTTGATTCTAGATGAGGCCCATAGTTCCCGGTATTCTATTCATCCGGGTGTCGCTAAGATGTATTAGGACTTGCGGCAGCATTATTGGTGGAGGAGGATGAAGAAGGATATTATTACATATGTAGCTCGGTGTTTGAATTGTCAGCAGGTAAAGTACGAGCATCAGACCTGGTGGTTTGCTTTAGAAGATTGAGATTCCTGAGTGAAAGTGAGAGCGTATCACTATGGACTTCGTTGTTGGACTCCCACAGATTCAGAGGAAGTTTGATGCGGTATGGGTTATTGTTGATAGTCTGACCAAGCCAGCGCATTTCATTCCTGTGGAAATCTCCTATTCTTCTAAGAGGTTATCTGAGATCTATATCTGGGAGATTATTCGTCTTCATGGTGTGCCCGTGTCTATTATTTTTTATCGAGGTACGTAGTATACCTTGCATTTTTGGAGGGCAGTTCAGCGTGAGTTGGGTACGTGGGTCGAGTTGAGCACAACATTTCATCCTTAGACGGACGGACAGTTTGAGCATACTATTCAGATTTTGGAGGATATGCTCTGAGCATGTGTTATTGACTTTGGAGGTTTGTGGAATCAGTTCTTGTCATTAGCAGAGTTTTCCTACAACAACAGCTATCAGTCGAGCATCCAGATGGCACCCTATGAGGCATTATATGGTAGACGGTGTCGATCGCCATTCGGGTGGTTTGAGCCGGGGGAGGCTCGGTTGTTGGGTACAGATCTGGTACAGGATGCCTTGGACAAGGTTAAGATCATTCAGGATAGGCTTCGTATAGCTCAGTCCAGGCAAAAGAGTTATGCCGACCGTAAGGTTCGTGATGTGGCATTCATGTTCGGAGAGTGAGTGTTGGTTCAAGTGTCGCCCATGAAGGGTGTGATGAGATTTGGGAAGAAGGGCAAGCTAAGCCCTAGATTCATCGGTCCGTTTGAGATTCCTGATCGAGTGGGAGAGGTGGCTTATAGACTTGTGTTGCTGCCGAGTTTATCAGCTATGCATGCAGTGTTTCATGTGTCCATTCTTCGGAAGTATCATGGCGATCCATCCCACGTGTTAGACTTCAGCACTGTCCAGTTGGACAGGGACTTGACCTATGAGGAGGAGCCGATAGTTATTCTAGACTAGCAGGTTTGTCAGTTGAGATCGAAGAATTTCCCTTCAGTTCGTGTGCAGTGGAGAGGTCAGCCTGTTGAGGCAGCGACCTGGGAGTCCGAGTCCGATATGTGGAGCCGATATCCCAATCTTTTCACCGACTCAGGTACTTTTCTATTTCCATTCGAGGATGAACGGTTGTTTTAGAGGTGGAGAATGTGATAACCCAAAAGGTCATCTCTTGCTTTAGAAGTCAAATCTGTGTTCCGGAAAGCTTTTATGTGAAATTTAAGAGAAATATTGAACTTAGCCTTTCAAATTGATTTAAGTTGACTTCAGTCAATATTTTTGGTAAATGGACTTGGACCCATGATTTGATGGTCCCATAGGATCCGTAGTAAAATATGGGACTTGGGAGTATGAACGGAATCGAATTCCGAGGTCCCTAGCCCGAGAAAAGAATTTTTAAAGAAAATTGTTTGCTGGAAAATATAAAGACTTTTGGAAATGAAATGGTATGTGTTGTTGATGGTATCGGGCCCGTATTTTTGGTTCCGGAGCTCGGTACTGGTTTAAAATAATATTTAAGTCGAATCAGTGAAATTTGGTAAGAATCGGAGTTGATTTGACATAAATCGGACACTTTGTTGAGAAAATAGAAAATTTGAACTATCTTATGAATTTCATGAATTTGAGGTTAAATTCATAGTTGTTGATGTTATTTTGATGATTTGATCGCACGGGCAAGTCCGTATGATATTTTTAGACTTGTGTGCATGTTTGATTTGGAGCCCCGAGGGCTCGAATGAGTTTTGGAAAGGCCACGGAGTAAGTTTGGACTTAGAAAATTTCTGATTTACATCTGGTATTTCTTGCAGGCTCTGATTTCGCAATTGTGAGGTTAGGCTTCGCAATTGTGAGCCTGTCAGGCTTGGTAATTGTGAGGGGCCTTATCGAAATTGCGACGAATGCCCTGGCCAGCACTTATTCGCAATTGCGAATCTCTCATTCGCATTTGCAAAGTCGACAGGAGTCAACCTTCGCAATTGCGACTAACTGTTCGCAATTGCGATAGCTGCAGATATTGCAGCAGGTTCGCATTTGCGAAGCCTGTATCGCAATTGCAAAGTTCCTATCACAAATGCGACATCTACAGCTGAGTAAAAGGGGTCTTGGACGAGATTTTCACTCCATTCTTCAAAATTTCAAAACCTAAACTCCTAAGGGCGATTTTTCTAGAGCAAGTTCTTCCCCAAATCATAGATAAATGAATCTTAACTCTTTTTCTTCAATCTATTTCATCTTTTTACATGATTTTACTTCAAAATCTAGGGTTTTTCATGGGAAATTGGGTGTTTTTGGGTAGAAATTATTCAAATTTTGGGGATTTGGACCTCAATTTGTGGTCGGATTTCAAAACCAATTGCATATTTGGGTTTGTGTGTGAATGGGTAATCGGGTTTTGGTTCGAACTTCGAGTTTTGACCAAGCGGGCCCGGGGTCATTTTTTGACTTTTTGGGGAAAATATTGGGAAATCTATATTCATACATTAGAATTGGTTTATTTAGCATTTATTGATGTTATTAAGTAAATTATGACTATATACAAGCGGATTGGAAGTGGAATCGAGAGGTAAAGCGGTAATTGAGACTTGATTTTATCCGTGGAATTGAGGTAAGTGTTTGGTCTAGCCTTAGCTTGAAGGAATAGGAGTTGTGGCCTTATTTGCTACGTGTTAGTGTTGAGTACGACGTATAGGTGTGCTGACGAGTATCTATACGTTGGTGTCGAGCATGCCCGTGAGTCTTATACCATGATTGTTGTGACTCTATTATGTACTGTCATGCTTAATTTGATGATTATCAGTGTTGAACAAGACTTATGTTAATTTCTTGGTAATTGACCATTGTTGAGTCTTGGCTCAAGTTGAGATTTATTTTGTGAAATAAATATTGAAATGAGATTGGTTATAGCTGATTCCCTTGGAGGGATGTTATTGTTTAAATTGTTGATTCCCTTGCCAAGATGTATTGTTTCTATTGTTTGAGTGAGGAAGAGTGTAAGGATGAAGGGTGATGCCATGAATGATATTGTGAGTGAGTGTTAATGCACGAAGGGTGATGCCCTGCCGATATTGTGAGTGTTAATGCACGAAGGGTGATGCCATGCCAAGATTTGAGAGCTAATGCACGAAGGGTGATGCCGTGCCGATATTATGAGAGTTAATGTACGAAAGGTGATGCCATGCATGATTTTAAGAGGTAATGCATGAAGGTTGATGTCGTGCCGATTCTGTTGTTTCTTATGGTAAGGACAAGAGTAAAAGCACGAAGGGTGATGCCGTGCACGTGTCACTATTTTCATTATTTCTATTGATACAAATATAGTGTTCTTTATGCTTCTCTACTGAATTACTGTTAGAACTTGATATTCCCCGCAGCATGTTCCCCTTCCCATCTTTATCTGTAATTTCCTGTTACTATCGTTTTGTTTGTATATGCTTTAGCTACACAGGTTTATATGATTGTTATGTCCTAGCCTCGTCACAACTTTGCCGAGGTTAGGCTCGACACTTACCAGTACATGGGGTCGGTTGTACTGATACTGCACTCTATACTTTTTGTGCAGATCTCGGTGCCGGAGTGATGATAGGCTATAATTGCATATTTTAGTCAATTATTACACTCTAATTTACTGCACTTTAGTTGAGTTTGCAATTTAATCGCTAGTGTTTTGCACTAACGGTGTGTTTTATGCCTTGTAGGAGTGATTCCGAGCTATATAGATGTTATAAAATGAATTCAAGTATTTGGAGCTTTGAAATCTGAGTAAAAGCCCAAGGAATTAAGTCGGGATCGTATTCGGGGATCAACAGATAATAAAGCAACAAAACGAAGACTCGAGTAGGCATATTGCGTACTATCTAGTAAAATGCACATAACGTTTTGCTCAGAATTCCATTTGGGCTCCACAATATATGGTTGGAAAGCTAACTCAAAGAGTTACAACTTTCATGTTTACGTTTTCTCAAATTCCAAACGAAATAGGGCGAAAAGTGCGGTCGAAACTGTGACCGCGGAGCTGAGGCGGGCTGAGGCAGTATACCTACCATATACCACGGTTGACCGCGGTTGACCGCGGCCGCAGCAGTCCAGACGTGAAATATTATCCTTTTTCACGTAGGAGAAGGTATAATTGTTTGGTCCCGACCCTACTTGGTATATATGCATGGAAAAACGGTATTTTTAAGAGTGGGACACACTTTTGACATAAAAATTAGACCTAATGAGGCTAAGGAGACCAAGGATTCGACCTAAGGAGTCAACAACACAATAGGAGCAAGGCGGGGAATTCTTCAACAAGTTTTTCCTTCCTCTTCCTATTTTTCATTGTTGGTTATGATTTTTAGTGTTGTAGTTTTACATACTATTATGAATAGCTAAATTGTTATCTAGGGTTTTGATAGAACCTTTTGTAGGATAAATTCTTGTTATGTTTTTATATATTTGAGCCGTTGGATTTCTCTACTTGTTCAACTACGTGTTTATTGTTGTTGATTGAATGGCCATCGATTGACTGTGCCTATTTATTATGTGTTGCTTGAGAAAGTATACATATTTAGGTGATTGTTGAACAACGTCACTCCTAATGTATGTGAGAAATCAATACAGCGGGTTTAAAGGTAGGTTTAGAAATAACAAAGCCTTGACATGGTCATAATGAGCGGTTAGATAAAGCCAACTAGCGTAGTTCGAGAGAATATGTCTAGTGAATTATTGTAGTTGCTCGAGAGAGAATTACGGCACCTAAAGTGCTCACGATCAGTAGATAATACATTGGCGAAATTGTAGGGAATATATCTAGAAGGATTCCGACAATTGGGGAAATCATAACTCTAGACCTCATTAATTTAGTCTCCAACCCTTTGTCTCGTTAGTTGATAATTTTACCGTTTTCTAGTATTAGCTAGTTAATTAGTTAGAAATATGAATCTCAATCTTTATAATTTAGAAAATTGTTCAAACTTGTCTTTTTAGTGATATTAAACAGATATAGCTAAGTCGTAGTTTTCTGTGGGGTTCGACTCCGGACTTTTAGACTGGATTATATTTGCAGCGACCGCTTCTCCTTTTTAGGACTAGAGTTGGGCGTGATCAAATTTTGGCGCCGTTGCCGGGGAACTAACGGTATAATTGTAACTGTATATATTGCTAGGTTTCGAGTTTGAACTTTTATTTTGTTTTCTTTTGTTTTGTTTTTTTGTATTTTTTATTTTTTTATAGCTATTGATTTGAGAAACATGACATCTTGGAATTTTGGGAATTTAGGTGTAGATAATTCTACTATTAATCTCCATACATATTGTGAAGGAAACCACCCATGGCAAAATTTTCAAAACGTTCCTAAGAGCGAGTTATGTGCACCAACTCAATCTTATTTGTGGAATGTGTGTGATGTGTCTGGTGGTAAAAATGGTCACTTTTATGGTTGTGCTTATATTTTTTATCTTCCCCCAACCCCTTATTATGATGGTTCTACCTTTTCTTGTGAAGTTAGCAGGAACAAAGAGCCTGAGGATTCGACCAAAGGAGTCAAGAACACAATAGGAGCAAGGCGGGGAATTCTTCAACGAGTTTTTCCTTCCTTTTCCTATTTTTCATTGTTGGTTATGATTTTTAGTATTGTAGTTTTACATACTATTATGAATAGCTAAATTGTTATCTAGGAGTTTTGATAGAACCTTTTGTAGGATAAATTCTTGTTATGTTTTTATATAATTGAGCCGTTGGATTTCTCTACTTGTTCAACTACGTATTTATTGTTGTTGATTGAATGGCCATCGATTGACTGTGCCTATTTATTATGTGTTGCATGAGAAAGGATACATATTTAGGTGATTATTGAACAACGTCACTCCTAACGTATGTGAGAAATCAATACAGCGGGTTTAAAGGTAGGTTTAGAAATAACAAAGCCTTGACGTGGTCATAATGAGCGGTTAGATAAAGCCAACTAGCGTAGTTCGAGAGAATATGTCTAGTAAATTGTTGTTGTTGCTCGAGAGAGAATTACGGCACCTATAGTGCTCACGATCAGTAGATAATACATTGGAGAAATTGTAGGGAATATAGCTAGAATGATTCCGACAATTGGGGAAATCATAACTCTAGACCTCTTTAATTTAATCTCCAACCCTTTGTCTCGTTAGTTGATAATTTTACCATTTTCTAGTATTTGCTAGTTAATTAATTAGAAATATAAATCTCAATCTTTATAATTTAGAAAATTGTTCAAACTTGTCTTTTTAGTGATATTAAACAGATATAGCTAAGTGTCACGTCCTTAGTTGTTAACTAAGTACACGTGCGGCACTTGACAACTCGCTCACGATCTTGCACAACTTGCTCATGTTCTTCCTATGCCAAGTCATCCTTACTACCTTTAAGATCGCTAAGAGGATGGAAGAAAGAACACAAGAGAATTGTTCAAGGAAGCTTTGTATTAGAGAGAACTTGAATTGTTTGCTTGATGAATTACAAATGAATGGCCCCCTTTATATACTAGTCTCCTAGGGGCTAGTGTGTAAATATTAATTACTACACAAGTCCTTGATATTTACAAGATAAGGGCTTTTTCTAGAATTCTCTACAAGCCTAGAAGATTCCAAGGACTTTCCTAGCAAATCCATAAGGATCTAGGTTCTTCCTAAGGAAATGTCCATACCTCTCTAGAATCTTCTCACAAATGCTAGCCTTCTTCTTATGTAAGCTTCCACGTGGCATTAATATATGCCAAATGTCACCTATGTGGTATGATGACATAGTGGGTCATCACACTCTCCCCTACCCAATATTTCAACGACCGCAGCGCAATGCTGTTGCATAAACTCTCAGATATTATCTTTGAATTGCCACAAGTCTTCATATCGTTCCCACGTGGCCTCCTTCGGTGATTGCCCTTTCCAATGGATGAGGAACATAGCGGTGGCTTTTTGCCCTTGTTTTCGCCTGGCTTGGTAATCTATGATAGCCTCAATCTCCCGATCATGCGAGGCGGTGATAGTCATTGGCGCCCGACTTGATTGGCCCCTACTTGGATCATCCTTATCTTCATGATATGGCTTAAGCATGCTGGCATGGAAGATAGGGTATATATTAAGATACGATGGCATGTCAAGCTTGTATGAGATCTTGCCTACCTTGGCGACAATCTTAAATGGCCTCTCATACTTGCGAATCAGATTCTGATGCATGCCCCATAGTGCCTTGAACTGTCTTGGGTTAAACTTCACCATGACCATGTCCCCAACTCCATAGTATGTGGGACACCGCTTACGGTTTGCAAACTTCTTCATCTTCTTAGCTGCCTTATCCAAGTAGGACTTAGCAGTGTCGAGCTGCTCCTCCCATCCTTTAGCCATATGATAAGCTCCCAAACTCTTTCCCTCAAATGCGGCTGGTAATGAATGTGGAGTTTGTGGTTGTTGGCCTGTGGCTAGCTCAAATGGTGTCCGCCCAGTGGACTCACTCCGCTGCAAGTTATAAGAGAATTGGGCGATGTCTAGGAGCTTCTCCCAATCTTTCTGATGTGCGCTTACATAATGCCTCAAGTAGCATTCTAGTAAGGCATTGACTCGTTCCTTTTGTCCATCCGTCTGTGGGTGGAAACTAGTAGAAAAGTGTAGTTCCGTGCCAAGTATGTCGAACAACTCTCTCCAAAAGTTCCCAGTGAAGCAGGGGTCTCAATCACTGATGATATGCCTTGGTAAGCCCCAATACTTTACTACGTTCATAAAGAATAGCTTGGCGGCTTCCTTAGCTGTGCAACCTGGTGAGGTAGGCATGAAGGTGGCATATTTGGAAAATCTATCCACGACCACCATAATAGTACCATAACCATCAGACTTCGGTAGGCAAGTGATAAAGTCCATAGTCACGCTCTCCCATGGACGCTCTGCAACTGGTAGTGGCTCCAAAAGTCCTCCGAGTTGTTGTTGTTCAACCTTGTCCTGTTGACAGACAAGACAAGTCTGCACATAGCACTCTATGTCATCTCGCATGCATAACCAATAGTAGACTGACTCAACCAAGGCCCTAGTGCGATGTTGACCTGGATGACCAGCCCACATTATGTCATGACTCTCCCTTATGATCCGTCGTCTAATGTCTCCAAACTTAGAAACGTAGACCCGCCGACCTGTGGTAAGTAGTAGGCCGTCTTCTATCCAAAACCGTCTCGCCTTGCCTTTGTTAGCTAACTCGATAAGCTGTCTGGATGCTGGATCATGCTGCATGCCTTCTTTTATAGCCTCCTGAATGTCCCATCTCGCTGAAGTGATTTCAGTAAGCTCGGCTTTCCGGCTCAAGGCATCGGCTACAACATTACCTTTTTCCGGATTATACTCCAGCGCATAATCAAACTCGGCTAAGAAATCCTGCCACCTAGCCTGCTTTGGTGTGAGTTTCTTCTGTGTCTAAAAGTAGCTAGTAGCCAAATTATCAGTCTTGACCACGAACCTCGACCCGAGCAGATAATGTCTCCATGTACCAAGGCAATGCACAATGGCAGTCATTTCCTTCTCTTGTACCGTGTAACGCCGCTCCGTCTCATTTAACTTGTGGCTCTCAAATGCTATGGGATGCTTATCCTGCATCAGGACACCCCCAATGGCAAAGTCTGAGGCATCTGTGTGCACCTCAAAAGTCTTGGCAAAGTCAGGTAATGCCAAGACTGGCTCCTCTGTTACAGCTGCCTTAAGGCATTCAAATGCCTTTTGACAATGCTCCATCCAAACCCATGGCTTGTTCTTCTTTAGCAACTCAGTCAATGGTGCGGCCTTTGTTGAGTATCCATTGATGAACCGACGATAGTAGTTAACAAGGACAAGGAAGGATCTCAATTCAGTTACCTTTATAGGTGCCTCCCACTCCTGGATAGCATGTACCTTAGCCTCGTCCATGCGTAGCTCTCCATTGCTAATGACATGGCCCAAGAAGTGCACCTTTGATTGTGAAAACTCACATTTATCCCTCTTGATGTATAGCTCGTTCTCTCGCAAGACTTGGAAAACCTTCCTTAAGTGCTCCATGTGCTCCTCCAAGGTGTTGCCTTAGATGACTATGTCATCTAGGTAGACTACCACGAACTGATCAAGGTAGGGATGGAAGATCTTGTTCATAAGGGTGCAAAATGTGGCTGGTGTATTGGTTAAGCCGAAGGGCATCACCAACCACTCAAAGGCTCCATATCTCGTCACACATACTGTCTTTGGATCATCCCCTTCCGCAATGCGAACCTGGTAGTAGCCCTTTCAAAGATCCACCTTGGTAAAGTACTTGGCTTGCCCAAGTCTATCGAACAAGTCAGCAATGAGCGGGATCGGGTACTTATTCTTCACGGTGACCTTATTAATTGCTCGGTAGTCTATGCACAAATGCAACGATCCGTCCTTCTTCTTCTGGAACAATACTGGTGCGCCAAAAGGTGCCTTTAATGGGTGAATGTGACCAGCATCTAGCAGCTCCTTCAATTGTTTCCTGAGCTCCTCTAGCTCGGGAGGTGCCATACGATATGGGGAAAATGTGGGTAGCTTAGCCCTTGGCTCCAACTCAATCTTGTGATCCAACTCTCGCTTAGGCGGTAGGTGCTTAGGCAACTCCTCGGGAATGACATCTTTGTTTTCCTCAAGCAACTTCTCTATGCAAGGCGGCAGTGTCTCTTGAAAACTCTTGTTTTCCTCCAGACTTGTGATGGTTGCCACGAACATCGGCTCCCCCTTCTTGATCCCCTTGACAACCTGCATAGCTGAGAGTTGTGCTTGGCTATGTTTGTGTGGTATAGTCATTGTAGGTACCATGCAAGCTCCTTCTCGCTCCATAACCAAGAGACGTTGGAGGTAGGGGTCGATTAAAGTATGACAATGTCTAAAGAACTCTTGCCCCAGTATGATGTCAAAGATATCCATAGCGATTACGGTAAAGTTTGTCATACCTTTCCAAGTTCCCAATTTGACACCAACTCCATTAGCTACCCCACGAGCATTCTGTATTTCGGCATTCACGGTCTTGATGCGAGAGTTGATTGGAGCAAGCTTCAATTCCAGTCTCTTTGCGGCAGCCTCAGTCACGAAATTATGAGTTGCTCCAGTGTTCACCATTGCACGAGCGGGCTTGTTGTTGATGGTGAGATCCACGTACTGATTGCCATTCTCGGTAGGTTGGATAGCTTGCTTTGTGACAGCACCACATAATCTGATCATACCCAACTGTGCGGTTCCCGGACTCTCTCCTTGTGGATGCTCCTTCCGCTCACGTACCATGGCACTAAGGCTCTTGAGGTTAGGACAATTCCTGAAGCCATGTGGCCCTCCGCATATATAGCATCCCTTCTTCTCGACCTGTGCCTTCTTCTCGGCGTAGCCCTGACGACCACTCGAGTTTTTGAAGTCTTGAGTCTTGGAGTATTGTTGTTGTATCTCCTTGACTTTGCCATGGTCTCCCCCACCTTTGACATTGTTAACCTTTGACTCCTTGCCATTGCCTTTGTCGTGCTTGTCATGCCTAAAATCCATCAATGATTCGGCCTCTACTATGGCTTGGTCTATATCAGTGACTTGTCGGCGTTGCAACTCCTGCTTAGCCCAATTTTGCAACCCGTCCATGAAGTGGAACAACAAGTCATCATTGGTCAGGTTGGGGATTTGAAGCATAAGGGTAGTGAACTCCTTGACATAGTTACGTATGCTCCCTGTTTGCTTCAATTCCCTAAGCTTGCGCCTTGCCTCGTACAAGATATTATTTGGAAAGAACTGTCGCTTGAACTCCACTTTGAACTGATCCCATGTGCTAATAGTACCTAGACCTTTATCCACGTTGGCCATCTTCCTTCTCCACCATAGCATGGCAGTCTCTGAGAGGTACAATACCGCAGTATTGATCTTGGCCTCGTCGTCCCTCACTTTGTCGTGCCTGAAGTAGTTCTCCAAGTTCCACTTCTTGTGCATCACGAACACCTTTGAACACAGGGGGTTTGGGAGCCTCGATCTTGGCCTTCCTCGCCACCACAACATTGCTGGATACCTCGGTCACGCGAGCATTGACATGCTCCTCAAGTGACTCTATCTTTGCTTTCATAGCATCGATAGTACTCAAAGCCTCCATGAGTCTGCACTCTAAGGCAGTGATGGTTTGCCTTAGTTCCATCTCAGTCTGTGTACATCCCTCCAAGTCATTTCGAATACTCTCAATCTCTTCAAGAGTGCACCCCTCAAGAACATTAAGGGTGCCTTCCACCTTCCCCAAGCGTTGGCCAAATATCTCCATGGCATCCATCCCCGCGTTCATCTTCATCACCCACTCTTTACCGAGCGAGACATCCTCTGGAAGGACCTCCACTTCATCCTCGCTCACCTCAGTGGAAGATGGTTCTTGGGATGTAAGCCCTTCGTTTGACACAACCTCAGGTGGCACCTCCTGGCTCTTATTGGTGGCATTCCTCTTTTTGCTACGGTCGCTCTTGCCAGCAGCATCCTAGATGACGTTGGCTTGGGTGTTGCCATTCCCTTAGTTTAAACCTTCGCTCTGATACCACGTTTTCACATCCTTAGTTGTTAACTAAGTACACGTGCGGCACTTGACAACTCGCTCACGATTTTGCACAACTTGCTCACGTTCTTGCTATGCCAAGTCAGCCTTACTACCTTTAAGATCGCTAAGAGAATAGAAGAAACAACACAAGAGAATTGTTCAAGGAAGCTTTGTATTAGAGAGAAGTTGAATTGTTTGCTTGATGAATTACAAATGAATGGCCCCCTTTATATACTAGTCTCCTAGGGGCTAGTGTGTAAATATTAATTACTACACAAGTCCTTGATATTTACAAGATAAGGGCTTTTTCTAGAATTCTCTACAAGCTTAGAATATTCCAAGGACTTTCCTAGCAAATCCATAAGGATCTAGGTTCTTCCTAAGAAAATGTCCATACCTCTCTAGAATCTTCTCACAAATGCTAGCCTTCTTCTTATGTAAGCTTCCACATGGCATTAATATATGCCAAATGGCACCTATGTGGCATGATGACATGGCGGATCATCACATAAGCCTTAGTTCTCTGTGGGATTCGACTCCGGACTTTAAATTTGCAGCGACTGCTTATCCTTTTTAGGACTAGAGTTGTGCGTGATCAAATTTTGGCGCTGTTGTCGGGGATGTAGACCTGAAGGAGATCAAGGATATGTTAAAGTGCCTTCTGGAATAAAATAATGAGAAACAACTGCAGATAGAGAGGCAAGAGGCAACTATTCGCAACTTGGAGGCTCAATTGAGTCAAGTGGGTGGAGTTGTTAATGCTCAACAAGCCAATATTAGGGATAGTAGCCAAGAAGAGAATGAATTTGAGGTGTTAATTGGGGAGGCCAGAGTAGAACATCAACAACCTAGCCAACTACAATTTGAGGATGTCAATGTTGAAGAAGTGGGATTAGAGTCAGCCAAGGACATTGAGGATACAAATTTTGTTGACTCTAGTATCATTGATGTTGAGGATGCTGAAAGTCTTGAAGTTCATGTGTTTGAGCGCATTGGTCCTCACTCCAAACATTTTTCCACATTGGGATTGGATGATGATATGGAAATAGAGTCATCCGAGCCGATTGAGGAGTCAAGGAATGAGGAACAAGGTGCCTACAGTCTGGAATATTTCTTGCCAGAAAGACACGACTACATACCTCATCTAAAAGCCAAGAAATGTAGAATAAATGGTTGCTTGGGCCAATTAGATTTGTCCCTCCACCCCTAGATCATAGCCGAAAACTTGATGCCAAATTGGGGGTTCAATTTATAAGCTCAAGGTGGAGGCAAAAAAGTGATTCGCATCGTGCCGCGACGTTAAATCAAGCGCTTGTTGGGAGGCAACCCAACTTTATTGCTTTCTTTTATTTTTTTATTTTTTTTTAATTGAATTATTTTTGTAGTGTCAATTTTTTATTTTATAGGAGCATGGAAAACAAAGGTATTGGAAAGATGCAACAACAAACCAAATGGTTGGAACTAAGTGTGAGATACCCGCACGAAGGACCAAGCTTGGGAGAAGTCTGAGTACCCCATGAGCTGTTAGTGCTTCGGCCTTTGGCCTACCAGGGAGTTTCTTTTATCCTTTTATTAGTTATGGTGTGCATTGGGGACAATGCACAATTTTAAGTGTGGGGTGAGGAGATTGTCTGGGTGACTTTCTATGCTATTTTAGTTGTATTAGTTTAATTGAATAATTTTTTTTTAAAATAGAAAAGATTGGACTTTTCACGACGATGGATCTATTAGACAATTTTTTTGAGGGATTTAAGTCTAAAGAAAAAAAACAAAAAGATTTTCTTTTGTTAGGTAGTGTAGCAATTACCCCTTGGTTTTTTCTTTAAACCACAGTTCTTTTTCAAGGGTTTTGTTTGAACCGGGTGTAGTTATTTTTTTTTGGAGTAGGAGCCATTGTGTTGTGTTTTGAATTGAAGCAATATCTCTTGACTTTGTTATGCCTTGAGAATAGTGAGTACTTTGGTTGTGATGCTTAGGCTCAGTTTTTGACTCTTGTATAAGTACCTTAAATTGTATGATCTTAACTTTGCTTAACTACTTTGACTAGAGTGTCTATGAATCCAATCCTGAGTGAGTTATGTGCCATGTGTGTGCAAGGTTTTGTGTCATTCTTTGCATTGCATTTGATGCCTAGAACTTGCCACGTGTGTTTGCAAAGAAAAATAGTAGTTTTGTTTAGTCTTGGAAGTGATATAGGCGTTTCTTTGTTGACCCAGATATGTATATTTTATCCGCCTAATTGTTATGTATCTTAGTTAACCCCTTTGAGCCTGTAATATTGTTTCTTTGTCAACCACATTACAAGCCTTACCCATTTTGTTCGAATTAACCATCTATTTGAACTATTGTAACCTCTCATGAGCACTTGAATTGTTAATGAACTTTGTAAAGGCTAAAGTGTGGGGTGGTTGGTTTGGCTTTTGAGTGGAACAAATTAAATAAGGAGAAAGGTGCACTGTTTTGAAAAAGTAAGAGCCACTTGAATTAAAAAAAAAAGTAGTTGGATTGTTGTGAAAAAAAATTCCTTGATAAGTGGTGGCTTTTGATGTAAGTGCGCTTAAAAAAGAATGGGGTAATATATATTGATGTGAAGGTGGAGTTTTGGTTTGACATAAGTATTGTGTTTGAATGTTAAAGTATATGTATTAAAGTGCTTAGGGAGGTGTAGTCACTCTTATATATAAATGTATCATACCCGTCCCGTAGCCTACATTAACCAAATAAAGTCATAATTGATCTTAGATTGAATGAGCTTTATTAGTGGAGTAACACACTACGGGCAAGCTTATGGTACATCTTTTGTGGCATATGAATATTATTTCTGAGAGTGAGTGAATTCTTTCTATCTTGAGTTCCTAAGTGTTCTTAAATTTTTTTGTGTGGAACTACTCTCTTTTGTTGTGTGAGGGCACTTGATTCATGAAGGAAAGATAATGTCAGTGACCTCTATGTTAGAGTAAGTAGGTGAGTTGTGAATAATGCGCGGTACTTGTGAGTTAAATCTTGAGGTGAAGATGTTACGCTTTTGTGCTTAGTCTATTTTAAATATTCTTGGTGTGATGAGTTAGGAAAATTATTTAAAAAGGTCGTGTCTATATAAAGTGTAGTTTGATTGCTCGAGGACGATCAATGGTTTAAGTGTGGGGTGTTGATGATAGGATATAATTGCGTATTTTAGTCGATTATTACACTCTAATTTACTGCACTTTAGTTGAGTTTGCGCTTTAATCGCTAGTATTTTGCATTAACATTGTGTTTTATGCCTTGTAGGAGTGATTCCGAGCTATATAGATGTTATAAAATAAATTCAAGTGATTTGGAGCTTTGAAGTCTGATTAAAATCCCAAGGAATTAAGTCGGGATAGTATTTGGGGATCAACGGATGATAAAGCAACAAAACGAAGACTCGAGTAGGCATATTGCGTACTGTCTAGTAAAATGCACATAACGTTTTGCTCCGAACTCCATTTGGTCTCCACAATATATGGTTGAAAATCTAACTCAAATAGCTACAACTTTCATGTTTTACGTTTTTTCATATTCCAAACGGAACAGGGTTAAAAGCGCGGTCGAAACCGTGACCGCGGAGCTGAGGCGGGCTGAGGCAGTATACCTGCCATATACCGCGGTTGACCGCGGCCGCGGCAGTCCAGACGTGAAATATTGTCCTTTTTCGTGTAGGAGAAGGGATAATTGTTTGGGCCCAACCCTACTTGGTATATATGCATGGAAAAACGGTATTTTTAAGAGTGGGACACACTTTTGACATAAAAATTAGACCTAAGGAGGCTAAGGAGACCGAGGATTCGACCTAAGGAATCAAGAACACAATAGGAGCAAGGCGGGGAATTCTTCAACAAGTTTTTCCTTCCTCTTCCTATTTTTCATTGTTGGTTATGATTTTTAGTATAGTAGTTTTACATACTATTATGAATAGCTAAATTGTTATCTAGGGTTTTGATAGAACCTTTTGTAGGATAAATTCTTGTTATGTTTTTATATAATTGAGCCGTTGGATTTCTCTACTTGTTCAACTACGTGTTTATTGTTGTTGATTGAATGGCCATCGATTGACTGTGCCTATTTATTATGTGTTGCTTGAGAAAGTTACATATTTAGGTGATTGTTGAATAACGTCACTCCTAATGTATGTAAGAAATCAATACAGTGAGTTTAAAGGTAGGTTTAGAAATAACAAAGCCTTGACGTGGTCATAATGAGCGGTTAGATAAAGCCAACTAGTGTAGTTCGAGAGAATATGTCTAGTAAATTGTTGTAGTTGCTCGAGAGAGAATTACGGCACCTAAAGTGCTCACGATCAGTAGATAATACATTGGCGAAATTGTAGGGAATATAGCTAGAAGGATTCCGACAATTGGGGAAATCATAACTCTAGACCTCTTTAATTTAGTCTCCAACCCTTTGTCTCGTTAGTTGATAATTTTACCATTTTCTAGTATTTGCTAGTTAATTAGTTAGAAATATAAATCTCAATCTTTATAATTTAGAAAATTGTTCAAACTTATCTTTTTAGTGATATTAAACAGATATAGCTAAGCCTTGGTTCTCTGTGGGATTCGACTCCGGACTTTTAGACTGAATTATATTTGCAGCGACCGCTTATCCTTTTTAGGACTAGAGTTGAGCGTGATCACGGAGCTTGTGAGTAGCTTGAGGTAGCTGCCTTCAATCCAGGGAGACCAAGGTAGATCTGCTGGCGTCCGCATATCTAGAAGTCCCCCTTTCCCCGCTTTAGTTATTTGTTGTCACTTTTCATTTCAAGAACAGTTGTACTTTTCTTTCTGAACCAGTGTTTGTAGAAATTTTTAGATGTTCGTGAGATTGTGACACCAGATTCTATGGGGTAGTTATGTACTTGAGTTGTGGCGCTGTCATATTACTTTCGCATTTCTTAATTATTTTGCTTAGCTAATATCTAATTTTGTGTGATTAATGAAAATGGTGGTAACAACTGTAATTGTCGACTTGCCTAGCTTTCATGAGTAGGCGCCATCACGACTCCCGAGGGTGGGAAATTTGGGTCGTGACAAAAGTACATGTTATAACATTCCCAACTTGTCGACTTTCGACGAAACATTGTTTTCTTCAATTCCTTAGCTTCTGAACCCTCTTTGTACTTGTTCTTCATGATCCTCAATATTTGTAACCTCCGTGGTAACATGATTAAATTACTTTATATCCTTTCAAAGATGATCTCATTTGTGAGCTTACATCAATAGACTTACGACATACTCTCACGTACGAAACTATGGGGTGTAACACCAAGTGAAGGGAAGCATTCAAATATGGTACATGTATAGTGGATGGTCAAAGCATATGACAACAAGTAAGAACCAGTTCCTTTCACTTGAGGACCTCAAAGGAGGTAATGTCTTCTTTGAAATGGTAAGAAAGGTGAGATCATTGGGGTTGGAAAGGTAGGTAAGATAGACTTACACTCCATTGAGAATGTCTACTTGATAGATGACTTGGAATACAGCCTAATCAGTGTATCACGACTGTGTGATAGAGGTAACTTGGTAGCATTCATCTCTACCAAATGTATTGTGATAAATCTTACCACTGACAAGATTGTTTTGCAGTGAAAAAGAGCAAACAATATATACATAGTAGATCTGTCCACTCTTTCAGAAAATGAACTCACTTGCTTAAGTGTGTTGAACAATGATCCCCTCATTTGGCACAAGAGACTTGGACATGCAAGTCTGAGTCAACTCAACAAATTAGTCTCCAAGGACCTAGTGATAGGGTTACCTAACATCGGGTTTAAGGAAGACAAAGATTATGAGTCTAGTGTACGGGGGAAGCAGGTAAAATCCTCTTTTAAATGCAAGAAAGTGGTAAGCACAACCAGATTGATGGAATTGGTCCATATGAATCTCTGTGGTCCAATGAGAACTTTAAGCAGAGGTGGTAATAGATATGTGATGGTGCTTGTTGATGATTACTCTAGGTTTACCTGGACGTTGTTTTTAACATCTAAAGATGAAGCATTTGACATGTTTACTTCTTTTGTTAGAAAAACTCAGAAACAACTAGGTAATCAACTTGCATCAATTAGGTCTAATCATGGAACTGAATTTGAAAATGCTAAGTTTGCTGAATTTTATGATGTGCATGGCATAGATCATAATTTTTCTGCTCCTAGGACTCCAAAATAAAATGGAGTAGTTGAAAGAAAGAATAGGACACTTGAAGATATGGCTAGGACTATGCTTCTTTCTAGTAAACTGCCCAATAGTTTCTGGGCAAAAGCTGTAAATACTGCATGCTACATCATCAATAGGTGCATGACTTGACCTCTTGTAAAGAAGACTCCCTATGAGTTACTTAAAAGGAGAAAACCAAATATATCCCATCTTAGGGCATTTGGATGCAAGTGCTTTGTGAACAATAATGGAAAAGATTCCCTAGGTTAGTTTGATCCCAGAAGTGATAAGGGAGTATTCTTGGGATATTCTTCACATAGCAAAGTATATAAAGTGTACAATAAAATAACTATGTGCGTAGAAGAAAGTGTAAAAGTAGTTTTTGATGAAACAAACATTCTTTCTGAGAGACAGGAACATGAAGATGAAGTTATTCGGCTGTTAAGAAGTTAAAATGAAATCACAACCCAGGCTGAATCTGCACCATAAGAAGGAACAAGTGATGGAACAGGTTCTTCTATCCAAGGCAACCTAACAGGGGGAGCTGAACAAAGAGGAACTGAATCTAATACCTCAATGGAACATGTCATGAGCATGTTCCTCAGCAACAAAACATTGGAGAAACATCAAGAGAAAACCAATTGGTTGTGAAAACTTACAAGTACCAAAGTTCTCATCCCATTGAGAACATAATTACTGATCCAACCTCTAGAATTAAA
Source organism: Nicotiana sylvestris (assembly GCF_000393655.2). Classification (NCBI taxonomy): domain Eukaryota; kingdom Viridiplantae; phylum Streptophyta; class Magnoliopsida; order Solanales; family Solanaceae; genus Nicotiana; species Nicotiana sylvestris. Next base: position 57,676,933 of record NC_091059.1, read on the forward strand.
ACTAGATCTTCATTAAAGAATCTTTGTGATTTTGATGCTTTCTTATCTCTTATTGAACTTAAAAATGTTGTTGAGGCTTTGCAGGATGCAGACTGGGTAATTGCAATGCAAGATGAACTCAACCAGTTTGAATGGAGTCAAGTTTGGCATCTGGTTCCAAGACCCAAGGACAGATCAGTAAATGGCACAAAATGGGTCTTCAGAAAAAAACTTGATGAAGGTGGAACTGTTACAAGGAAAAAGGCAAGATTGGTGGTTCAAGGATATAGCCAAGAGGAAGGCATAGACTATGATGAGACCTTTGCTCTAATTGCAATGTTGGAAGCAATAAGACTCATCATAGCCTTTGCTGCTTACATGGCATTTACTCTTCACCATATGGACGTCAAGAGTGCCTTCCTCAATGGCTATTTAAAGGAAGAAGTGCTTGTCAAGCAACCTCCAGGGTTTGAAAGCAAGGAGTGTCCTGATAATGTATACAGACTTGACAAGGCACTCTATGGATTCAAGCAGGCTCCTAGAGCATGGTATGAAAGATTATCAAAATTTCTACTTGAACATGGTTACAAGAGAGGTAAAATCGATAACACTCTATTCTTGAAGGAAAAAGGTAAAGATCTTCTAGTAGTACAGATATATGTTGATGACATAATTTTTGGAGCAACTACTCAAAAACTATGTAAGGAATTTGCTAAACTAATGGGGAGTGAATTTGAAATTAGTATAATGGGTGAGCTTAATTTCTTTTTAGGCTTACAAATTAAACAAAACTCAAACGGAACTATGATCTATCAGCAAAAATATGTAAAGAATTGTTTAAAAAGTTTAAAATGGAAGAATTAAAGGAAATCGATACTCCTATTGGAACAGCCACAAAATTGGATATAGATGAACCCGGTTCATCTATTGATCAGAAGTTGTACAGGGGGATGATTGGTTCACTTTTGTATCTTACTACTAGCAGACCTGACATTGTTTTTAGTGTAAGTCTTTGTGCTCGATTTCGAGCAAATACAAAGGAATCCCACTTGACTGTTATCAAGAGAATATTGAGATACTTCAAAGGAACCATTGACCTTTGCCTTTGGTATCCAAAAAGTAGTAATTTTAACCTAGTGGGATATGCTGACGCTGATTATGCAGGTTTCCTTGTAGACATGAAGAGCACCTCAGGTATAGCACACTTTCTTGGTTCATGTTTTGTGTCATGGGCTACTAAAAAGCAAAATTCAGTGGTCGTATCTACTGCTGAAACTAAGTATGTTGCTATTGCTTCATGTTGTACTCAATTGCAGTGGATCAAACAACAATTAATGGATTTTGGAATTGATGTTGGTTGCATCCCTATTTTTTTTATAACACAAGTTCCATTAGTATGACAAAGCACCCGGTTCATCATAAAAGAACTAAGAACATAGATGTTAGGCACCATTTTTTGAGGGACAACTATGAGAAAGGCTTTATCACTATAGAGTTTTGTGCTACTGATAAGCAAATTGCTGACATCTTCACAAAAGCCTTAAGTAGAGTGCACTTTGAAAGGAATAGGTTAGAATTGGGGATGATTAAGATCACCTAATAGAACCAGTTCAGAATACACAAAAAAAGGGGGGAGGGAAGAAATGAAAAAAAATATTTGTTTAGAAAATCTGAAACTTGTGTAAATAACTAGGTTAATCTTTACTCAGTCTCATACTGTAAATAGTATGCTCATGTGCTATGTGTTAATATGATTCACTGGTCTCTAATGAAATTTTTCTCTATTTTGGCAAATTGAGACATGATCAAGAGGATTCTCAGTGAGGAACCTGGTTCATTAGTGCTGGTTCATTTGAATAGCGAGGTATGCTTTCTCCACTCTGCACAATTTGAAATACTAATATTTAAATCATGAGCAGAGTCCTACCCAAGTCCAAAATCTTCAAAAGCCTATCCAATTAAGTTTGAACCAGTTCCGTTTCAACAAGAATCCTCACCGTTTTAAAATACCTAGATTCTAGGAAAGCCTTAACCGTCTATTCAAACTGAAATTTCAGGATGATTCGACTTCTATTTGACTGCTAAAAGCTACCGTTGCATATTAATTACCCTCCTCCTTTAAATCCCTCATTAGCATCCTTGTTACTCCCTCATAATTTCTGATAATCATCGAACCTTTCTCTCTTTTCTTCACCTTCAAAATTAAATCAAGCCATCCCCTCCCTTACAGAACCATACTCAAAATGACTAACCTAGTGATAATCCTGGTACACCTCCTCCACCTACCCCTTCCTCTTCTTCCACTACCCCTCAACCTAAGAGAAGGCGAGTAAAAATGCTTGCTCGAAAAACTGTGACTAGAGGTGCGCTCTCAGGAAAATTAAATGCCCAGCTTTAAGCAATCCAAGCCCAAGAGTGCCAAAATTCTTATGACTCTTTCAAGTCGGCGACTGAGGGGGAAGAAACTGGGTCTTCTGATTCTGAGCAAGTAACATCTGTCCTAAACCCTTCTTCTGGGGTCATCTCTAACGTTGTTGAAATCTAGAAAATAGGTTCATACTGGTTGGGTTTGTGGTGGATATGAAAATGCCTGTGACAAGAAGGAGATGAGGTAAAAATAAAATAGAAAAAAAAGGAGAGTGAGGGAGTACAGGTTGATGAGAGGGGAAAACGGAAAGAAGTGGTTGATTCTTCACCTACATCTGAAACTGTTAGAATGGCTATCTGTGGAGCTGAGCCAAAAAAGGTGGAAGAAAGTAGCAAGAACGTAGGGGGAAGTGGGTCGGGAGAAGCCGCTAAAGGGCTAGTGAATCTTGGAAAGCAAGCAGATGAACCTAGTTCATCTGTTGAGGAAACACTGGCTGATCTCTTGAAAAATATAGATGACAGTTACAAACCCAAGAAGAAAAGAACCCCTAAAGCAACGAACCCTAGCATAGCAAGAGCCAACAAGAAAAGGAAGGAAGCTCTTTCTGAGACTTCTGAAATTCCTCTCCCAAGGGGAAGAACTACAAGGATCAAGTTAAAACAAAGTGAGGAGGAGTTGCAGAGAGCTTTAGAGGAGAGTAAGAAGAAAAGAGTGGAAAGGGGGAAAGAAAAAGTGGTTGAGCATGTTGAGGCTGTTGAAGTGGATATGATGGACCTGGTCCATCAAGGTGAAGCAGTGACTGTTGAGGTTGAGGTTCATACCCCCAAGCCCAAGAAAGCCAAGACTTCCTCAAAGAAGTCTTCATCTGTATCTAAGTCTATTGAACCCTCTACCTTGGCTAAATGGACTAGGTCTGCAGTGAAAGCCAAGCAAGTGAATATTACTGAAGAAGAAGAATGGAGTGGTGAAGATGAGGGAAGAGTAGAATTAGAACTCTAATTATTTCTTCATATACTAACTCTATATATGGCAGAATGTTCTCATTTTACAGGTTGCACAAACGCAGAAGTTAAACGTGAATTGAGAGCAAAATAGCAAGGCAATTTTGTAAGCAGTTCGTGTGTGATTAAAGTATGCAAACCTAAAGCTACATGAACCAGATAGAAGAATTACTCCAAGTATCTATATTTTATTCTAGTTCAATTGTAGTAAGTATTTTCATATTGTACCTTTCAGATTTATCAAGAGTCAATTGTAATAGGTACTCAGAGTTTTCAAGTTAAATTAAAGTTGTCGCAACAGTTAGAGGTTGTTTGCCACAACAGGATTAGAGTTAGTCCTAGGTTTACAAAAGTATTTTTGTAAATGCATTTTTTGGCTCAGTGATTTAGTTAAGAGTTTGGGAAAATCTTACTAGGAAGTAGGTCGTGGTTTTTTCACCTTTTGAGCCAGGTGTTTTCCACGTAAAATACTTGTGTTCTTTGTTTTCCGCATTTACTATTTTTGCAATAATAGGTTAAGGAACACTTAGAAGAACCAGGTCCTTCCATAATCAGTTTAAGCGAAAAATTGGATACCACACAAATCAACCCCCTCTTGTGTGGTATTGAAGTATAAAACATCAGGTGGTACGTACTTCCTCTATACATCTGAAATCTCCCATGCCGTCTAGAACTCGTGACCTTCCTTTCAAAAATAGAACTGCAACCTTGCCCATGAAATCTCAATCCCACTAGACGTACCACTTCTATCATGCTATAATCTAAAAACCATGAGGACCTTATTCTCAAATCTGAATAACCAGTAGGATAGACACTCCATCAACTAAAAACCTTCCTTTATCTCAAATCGTAGAACAATATCACAACATGTAACAGACTCTCCGTGATTGTGGAGCACATCTACCGCAAGTCGTGGCCAAACCACAGCAAACTCTTTGGAACCTATTTGCAAATAATCAAATCATTAGAACTACATCCTTCTGAATCAATCCATGTAATGTAGACCGCTAAGAGCAAGAGTACCTTAACATGAAATTGCTCGCACTAAAGAACCCTTCAATGAATCTGAAGTTGTTCACTTCACCTTTATAATACCACATTTTAGAATCAATAATGATATAAAATACTGCAAGTCTCGGCATCATCCAATGTAAGCCCCAAGTCCTAACAATACTCAAATCTAAAAATCCTTAAATATCACATATGAGTCCTAAACCCATTGGAATCTTCTCGAAAGTCATTCACCTTGATCTAAATCATCCTTGATTAAACCTTCCTCAAACCATAGCCAATCCACAAGCACATCCTAGTCCTATATAACACATGACCATGCAATCCGATCATCAATAGCAGACTCCCCCACTTGGCTCGAAACCATAAAACACATCATTTATAACCCTTAGTACCATTCCTTTATAATTGTCGATCTTGCTCTACTAACTAACTAAATACTTCATAAAATCATGTAAAACCAGTCATAAAACACTCAAAAGACTCTGCCAAGTGCATACTCATCCTTGCGAAAGTCGTGCAAACTTCTTCAAGCCCTCCAAAATGGTGGTATACTCGCTTTGTTGAATAGAAGCCTCATACAAATCACAAAACCTCGATTCCCACCGGCTAACCTCAAATCAACATCTTCCCATGACCCTACTATTGTCATAATAATTAGGCAACCAATTAATCCTCTCGAGCCCGTACTCATCAACTAGATATAAGAATCTGTTGCATCCCACAAAGGAATAAGTAAAAGATCTACCATTGCATCTGCGTCTAAGACTAGGCCATATCGCAATGATAATTAAACATCCATAGCCCTTCATAGTCCATCCATAGCATCACAAGTCGTTGTTGCATAGCAAATACTGAGTGTGAAACATCATATACGAGTGAATGAAAGAAAATTGAAGGTACATGCTTCAAGATGAAACAAGGTTGCACGATAAGAAGAGAAAGATGGGAAGTTTCCTAGATGCCCTGTAGCCTCTCGAAGAAAAGTATGGACGTCACCATACCGATCCGCAAGACTCTACTAGATACTTGTTCATGACTTGTAGAACCTATGAAACTAGAGCTCCGATACTAGCTTGTCACGGCCCGAAATCCCATGATGTCATAATGATACCTAACCCAACCTGCTAGGAAAGCCAAATATTATAAGTCACTTCAACATGAGGAATCATCATTATTAGAAATAAAACTGCATAGAATTTAATACAATTTCCCCGAGGACTTGAAGTACAAGTCATCAACCAATATAATATAGATACAAAGCTGGTAAAATGATTTCAATACAACATCTATTTGAAATTTACATAAATAAAAATAAAATCCTAAGATACCAAGAACAACAAGTAGCATAAATTCGGCACGTGGGTACGTCCCCAATGCAAAGCTCCCTCTTCACAGTTACTCAGCTCCAAAATCTACACGCAAGGTGCAGAAGTGTAGTATGAGTACAACCGACCCCATGTACTCACTAAGTATCTTGACTAACTTCAAAGGAGTTGAGACGAGGTTACTAAGTCAAAAGATACTCACTTGTCAAATAACCTGTGCAATATATCCAAGACTGGGAACGGAAAGTATAGCAAATAAACAATAACTATAGTCTTATCAGAACAGGTGATAGAAATATACAACAAGTAAGGCTCAACTTCAATAACAAGTCATCAAATGGAATGGCACAATTATCAATTACCCTTGCACGACAAAGACCTTGTGTCACACATATGTCAAACCCGCACGGCAATGACCTCGTGCCACATTATAATCCGATTTTGTATAAATTTTAAAATAACATGTTCAAGAGAACTTTTCAAAATCAATTATAGTAATGCATGATAACAGCTTATTTTTTACTACAATCCATTACGTTTCCAACAACTCAATAAAATATGAGGTAACAATTCTACGCAGGTAAACCCATCTTGGCAAGCAATCATCAAGTAATAAAATAGGCATAGATTAGCATGCTAGAAACAACATAGAAAACCATGTAAAAATGCATGACACACATGAATAATTCATAAGAACAACAAGAATTCCCCTCTTTAACCACCACACGCACATAATCAATACAAATCGCCTTCGGGCTATCACATAACATACCCACAATGCCACTTTTATATCACCGCGTGAGCATCACATTAAATATTTCCTCTTATATTGCTACACGCGCATAAACCACCTTTATCTCGTCGGATTTGCATCAATACACACCATCTTTATGTCATTGCACGTGCATCTAGCCACCCTTATCTCGCCACATGCGCATCACAAATGAAATGCTTCCCTTATGTTGCAACATGCACATCTAAAATCAATACACACAACATGTCCACATGTGCCACAATTATCAAACAATGCAAAGTAACAAATTATCATCAAGAGGTACATCCTCATAACTCAACAAAAAACATACAAGGACATGATAACAACAAAAGTATGAATAAAGCATAATCTTTGTTAAATCAAGTATTGCAACTGTCACGACCCCAAAATCCCTCCTTAAGGATCATGATGACGCCTAGTCTCTAAAATAAGGTAAGTTGATCACTTACAACATATAAACTAAAAATTAGAAGCAGATTTTAATACAAATGCGAAAATAAAGGTGATACAAGCCAACGCAATAATAACCACAACAAATCCCCAAGATTAGGTAGTACAGTGTCATGAGTTGTAACTGATTACATAAACTATCTCAAGTATAATATTGTTTGGATAGAGAATTGACAATATAAGTGTAAGTAAAGGACTCTAAGGGACTACGACGAACAATGCAGCTCTACCATAAACCCTTGCGATCAAGAAAAATTTCACAACCTGGGGCCGCTACCTACAACACCTGGATCTGCACAAATATATGTAGAAGTTTAGTATGAGTAAACCACGGTCAGGCTGTGATCGGACTCCATGCTAAATTCACGGGGGTATATCGGTACTAAAGATCTCCCAACCAAAAATAATATTATCGTTGGGGCCTTGTTATCAGCACTTCTATACTATTCTTCTATTGTAATTAGAGGCTTCGCAGAAAGGTTGTGGGTGGTGTTTGATGTTGGGAATTGAACTAGAAGTGTTGGTATTTGGAAAACATATTTTTCATTATATCTATGAACTTGTAATATTTTAGAAATTATAAATGAAGCTGATTATGGTAATGAAATGGGAGTTGTTAATAAAATCTTTTCAGTTGTTTGATTAATGGAGTACATTTTCTCTTTATTCATGGATGAGTTTGGGTAGAAGGAAATCTAACAGGCTTGCTCGATCGGGTTATCTAGGTTGAGCTTCGGTCGCGCTCCCCGAGGTCGGGGCGTGACACCAACCATACTAGTTTCACTCAAATCTGACTCTGAATCTATGTTCAAACTCAAAAATTTACTTTATTAAATTTTAGACAAAAACCCTCTAATTTCACTTTAAAATTATCAATCATATACCAAAAATGGAGATGGATTTATGAAATATAACTAAAATCGAGTATAGAACACTTACCTCAATCCATGTAGTGAAAATAACCTCCAAAATTACCCAAATCTGAGCTCCTCAACTCAAAATATGACCAAATGAACAAACCCTTGATATTAAATATTTTTGTACAACTGTTCTGCCTCGTTTCTTTTGTCAAATAATCCCGAAATTTGCTTTTGAAATAAATACATTATTTGTTGGAAATATACATAAACAAATTGATAAATCTAAAGCTACCAAGAAGAAGAGGCAGATATAACCAGAACACAGGTACATCTTCAATGTCATCTCCCTCCACACACAGCAACATCAGCTCTGAAATCTGCATGCAAGGTGCAGAAGTGTAGTATGAATACAACAGACCCCTTGTACTCAATAAGCAACTACTCTAACCTTAGGTTGAAAGCAGTGACGAGCTTAGACTATGCTGAGAGTCCGACACCAACAGCCAAGAAAAACATGAAACAGTATAATGAAAATAGTATAAGTAGTACTCAAAGATATGATACTCAGCTCGTCCATAGATACGGAAAATAGACATGTTTTTCAGATAACAGTAAAACCTAAATATTTTGCCGAAATCATCAAAATGTGAGTATGTTACAAAAACTAAGATTCTTCCCAAAACTTTCAACAACAGATAAGATGTTTCATTATCGGATGGCATGAGGAAAGTACATCTCTATGCCTACATGTCAATGTGCATGTGAAGTCATGAATGTCACAATACCGTACAGCATGAGAAAAAGTATCTCTATGCCTACATGCCAAGTATGCATGTCAAGAGTAATTCACCATAGTGATAAACTTATGTGCTCATTCTCTCGGAGAAGTCAACCTCACTCACCACGCTCAATCACTCAGTTCTCCCAATCACTCAGTCCTCTCAATCACTTAGTTCTCCTAATCACTCAGCACTCATACTCAGTAGGTATCTGAGCTCACTACTGGTATGTTAAACTCTGGAGGGACGGATCCTACTGAATCGCTAATATAAGCCAATCATGGCATGAATCCATAAAATATGTTGTGGCGCACAGCCCGATCCCATAAATAATACTTACAATTAGGCCATCGGCCTCACTTAGCCATCAATCTCTCCAGTCTCTCAGCTCACAATCTCATGTCAATTAGCCCAAACAATGATAACATGATGTGACAACAAATGATAACAGAGACTGAGATATGATATGCAAATGAATGAATATGATTGAGTGTGTAATTTAAATTTAAACAAATAACTCGACAACAAAAATGACCTCAGTGGGTCCTAACAGGATGAGCATATAGCCTAAACATGGTTTCTAACATAGATCACAGTCCAATTAATTTAGCACGTTTAAATTTCATGGATAGAAACAAGATTAGGTAACTACAAAATACCAGGGAATCAATCGAGTCATAATTCTCACGGTGCATGCCCACATGCCCGTCACCTAACATGTGTGTCACCTCAATACCAAACACATCACACGTATATTCTAGGGTTCATATCCTCAACATCAAGTTTAGACGTGTTACTTACCTAGAACAAGCCAAATACAATACCAAGGAAGCCAAACAATACTCTTGAAACACCATCTCGTGTGTACCGACCTCTGAACGGCTCAAAACCAGCCAAAGCAACTCAAGAATATCAAATAATGCCAAAGTAAACAAACCAAATCGATAAAGGTTGAATCTTTAATCAAAAGCCCAAAGTCAACCAAAAAGTCAAACCCATGCCCGCACCTCAGAATCTGATGAAACTCATAAAATCTGATAACTCATTCAATTACGAGTTCAACCATACTATTTTTACTCAAATCTGACTCTGAATCGATGTTCAAAACTCATTAATTCACTTTATAAAATTTTAGACAAAACCCCCCAAATCTCACTTTGAAATCATCAATCAAATACAAAAAACGAAAATGAATTCATGCAAATTCTCAAAGTAACCAGTTGGGTCGTAACAGCCAATTGGTCACAGTTGACCGAAGATATTCACAAAAAATCAAACATAAATCAAACATGTATATATCTCTCTTTATTTCTTCAAACATGTATTATACCTAAAGCTGGAAGAGTTGACCTAAATTTTGACTTTTTAGTATTTGGCCTCAAATTGGAGTTTTGATGGTATCGTTAGGTTCGGATGGTAGTTTTGGACTTAGGCATATACCCAAATTTGTATTTGGATATTTCTAGAAAGTTTCAACATTAATTGGCGAAAGTTGAAAATTTGAAGGTTTGGAAAGTTCACAAGTTTGACCGAGAGTTGACTGTGAGGATATTGTATTTGAATTGTGGTTCCAAGGATTTTAATAGTTTTGTTATGTCATTTGGTACTTGTGTGCAAAATTTGAGTTCATTCCGAGTTGATTTGATATGTTTCGGCGCGAGTTTTGGAAGCTGAAAGTTGAAAGTTCATTTAAGTTTGAATTGAGGTGTGATTTGTCATTTCGATGTTTTTATGTGTGATTTGAGGCCTCGAGTAGGTCTGTGTTATATTATGGGACTTTTTGGTATATTCAGATGGGGTCCCGAGTGGCTCAGATGAGTTTCGGACGAGGTTCAGATCATTTTTTCCTCTTGTTGCATTAGTGAAGATTTTTGGTGCTGGTGTAGCCGCATCAGCGAGTATTGGTCGCAAAAGAGACTTCACAGATGTGGGAAGTTCATCACAAAAGCGGGAGAAGACTGGGCTAGGAGTCTTCGCAGATATAGAATTTGAGTCGCATCTGTGACTTTGCAGAAGCGATTGTCAGGGGCGCAGAAGCGAGTTCTTGCGTATGAGCAAAGAGGAGCTTGCACCTGAATGTCGCAGAAGCATAGAATTGTTCCGCATGTACGAGTGGTCGGCTGGGTAGTTGTGGTCGCAGAATCATAAGTTTTGTCGCAGAAGTGATGTCGTAGATGCGACGAACAGTACTGGGTAGAACCTATAATTTCGAGGGTTGGTCATTTTATTCACATTCTTGAGACTTGGAGCTCGGTTTTTGGCGACTTGGAAGAGAAACTTCACCACGTGAATTGGGGTAAGCATTCTTGGCTCGCTTGTGATTATATTTAGGGGTGGGCATTCGGTATTTCGGTTCGGTATTTAAGAATTTTGGTTCTGTATTCGGTTTATCAATTGTGTATACCAAATACCGTACCAAAATATTTCGGTACGGTTCGGTATTTATTATTTTGGTTCGGTACGGTTTCGGTTTAATATTCACTAAATAAGCAACACTAACGAGTGACAATTCTCCAATGTTTGAATGCCCTGCTGACTGCTGTCTAACTATTCAGCCAAGAAATACAATAAAATTGAACAGCCATTTCGTAATACATAGTATACAATATCTACAGTTTCTGTTATCATCATTGGAAAGAAACATCTTTTTTTCTACTCCTAACATGACAGTAACAGCATATACTCAGAAAGAAGTAAATAGAAAGAAGCAAATACACATGAAATTGAACAGCCATTTCGTTAAATGCTGGCATTTGGAGCCAACTCACATTCGTGTGGATTAATGCCTTAATCTATTATTCAATAAACATGCGACAATAGCAGCCCATCAAGCAAGAACTGTTGGAAATGTCAGAAGATATATACCGCAAAAACAACATAAGCATGCTGCTCCAAAAGAAATATGAGCTGAACTTAGTCCTCTCTTCAATTAACTCAAAATGTAAGAACACAAGAAACCCAATAGGACAAGGAGAACATTTAGATCAAAATGATTTTACTGATAAAGTGATTAAGGAGAAAGATATGAAAGCATATGAAACATAAACAAAATGTAGGAGAAATATATGAAAGCATATGAAGTCACAACAGCCGATCTCCTGAAGTCACAACAACCGATCTCTTGAAAAAGCAGCCGATCTCTTTGAATTTTGGTCTTTGTTTGCCCGGAATTTCTAAAGCAGCAGCCGATCCCTAAATCCTTTCTGAGGAGTGAGGAGTGAGTTCTATGTTGTGAGTTGTGACTGCCTAATGTCCTAATCTTTAGACCCTAATTGAATGAAAGACAAAGAATAGAGAATGGACTTGGGCTGGGGCGCTGGAGTGGGCAGTGGGCAGTGAGCTGGGAATTAGATTAGAAATTGTTGGGCTGGGGCGCTGGGCAGTGTAGTAGCTAACTATATGTCCAACTTAAAAAAAATAAAAAGTCTTTAAAAATTTGGTATTTCGGTATACCAAAATTTCAAGATCCTGATACTGAGGACCGTACCATAATACCGAAATACAGAAAATGTTATACCGAATTAGACTGAAATACCGAAAAAACCGAAACCGAAATACCGAATTAATTCGGTTCGGTTCGGAATTCGGTTTTTCGAATTTTATGCCCACCCCTAATTATATTTCATGAATAGATCTTCGTTTTCGGTGTATGATAATTGATTTTAAAGAGAAAAATTGGAGGTTTTTGTCTAAAGTTTCATAGAATGAATTTTTAGTTTTGAACATCAATTCGAAGTCGCATTTGAGTGAAGCTAGTATGGTTGAACTCGTAATCGAATGGGTTGTCGAATTTTGTTATTTTTTCTAGGTTTCGAGATGCGAGCTCGAGTTTGACTTTTTGGTTGACTTTGGGCCTTTGATTGAAGATTCCACCTTTATCATTTGGAATTGTTTCCTTAGGCATTGTTTGATCTATTTGAGTTTCTTTTGGCTAGTTTTGAGCCGTTCGGAGGTCAGTGTGTGCAGGATGGTGTTTCCAGAGTATTTTTTGGCTTGCTCAATATTGGATTCAGCCTGTTCGAGGTAAGTAACACTTATAAACTTGATGTTGAGGGTATGAACCCCTGAACATATATGTTATGTGTTGGTGTTAAGGTGACGCATATGCTAGGTGAGGGGCGAGTGGGCGTGCACCATGTTAATTGTGACTAGATTGATTTTGTGGTACTGTGTAGTGTCCTAAACTTGTTTCTTTTCATGAAATTTATACGTGCTAGAGTAATTGAGCTGTGATCCATGCTAGAAACCATGTCTAGGCTATATGTTTATCCTGTTGGGACCCACTGATGTCATTTTTGCTATTGAGTTATTTGCTTACATTGCAATTACATACTCAGTCATACTCATTCATTTGCATATCATATCTCAATCTCTGTTGCCATTTATTAATACATCATATCATCATTTTTTGGCTGATTTATATGATATTGTGAGCCCGAGAGAATGGAGAGATTGATGACTGAGTTGGGGCCTGAGGGCCGAATTGTGAGTAATATTGATGTGTCGGGCTGCACACCGCAGCATGTATTATTGATTCATGACGGGATCGGGCTACACGCCACAGCAGGCTTTATTGATTCATGCCATGATTGGCTTATTATATTCCCACCATGAGCGCAGTTGCTATTGATTCACGATGGGATCGGGTTGCGTGTCGCAGCAGGATTAGTATTTGAGGGTTAGATCTGCCCTGGGCTAGATCTTCCTTATACAGTGCTGACTGTGTTGAGTGATTGAGCATGATGAGTGGAAGTGTGAGACAATAAGATTGAGTACTCTGAGAGTGTGGGTACATGAGTTCATCATTGTGGTGCATTGCATTGACATGTATACTTGACACAGAGGCATGGAGACGGATTCTCTCATGTTACACGGTTTTGTGACATTTATGACTTTACATGCACATTGACATGTAGGCATAGAGATGTGCTTTCCTCATGATATCTGATAATGAAACATCTTATTTATTGTTGAAAGGTTTTGGGAAAATCACAGTTTTTCGGACTTACTCATATTTTGGTGATTTCGGTGAAGGAACGGTTTTACTGTTGTACTTGAAAAGCATGACTATTTTTCGTAACTATGAACTAGTTGAGCATTATATCTCCGAGTTATTTATTGTACCACTTTTATTATATTGTTATAAGTTGTTGTTGGCTATTGGTGTTGGACTATAACCTTTGTCCCAGCTCGTCACTACTTTCAACCTAAGGTTAGGTTTGTTACTTATTGAGTACATGGGGTCAGTTGTACTCATACTACACTTATGCACCTTGCATGCAGATGTTGGATATTGATGTTGTTGTGTATGGCAGGAGTTGGATTTGAAGACGTACCTGCGTTCTGGTCATAGTTTCCTCTTGATCTTGGTAGCTTTAGAATTTTAATCTGTTCATGTATATTTTAAATAGATGATGTATTTATTTTATACCAGCTTTTTAAACTCTAAATCCTAGAAGCTCATGATTTGTACTATCAATCCTTGGGAAAATGTATAAAGGTTCAGTTATTTTATCATTTATTTGTCCTAATAAATCTCATTAAATTGGATAATTGTTAGTTGGCTTACCTAGCGGGTTGGGTTAGATGCCATCACGACTAGTTGGATTTTGGATCGTGACAAGTTGGTATCAGAGCTCTAGGTTCATAGGTTATACGAATTGTGAGCAAGTATCTAGTAGAGTCTTGCGAATCGGTATGATGATGTTCATACCTATCTTCGAGAGGCTATAGGGAACTTAGGATAAACTTCTCATCTTTCTTTCCTTATCGTGCGACATTGATTCAGCTTGAAGTGTATCTCTTTGAATTCCTTCCACTCACTCGTATGTGCATGTGAGCGCTCGGTATCAGCTGTACATCGATGGATTGTGATTCTATGGATGAGGTATGAGATGTGTTTTCTGTGTCTTGGTGATGGGCCAGCCTGGAGGACTTGAGGCTAGGTTTAGACTGCAGCTTAGGCTCGATAATTTTGGTTGTGTGAGTATATGCTCTTGGACTTCTATGTTCGTCAGTTTTCCTATGTGTGGAATTTGTGGCTCGATGAGTAGTTGGATGGCTATATGATGAGTAAGAAGTGACTGCGGGAAGTGTTCAGATGGTTTGAATTTGACAAAAAGAGTTTGCTTGAGATGTAAAAAGGACTATTTGGTGCTTGATTTATGTCTTGATGTTACGTATAGTCTCGAGTTATTAGTGTATTGAAGTATCTTTTATGTTATTTAATTGTGGGATGAATTAGATTCTCAGGGCTTGTTGATGAGTTCGGATTCAGGAAGATTGGGTGATTGTGTAGTAGTTATGGATGTTAAAGGGTATAGAGAGATGTCAGTTTGAGGCTAAGCAGGTGGATTATCACCTACGGGGTAATCTACGGATGTGTGATCCTTATGATATTGCATGGAGGCTTTCTTTTCTACCAGTGGGTTATTTGTGCTATTTGAGTTTGGATGGTATTGCTGGTTCCATTGCATCTCGACTCCTCCCGTAGTTGTTCTTAGCCCAGTCACTTAATAATTATCTTAAGTGACAAATTTTAAACAGCATTGAGACCTCTTCACGAAGATGACGGAATTCCCCAGTTCTATGGACATGTGTTCTGTGGAACTCACACCGAAAATTAAGATCCCTTTGATTAGGTTCTGGTCGAATCGATTTCGGGAACCTTGACTTCTTGATATTTCTCATGGTCGAAACCAACTCTACTAGACTAATGTTGATATTTTAATCTGATAACTGGGGATATCCTAAATCCCAGGACCCCGATGATTCTTTATCCTACAATGTCGTACTACTAGAACCACGATCCGTCCTTCTATCCGGTCTGAATCTTTCCAATGATTGAAAAACTTTAGCTCCACGTGCATCAGATATTTCATTTGATAAATAAGGTTGGAAATGGCTCTTGAATGATCTCCGGTATGCATCAGAATTATTTTGGAACTTTTCCTGATTCCGATAGCGATTACGACCCTTATAGGACACCGAAGAACTCAGTTAATCATCTTTAATTCTGATTTTTTATAACGATTATGGACATCTGCTCATGTGGTTGCCTGAAATTCTAACAAGATCTCTTTTAATTTTCTCGAGGCATCAGAGCTCAAAGGATTGAGGCCCTTGGTGAACACCTCTACTTCCCATTCATTCGGTACTGCCAACAATAGTATTATCTCCTTTTAGAACCGGATCATGAACTCTCGAAGCAATTCAGTTTCTTCTTAAGCGATTCTGAATATATCCGCCTTCCTGTCTTGGAATTTTCTTTCCCCGGCATGAGTTTGATGAAATAATCTGCAAGCACCTCAAAAGAATTAATTGAATATTTAGGCAAAAGAGAATACATGTTAAAACTCCCTTTCTTAGGGTTTTGCCAATTTTTTGTAGCAAAACAGATTCGATCTCATGTGGAGCCAAATTATTTCCCTTTACAACCATAGTGTAAGTTGTGATGTGCTACTGTGGATCCGAAGTTCCATCATACTTCAAAATATCCGACATTTGAACCTTTTGGAATGAACTCTAGGGCTGCACTTTGTTTGAACGATAGCTGAGTATTCTTTGAATCTGGGCCCTTCAACACCGGAGGTACCCCCGAGATTTGATCCATCCGAGAATGAAATTCTTTAGTATTTTGATCCATCCGATCATTCATTTCCCTCATGAACCTCATGAGCTCGGTTTTAAAAGGATCATTTGTGTTGTTATCATTTTTGGATCCACTGCCTGCTCCACCTGCTTGATTCTCACTGAATCTGAACTCCTCCCTTGAAGCAATGTTACCAATTCTTTGTGTTGTCTAATTCGCAGGCACGCTGGGAGGGGCTCAAACACCTCCAATGAAATTATTTGAGTCAATGTGCCACTGAGACATAAGGGTAAGTTTTATTGAGTGGTGGTTCGACCGGTCATGCTGTATGGGGCTGAGTGTTGGCCAGTTAAGAACTCTCACGTGCAGAAGATGAGAGTAGCAGAGATGAGGATATTGAGATGGATATGTGGGTGTACTAGGAGAGATAGGATTAAGAATAAAGTTATCCGGGACAGAGTGGGAGTAGCCTCCGTGGAGGACAAGATGCGGGAGTCGAGGCTGAGATGGTTCGGACATGTTAAGAAAAGAAGCATTGATGCTCCTGTCAGGAAGTGTGAGAGGCCATGGAGAGATTGAGAAGAGATCGAAGTAGACCTAAAAATACTAGGGAGGTGATTAGGCAGGACATGGCACTGCTTCAACTCACTGAGGACATGACCCTTGATAGGAGGGTGTGGAGGTCGAGAATTAAGGTAAAAGGTTAGTAGGTAGCTTATAATTGTTCACCGATAGTCTTTGTAGCATGCATGTCTCTTCATATTCTTAGATTTTTATTGCGTTATGTGGTTTTGTTCGCCTAAGGTATTGTATTCCCTGTTGCTATTATTTGGTACTACTTATCATTTATCTCTCCCTTTTCTTTTCTCTTCCATCTTTCTTCCTTCGTTGCTTTCCTCTTCTTTTTCTTGCCCTTCCTGAGCCGAGGGTCTATTAAAAACAGTCTCTCTACCTACATTGGGTAGGGGTAAGGTCTGTGTACAAACTACCCTCCCCGGACCCCACCTGTTGGGATCAAACTGGGTTTGTTGTTGTTGTTGTTGTTGTTGTTGATAGTGATTGCTGGAGCTCAGTCATTATTTGGTCCTGTCTAGAGAGATGATTCATGATTTTTCTTTGTTGTGCTCTCAAAACTTTCACCGTAACATCAACGGGTTCATTACCCATATCATCAGGGGTAGGAATCCTCGCAAGCCGAGTATTTTGTTCTTCTCGGATCGGAGTTGCTTCATTCCAATCGTTGTTGGTTCATTACCCATATGATCCAGATGATTTCTACCACGGAAGTTGTCCTCATGCTCATTGACGTTGTTTGTTCCAACATTGAGCGAGTTGTTGACATTATTAGGTATCATATATGTTTTTGTTTTACTAAAGAAAAGCATCAAAATACGTTAGTGAAAGATGAATGGAGCAAAGTAATACCACAATTATATATGCCCCACGATGGGCGCCAAATTATTTACCCATAAAATGATAGAGTTAAATTTGTATATAGAGACGTGAATTAAATTGATCCGAGAAAATTAAATGATAAAGAACAAAATTGAATAAAGTAAGAAATAATTGAATAAGAGATGAGCCTGAGCCGGGAATTGTGCTTTTCTGGTAGCAAGAACAATAACAAGAACAAAGTACTTGGTAAAATAATGTTACTAGCATAAGATAATAAGTTTAGCCTTTTTTCATACATGTATTTCGTGTCCTTTTCTGAATACAGATTTCTCTATTTATAGCTAAATTAGGAGAGACAAGATCTCCAAATCAAGCGCCTCTTTAATGTGAATAAAGACCCCTTTTGGTAGCCACATAATGGTTGAGTATAAAAGCTAAGATTCTTTGTAACGGTTGCTCCTTGAATGCTGCATTCTTCAATTGGTATCTTACTTTCAAACTTTTCGGCTCCGGTTCCAATATCTTCGGAACTCACACAACACTGGTCACATGCCGGTAACCAGTGATAGCTATTTGTTGATTCATACCTTACTTGTTTTTACTACCATGTGTCAACTCGACGAACGTGTACCGATCATTCGTTAATTTTACCCTCATACACCAACTTTGAAGGATTCTTGGGATTCTTGAGATCTCTGAACAAATCATGGGATTTGGAGGGTTATAAAGATTCATGTTAGCAAATATAATGTAACATAAACTAACCATCTCCAACTTCCGTTGACGGTTGAGAGGGGGTTGGGGTGAAAAAGTGGCGTCCAAAGCCATGACTTAGATCCCATTTCTTTTTTGGAACCAAAATTCCCGAAGTGAGACTCTTTTATAGACCTTCAGCCCATGCTGGAGACGGAGCTAAACTCTGATGGTTCATGATGCCTTCAATGCCATAGCAACGTAGATTGTGCCAGCCTCTGTAATGTTCCATGCTGTCAGCCACGCCATTGCGCCACCTTTTTTTTTTTTGGGGGGGGGGGGGGGGGGGGTTTGAAATCCAATTACTCTTTCAATCCATTCCAAACTAACTCCCTCCATTATCAAACGTCAATATCAAACACATTATTCAATTAAGTCAAGCAATTAAGTATAAGTCAAGCAAGCTCGTGTATGTAGGACATTGTGCGGGGCGGTATACCAGAGAAGTTGATAGGAAGAAAGGTTTCATCATATATAAATGATATGTGATTGAGAAAACTCCATTGTCAAATTTATCTGGTAGTTATAGAAGCAATGAGGATTTGAAGTGAACAAAAATACGACTATGACTTTGTAGAGGAGAAGGATAATACTATTGAAGATGATTTTTTGCCGGTTAACTGAAGAAGACATAGTATGGTCTACTGTGGAACAGTTATGAATTGTTTTTAATCACTCTTTTCTCCCCAAAAAAAGTGAAGTTGGAAACATGAAGATCAACACATGGAACGGTAATTATTTTGTGAATGCTAACTTGTGGCCGGTGACTGGTGATACAGTTCTTGTTTCAGTCAATGGCAGCACTTAGGAGAGATCACTGGTATTCGAGTCCATACATCATCAGGCACAAGTATGTATGTATCTTTTATTTTCCTTAAAACCCTTTGATCAGTTGCTGCTTCTTGTGAAGTTACATTTACAGCATATGTTCCACATCCTCTGCAAGAGTAAAGTTAGAGCATAAAAGCGTTCAAAGGAGGTGGAAGTAAAGTAGAGACGTCAAAATTACATCACAATTTGAACCATAAATTTGATAAAAATTAATCCCCATCTCAATCTTTCAATCGCAGAACAAGGATAGGATCTTTACCTACAGAAGATTATTAAATGACTGGGAGATTGGCAGAATTACAGATTGATGTGCTAACTAGTTAGAGCAAAGATGGCAACTTATCCGGTCAGAAAGAGAGATGGAAGATTGTCCCAACATGTAACTGTCTTGCAAGAGAGGAATCAGAGGTGCTTTGAAGACAAATACAGCACCGTTCAAAAGCTGAAGATGAATTGTTTCATGCTGTTCTATTTTTGGTGTAAACAAGGATATTTAGAAGACGCTGAATCTATTTTTGACTACACATAGGATCTTTACTTGCATTTTACTGTGTAATTCTTTGTTACTTTACAACTTGTATGGTGCACTTTTCTATATAGAAAACTGTTACCATTATAAATAAATAAAAGTAAAAAAATTGAATCACCTGACAATTTTTCTCGTTTTGGATGCAGACTAAAAACAATAACTAAATATACCTTACATTTTTTTCGGGCGAGTCAACAAAATCTAGCTAAATTGGATACCCAGTCCCTTAAACTCGACTATATACAATATATGATTGCTAACAAATGTTCAATTATGTACGCCAATTTCCTAGCATGCTCGTAAACAATAAAGCTGTCAAAAATTGGAATGGACCTATATTGGATGCCTCTAAATACAAGGTTTGCCTATATTAGAGTGCGCAGTTGCAGAACCAGCTGCCCGCTCTAAGTTAGATGGGAGATCTCACCTGTATCACTTTCCATACCACCACCTTCCGAGTTAGCTGGAAATGCATTCTCTATGTCAGCCTCCTCAAACAGCTGGGTTTCGTTTTCAAAATCATGAGATGGAGATGGATTGCCCTCGCCATCATCAGATGACTCATCAGCTGCTGCATCCGAACTGTAACTTTTATCCATCAAATCCTGCGTTGTATCATTTATTCTAGGTGATAGCGCGGGTTTCCCATTCTGGACAAAGTCTGCAACTCTTACCTGATAAAATGTTCTCCAACTTCGTTAACAGCCATATTAATCCCAGCTTTCTGATAATAATCAGTGAAAGAACATAGAATTTGTTGCAGCTCGGAGTGGTAAGCATAATCAACAGAAACAAACTCCTTAAACTGATCAGAAGACAGCAGAAGCCTTTTACATTAACATACTCTTGTTTTTCTGTCTCATTCTACACGACCAAGTACGGTTGTTTAGGTAAATAGACCAATTAGAAGGTTAGTTTTGGACATTGATTAATTCATTCTTTTTACTAATATGTTATAGTTTTAGGACCAATTTAAAGATATATACTAAAGGAGACATTTAGAATATAAAAAGTTCTGTGGAATATTTGACTCCTGAAATGGTGGTAAAATTAAAGTAAAATAGGGTGGACATACTAAGTGGTTAAAAGACTATCATCTTTACAAACTAACTACAGTTTTGAGAGCCTTCTCAATCGAGCACAAATCAAAATTTGTGCCTTAAACCTACTGGTTTAGATCTTTGGAATCAATTAACCAACTATCATTCTCATTTGCAATTTGCAAAGAACAAAAAGAAAAAAAGGGAAGTGCCCAAGGTCGGAAAATATCTACTTCAGGGAACACGTTTGCTCTCCTCAATTTGTGTCTTACATTTCCTCCCTTTTCAAATATTACTAGCTAAAAAACATGTGTATTACATGGTAGCAATGGAGTATGGCAATAAATATTGTCATTTTTATAGAAAAAATAATGAATGTAAAAAGTTTTAAATTAAATTAAATTTTGCGCAAGAAAATAGAGAGAATTAATTTTCATAATACTCAACTCATTTTTTGTTCTTTTCACTTTATTTAACATTTTAAGTTTGAATTTGAAGAGTTCTGCTCTCTAATTTACTACTCCTGTCCTGATAAGCATGATGATAGTGTGCCAATATGTATAACTGAACAAGAATTTTTTAGAAGCGGTAAAAACCTGTACAAAAGGAGAGTGAACATTCTAACGTACACTCTTTCTTTTTACATAAGGAGCATGCTTTATGTTCCATCAAGGACTCTTACTCTTAGTTTGCCAACTATGTCTACTTCACTACATTTCTCACTTCCCTCTGTCTTAATTTATCGGGCATAGTTGTTCTTTTGATAGTATTATTGTTGCATTGCAGATTGACTTCAAAGTTCAGAGCCGAGCTAAAATGCGTCCTGGTTGTGGGTGTTATCAAGGACAGTGGAACTGGATCAGCAGTGACAGGAGGGAAGCTTGCGAAAGATTAACACTAAAACTCTCTTTGTATGTGTATGGAAAGAAAGAAATAAACAGTTGCTCCACAATAATGAGAATGATTAGACAGTATTAAAAGAGTTATCTTATTTCAGTTGTATCTTTTATGTAAACAAAGCATAATGTTGTATAGGCAACTGGCAAATTTGATATATGTATATATATAGACATCTTGTACATACTTTGACACTGTTTTTGTATTTAGTAATGAAAACTTGACTTTAAAAAAGAAAAACCCTCTCGTGTGTTTATTACCTAGTTCATCCACTTCTATAGTTGACCATTTTCTTGCATTAATAGTTTACACTCCTCATTATTCTTTTTTTCTTTTGGTAACTGGTAAAGCAACTGAAAAGTACTGCTACCTAACTTCTCATTTTACTTTTTAGTGCTACCATTACCTGTACAAATTAGTTTTAACCAAATACTACTCCAGCCTATTTTTTTCACATTTGACTTCCCAAAATAGTTTTAAGTATTGGGACAGTTGATTAAAGTATAAGGATGAAATACGAAAAACACTTGATCATCAGTGCTAGACCACTAGGAAACCCTAGTTCACCTCACAGGGATGCCAGCTAGTGCTAGACTACTAGTACTGGAAATAATGTCACACCACAGACATGCAATCTTAATGGTCCAATACTAGTAAATTCATAATAAATATTCATTCAAACATGTAGAAATGAAGCTTGCATTCTTTAACGATTAATTGGTACCTGCAATGGTTTCATAACTTTAGACACTTGATCATCAGTTTTATCAACAACCTCTTGGGCTTGCAGCTCCATAGAATCTCGAACAAGTTGACTCAGAAAAGTTACATCATCAGACATGACACCAAACCCTTTTAGAAGTTTAGACCCCAGCTGTAAACTTGTCTGCAGGAATATATAGGGCGTGATCAGAATCCACATACAGTGAAGCAATGAAAAAGAAGAATTGACATTGCTGTACCTCTGCACTTTCAAGAATGGCATCCGTTGCTCCTACTTTTTTCAGATCTAATAAATGCATCACGTCCTGAGCTCGTGCATATATTGGTACCTATAAAAATTGACATATTCAGTCGAAAAATAGCAAAAGGTCAGAATTCAATAGGTGATAGACACACTATGATGAGTCATTAAGAGTCCACGTGTGCTCAGTGTATCTAACAATGCACAAAAATACTAGTCACAGCTTTGTACTTTTCTGCTATGTAAACTTTCTTATCCATTTTGATCTGGATTATCCTTGCTTCAATTTGTGAAATTTAACTTTTTCTCCCACTTTTCCATTTCAGCCCATAATACACAACAGGGAGGGGGGGGGTGAGTACCGCTGGAAAGGCTAGTCGAATTCTCTGAACAGCGTCTGTGGTCCTATCTTTTCCTCTGTACATGACCATGACTGCTTTTGGAGAAGATATACCAGCAGACTGCAGAACTGCAGGACGTGAACCATCACCGTAGAGAACAGGAAAACCAAGGTTTCTAGAAGCCTGTTGCAGTAACAAGGACAAAATATCACTAACCAGTTCCTTTGATTTTCCAATAAGAACATGCAATGTTGCAAGTAGCAGACAACTTAATCTATGAAATGAAATAACCTTTACAACTTTAGGATCTAGATCAAAAGCAACATAGCGAAACTCCTCGCCGTCACTTGAAGCTAGTGGTGTTGACAATAAATTGGCAAGGACCTGTGTGGAGAGAAAAAAGAACAAAGCATCAGAAAAACAAAGCAGAGCTTCTTCCTAATCAACAGTGATTGACAATTGCATTACCTGACCCATTTGCCCAAATCCAAGGATAACTACTGGTTCACTCACATCAAAATTTGCCATTTCAGCAGTTCTCTGAAATGATCATGAATTTATCTTTACATAAGTAGTTATTAGAATAAGTAACTTCTGATTCACGAAGATCAGGGAGAGAGAGTATGAGGACCCTAGATAACTACTCTGCTCTATTTCAAATAACCTCAAGAGAAACACAATAAAGCATCTCTTTTTTTCCTCAACAGGTGAGGCAACCAAGCATCTTTACTAAATTATATTTACGTGTAACACACGAATCTCAACTAAGTTTGCATTCTAACGTGTTTACTGAAACTAAAATGCATTTAATTCGCTGCTACAGAAAACTCAGTTTTCATATCTGAAATTTCAGGATTCAAGAGAGACGAACCAATGAGATAATATTCAAAGAGAGAGATAGTGGTCATGGCGTAATCAGCCTCATTTCAATATTTAACATTCCTCAAACTCAAGGACTGGTAAAAGACTTACATCCTCATTGTCAAACTTCTCACCAATAAACTCAGAAGCTTTCCGTCCAATTTCATTGAGTAGTGGAGTCAGTGCCATAGACAGCACAACAACAATAATAAGTAGTTTATTTAGCTCAAGTGGCAGTACTCCTAGCCTACAATAAAATGGCATCGTTAATACGTTGAAGAAAATAATTCTACTTCACAGAACTTCAGATGAAAGTCACCTGTTTGCTAGGGAAAAGACCACAAATCCAAATTCACCTCCTTGAGAAAGAAGAAATCCAATTCTCACACTCTCCTGAAGGGATAGGCCGACTCGGGGACCTATTGCTGTTATGATCAATGTCTTGATAACAATCAGACCAGCCAAAAGGGAAAGCACATTTGGCCACTCACGGAAAAGAAGCTGCATGAGATTAAGAATTATGTGAAAATGGATAAAGAATTACAGGCCCACAAAGAGTGCATACTACAGTACATAACAAAGGTCATACTTAGGAGGAAATACCTGCATATCAATAGAAGTTCCGGTAGTCACAAAAAATAGTCCAAGAAGTAATCCTCTGAATGGCCTTATATCAGCTTCAATCTGAGTACGAAAGTTTGTCTCTGCTAGCAGAGCCCCAGCTAAAAAGGCTCCAAGCTGCACCATGGGATAAATATCAAATGATAAACTGAACTGTTATCTGCCTCAATTGGCATCACTTGTTTGAGATGTATCTGACCGTGTCACTAAAACCCAACTTCTGTGTTAAAAGTGATGTTCCTGCAACAGTCAAAAGGCAGAGTGCAACAAAAGCTTCCGAGCTTCTCGTTTCTGCAACAACCTATAACCGATAAACACGATTTGTTGCTTCAGCAGCAAAAATATAAGTGTATCTATTCACTGTTCCTATATTCTCCCCTGGTTACATTTTATACTTGGCCAAAGAACAAGGATGAGCACCTCAAAAACTCGCCTCCATATGTACTTCCCTCCGAGAGAAAGCAACCCCAGTCCACCTAAAGCCTTCAGACTTTCTTTAGCAAGCATTGGCAAAATACTTTCTTCTATCAAATTCTGCAGAGATTTGATGATCAAACAATACTCATGGTAGTCATAAACACATATAGCAGTAGTGCAAGAAAAAAGAAATTGCAAGAAAAAAGAAATGGCAAGTCCGTTAGCTTGATCTTACATCTGTATAAAATTTAAGGAAAGTTAATGCACATACCCGTGCAGAGGAAATTTAGACTCAGTTGGGAACAAATTTTGCTAAATTAAGACTCATTGATAGCTCTTGCAATTAAACATATTGTCCATGTATGAGATATTTTTACCTCTCTTCCTTCAGAGAAAAAAATTATCTAAGTAACTAGTTAAGATAATGATGCTTAGACATCAACTTTAAGTTCAATGTTTTCCCACTAACTGCATCAAAGAAAATTTATTTACTTAATATTTTCCCACTAACTGCATCAAAGAAAATTTATTTACATTATAGGTTTCCAAGCTCCATGTACCTGGGTCTCCAGCACCGGTAGTATGACTAAAAGTGGCACAACGGCAATGTCCTGCGGATATCAAGCAGTATAGAACAAATGAGGAAAACTAAACGGGCAACATGTCCTTGAATATTCACGCCATTGTCCTTGGACAGAATGCAGAAAAGGAACAAGACCTTTTCGCCATTCCAAATGCAAGTGATGTGCCTTAAGAGCATTTAAATGTCAAACATGTAGATCTATACGAATATCAAAAGTTCTAGTTCCTTTATTAGTTCTTCATTTCTCTTGTCTCTCTTTTACTTCCCCTTGAGGGATGGGGTAAATGTATTTTCTTGAATGTAAAGATGCAAATAGAACCTGAAGTAGAAGTATTCCCAAAGTAGCTGAGCCAAATCTAGTTGGAAGCTCACCCTTCTCTGCAAGAATCTAAAATTATGCCAAAATGAGTAGAGAACCCATCGATCTATTCACA